>NW_028270154.1:51646530-52282556 GCF_037043375.1 Chiloscyllium plagiosum | reverse complement strand
CTAGATGGACAGCGGTAACTGATGTACTCATACTATTAAATTCCCAGGAATTCTGAAAATGTGCATGATCTGGCTATCTAAAGACCTGGAATGCAATCCACCATATATTCAGTTGTACATCATTTCAGAGAATGCATGGTATGAAACAAACCTCATACAACTGTTAACAAACAGGAAAAAGAAAGTTATACTGTTATACATTAATATTGCCATTTAGTAAAAAGAAAGCTTTCATTGTTATTCAATTGAAAAATGGCTGCTTGGTCATTTCAAATATGTCTTTCCCCTTCCTCTTGTTGCTGCACTACAGTCTGACAGGTATCAGTCACGCTGCAGAATTGCACCAAGTGAACAGCACTCTTAACTGACCCTTGATGGTTAGTAAACATGCAGGGAGCATCACAGCCAAGTCTAATTCTGTCCTCATCCCACATTCAGATGGGCACAAGTTTAGCAGGATTGCTGGATTGGGAAGCCTGAATAACTGTGGCTCTGCCTGAAAAGAGCAAACAGACAGAGAATCAAATCTGAAATCAATCTGGGTCGCTGGAGTTCGCTTGATCATTGACTCAACACAACTCTTGAATCTTTAGGTCTTTCCACACTCAGAGACACAGGCACAGTTGAAAGGAATCCTATTCAGACTACTACAGAAGTAAAATACAGCAGATGTTGGAAATCTGAAACAAAAGCAGGAAATGCTGAATAGCCATTATAAGGCAGCTTCAGGAGAAGCAGAATTAACTCAAGCAGCAATTTCCTGATATTAGTATTTAGCTGCACATCTCTTGGTGGGGAGATATTTGTCATTTTACGCTTCAGAAGTAGTTGTTGCTGTTAGTTCTACAGTAAAATCTGACACACACAGTTGGCAGTTTTTCATATCGAACATCAGAAGAAGTTGGTGTTAGTCATGAGATAATATCAGAGCAGTTCCTTTAAATGGGAGGAGACCTAAAAATGCCCCCACACAGGCTTCATTAAGATCAGAATCTGACAAAGTTTAAAAGTTGAACAGTTTCTTCATAAAACCAAGTTGACATCTATTTAGTAAAGTAGCCAGAGAGGTAAAACTCTTAAGACTCTTGAAAGGGTTCACAAAAGATTGACAAGGATGTTGCCAGGTTTTGAGGATTTGAGCTCGAGAGAGAGGCTGAATAGACTGGGGCTGTTTTCCCTGGAAGGGCTAAGGGGTGACTTTATACAGGTTTATAAAATCATGAGGAGCATGGATATGGATAATAGATATGGTTTTTTCCCTGGGGTGGGGATGTCCAGAACTATTTGGCATAGGATTTAGGGTGAGAAGAGGAAAGACTTGAGAGAGACCCAAGGGGCAACTTTTTCATGCAGAGGATGGTATGTGTATGGAATGAGCTGCCAGAGAAAGTGGTGGAAGCTGGTACAATTACAACATTTAAAAGGCATCTGGATTGGTATATGAATAGGAAGGGTTGAGAGGGATATGGGCCAAGTGCTGGCAAATGGCACTAGATTAATTTAGGATATCTGGTTAGCATGGAGGAGTTAGACCAAGGGATCTCTTTCCTGGTGTACATCTCTATGACTAAGTAAAAAAAGTTGAGTATAAAAGAAGAGAAAACTAAAATGTTCCATTTATATTCCTGTCATGTAAGCACTTTATTCCTCCTTTAGGAATGGCAACAGTCTAACTACTTAAATTATTTCACACAAGTGTAAAAAAAATCTAAAATTAGTCCAGATAACCAAGTAAATACCATTTAATTTCATGTTAAGGGGGATATTAAGTCATATACAACAATCACAAATTTAAATGATTCAATTATGCAGTCATGAAGCTGCAAACTAAAATATAGATTGCACTGAATCTACTTCCTCGTGGTCACTCAGATCCACACGCAAATTCTGAAAGCATTAACACTGAGGAGTGCCTTAGGCATTACCTACTATCATTATAGCAGATAGACTTGCGTGCTGAACAGCTTGCTATCTGAAAGGAAGGAGACCTAACATCCAGGTCCACTTCACAGTCTCTGTAACACTGCCTTTCAATAGAATCTGTAATTAGTTCCTACCGTGGAATAAACTACTGAGAGCAAGCTTGCAGGGATCTCACAAACCGATTGACAAAACATCTACAGTGAGTGAAGAGGAAAAAAATGCAAGATCGTTACAACCAGAAACAGGGGAAGTTTACTGTAGAATGAAGAGATAGCAATTAAATGTGTATATTTGTTCTGCCTTTGAGAAAGATAAACAACATCCCAAAGATTTTGGGAACTGTATGATTTAGTGAGTGAGAGAAACTGAAGGAAATATTGCTGGGGCAATAGATGGGACTAAAGGCCAATAGAGCTCCAGGGCCCAACAATCTACTTCCCAGAGGAGGTGAAGAATTTGCAGAAAAGGTACTGATGGCCATTTTTCAAGATTCTATGGACTCTGGAACAGTTCAATAGATTGGAGGGTAGCTATTTGCTCAAAAAAGGAGGTACAGAGAAAGCAGGTAACTATAGACCAGTTAGCTAGACATCAGTAGTACGGAACATGTTAGGGCTGAAATGTGTTGCTGGAACAGCGCAGGAGGTCAGGCAGCATCCAGGGAACAGGAGAATCGATGTTTCGGGCATAAGCCCTTCTTCAGGAATGAGGAAAGTGTGTCCAGCAGGCTAAGATAAAAGGTAGGGAGGAGGGACTTGGGGGAGGGGCGTTGGAATTGCGATAGGTGGAAAGAGGTCAAGGTGAGGGTGATTGGTCAGACTGGGGTGGGGGCGGAGAGGTCAGGAAGAAGATTGCAGGTTAGGAAGGCAGTGCTGAGTTCGATGAATTTGACTGAGACAAGGTGGGGGGAGGGGAAATGAGGAAACTGGTGAAATCCGAGTTCATCCCTTGTGGTTGGAGGGTTCCTAGACGGAAGATGAGGCGCTCTTCCTCCAACCGTCGTGTTGTTGTGGTCTGGCGATGGAGGAGTCCAAAGACCTGCATATCCTTGGTGGAGTGGGAGGGGGAGTTGAAATGTTGAGCCACAGGGTGGTTGGGTTGGTTGGTCCGGGTGTCCCAGAGGTGTTCTCTGAAACGCTCCGCAAGTAGCCGGCCTGTCTCTCCAATATAGAGGAGGCCACATCGGGTGCAGCGGATGCAATAGATGTGTGTGGAGGTGCAGGTGAATTTGTGGCGGATATGGAAGTTTCCTTTGGGGCCTTGGAGGGAGGTGAGGGGGGTGGTGTGGGCGCAAGTCTTGCACCTCCTGCGGTTGCAGGGGAAGGTGCCGGGAGTGGAGGTTGGGTTGGTGGGGGGGTGTGGATCTGACGAGGGAGTCATGGAGGGAGTGGTCTTTACGGAATGCTGATAGGGGAGGGGAGGGGAGGGAAATATATCCTTGGTGGTGGGGTTTGTTTGGAGGTGGCGGAAATGACGGCGGATGATACGCTGTACATGGAGATTGGTGGGGTGGTAGGTGAGGACCAGTGTGGTTCTGTCCTGGTGGCAGTTGGAGGGGCGGGGCTCAAGGGCGGAGGAGCGGGAAGTGGAAGAGATGCGGTGGAGGGCATCGTCGACCACATCGGGGGGGATATTGCGGTCCTTGAAGAAGGAGGCCATCTGGGTTGTACGTTTTTGGAACTGGTCCTCCTGGGAGCAGATGCGGAGGAGATGAAGGAATTGGGAGAATGGGATGGCGTTTTTACAGGGGGCAGGGTGGGAGGAGGTGTAGTCCAGGTAGCTGAGGGAGTCGGTCGGTTTGTAGTAGATGTCTGCGTTGATTCGGTCACCTGAGATAGAAATAGAAAGGTCGAGGAAGGGGAGGGAGGAATCTGAGACTGTCCAGGTGAATTTGAGGTCGGGGTGGAAGGTGTTGGTGAAGTGGATTAACTGTTCAACCTCCTCGTGGGAGCATGAGGCGGCGCCGATACAGTCATCGATGGAGCGGAGGAAAAGGTGGGGGGTGGAGCCAGTGTAGTTGCGGAAGATGGACTGTTCCACATATCCTATGAACCACCCTGTAGCTCAACATTTCAATTCCCCCTCCCACTCCACCAAGGATATGCAGGTCTTTGGACTCCTCCATCGCCAGACCACAACAACACGACGGTTGGAGGAAGAGCGCCTCATCTTCCGTCTAGGAACCCTCCAACCACAAGGGATGAACTCGGATTTCACCAGTTTCCTCATTTCCCCTCCTCCCACCCTTGTCTCAGTCAAATTCATCGAACTCAGCACTGCCTTCCTAACCTGCAATCTTCTTCCTGACCTCTCCGCCCCCACCCCAGTCTGACCTATCACCCTCACCTTGACCTCCTTCCACCTATCACATTTCCAACGCCCCTCCCCCAAGTCCCTCCTCCCTACCTTTTATCTTAGCCTGCTGGACACACTTTCCTCATTCCTGAAGAAGGACTTATGCCCAAAACGTCGATTCTCCTGTTCCCTGGATGCTGCCTGACCTGCTGCGCTGTTCCAGCAACACATTTTCAGCTCTGCTCTCCAGCATCTGCAGACCTCACTTTCTCCTCCCGGAACATATTAGGGGCCACTATAAAAGATTTAATAGCAAAGCATCTGAAAACAGTGACAGGATCAGACAGAATCAGCATGAGTCTATGAAACGGAATTCATGCTGGACAAATCTCTTGGAATTTTGAGAAGATGTAACTAGCAGAGTTGACCAGGGGAACTAGTGGTTGTGATTTGCTTGTGCTTTCAGAAGGAGTTCAATAAAATCCTAAATAAGAGATTAGCATGTAAAACTAAAACACGAGCTGACAGTGTACTGAAAAGAATAGAGAGCGGTTTGGCAAAAAGACAGTAGGAATAAATGGGTCATTTTTAAAGTGGCAGCCAGTCACCAGTAAGTTACTGCAGGGATCAGTGCTTGCACCCCATACACATTAATGATTTAGATGATGGATTAAATGTAATACCTCCAAGTTTGCATTTCGCGCAAAGCAGGGTGAACTAGAAGGAGATGGAAACATGCTTCAGCACAATTAAGACAAGTTGAGAGAGTGGGTAAATGCACGGCAGATGAAGTAGAATGTGGATAAATATGAGGTAATCCACCTTGGTAGCAAAACACAGGAAGACAGATTAATATCTGAATGGCGATAGATTGGGAAAAGGGGAGGTGCCATCCTTACACACTAGTCGCTGAAAAGTATGTTTGTGCTTCGGGCAATGAAGGAGGCAAATGCTATCTTGCTTTCATGGAGAGAGAATTTCAAGGCAGGAACTGAGATGTCTTGTAACTGTACAGGACCTTGGTGAGACCACACCTGGTCGTATGGTGTGCAGTTTTGGTCTCTTCATCTGAGGAAGGATGTTCTGGCTATCGAGAGAGTGCAACAAAGGTTTACCAAACTGATTTTTGGGATGGCAGGATCAATGTATGAGGAGAGAACGGATCAATTAAGACTTTATTAACTAGAGTTTAGAAGAATGAAGAGGTAATCACACAGAAACCCATCAAGTTCTAATACAGGGTTAATGCAGGAAGTATGTCCCTGATGACTGGGGAGTCCAAAACCAATGGTCACAACCCAAGGATATTGAGTAGATAGGACTGAGATGAGGAGGAATTTCTTCACCTAGAGTGGTGAGCTTGTGAAAATTTTGAAATTTCACAGCGGATGAAATTAAAACATTGAATGTTTTCAAAAATGAGATAGAGGTTGTAGGGCTAAATGGATCAAAGGATATGGGGTGAAAGTTGGAACAGAGTGCAGAGTAGGATGATTGTCATGATTAAATTGAATAGCGCTGCAGGCACAAAGGGCCAGCTGGCCTACTCCTGTTGCTATCTTCTATGTTTCTACTTCTTACTCAATACAAAAGCCATTTCTAGTTAGACCAGTAAGTGGATTTCCTCTACTACACCAGATCAATCAAGTCTTACAGATTCCTATCCCAAAAGAGGATGGTAGCAAAAAAAACCTACTCTAGGTAAGGTGCAGTTTCATATTTAACTGCATATACAACATGGTCAGCAGGACTGCTTATGCAGCAATTAATGCTGTTGAAATGTATTACTACTCCATTCACTGGCTCAGTGAGTGACATATGCAAGAGCAGTATAATTGAAATTGAAGCGATCAATTCAGCTCAATGTTAACATTGCTGAGTTTTAAAGCATGGAGTAGAGGCTTCACTACAAAGATAAATGTTCACCATGGCTTCAACTGTCTCAGCTATCAATCATTTTGATAATAGATAAAATATGAAATCTATAAAATAGTCAGCTGAGTAACTGTTGCATTGTAAAATCCATATGTCAAAACCACAGAAGGTGCATTGTGATTAGTCCTGATGAGACAATAAAGATGTTAAAAGCTCTTCAGCAAATTGGAGAGGGAATTTTTTTTAAAAAAATTTAAAATCTCAGTATTTGAGAAATAAACATTTGTAATAAACTTCAGTAATTAAAATACACTCAACAATTTAACGGATGACCTGAGGTAGAAATATATTCCTAACTTTTGAACATTATGTGAAAATATCAATGTTTTAATTTGGGAGTATGAAGACTCATTTCTGAGTGCAGCCAGACACAGTGAGAGTTTGGAAATTTGGCGATTAAGCAAATTCACTGCAGTGTGGGAGGGGGTTCCCGTCAAAATGACTGGCAGATGACAGGAGCAGGAGATCTTTACTACACAGTTTGGATTGCTGCTTGAAAAGTCAAAGTGAGACTGCACAGAGAAACAGGGACGTGAGTACTTTGCTTGTTTCTTCCAAACTCCTGAAATTTATGAACTGTCAGGAAGGATAAATGATTGATTAACCAAACAAAATATTATAATAATAATCAATTTATGGTTATACCATGAAGGATGTATGTACAAGTTGTTAGATTAATTCATCACTTAAGAAATGTGGAAATAGCTAGAATATAGAAAAACAAAGTATCCACCTCACTGACACAGGAGAAGTAGCTGATTGATAAGCAATGTCCCCTGTAATGTCTCTTTTACACTATGGAGACTTCAGAGTGAGAGGCATTGGCATGTGGAAGCCAATGCATTGGCACAGTGATTGACATCCACAATGCACTACACAGTTTAGAGGCAACATTACTGATGAGTAAGAGTGATTAATTCTACTTCCTAGCCTGTAATTTACAGTAAATAGTCCAAATGTAAGCTTAAGGTGTGGCAGGGCAGCTCAGTCATGTGGGCATGCCTGTCTATGGCACACAGCAAGTTCCTCACATTTCACACGCCTGGCTGAGCTCAAGTGTAGGAAGTATTACCAGCTGCAGAAGCTCAAGCACAGGTTTCCGAACTTGGAGTTAACGTCGTGAATCCACAATGCTGAGTACTATGTAGGCAGTATGTTTAAGCTGGTAGCCACACCACAGGTTAGCAGCATGTGGAGAGAGGGGGAATGGGTCACTGCCAAACTGTCTGGGAAGATAGAGCACTATCATGCTCACTAACTGGTTTTCCCATTTTGGTTACTGGTGAGACTCAAAGTAGTACCACACGTAGATGAATATAAAAGTAATAGGATCAAGCAAAGGAACAGATGGCTGGAGCAATTGTGTTGGGAGGATGGCATTAGATTTTTGGGACACAGATCAGTTCTGGAGTAGGTGACACATGTAGAAGGACAGGCTATCGAACTTAGTAGGACTGGGACTAATATTCTCATAATAGGGAGATTTGCTAGTGGTGGTAAGATGGTCTAAACAACTATCGGGGGATGGATAGGAATCTGATACGGATTTCAGATAAGAATAAAACAAAGTTGGTTATGGCAAGTAGAAAAATAATAAGTGAAAATGGAGGGCAGCAACTGCAAATGCCATAGAGTTAAAAAAAGTTATCACATTTAAAAGGCAGAAATAACAGAATACTACTTGAATGCTCATTTGCAACAAGGCAAATGAATTGATGGCACAAATCAAAGTAAATGGGTCTGATCTAGTGCCATTATAGACATGGGCGTGAAAGATTATTCAGGGTAAGAACTGACTATTCGAGGATATTCAACATTTTGGAAAGACAAGTAAAAAATGCTGAGCAGCACTGTTTATCAGGGGTGGAACCAGTGCATTAGTGAGAGGGGATCTTAGGCTGATCAAACAATAGAATCTATCCCACTGAAGCTTAGAAACAACATAGGACTGTACATTCATTTAAGGCACAAAAAGCCATTAGGAAATGCAAGTCAACAATGGATAATAAATCAAGTTAAAAATCACATCGGATCAAAGGAAGAGGTTTATAAAATTCCCAGAAAAGGCAACAAGCCTGAGGACCAGAAACATTTGGAACTCAGCAATGGCAGACCAAGAAACTGATAAAGAAAGGGACAATACATTCAATAATGAATGCAAACTAGTAAGAAACATAGAAATAAAATGTAAAAGTTTCTATGGCTGTACAACAGGAAAACATTACCAATGACAATTGTGAATGCATAAACAGAACAGAGGAGTCAAAACAATTTCTAACAGGAAATAGGGAAGTGAGTGACAAAGTAAATAATGACTGTCTGTCTTCAAAGTGGACAATGCAAGAAATCTACCAAATATAACTCATGATCCAATGGAATAATAAGAATGAAAAACTCAATGAAATGAGTAAAAAAAAGTAATACTAGAGAAATTAATGGGATTGAAAGTTGACAAATCCCTAGAAACCAAATGATCCACATTTCAGTGCAAAGGTTTGTAGCTCGGGTGCCAGTTGTCGTGGCTGTGGGTATGTTTGCCGAGCTGGGTAGTTGATTTGCAGACCTTTTGTCCCCTGTCTAGGTGACATCTTCAGTGCTTTGGACCCTCCTGTGAAGCACTGCTGTACTGTATCTTCTGGAATTTATTTGATTTTGTTTCTGCTGCATCCAGTTGCCAGTTCCAGTTGTTTGTGGTAGTGGCTGGTATATTGAGTCTAGGTCTGTGTGTTTGTTAATGGACTTCATGGCTGAGTGCCATGCTTCTAGAAGTTCTCTGGCTGTTCTAGGTTTAGCTTGTCCTATGATTGTTATCCCAGTCGAATTTGTAGTCCTTGTCATCTGCGTATGACTACTGGGGACAGCTGGTTATGGCAGTTAGCGGCTAGTTGTTGTTCGTGGATGTGGATTGCCAGTTGCCTGCCTGTTTGCCCGATGTAGTGTTTCATGCAGTTTTTAATGTGCACGAAGTTGACTGCAGACCTTTCCTTCCCTGTATAGGTGACATCTTGTAAATTACATTGGTCATGCACATGATGGGTACTGGGTCTTTTGTCCTGGTGAGTTGTTGTTTAAGCATGCCTGTTGGATTACGGGCTGTCATGAATCCCAGCTGTTGGAGATGTCTGGCTGTCAATTCAGAGGCGTTTTTTATATAAAGCACTTTGGCTAGTGAGTTAGGTTGCAGTTGTCTGTCTCTCAGGCATCTGTGGATGAAGTTGCGAGGTTATCCGTTCTTGGGCGAAGACTCTGTAGAGATGGGGTTCATCTTCTCGTCATCGGTCGGGAGTGCTGTAGTAACTTGTAGCCCTTTTGAACAGGGTCCTAATGCAGCTTCTCTTGTGTGCATTTGGGTGGTTGCTGTTGTAATTCAGGACCTGGCTGGTGTGTGTGTGGGGCTTTCCTGCACACTTGTGGTGCATTTACTGTTCTGTATTCTTTGTACCACCATATCCATGAATGGCAGTTGATTGCTGGTTTCCTCCTCTCTCATTAATCCACAAACACCAACTAGCCACTAAACGCAACGTCCAGCTGTCCCTAGTAGCCATACACATAGATTTCAAGGACCGCAAATTCAACTGGGACAACACAACAATCATAGGACAAGCTGAACATAGGACAGCCAGAGAATTTCCAGAAGCATGGCACTCAGCCATGGAGTCCATCAACAAACACAGACTTAGACTCGATACACCAGACACTAGAACAAACAACCAGAACTGGGAACCGGAAGCAGCAGAAATGGAACCAAATAAATTCCAGAAGACACCGTACAGCAGCACTTTGGAGCCTCCAAAGCACTGAAGATGTCACCTCAACAGGGCAGGAAAGGTCTGCAATCAACTTCCCAGCTCAGCGAACCTTCCCACAACCACAACATTTCAGGGTGGTAAAAGAGATGGTTACAGAGATTCTGGATGCATTGGTAATCATATTCCAAAATTCTAAGAAGTCTAGAAAGTCCATGCAAATTAAAATATTTCAAATTGAATGCCATTAATTAGAAAACAGAGGCAGAAAATGGGTAACTACAGACTTATTACAACTGGGAAAATACGAGAATATTGTGAAGAGTGTGGTAACTTCAAATTTATGAAACAATTATCTGAATCAGAGGCAGACACAACACGGATTTTTGAAGCTAATATCTTATTTGAGAAACTTGTCAAATGTTTTGGAGGTTGTTAACAGCAGAGGAGATAAAGGTGAATGCAGTGCATTTCCATTCTACAAAAGATTTTCAAAAGTTCTCTCAAAGGAGGTCAGTAAACAAAATAGGAATAAACGAATTTGCAGCTTGGCAGGCTGTGACCAATAGGATATCACAAATATCAGTTTGGTCCCCGCATGCTCACTATCTATAGTAGCGATCTGGATGTCCAAGTTTGCAGGCACCAATAAAACAAGGTGGGAAATGAGTATTGAAAGGATGATGCAATAAGGCTTCAAGAGGATTTCGACAGGCTGAATAAGTGGGCAAGAACATGCCAGCTGAAATATAATATGGATAAGTGCGAGGCTACCGACTTTGGCAGGAGAAACAGAGATGCACATTATTTATTAAATGGTGGGAGATCAAACCAGACAGGGTGGCCTTATTCATAAGTCATATGCAGTTAGAGAAGCAATTAGGAGGGCACATACTATGCTGGCCTTGATTACTGAGATTTTGAGTACAGAAGTAAAGATGCTTTGCCTGGGGAGATTGGACCTACAGAATTAGGTGCAGTTTGGCCTTTGCGCAACAGAAATTCATCAGATTAATTCCTGGGATGACAGGACTGCCTTATGGGAGAGACTGAGGGGACTGAACCTGAATTCTCCAAACTTTAGATGGATGAGTAGTAAGTTGATTGATACTTATAAAATTCTTGACGGGCTAGATAGTGTGGATGTAGTTAGGACATTTCACCTGTCTAACCAGTCTAGAAACAGGAAACAGTCTCAGAACTAAGAACAGAGAAGGTGAAACCTCTTCACGCAGAAGTAACGAGTCTTTGAATTCGCTACCCCAAGACTGTGGAAATTCAGTCATAGAGTATGTTCAAGATAGAGATTGACATCAAGGGAAATGAGGCTAGTACAGGCTGAGGTAGATCATCACCCACAATCATGAATGGCTCAGTGTTCACAAGGGACAGAATGGCCCACTCATGCCCCATGTTCTCACAATGATAGTGAAAAAATTACTAAGCCATGACAAATAAGAAAACTGAAACCTCAGCCTGAGTTTTAGCTATGTGGCACCTCTGGTTCAAGAGAAATGCTTGGGCAGCCTTGATTAATCAATCAAATTCATAACTTAAAAACATGGCAATATAAATCTTTGAACTTTCCAGATGTTGTTTAGCCATTAAATAAAATATTAAAAATGGCAAGGACTTTTATTTTGAATTGTCATGCCTAACTTTTTTTTATCTAAGCTGACTTTTGAGAGCTCGAGCATAATATGACACATCTTAAGTTGTGAAACTCACAGGTGGTGGGACACAGCACACTGGGTAGTGCTGTCCACTGAACATTACTGAGCATGCTGGGACCTGTTGCGTGTTGCACCCTGGGATATGTTGCCCTGCGTGGAGTGGAAAACCATGTGCCGTTACTGTGGTTACAGTGTAGGACACCGGAACTGTTCCTTGATGCATCTAAAAGTAAAAAAGAATAATTATTACCCAAGATGATTGCAAACAGAGTTTTAAGATATTAGTGATTAAATTACATTAACAACAATATTCTATTAACATTTGTCTACACATCAGGACAAAAGTAATCAACTGGTTCCACATACAGACAAAGACTTCATTTCTAAACTGGCAAGTTAAGACTCAATAATTTTGCTCATTTATAAATTGTACAGCTTTTAGAATGCACTTCTATAAAAGCATTTATGCAAGAATAGGTTACATCATAAGAATTTTTACCACAGTATTTATTACCCCTTTTCATTTTAGATCAGAATATCATTAATCATTTTTCAGCAAGATGAAATACTTTCAGTAATTGCTCACAATTCCAGATAGTGGATGGAAAACATTAGCCAAATCGTCCCTAGTGATTGGGGCAAATAAATCAGGAATGCAAGACCGATTGCAACAAAGCACAGAGATCTAATGTGGTATCACCTCTTTGTGAGCCAGAGATTTTTGAAGAACAGGGATGCTATTGGCAAACAGTGTTACCAGATATATTGCTTTATGATTGTGGAGCAGTGACAGAGTGATATATGAGCACTAGTAAAAAGGTTAAACAGTGTTTGGATGGAGGGAGATTCCTCAGGATTTAGCAATATTTGCATTTTTAAGGTCTGGGAACAGAGGGAGGATCTGGAATCTGGGAAAATTAAAGGAGGAAGGAAGTCTCAATGAATTAGCGTATGGAAGGGAGGCCCTGGAATCAGGGAATACGATGATTGGAGTCTAAAGGATTTTATATAAACCTGAGTCGATCACAGGAAATGAAAGTCGGGAGGAGGGGAGTCCAGAGTTTGACAGTGGAAGGCAGTCTAGTGGTTGTGCAAGGCAACAGCATCCAGGATGAGGATGGCCTGAGCTGCTCCTGGCTCCTCTGCACAATTAGACATCAGTCTTCTCAACTCGATTCCCATTATCAGCGTTCTTTCCAACTCATCCATGGTATCTTCTAAACCCTCAGGAAAACAAAGGTAGGGTGGTAACATGCAACAGTCAATTGCTATTCCACCTTACAGCTAATCAATTTAGAATATAAATTATGTATTTTTAGACAGTAGACTCACAATGATGTCAAAACTCTCACAACGATGTCAATACACACCAACCAATCTGACAAAGGTGGGAAGTGACTCTAACCTGTTCGTGGAGATCCACCATGACGGGGTTTTGCTGCGGAGGATGTGCAGCAGGATGAAGCATACGTGGTGATAGGCTTGTGTGATTGTAAGATCGATTTTCATCTATAGGCAGTTGCTGTGAATATGGAGGATGGTGGTAGTTTTCATCCTGGTTTATGGGATTATGCAAAGGCCTGTCACGCCTACCCCACTGGCGTCGCGCAGGAGGACTGCAACAAACCAGCAAGAAAGTAAAAAAAGATTGCAACTGTAAAAAAAGATTTAAAATATACCCCAAATCTAGATTTTTTTGCATTCTCATTTCAAATTTACTTATTTGAATTGGCTCCCCCCATTCTCACTGTGGTTATGCTGGACAGGTGACTAGATATTTCCAATTTTCCAATGCTTACACAGATTCAATCAAGTTTAATTTCCTTCACTGAACGCAAATAAACTGTCCCGCACCGAATATCTCAACGTGGAACTTGAAAAATTAGACAGTAGAGATTGAAAAAGAGTTGCAAAAATGGAAATCAGTATTTGAATCCATGGGTTGAACACCGAAGAAAATGAAATGTTATGTCAGTTTGAGAGAAAAAGAGAGAGGGGGCGGTTATAGACAATAAACAATAGGTGCAGAAGTAGAACCAGCACCACCATTATGATCATGGCTGATCATCCACAATCAGTATCTTGTTCCTATCTTATCCCCATAACTATTGATTTCTCTAAGAGCACTATCCATCTCTTTCTTGAAAGTATCCAGAGACTTGGCCTCCACTGCCTTCTGGGGCAGAGCATTCCATATATTTCATATATTCCTCTCTGGGTGAAGAAGTTTCTCCTCCACTGCTTCCCAACTGGCATGAATTTCAAGTCTTGGAAAGAAATTTCTTTTACAATACAGGTATTTTGCCAGCTCTGTTGACCGTTTGAATGTCTCTGCATTACGAATCTAATTGCCTGACATCCAGTTTTTGATAAACCACGAACTACACCAACTAAACAATGGAACCACAGAAGCCATTAACTTGGAGCCAAATAAAAACATCTAAAACTTAGGAGTTTGATTTTATTTTCTTCCTGGCCACAGCTTCAGGCGGAAATGGTTTACAATCTCTAAATCTTACCTGAAATCAAATTTAGATCCCAATTTTGTATGTTCTCCAGCAGAAAGATCATCTGCTGACACATTTGTAGCATCTAACTCCATCTAGACCAGCTGTTGCTCAGCTCCTCACACTTAGTCACCTCAAATTTGACTACTTCAGTGATCACCTGGCCTCATCTTTCAGGCTCAATAAACCTCAACTCATATCACATTTTCTTGCCATGTCGGATCCGGACCGAAGTTCTTTAGGAAAACATATAGACATAGAAAATGGATCATTCAACCCTTGCAAACTATTCTGTCAATCAAGATGATCAAGGGTGATCATCCAACTTTGTATTCTGTTCTGGCTCACACCCCCTTCCCTTTGATCTGTTTCGCTCGGAGAAGCTCAACTCCTTGAAAACATTCAATGTTTTGGTATCAACCGCTTTCGCAGAGAATTCCACAGGCTCACCACTCTGGATGTGTCTTCACCATATCCTTACTACGCTCTGGATTCCCCAGTCATAGGAAGCATTCGTCCTGCATATGCCCAGTCTTGTTCAGTTGGAATTTTAAAGGTTTCTATCAGATCTCCACTCATTCCTCTAACCTTCAATGGAATCCTAACCAATCCTCTTATCAGAGCATCAGTCCTGCCATCCCAGAAATCAGTCTGGTAAACCACTGTTGCACTCTCTCCATGGCCAGAGCACCCTTCAAGTAATGTCATAATACTCCAGGTGTGGTCTAACCAAGGCCCTGTAAAATTGCAAACAACAAACCTACTGCTGCACTCAAATCCTCTTGCTATGAAAGTCAGCATAACATTTGCCTTCTTTATTCTGTGCTGCAACCTGCACACTTACATTTAGTGACAGATATACAAGGCAACCCATGTCTCATCACACCTGTCGCTTTCCCACTGTCGCCTTTCTGATAATCTGCCTTCCTCTTTTTGGTACCAAAATGTATAACCTCACATTTATCCACATTATATCTTTCTGCTATGTACTGGCCACTAAACTCAACTAACCCAAAACACAATAGTAGCTGGGATCCAAGCATTGATCGCTGTGGTACCCCATTAGACACTGTCTGCCTCTCGGTAAAAGAGCCTTCATTGCTCAGACCATGGAATATCGGAATTGAGACATTATGTTGAGGTTGTACAGAACACTGGTAGGGCCTCTTCTCGAGTACTGTGTCCAGTTCTGGTTATCCTGTTATAGGAAAGATAGTAGTAAGCTGGAGACGATTCAGTAAAGTTTTACCAGGATGTTGCTGGGAATGGAGGATTTGCGTTATAAGGAGAGGCAGGATAGGCTGGGATTCTTTTCACTGGAACATAGGAGGTTGAGAGGTGACCGTGCACAGGTTTGTAAAATAACGGAGGAGCATATTTTTAAGGTGAGAAGAGAAAGATTTTAAAAAGACATGAGAGGCAATGTTTTTTTTAAAACCACAGTAGTTAGTGGAATGAAGTAGTAGTGGATGCAGCAACAGTTACAACGTTTAAAAGACATTTGGATAAATGAATAGGAAAATATGTTTCAAGAGACATGGGCCAGGCACGGGCAAGGGGGACTAGTTTAGTTTGGGATTATGGTGGGCATAGACTGGTTGGACTAAAAGGTGTGCCTCCTTGCTGTATTACTCTCTGACTCTACTGTTTCTCATCTGCCAGCCAGTTCTGTGTCCGTACACTGCCCCTAATCCAGTGTGCTTCAATTTTACATGCTAACCTCTTGAGACTTTGTTGAAAGCCTTCTGAAAGTCCAAGTGAAACATATCCAGTGGCTTCCCCCTTTTCAACTTTACTAGTTGCATCCGCAAAAAAAATCCAGTAATTTGTCAAGCACGATTTCCTCTCTAAACGCATGCGGACTCTGTCAGACCCTGTATTTGTTTTCCAAGCGCTGTGCTATTAAATCTTTTACAATGGACTCCAGCACTTTGCCCACTATCAATGTCAGGTTAATTCCCTGTTTCCTCTCCATCTTTTTTGGAAAAGCAGGATGATTTATTGGCCTTTAACTTCATCAATTTCCCTTCAAATCCTCCCTCTTACTGGGCCCTGTGTTTTCCATATTATTTATGTCTTTGGTGAAGGCAGAACCAAAATATGTAATTTATTCAGTCTGCCATCTCTTTATTCCCCCTTATAACTTCCCCTGTTTCTGACTGTCAGGAACGGACATTTGTCTTCACATACTCCATCTCCCCCTCTGAAATCCATCTTTTTGTCTTCCTTTGCTCCTAACCTGCTCCCAATCCTCAGGCTTGCTGTATTTGTTGACCAATTTGTACCCCATCCCTGGACCTAATACCATCTCTAATTTCCCCTCTTAGCAATGGTCAGGCCACCATTCTCATTTTTCTTTGTGCAAGACTCGTGACAGTTCATCTATGTCTTTAAATGTTTGCCATTGTCTATCCACTGTCATTCTTTGAAGTAACTTTCCCCCAATTTATCACCACCAGCTTGTGCCTCATACCCATTATTGCTTCCTTTATTTAGATTTAGGACCATAGTGGGCAGCACGGTGGCACAGTGGTTAGCACTGCTGCCTCGCAGCGCCAGAGACCCGGGTTCAATTCCCGACTCAGGCGACTGACTGTGTGGAGTTTGCACGTTCTCCCCGTGTCTGCGTGGGTTTCCTCCGGGGGCTCCGGTTTCCTCCCACAGTCCAAAGATGTGCAAGTCAGGTGAATTGGCCATGCTAAATTGCCCATAGTGTTAGGTAAAAAGGGGTAAATGTAGGGGTATGGGTGGGTTACGCTTCGGCGGGTCGGTGTGGACTTGTTGGGCCGAAGGGCCTGTTTCCACACTGTAAGTAATCTAATCTAATCTAATAGTATCAGAATGAATGACAGCACTCTCCACTTTATGAAGAATTCTTTGATGTTATGATCACTCTTTCCCAAAAAGCCTCACATAACCAGATTGCCAATTATTGCAAAGCGATGGGCACAATGGCAGTAATCACCCAGCAAATGAACAGACTGATTGTTGAGGAGCTTTATACAGAATGTGTATGTTTTAAATCATTCATTTAACATATACTTGTTTATCAATTGTTAATCCATTTTGCATCTAGTCACTTTCCTTAAATGTGACTTTTGTTCTTATCTCCCCTAAAAATAAAAAGAGTAAAGATTGATGGAAAAATAACAATCCAGTACCAAATTCTCAGGAAGGTCTTTTACTTAAAGAGTATAAATTCAACACAAATTTTCCCACGACACAGATAGCTTAAACTAAACAAACAAATTGAAACGTAAACCAGTTTTCAAAACGTCAGCTTGGAATTGATAGTAAGTTAGGGGCTTTGCAACCTCACAGAATCAGAGCAACAGAATTGATTTACTTTATTTCCTCTGAATGTATGATGATAAATTTTATGAAACAGATTTCACCTTGTGCAACACACTCCCTTTTTATTTCACCCCATGTGGTCAGATTAGGGTTCAAAAGGTCATGAGGTGGCTCAATCTTGATAACCAGGACCAGCTTTCCCCACATTCACAAAAAGGAGACTAATCTCAAACTGACAGTGCTCTCTCTGTAATGACAGCCTTTCACTTCAAGTCCTAACCATCCCTTCTCACGGAGAGTCCTGGTAACCTTACGCTATACAATGGAGGGGCAAGTATTGAAAGGGAGAACCAAGTGTCCTCTACAGCATGGAAGGTGGCACACATAGACTTGGGTTCTTACTACAGAAACGACGAAACACAGAATGGATGTGACGAAGGTTGAGCAGAGAAGCACCCTGTTCCAGATGGATGACTGGGATCCTCATCTCTGGAATGCTGCAAAAGTAGTTGAGTGTGTTGGGGTGGTAAAATGTACCTTTCTTCGTCTATAACAAAGATTTAGTTGGAAAGCACAACTTACAGACATGCAGCCAAATTCCACGGCAATGGGAAGTGGACAAAGCAGTAGGAAGTAGACAAAGCAATAGATGCAACCACACTGGAAATCTTAAGATTTGACCTGCAGTCAAGCAGTCCTTAGATTACAGTTGGTCACTAGATGTACCCAGAAGTGGAATATGCATCAGATAGGACCATCTAGAGACCCAGCTGTCCCACCTCAATGCACAACTCGCTGGTCGCCCCTGGGAAAGCCAATACAAAGAGGCCTAAACAAAGCCAGCTTCGAATGCTACTTCACCAGCAGATAGGGAGCGATTCAATCCAATAACAAGAAAGTACAAATGAAAAAAAACCCATAAAAAGACAATATCACAGGGCACGCCAGTGACATATTGGGATGTCTGCATTCTTTGATCATTGAATCAATGAGAGGCCAGAATGGTCAGATCTAAGAGTCAAGGAACTCAGACTGTATGGCGTAGTCAAAGCTGGGCTTCAAGACAAGAGTAGGAGAAGACCAGTGCGATGGAATGGGTGCAGAATTATACTTCCTTTTGGAGGAGTCTACTTCTGACAGAAGAGGGTCACAGGTTAACTTTGCCATTGGGGAGATTAAAAAAAAAAGAGAGATGGTCAAACTTTCATTGCAAAACAAGAGGTTTTACGATGATCTGATCATTCCTAAATTACAACAGAATCATTTTTATGAGTGATTTCAATGCCACAGTCAGATATCCTCAATTAGCATGCAGTTGGAAAGAAAAAAATCAAATGGAAATATGCTTTCCTGTAATGCCAAACATGAACTTGCCATAATCAACATCATGTCCTGTCTGAAAAAGAAAATATAAGACAACCAAGCAACATTCATGATCCGAGCATTGGTACCTTCTTCACCATGTGCTTGTCAGACAGAAGGAAAAGGGTGTCACAATAACTCATGCTACATGAGGAGCGGAGTGCTGCACTGACCACCACCTGATCTGCTTCAAGTAGAGATGAAAGATCCAAGCAAAACATTGTAAAATCAAATGGCCAGACATGGTTAAACTAGGTGTCAAACCCAAGAACCCTGTAACTGTCAGAAACCTTTCTAACAATTTGACACCATTCTGCAGTTTGATCTTCCTTGCCCAAAGTCACGATGACAGTGAATTAAGACAAAACTCTGGTCTTCCAGATTTCAGTATACTTGCTGATGAGCATGTTGAAAACTTTTCGTAACCTGTTCAACAGCCTACACATGCAGTCTTCTTGCAAACTCCGTCAACAACCAACCATCAAGCCTACAAAAATGCTTAGCACAAGTTTGAGCATTAACAGAAAAGCAGAATGACTGGTAAAGTACAAAAGCCAATAAACTACAACAACGAACTGAGAGGTACAATTCATGCTTTTACCAAGTGAAGACTGCAAATGGCCTACCCATCCCAACTGTAGCATAACAGAAAGGTCGTGCAAGCACTTCAAACAGCTCATTCATAGAAAGCCACACATCATAGGAGATAATTTGCATCAACGGGAACAAGAAAACCAGTTTCTTCCTTCCTGAGAAAGAAAGCCTGTCTTCCCTTTCTTCAACTGAAGACAAATCAAGTCAACCATACAAGGCGGAGCCTCTAGAGTAGAAGGCATTTCAGCAGAGATGAGAAAGTGTAGTACAGAGTGTGTTAGCACATCTACAGTCTTCGTCAGGAGCAATGCTTCCAATCACTTTCCTACAGTAACTCCATTTCAAGGCATGAAACTTGGTGCATCTGTCTGAGAACTGTAACTGCCGTTGGGGCTGGGGGGGGCGGGGGGGGGTTGGGTGAGGGGAAGAGAACACGAGAGAGTATGAGAGCAAGAAATGGAGCTACATGATAGCCATTACTGTCTGAGCTTGTGACCTCAAAATTCCAGCTTTTGACCCCACTTGGTGTCCAAGTAGGGAAGTGCTGGTTAAGAGTACTGGGAATCAGGAAAAACTTACTCAAGACCCAATGAGTGTTAGCATTCTCTCAGAGTAGGAAGGATCCAAAAACGTAAGGTGCAACAACTAAGGAGTAAGTCTTCACCCAATCATATGAAAAGATCAAACAAGGATTCTATTAAAATACTGGCAAGCTTTCTGGATGATGTCATCTTGAAATCAGTGTGGCTTTGTGCAGACAGCAGATATGCTGTTCGGGAAGCTAACTAAAGCTTCTGAAAGTGAGCATCAACCTAATTTTAGGGTATGTTCTCCAAGACTGCATGCCTGAATCAATTTGTGAAAATCCAATGTCTACTACATAATTGCAGGGTTGAAGTTTTTGTGCCTGTGTAGAGTTGTCTGATGTTTTTGTGGTAACCTGATGCTTTCTGGTGTAAAGCATTGGACCCCCAACTCTTCACCCTCTCCTTTGTTACTTTAACTAAGGAAGCCACCAGAGACAAACTAATTTTCAGGCTCTGTTTAAGGAAACTCTTCAATTTCTCTATCAAGTCTCTCCATCAAATTCACACAGGCAATAACTGGACAGCTTCTGGAAGTAGCTGTGTTCCAGCTGCCTGCAGTGGGGAACGTATCTAGAAGATAGCCTCTACCAGAATGCATCTAGACCATGGTAAATAAACTCATGAGAGCTGTCAAAAAGTTTCGCTCTCCAAGATCAAGGTCAGTCAGTATTAAGCACAAACAGCCAAGCATCAGACATAACCATCAACAGCAGTGTCAAGACTAGAAAAATCATAATTTGGTTGTGTGCTCTTTAGAGATATCACCATTGATAAAGATATCCATATATGCATCTAGAATGCAAGTTCTGTATCTGGCTAACTCCATTATAGAATCTGGAAGCAGCATGGCATTAAGCTTAATACTAAAATCAGACTCCATCAGGCCACTGTACTTACCACACACTGTACGGTGCAGAATTCTTGAATAGCTTTAGGAATCATATCAAAGCCCTAGAATACTTCTACTAAAGTCACCAAGGTCCATATTAGAATTTGACAGCAGGGCAAAATCACAAATACGGCCCTGCATCATGCTGGACCCAACAGCATAGGGGCCACATCCATGAATTCGATGGGCTAGCCTTGTATCCTGTGTGAATGAATTCCCTAATCAGGTCCTCTATGGAGAACTGCCTCAAGGAAACAGCATCAAGGTGATCAGTACAAATGATACAAAGGCACCCTAAAAAAGAACTTTATAAATTTCTGCACTACATCCTCTCTCTCAGGAATACACTGTAGCCGATTGGTCCAAATGCAGAAAACAAGTGAAAAATTTAATTCAACACATTTCAAATACCACCTAAGTGGAAATTACAACATCTAATGCACCCATTAAAAGGTCAGAGGCAGCATGACTGCAGAAACTCCCCAAAGCATGACCAAAACTAATTGCCAGTTCTGTAGATGCACGTGCAGATTGTGGTCAAACTCTTCAGCCATGAGGGGGGGTCTAGAGAAGATGATGAAATCACTTGCATCTTGGACATACTTCAACCATGAAGAGTCTACCAAGAGTCAAGCCTGTCAAATGGAGCATCAAATACAAATATTGGTGATTTCAAGAAAGAAGTGCCAGAATCCAAAATATTGCAGATTTATACTTTGGCATTGCTTAAGCATGTAATACGGAGGAGAAATATGACTACCAAAACTGGAGTGTGTTTTGGTATATTAAGAAAAAAGTTATGTTTAAAAACGGATCAGTACATTTTATGGAGGAAGCAGAAATTAAACGTAAATCTAAGTACAGAGGCATTCATTACTGGTTTAGCAAAACCACTGAATGCTTTCATTTCTGCTACAAAAAAACTGAATTAATATAACTTTAGTGTAAAAATTGTTTCATAAAGCTTCACTGAAGCTTTCAGATAATGGACACTAGCCTAAAGAAACAGAAGTTGAGAGTTCACACAGTCAAAATTGCTATCTCTTGTTTCCTCAAGATGTCTTTTTGCTTATCTTTCCTAAGATCTCTTCACTTGTCTTGCTCAAATTTGTCACCCATCCTGGTGTTATTGGCTTTGGCTCAAATTTTGATTATTATCTGATTTTACTCCAGTGAAGGGACTCGAAAAGTTCTAGTATGCCAAGTGTACTTTGCATTATGATTTTTCACAGACCATAACAAATAGTGTACATCGCCATTAATCATAACCCCAATAACAAAGCAGCCCATTCCAGTTTAAAGTCAGGTCTCGTGACATCCCTGCTATGCAAAAGTGTTGAACAATCATACACACAACAGAAGGCTCAGCCATCTCTCCAATCTTCAGTCCACCTTAATCAGCTAATTGGGAAGGTATCGAAGCACCACTTAATATGCTTTCAAGATACTTAGAAAGACAAAAGTAAGGAAGGGCAGGAATGAATGAGAATGGTCAAACAGTGCTTTTTTTTTGCAGAGTGGATTGATGATAGTAGCTTTGCAAGGTTTGTGAAGGTTTGTAGCTCAGGTTGAGGTTTAGGGTGTAGGTTTCCTCGCTGAGCTGTAGGTTTGATATCCAGACGTTTCATTACCTGGCTAGGTATCATCAGTGGCGACCTCCAAGTGAAGCAAAGCTGTTATCTCCTGCTTTCTATTTATATCTTTCTCCTGGATAGGGTTTAGGAGTTTGTGGTGATGTCATTTCCTGTTCATTTTCTGAGGGGTTGATAGATGGCATCTAGATCTATGTGCTTGTTTATGGCATTGTGGTTGGAGTGCTGGGCCTCTCGGAATTCTCTGGCATCACCACAAACCACAGGAACCCCATCCAGGAAAAAGATATAAATAGAAAGCAGGAGATAACAGCTTTGCTTCACTTGGAGGTCGCCACTGATGATGTTACCTAGCCAGGTAATGAAACGTCTGGATATCAAATCTACAGCTCAGCGAGCAAACCTATACCCTAGCTTTGCAAAGTTGAACCAATCACAGTATTAACCAGATAGGAATCAAGAAAATGACTTGATATTAAGCAGTTTATTGCAAATGAAGTCGAAGGATTAGGATATTCGTCTTATGGATGTGGTGAGTTTGGAGACAGCAGGAGGAGACAGAAAGAACAAGAAAGAACGAGAAGACGAAAGAGTGAACAAAAATACACGTGAATGCGCCCACGACAGGGGAGAGCTTTAGCAAAACGTATAGGTGAATATACGCTCTCGGTTGGAGAGAAAGAAGTCAATAACTTACTCTTGATACAGGAGAGGAGAAAGGGGTAGAAGGAGAAAGGTAGTTGCGGAAGAAAACAAAATCAATGAAGAAATCATTAAAAACAATCCTATTGTAATGAACCATTTGGGAGAAGAGAGGGAAGCCTAGCTGAGGTCAGTACAGTCAAATCAGATGTTGCAATGGATGATGAAGCTTGGATTGCACCAGGTACAGAACTCTGTGCCTCAGCAATTCAAGGGAGCAAAGATGGAAGAGGGTATTGAGAAAAAGAGATAGGAAACCTATTTTACTGAGGGCAGCCAACAAACGTGGAGATGAGGAACAGGTGAGAAAATTAACAACTGCAGAGATACCATCACAAACAAAACGGTCAGCACAATGGGATGCAAAGGTGCAAGTGTGTTTGCTTGTGCAGGCACACAGTAAGTGAGAGATAAGACAATACGGGATAAAGAAGATAGGAAAAGATATTGAGGAGATAGGAAATTAATAATGAATACAAGAACACAAGAGGTCACCTGGAAAGCAGCGAGAACTCATGAGAAAGGAATGAGTATGGAAACGAGATTTTACTTTTCACTGTTACTAAATGGATATATTTTTGTTTTCTGGAAAGGGACCTCCAAGTAGCTGATTGGTACTGAATAAAATAATATCAGTGTACAACAGATTGGAATTGCACATAAAGGTTGCAAGCACTTATAGCCTCTAGTGCCTGCTGTACAATAAATATCTGCATAGAAAATAGGAAATCATCATGGCATCTGAAAGCCAAAGGCAAGGACTATTAAAATATTCTACAATAATGGTCATAGTACCAGCAGTAAGGAGCCAGATGGAGACTACAGGGTTGATCAATGTCATGTAACCAATAACAATTATGCACTGCATCTAATAGCAGAATGTTATTTATACAAGACCCCAGTGATATCCTTACGGTATGAGAAGGCTAGAGAACTGAATGCACAAATAGGAAATGAAATAAACCAAGAGAAATATTAAAGAATTCTTAAAACATTTCATTTAAACACAGTAGGAGCAAAAGAAGTTATATTTACATAGCATCTATCACACCCTAAAGACATTATAAACTGCTGAATTATAGTTGTTTCACATAGTTAATGGTGGCAGCCATGCTACATAGCAGAATTATGCAAAATTGTGACTGTTAAAATAATTGCAGCTTTGGTGGAGAGAGAATTTTAGTTGACATACCAGAAAATTTCCGCTGTTTTAAATGCTAGCAAAATGAGAAAACCTTGATTTACCATCTCTCTGGAGGCTGACACCTCCAACAATACAGCATTCCTTCAGAAACAAAGTGATTTCTCAATCAGGATGATATGCCACTTGGGGATGCTGGAGCAATGGGTGGCATCTTGGGACATGGAAGTACTTTTCTCATGGGGTGAGGAGGGTGAAGGAATGACCTATCACGAGTGAGGAATTTAAGAGGGGAGCAGATTAGAGGTCCTTGGGCTTTAGGTGTAGAAACTGAAGGTGGGTACATGCTGTTGAAGGTGTCTCAAGAGATTGCAAAGTCTCAAACTGCCTCCAAACTGGTTCACCTGAAACTAGGAATATAAACTCAATTTATAAAACAAGCCAAGAAAAGAACACGCAAATGACCAGCAATGCATTGCTAAAATGTTTGAAATTTGGAGGTGACTATCATAAGGGATCCCATAGAAGTGCAGGGTCTGCTAAGCATGTGTTGGCACGAATCTAACAGGAGTTCTCTCCCTCCGGAAAGAATATGTTACCTCTCACTAAATTTACTGCAATTCAACTCAGGAGGTTACAAAAGGTAGAAGCAGGCAGGTGAATAACATCTGCATTTCAAGAAGATATTTAATGGAGAGTTACGTACCAGATTGATCTACAGAGTATGCATGCATACAGCCTATAGCAAAGCGCTCCGCTGGACTGATATGTGACTTAGATAGGTGGAAACTAGCTACCAGTCAATTTCCCCAGGGATTGGCACTGGGGCCATTGCAATCTGTATCTTTATCTGCATGTCATGAAATTAGTTTGAAGAAATAAGACAAGTATTTATTTATTAAGTGGAAATGTTAAGAGAGTTAGAAAATGTTATTGGATTTTGGTGGATAGGTCATTTAGGCTCTCAGCTCAGGTGATCTAGATAGTAAAAGAGCATAAAAATGTTGAATACACGGCAAAGTGTTAGATGTACAAGTTTGAGGAGGTCAGTGAGATGGCATGTGAAAATCAGTTTTGTTTTGGTATCCATATTAGGG
This sequence comes from Chiloscyllium plagiosum, assembly GCF_037043375.1. NCBI lineage: Eukaryota > Metazoa > Chordata > Chondrichthyes > Orectolobiformes > Hemiscylliidae > Chiloscyllium > Chiloscyllium plagiosum. The sequence goes on along the minus strand of NW_028270154.1, from coordinate 52,257,216 downwards.
GAAAGATGAAGCATTTTTGATGGTGTTTGGAAGAGGACTGTGAAAGTTGACTTGTGAATTTCGAGGAGAGTTTTTGAGTAAAGTTATCTTGGGAACTGGAAAGTGTCCTAACTTTTGAACTTTTTACATTTACAACAGCTTGGAAAATTTGGCTCCAAGCAAGTTTGTCACACACGTGGTTGGGGCTAGGGAACAAGTTTTTAAAAAGAAGTATCAAAAGAAAGTGACAGGTTTTGTAAAAAAAACTTAATAATGGAGGTGGAAGAACAGAAAACCAAGACAGATTGGGAAAAAAAGGATAAGACCTTATAGAAAAGGAAATGCACGGCAAATGATTTCCGAGACATGGTGTGCAAACTGGAGAAATTTTTAGAAGGACAGGCCATCCGTTCTCTGCACAATGCCATAATTCAATACTCCTAATAAATACAAAGGGGCAATTTTAGATTTTAACTCATTACAGTGCAACCCCCGCAAACACGGAATTATTTTCTGCAGTTTCAGTTCCCCACGGCCCAAACATATTATAGGGAGCCTTCCAGAACCAAGGACTGGGGGCTGCCGGAAAGGTAAATTTCCCATTTAAATGAATGGGTTTGCTCCTATATGCGGTTTCAGGCTTCTTGGAACATATTCCCCGTGGTACAGGAAGACTACTGTACATTCTAATTTTTTAAAGATTTATTCATGAGAGGAGAGCATCACTGACTCAGCAATGTTTATTGCCCATCCCAAATGGCCCAGAAGGCAGTGAAGAGTCAATAACAATGCTGTGGGTCTGGAGTTACACGTAGGTTAGATTGGGTAGGGATAGCAGTTTCCTTCCCTAAAGGACATGACCGAACCAGATGGGTTCTTCTGACAATTGGCAATGGATTCATAGTCATCATTAGACTCCTGATTCCAGATATTTATTGAATTCAAATTCCACTATCTGTTGTAGCAGAATTCAAACCTGGGTTCCCTGAACATTAACTGGGTCTCTGGATTAACAGTCCAAATGATAACAACATTGGGCCATCATCTCCCCCATTTCTAGTAATGAAAGGCCTTGCTTTAAGAACTGACCCTCTATTGTGAAGTTGTAACATTGTACCCAATTACAATAGAACACAGCAATGACAGAACACTCCTCCTCAGCTATATGCTGTAACTTTCAAATCAACGTAGCAAACTTCAGTTGGAAAGGTGATACCTCAGGAATTCTCTTATAAGCCCCAGCGAAGTGATTTGACACTCTCTCGTTCAGACACTGATAGAAAATGCCAATTCTTTCAACTTCCATTCCCACTACTAACCAGCCCTGCACCAAACTGTATATGCCTTGAGAAGCTGGAAATGTACCTTTAATGTGGAACTCACCTTCTCCTGTGATGTGCTGGTGTATTGCACCGTTCCCCTGAGAATCGTCGCTGGTTGAAAGGGGCTGAGGGAGGCCGCCTATTCACTGTTATTTCCCATGGTCGCATTGGTGGCGTCTGAGGAGGAGATGCACTCTGGATCTCAAGGACAGAATGAGAGAGACGCCGGCGTTTTGGGCTGGGACTGTCGTCACTCTGCAAAGCGCAACGCAAGAAGAACAGATGTAATATAAGCACTACTGACATTTGCAAAGCAGACACGACAGCAAAGGAGATTTAACATTAAAAGAAATTGAAGAGTGGTTCTCCTAAGATTTCAGTATTGGTGGTGAATTTTGATCAAGAAATTATGGCATTAAAAGACACCAACATTAAAAAGTCATTTACAAAGTTGCGATTACAAGGAGTCACAACAAGTCAATAAAAGATGCAACTGCCTTTGTCTCACCTGCACACAAAGTAACTCTAAAAGAAAACTGGGACAAGTCAGTATTTAACAGGATGGGAAATGGAATTCAGACCAAGTCATTGTTTAATCCTTTGACATTTTGTTCTCCAAATTAAATTAAGTTAGATTTTTAAACTAAACCAACAAGTCAGCAGGATGTCAAAAGCACTTGAATGGAATAGTAGTTTTTAAAAGCAGCAGCAGTAAGGAAACCTGCTTTGTAAGAAATGATTTTTTTTTGGTTTACGAAACACAAAAAGTGAGAGAGAATTGAAGTTTGCCAAAGGACTGCATGGAACATGAAGAGTGGATTGTGAAGAAAGGTAAATGGTAAGGAATAAGTAGTCAAAGCTTCAGAATCAGAAGAGAATCTGGCAGCACTTGGGAATGCACTTAATTGTAACAGAAAGATGATCCCTGATAATGTATGATTCTGCATTTTCGGTACCTGGAATTTCCCACTGTTTAAATGTAAAAACAAGATCCACAGACACTTCACTTTTGCTATTTAATTAATATTTAATACTTAAATAAGTGAAAAGGGCGATTTCATTCCTAGTAGCTTCAGGTCAGGATTTTGAGCAATAAATGATACAGAGATTATGATATGAGCAGCAGAGCTTTGCTTTTTAAATTAATGCAATTTGGTAATGCACACTTTCAGAACATGTTTTTCTAATTCAATGAAATTGAAATTTAATTATCAATCTACTGAAACTAGCTTCAGTCTCTCCTGGCTCAATACTCTTCCCAAGTTATTTTCCTTTAAAACAGAGAGCATTTCCTATTCATGTTCTCTGCCACTTCAAACAGTGTTGAACCTAGGCTGATTAACTTTATACTTGGTGAATTAAATAATCACCACTGCTGGCATATGTTTTCAGTTGTTGCATTCCCCTTTACAGTAAGTATATATGAATACATATTTTTTTAAATGTATACTTAAGGCAAAAAAATGTTTAAATATATTTACATCCTGCTGCCTCCTGGTTGGGTTTATGATTTTGACATTTTTGCTGAAGAACTCTCATTCTTTCATAACTATGATGCTGTGGTCTCTACACATTAATTTTCACTCCTTTCAAAAGCCTTTACAAAATCATATACGGCATCATTCAATATCTACTTGCCAAATAAACCGATCTTCTCAACTACAGTAGGCTCCTCAATTTATGGTTCTTGAAGTCCACATGCTAGGGATATTCTACTGCAGTGGTGGTATGCATTTACCTCTGAGCTAGGAGCCCCAGAGGTCCCACCTGTTCCAGAGCTTGTCGTAACAGGTCGCTAGAAAATGTAAAGTCCACACACTGCCTAAATATTAAGCATCCCATAGGTTACTGTTCATATTGTCGTCAAGTAATTCAAAGATGTCATCATGAAAATATGTTTTATGTCAAATAACAATTTTTCTATTTACAAACTTAAATTTAATATTTAAAAACTAAAGATTTAAACAGAGGCTATAGATGATTTGGGCTCACAGCTAAAGATGGTTACACCCCAATCTGCATTACTTTCACCTCAAACTGTCGAGATAGCCTGTAAAACACAATGTCAATGGTTGCAGGTCAATGTTACAGACCCCGAACTCCTGTCCTCTCATCAAAGCAATCACCCAAGGTATTCAACTGCTGAAGACAAACTAGTAAGCCTGATCACAGAGCTGTAGTGGTGCAGTGGTAGTGTCCTTTCCTCTGACTTAGGAAACCTCAGTTCCAGTCCTACCTGTGCCTGAAGTGTAACATAACCTGTCTGAACATGTCGATTTAGAAAAGATGGACAATGGAACTATGGCTAAGGGAGCTTCTTAGGTAGAACCTAATCAGATTACCCATGGAATATGTTAACAACAGCCTTATTTAGATCCCTTGGGCAAGTGGAGAAATGTTATGTGACAAGCCAAGAAATGTTATGTGACAGTATCTATTCAAGTACTGTACCTGTTTATTCTGCAGAAAAGACGACGAGCAGCTGAGATGCAAAGAGAGAGGACACAGGTAGAGTCCATCCCTACCCTCCCTAATCCACCTTTGAAGCTTTGAACCATTTACTGACCGTGACCATCTCAGGAAATCCTTGATACTAACATTTCTAAGAAGAATTCAACTCAGCACCATGTTTCCAAAGGAAAAACCAAATTTACCATCCAAATCCTTTAAGTGGAAGCATCAGGAACAATGAAAAGACCCAATGCAATACCCAATGAATTCATCGAGGAGAAAGTGAGGTCTGCAGATGCTGGAGATCAAAGTTGAAACTTTATTGCTGGAACAGCACAGCAGGTCAGGCAGCATCCAGGGAACAGGAGATTCGACGTTTCGGGCACAGGAAGGGCCTGTGCCCGAAACGTCGAATCTCCTGTTCCCTGGATGCTGCCTGACCTGCTGTGCTGTTCCAGCAATAAAGTTTCAACCCAATGAATTCAGCCTGTCGTAGGCTGAATCACCAAACTACAGACAGTATATTCACTTAATTTCATGGACTCTAATCTATTAATGGATGCGTCTGAATATTGAGTTTGTGCTTGAGAGACAGACACACAGGCGCACACAGACACACAGGCGCACACAGACACACAGGCGCGCACAGACACACAGGCGCGCACAGACACACAGGCGCGCACAGACACACAGGCGCACAGACACACGCACACAGACACACGCACACAGACACACGCACACAGACACACGCACACAGACACACGCACACAGACACACGCACACAGACACACGCACACAGACACACGCACACAGACACACGCACACAGACACAGAATAGTAAAATATTTTACAAAAGGTCAGAATGAATATAATGCAAATCTTTCTTTGTTAAACTGAAGAAAACCTACTCAATTAGTTCTGTTCTGACCACAGTACAACAACAATTATGTATTCACTAAATTAGTTGGATTAATTTACATAACAAAAACAACTTGCAGCAGTTAAATAAGATAATGGAAAAAGGGGAACGTTTGAGCCCTCCTGATCTGCTTGTATTATGGGTTTCCCTTATCCAGAAGCAGAGTGTTAGTGACACTTTCTGTCAAACCTCGATTCAGTGCAAGTTTCTGCTTATAGCAAAATATACACATCTGTAGGTCCTCAGAGGAATCTGTAATATCTCAGTGGAAAGTCATCATTTAAAAACAGTTCATTTGTACACAGGTGTAATTTTATACAACTGCTTATACTGAGTTTTTTTGGTAGGGAATGTTTTTGCTCATGTAGTTTGGGTGGGGGTGGGGGGGGGGGGGTGAGGAGAAAAGGCAGCTGAAAAGATAACTCATGATCACTGTCCGAACTCCAGAATGAGTCCCAAGGGCAGTCACAGCTGACCTGAGATGGTGAGAAACCCCAGAGTCGGGTGGGGGGTGGTTGGGTGGGGGTTGGAAGTGTGGAGGAGAAGGGGGTCTGAAGGACCAGGTGATGTCATGCAGGGGATGCAGAAGAGTTGAGTGGGGTGCCCTGTTGGACAGGTAATTCCATCACACAAATGAAGTACGAGAAATGAACTGGGAGCTTGGTATTCACTGATGCCAATTAAAGGGAGCAAATCACCTCAAAAAGGGAGGTGCACTTTTGCTAATGACTGTAGAGGAATGTAGTTAAAGGTCTCAAATGGCCAGAAGTAATACAGGCACATTTATAGTCTGCTGACAGGAACAGAATCCTGCTGACCTGAAGGAAATATGATGGCTGAAAACCATTCTGGAAATAACTTTGTTGCAAATGGCAAGTTTCAAAGCACATCAATGCCAGGAGCTTAGCTGCCGACAGATGATAACAAATGTTGAAATATCAAGGAAGAATTGAACTATCACCTTAAGTCACCACCATTCTGTTCAAAAACCAAAATCAGGAAAGAACTGTCAATCAAACAGGAACAAATTACTGCTGAATGAGATACCAGGAACCTGACTGATGGCTGTAACTATCGCAGAATGCTTGGTGGCAGCGAGTAAACTAAATCAAATGTTGGGATGTATTGAAGTCAATACTGAGCCAAGATAGTAGTCTGGTAATCCTGTCTGTTTGTTGGTGAGATTGTACTTACAACACTGGTTACAGTTCTGGTGGTTGCAGTGTGAAAAGATATTGTAGATAATTAAAGGATACATAAGAGTGCTCGAATTATGCAAGAAACATTCTGTAAATGGAGCAAGCTCTCATTGAAAAGAAAAAGCTAAGAGGTGACATGATTACTTTAGGATCCTATAAAGCACTCAATAAGTAGACAGTGACAAGCTATTTCACCTTGACCAGAACAACAGAATCAGAGAACGGTCAATCTATGCTAGGCTCTGCACAGAGACAGTGAAACAGTTAGCATGGATTCATTTAAATGCAAATTGAAAGACTTCTTTTTACAAGTAGCATTTTTGGAAAGAGTACATGAGTAATATTACTATTCAGATGCTTGGAGGAAAGTGTTAACTTTGAGCTATGATTCCAAGAGGTTTTCTTCATGCGATATCTTAGTCTGTTGATAACTAATTGATACAGATTGATGGCAATGATCAGAAATTCTCCTCACTATGCAACTGAAAGCTAGATTTTAAAAAATTACAAGATAGAACTGGGCCTTCTTTCGTTTCACATTTATAATTCTTCCTTCATCTCCGACAATCATTGAACCATTTCATTCGTCTTCCTCTTACTATTATTATAACATTCACTTCCTCACAAGGCTCACACATCTGCATCATTTCAGTATGTCAGGTACATTCTCGGAACACCTTACTGACACTGAAGTCTTCTCTTTCTTGCTGAGAATCTAGCAAAGGATGCTGATATCATGACACAACCTTTTCCTCTGGAAGAAAATGTGCTGGTCGTCATAGACACCATAGTACAGCGCGTGACAACGTGAGTGGTGATCTTGTACAGGGTTTCTTCACTTCTATCTTTGTTTGCCCTTCCTGCTGTCATCTCAACTTGCACGCTTTGCCTTACAGCTACTTTCAACTGCAAGTGATCTCTCTTTGCTCTTCCTTGATACCAAAAACACTTGTCCCTTTCTTTCACTCCAGATCAGGCACTGAATAGAACTTTAAAACTAGGAGCAGGAGTCTGCACCGTTGGAGAGAGTAATCCCATCCCACAAATGAAGTGCTAGGAATGAATTGGGAACTTGGTATTACTGATGCAATTTAATAGGCAGCAAATCACCTTGAAAAGGGAGGTGCACTTTTGCTAATGACTGTAGAGGAATGTAGTTAAAGGTCTAAAGGTCATTTGGTGCTCCTGCACCACATCAAGTTGACAAGGATAACCCAATAGATTATGTATCACTACTCAATCCAATCCTTTAGGATGCACTTGTGCAATATCATTCACAACCTCTTATATTCCAAAACAATTTACAGCCAATGAACTAGCCTTGAAATGTAGTCAAATTCATAGTCAATTTGCTGGGTCCCTCAAACAGAAATAGTACTAACTGACTGGATAATCTGAAGGAGGGAATGGACAAATAAAAAGGGCTTCAGTGATGCAGCAATGAGAAAATTGCTGGTTTCTCTTAAACTATTTAAGTAATTAATGGCTACAATAAAAAAGGGAATTTCAGTAGCATGGCTGGAAGCATGAGTGAGGAGTTTAATCTATAGGGTGTTTCTGTGCATGACACCAACACCCCATAGTCAACCCTGGAGAATCTGACCGTCAACAGCTGCCATGCAGACCTGAGCTTGAACATGTCCTCTGCCTTAAGTGGCAGATGTTTGCTTTGCAAATGGACAGGGGCTTTCAAAATGACACTCATTTTCTGCCTGTTCTACTGTGGTTCATGTGGAAGTGGCAGTGATGCAAAGACAGCAGCACCTCTCACAGGATGTCAGTGCATCTGTTTCCTCACTGGTATTGGCAGGAGGTGCAATCATTCTGCCAGAAAGCTAGCTGAGCCAGAATTTTCAGTGGCTGGTCGAGAACTACAGTCTGCAACTGACCTGAGCCTTAAGCACCCCAAGTCGTCAGCTACAAGTGGCTCATGGGATCTCAGATGACTAACAGCAGCCTTCCATCAGTGGTGGATGGATGAGGGAATGGTTGAAGGGAGAGAAGCACCTCAGAGATGATTTAAATTTAGGACCGTAATCTACAAGAATAACATGTATCCCATTACTCCTACGAAAGCATCTGCTTCTCCGCTCTTTACAAAATTGAGAACATTGAAATCAGCTTTGTTTGAATGGGACAATTGCTCAGAAGGAATAAAGACTGAACTGTAAAGTGAACTTTGAACTGGAAGCAAAGTGAATGTGCCCTCTCCAGTACAGATTTTATGTCAGTAGGATGCTGGTGATTGTAAATTTTGTCACACATAAGGAACCTTTGGTTAATCCTTTCTCTTAATTAAAAAGTGTTACAAGGATAGATGTGCTTAAACGGATACAATAATGTTTTATTTTCCTGCTACTTCAATTCAAATAGAGTGTGTCATGGACCCTATTAAAGCATTCCACTCTATGCACCAAAACAAAAATCACAAGTTAACTTTTTATGTAACTATATTAACGATAGCCTGTACTGCTGTAGTTCATTAACCCAAAATGGAATTTGGCATGTGCATGGTACAGTAATTAGCTACCAAAATTACAGAACAAACTTGACTCTTGCTAACCAGCTTGCGACAGTTCTGGGATCCAGTGTTTCTAACTAATTTCATCAGGAAAGGATTATGTCAAAAAAAAAAAATCATCACCACATCCAAACAGGATTAGCACAGCTTTGTCCTTATAATAATTGGTTCAAATCTTAAATGAACATGCAGTAACACCAACTGATAACTCTGGAGGTGATTTATTTTCTTTAGAAATAGAATTAGAGAAGCAGTTCTTCTATTCCACCCACTGACCTACACAAACATACAACCCAGTAGCAAACCATACTTGCAACATTGACAGGAAGACATATTTGTGGAGCTCTAGAATTTATGAGAAACTTTTAAGACCACAGTTTGAGTTTAGTTATAACTCAATGTGCTCCAATACAAGGCTTCAAAAATCCTTGACATTAGTATAAGGGATCAGACCATCTGAAAATCTGCACCATGGAGCTTATCAATGGAAAAGAGAATGAATCCAATTACTTTATATTTCAGCAATGTCAATAGTCACACACAAACTTTCAGAGTTCACAAATGTCTTAAAATGTCAGCTACTTGTTTTTGTTTTTAATTTGTTTTATGATTGTGAGGTTTTATTTGAACAGAAAGTTAGTCACAAAAATACTTAATTACTAAATAGTTTTTGACCTTCAAGAAGCATTCAATGTACCCTTGTTTTAATATTTTTCTTTGTATTATCCCAAACATCATTGAACAGTTAGTAAACACAAAGCTACCTGCAGAATGAAAGCATACATGGGACAAAAAGAAATTGTAACTACCCAGTATTCAATGTTCCTTTTGTGAATGCACAGCTTATAAAGTATGCCATAAATCTATTGTAACATATTATTCTTCACTGCAAGAAAAAAAAAAATCAGGGACATGCTGATTAGTAAAATTCAGATACAAGAACTAGAATCTTGAACACCATCTGAGAAACAGCCTTGGCTCCAATGTGTTTCAGGATTCCCTCCAAATGGTTGCTTGATCTTTCATAAAGTTGCAAGTTTGGAGCAAAAGAAACTGATAGATCCATCACACTGATGGCAGGAATATGAAGTACAGCAGCAACCAGTTTAACTTTTTAAAAAAATTCAGTAGATGCATATCTTTTTAATATGTTAAGGCACGATACACGCGGGTAGTACCTCATTCAAGTCATGTTCTACATGGTCTTATGAGAAAGCATTCAGGCCCGAAATATGGATCTACACATCATTTAAGACTTTTGACTATCTTGAAGCAGACCTGACTGGTGATGAAAGCAGAACAGTGCACGTACAAATCTGTCAGTGGCTACTAAACCATCCGAATTCATATTTATTCCTATTAGAAATAGTGAAACATGAGTGGAAAATGAAAGATATCATGTCTTATAAACTTCACCGTACAAGTGAAACATAAACCATCAGTTGACAATGTTTTCAGGCTCAGCCCTGAACTATGCAACTTGATTATTTGGCATTAGGAAACTGCAGTAATATCCTGCACCAAGTTGTGATGGCGATGAAGGGCTTATGCCCGAAACGTCGATTCTCCTGCTCCTTGGACACTGCCTGACCTGCTGCGCTTTTCCAACAACACATTTTTCAGCTCATGGTGATGACATCTCATCAGATTGCATGAGGAGTCATACATTAACCAATGTCAACTCAAATTGCCAATTTCAATCAGAGCAAAAGGATGGCTGGTGTGGAAGATGAAAACATTCTCACTCCTGCAAGTGGGACTGCTCTTCTGCTGTTGTGGTTATAGTTAACTCACATTATCTAAGCAGTTGGAAAAGGTTAGCCTGCACCATGGAAGTGCTGAATGTTGACATTAAATACCCAGAATGGAAAGAGACTTAATTCCCCATACAAACTCCTTCTATGTATTGCAGCTACAATAATAAATAGCTCCTTTGGGAAGCTCATTTTCATTATGAAAAGATGTAGTACTTCACACAGAAACACATTGCCATTTGTTAAAACCAGCCTCATGTCATCTTAGAAGTCAACATTCAGAAATCTTTTGGAAATCTACTTACAGCCAACCGTTTCTGAATGATTAAACATATATTAAATTGAGACGGCTGTGGGGAAAAAAAAGGGAATTTAGGTTTTAAAAATTAAAGGTTGGTAGTACAAAAATAAGGAAGCTTTTATAAAGGTTTACTGAGCCCCACCTTCCATTTGGGAAGGATGACAAAGTCCTTTGGGGAGCATGTGAAAAGCAAACCTACCAGACTGGTAGCCTGGATGCAGAGCTTATGTGGATAGACATTCTGGAACAGAGTTACAAAGTAAGGAGGATATTAATTTAAAACGAGAATGTAAAGAAGTTTCATTCCCCCCTCCCCGATAGTAGCAAATGTTTGGCATTCTCTACCGGGGAGAGCTGTGGAGACTGATCACTAAGTATTTATTGAGGCGGAAAGTAAATTTTTGAAATATCAGGGAGTTGAGAGTTATGTTGGACTGGCAACAGGACTATGAGGAGTTAGCATTAAAGAAGAGATCAACTGTGATCTTATAGAATGGCTGGGTAAGGCTTGAGGGCCGAATGCACCGTGCTCTTATGTAGACAGTTGGTATGGTTCTCCTCAGAACAATAAAAGTAAATGGGCAATTTGACAGTATTGGTTACGGCACCAGAGCAGACATGAGGCAAATATGGTTTGGAATGCACTTGCATAAAGCAGATCCATTTGTAACATGCAAAAGGAAATTGGTTAAATACTTGGAAGAGGAAAAATTCACAGGGCTATGGGTAAAGAGCAGGGAGGTGATCTGGCTAAAATACAATGAATAAAGTATAAACATTATTGGTAATTTTGAAAAGGAATCAAGAAAAGTGGGGGCAGGTAAATAAAATAGACTAAGAAAGCGGAGAAGTTGAAGGCAAGAGGGAGGAGTGCAAAAAAAAAGTGAATAGAAAAGCAGAGAAAGACAAGAGGGAGGAGGAAAAGAGACAAACACACATCAATATCTTTTATCAATGTTGTCATGAAGGTTGGTATTGTGCAAACTGAAGAATTCAGTATAAAAATTATGATTTTTTTCTCAAACCATGCAACTAAACTAGAAAGTCAAATATTTTCAATATTTTTGAGAAATGTATTTTTAATTTATTACACTCTGCCTCTCTCCTCAGATCTTCAATAAATATGTAACTAGACTTTAACACAGTATCAGTGATTGCAAATTTTATCCATCCTGTAGCTGTCTAGGTGCTAGTTCAGCTAACAGTGCACATGTTCCCACACTCAACCTACCAAAGAAAAACATCCTGAGGCTGATTTTTTTCTTTCCTGCTGCATTAATTAAACAAAACACTGAATAGTTACAAATCTATAAAGTCCTACAGCCATAGAACTACTGTGATAGGACTAAAGATCTGTGTACACAGGTGAGATATTACATTTACAACAGACCTCAGCTTGTACTTTGCAATCTGCAAACTTTTACAATCATATACAATGCATGGCACGAGCACTACCTTTCAGTACACTGTACAAAACTAGTGGCATCAACCTAACTATTGATGGGTGCTTATACAAAATAACCAACAGTTTATGTTTACATCATGTCTGTTCAGAAGAGAGTCCATAAACTTCAGCCACTTAAAACTAAATAGTCCACTGGTTTCAGTACCTGTTGTGAATGTCTCTGATCATCGATTTAAAATAGATTCAAATACAGAGTCATTGAGATGGATGGCACAAAATCAGACCATTTGGTCTAACTCGTCTCTATTCATATACCCATCCAGATGTCTTTTAAAATGTTCTAGTTGTACTAACCCCACTTCCTCTGGCAGCTCATTCCGAACATGCATCACGTTTGCGTGAAAACGTTGCCTCGTAGATCTCTTTTTAATCTTTCCCCTCTCACCCTAAACATATGCCCTCTTGCAGCAGACTCCCCAACCCAGGAATTAATCTTCCTATCCATACCTCCCATGATTTTATAAACCTCTACAAGTTCACCCCTCACCCTCCAACACTCCAGGGAAAACAGCCCTAGCCTATTCAGCCTCTCCCTGCAGCTCAAAGCCTCCAATCCTGGCAACATCCTTGTAAATCTTTTCTGAACCCTTTCAAGTTTCACAATATCCATCCTATAGGAAGGAGACCAAAACTGTCACAATATTGCAGTTCTAAGATAGAAGTGTGGAAACAGGTTATTCAGCCCATCAAGTCCACACCAACCCTCCAAAGAGCAGCCCACCCAGCTACCCCTCCCCCCCGCCATACTTATACCGATATATATTTGTGAGAAAAGAAACAGGCCTCTGAGAGCCAGAATTAATTTTATTTTTGAGATACGTAGTGCTCAAAACTGCTTTTATACATTGTTGCAGAGTCAACAATGTGGAGGAGAGGCAGATGCAATTCCACAACACAAGATCAGGTAACTGAAGACACAACTGCTGCAATGGTCAGATTAAAATGGTAGGAATGCAAGATGGTACAGTAAGCATTTCCAGAGGTTAGCGATGGGTGGGAGTCAGGGGTGGGCCAGAGGTAGTGTGAAGGATTTTGAAAATGTAAATGCGTGCGAGTGAGTCTGAAAGCCAAGGTGGGGGGGGGGGGGAGGAGGAGAAAGGAAACACCAATATTGGATCGCAACAACTGAGAAAGAGTCAGGCTAAGCAGAACAGTCTTAAATTATCTGGGGCTTAGGGTGATTAGATGATCGGAGTCGGACACCAGCCATCAAGTAATACGGAGAGGTGAAGGTGAAATAAGACAAGAATAAACTCTACTGATGTGCGCAGTAATGATGGGGTCAGGTTGTATAACAGGGATGCAAGTATAATGATCTTTGTAACAGAAGAATACGAAACATGAATGATAGGATAGGTCAGTTTATCTAAAGCAGTAGCTAGATGGGGTAAAGTTCATTGGTAGGGATGCAGAATTAATGCCAGGTACAAAGATGTTGAAATGGAGATGCACCAAAGTCCAGACTGCAGACGAGCAGAAAGAAACTAACTACAGCGATTCAGTCAATGGAAAATACTGACAGGCAGAGCTGTATGTGGATTGTGAACCCATTTTCCACAATGTCGATCAAAGAGAGGATAGATACTTGAAGGACTCTGGAGTGAACAGTATATGGACAGAAATAGAAGCCATTATAGTAGATACTGTGGCTATGACTAGAGTGGATGCAAGTACGGACCATCTCACCGAAAAGGACAACAATGGAGAGGTATGAAAGAGGAGTATCAATAGTTACAACGCACTCAAGGATGGATAAAACACAACTGATCACACAGGATATTATCTGCAACATTGACAAAGACTTCTGTGATGTGGAAGGAAAGAACTTCATTTAGGTTTGCACGTTACTGTGCAAAAAAAGACTTCAACGAGATCCAGGTTTCAATAATCCATAAAAAGAGTCAAGGATGACAAGGTAGTTCTTTATACTTCAACATGCAGATAAACCTTTGTAACAGTATTTGTGGGGAACATTGCCTGATGTTACATCCTTCTACTGTTGAGGCCAGAACCAGGATTATTCTTTGAGATTTACGTACAAGAAGCAAAAGAATATGCCAGGATGTGAGGTCAAGATTGCGGTGGCACATATTGTCACAAATACCCAGATTAGCACTGCTGGAGCTGTCCTTAGTCTGGTCAGCAGCAGTTATCCTACACTACAGGAGAACACCTGCATGGTCGAAACATAATGTCATTCACAGAGACTTGACAACGGTCACTTTTCCCAATGACATCACGGTTGACAATGTTTACAACCAATTAGGTTCTTGAGAGAAAGAGCAAGAGTGTTAATTCACTCAATAGCTAATACAGACCTAGACTGACAGCTTCATCCTGTAGGCCAGCTTAGGCAATGGTAGTACTACTCTAGGTGGACTTTAGCTTCCTCACCCAGTGTACTGTGGTTTCCCTCCAAATGTTGTTCCACATGGAGGAGGTGCTGACCAACAAGAAACTCCTTGATATTATCTGATCCAATATTATGAATTTGAGTAAATGTTGACATCTGCCAGGTACAGCATGACCTGACTAAAGCAGTGTGCCACCTCCTCCAAACGTGGAAAATTCAAAGAATGTGGGAGTGGCAGTTCAAAGTATGAATATTACTTGACTGGACTGTAAGGTTAAGTCAGCTCAATTAGAACACAGCTATTATGGAAGACGAACCTGAAAGGTTTACCCAGGGCTTACAGCAGTTTTGAGCTTTGAGCATGTTTGGGTCTTTGCCAAAAGGCTTGTCCAACTTTCACCTTATTCAAAATCACAGCAATTGCTCACAATGTTGTGGTTTGCCTGGCTACTTCAGATGGCATTAAGTCAAAAGCAGTGTGTGGGCTTGGAGATACATGGAGAAAGGAGATTCACTTTCCTGAAGAACATTTGTGTTTTAACATTCATCTCTAAACTTCCAGAGATAAGTTGAGGGCCACCATGAAAAATACTAAAACCAGTGGGCTATCAAACCAAATTAAACGGGACACAAAAACAGGTGGAACGATAAATTGTAAAGAAGAAGAAAGAACCACACAAATGGATATAGATGGTTAGGAGAGTGAGTCAAAATGTGGCAGATGGAGTTCAACATGGATAAGTGCAAGAACATACATTTTGGTCAAAAAATTGGGTAGATGACCTATTATCTAAATGGTGAGAGACTTCTGGTACTCCAGTGCAGCAGGATCTGGGTGTCCTCATTAAAAAGAGTAGTCAGACCCTTTTATATCATGGTGGCCCACAAACGCACCAACACACTAAAACAGCATCTAATGAACTTGAAAGACCCTATACAGACAACAAGCAAAACTAATGTCATTTACAAAATACCTTGCAAGAACTGCAACAAACACTACATTGGACAAACGGACAGGAAACTAGCCACCAGGATACATGAACATCAACTAGCCACAAAATAAAAGACATAACCCACTCTCACTGCTTACATACAGATCAGGAAGGACACTTCGACTGGGACAACATATCCGTACTAGGACAAGCCAAACAGAGTCACGCACGAGAATTCCTAGAAGCATGGCATTCCAACCGGAACTCTATCGTTGACTTGGATCCCATTTACCACCCCCTGAGAAAAAGAACCGGAAATAACATCAGCATAGGAAATGATGTCACCATCCCAAAATCACCCAAACATATAAATAGAAAACGGGCTACACCACCAATGCTTCATCCAGAGGCTCACTGAAGATGTTACCTAGTGTGGTGATGAAATGTCTGAAAACGAATCTTCCAGCTCAGCGAACAAACCTCCATCCAGAAACTTAAACTGAGCTACAAATCTTCTCAAAACTCGTGAGCTAAAGGAATAGAATATAAAGTTAAGGAAGTATTGTTACAACTATACAAGGCATTGGTAAGACTGCACCTGGAGGACTGTGCAGAGTTTTGGTCTCATAATTTGAGGGAAGATGTAACGGCTTTGGAGCCAGGAAAGCAGAGGTTCACTAGATTGATTCCAGAGATGAGGGATTTGTGGTATGTAGAGAGATTGAACAGTTTAGGCCTATAGTCTCTGGAAGAATGAGGGGAGATCAAATTGAAATATTCAAGATGATAAAAGGTGTGGACAAAATAGATATGGAGCAGATGCTTCTTAGAACGAGAGGTCATAGTCTTCCAATAAGGAGTAACAAATTTTAAACAGAGTTGAGGAGAAATTACTTCTCCCAAAGGGCTGTGAATCTGTGGAATTTGCAACCTCAAAGTGTGGTGGATGCTGGGACAGTGAGGAAATTTATAGGAGGAGTTAGACAGATTTTTAATTGGTAAGGGGTTGAAGGGTTATGGGGAGAAGGCAGGAAAATGGAGGTGAGGAGCATATCAGCCATGATCGAATGGCAGAGCAGACTCAATGGGCTGAATGGCCTAATTCTGCTCCTATATCCAGACGGCAATGTATAAAGTTGAACTCATTATCATCTTCCCTGGTTTGCCCAGATTTACCATGTAAACTTCAGAAATGGAAGTATTATTGAAGGATGAACAGCACTGTTCAACCATATCCTGATTGTGGATCAGTGAGTTTGATACCTAAGTTGAAGGAGAAACTTAGCAAGAGGAAAAAACAGTAGAACTACTTTTGCTAACAATGTGAAAATGTAATTACAATTAAGGATGCCAAACATGGCCAAATTCAAAAGGCATAACTATAAATATGTAGAAATCCAAAATCAGTATACAAAGTATAAACAATGTTATATTGAGATACTGATTAAAATACCATTGCACAGTAATAGAGTGTGCAGGAAAAAGCTGTTCACCACAAAAGTTCTTAACAACTGTTGCTAATAAATAGTTGGGCTTTAAATGAGTTTTCAAATTGCCTTATGTGCCTATCCAATTAGACTGTAAATGAACATTCTAACTTTATTTTCAATTGTGCATCAAAGACCTAAATGATTAGCAAACACCAGTTACGAATGTGCTATTCCAGCTAACATTCAAACCTAATCGACTCTCTTGCATTTTTGATCACTTCAGTTTCTCCCAACGCCACTTGGCTGGGTGACTTTACTGAACATGGCAACATTTGTTCATGTAATAGTCAAAAGATTAATTATGCATCTTCATTATCACAGACCTGCGGTCTTAATGCAATGCAGCATCATGACCATTTACTTATGCTGGTTAGAAATTTAATGCAATTCTATCAACAGTTTCTTTGGGGGTTATATTGCAATAAGAAATGGTTCAGGATAAATTTATTAATCATTCTGGCATCAACTACCTGGCAAGTGAACTTGAGTGCTTCACAATGGATGAGTTTGCATGCATTTTGGGAGCTATGCGATCCAAAAGAGGAAACAGCTTTCTTCGTTAATTGACCGATTATAATTCAGTCTTATTCCTGAACTCATCAATACAGGTTGCTTTAGAGGCCCAAAAACAAATTCTCATTAAATCACTAATCACATTTGCAGTATACTCTATGTACAAATGTAAAAGGGAAAAAGTACTTTCTTTACATGGTTGATGTCTCAAAACACTAACAAAAAACTTTTGAACTGTGTCACTGTTGCAGTATGGCAGCAATTTCCAACAGCAATGAGGCAATGGCCAGACATTAGAAAAAGCATAATGTTGATTGGGGATAGGTATTAGTCAAAATACTAGGGAAACATCCTTACCCTTTCTTTGAAATTGTGCCATGTATGATCTACTTTATCCAACAGAGAGCAAGCAGGTCCCCAGTTTAATGTTTGACTAAAAGATGCCACATCCTGCAGTGCAACTCCCCCTCAGTACAGGACTGGAGGGTGGGCCTAGATTTGTGCGCTCATACCCTGGAGTGTGACTTGAACCCTGAACTTGGAGGAAAGAGTTCTCACTGGGGGTGAATGGGAGGGAAGAGAGAAAAAACAAAATTTTTATTCTATGATGCAAGAAATTTATTTTCAATTCTGCCAGAGACTACATGGGATCTTCTTGATGTTACAAGTCATGGCTCGGGAGTGCATTACATTGATTTCTTATCTTGAAGTGTGCAGAGACAGATTTGGCAAAAAAAAACTGGAGGTGTTCTGGAAACAAACAGGAATTGATCTTTACTAATTCAACCATTCATAATCCAAATGGAAAAAAAAGGTTAAAAAAGTTTTTGTTTTAAGATTGGCATTTCTTCTAAGTAATTAAGTGAACAATCTAGTCAGTTCTGGAATGACGCTGTGACACTTGGGTATTTTAGGGCACGAAAAACAATCAAAAGCAAAATTTTTAAAAATTGAAAACTTACATTATCCCTGTGAAGATATTAGCAATTTCACAACTGTAGGCTCATACTTCTAAACGCAAGACAATACTGGAAGAAGTGCTAGAATTTCAGACTACTCTCAGAAATCCCATAAACTAGTTTGTGGGTGCACTTATTGCAGAGCCCCACTGATTCTCTCAGAAGAGAAATATTATCTTGGAGAGAGTAAAATTTTGGTAAAATGCAGAGCATGTCAAAGTTACAATTCAAGATGATCAATATACAAAATAAACATCACATTCAGATTTCCACCAAGAGGCATGTTTCACATTAAATTTACGTGAGGCAATAACACTTCAACAATTTTACTGTCTGGAATGTGCACTTGAAAACAGTTCAAGTATCTCCTCTCTTGGCTTAAAGCAGAGGTTCTCAAACATTACTTAATAAGCAATCCCATCCAGATCATCCAGCTGCTTCCTGCCAGCCAACAGGTTTAATATTTTAACCCCTTGAATATCCATGCATTATAAAAATGTATAAAATACAGTATATGTATACAACTAAAGCAACATTCAATAGTACTGCCATCAATGCCACAAATAAAGTTATTTGTTTGAGCATTGGTGCATAATATTTGGAATGATAATGATAACAATCCTCTGATTTCATTGAGGGATGAAAATCCATTTTTACAGTTAAGATCTAGAAAGTGGTATCAAACATCAAAAGCTCTGCTTGACAACTAGGGGAACCCAAAACATTCGTCAAATTATCATGTGTCATATACAACAAAGAAAGCCAGCCAATTTAGTTCTGAGCTCAGTTAGATCCAACAGATGCTGGACAAATGAAACCGCATTGGTTTAATGGAGATTGGAGGCAAGAGTTCACTACATCACTGTCGCTTCATTTTTAATGCTACATTAAGTAAATTATCCACTTTATGAAAGAAATTCTTGCAGTTTTAAAGCTTTGTCTAAAGACTAATATAAAATTGCAATAAATAAATATTATATAACTTGCACTGAGATGTGGTTCTCTATCTGCCTTCTCTGGTGCTGTAACAGATTCTGTAGCACTCTTTCAAAAAGAAGATAGAGGAGAGTTATTCCCAGCAGGGCAAAAAGGCACTGAAGTGGGTGATTACCCATGATCTACCTTGAATGATAAGCAGGCTCAACTGGCTGAACGACTTAATCCTGCTCTTAAATTCTGACAAATACTTATTGCCCAATCAACATCGCACTATTGCTTGCTGGGGATTTTTTGTGCACAAAGTAGCTGCTACATTTCAACACAGTCAACTGTTCAAAAGTTTTTATTGGCTGTAAAGAACCTAGATGTCTGATGATTGTGAAAGATGCCGTACTAATGCAAGGTTTTGTTCTTTTTGACAATTCCTCCCATCTTTCCCCAAGAGATGGCTTGTGCATCTGTACCACAGTTTAGAAACACCTGTTCCATTGGATGTAAATTATACATATATCAGCACAGAGACTTCAATGTCAGCACAAAGCAAATTCTGTTCTATGTAGGTACTGAACAGTGATATGTTAATGGCTGTTAACAGCAGCCATAGCACATTGAACTGGGAGTGAAGAATTCAAAACCACTGTTACACTGAAGCTATAGTCTCCTGCAGTTCACCTTCAGGAAGGAAGATGAGTGAACAGCCGTGACACAACAACATGAACACAATGGTATCATTTGATTCAGCTCTCCCACTATGCAACTAAAAGCTCACCAAGAAAGTGTGTGTTTGACCAATTAAAGTTTAAGCTTGCTGATTAGATAGTTTTAGATATTAAGCTCTTTCTTCTGGCGAGTACCCTCTTGAGCATCATGATAGCATTGCATAGATGTTCTGTTTTTGCAGTCTCTAGAAGCTGCACACACTGAGTCCAACAAATTCATTTCAGGTATTAGAGGTAGAAGCATTGACCAAATGACTTTACAGCAGATCTAGAATGAAAACAGACAGTATTTGCTTTTAGTATAGCCTTTCCTCAAAAATTCAACCACACTCCAGAATGTACTTAAGGCCTTCATTCTTGACCTAAGTTAAAGTTAAGTTAAATCAAAACCCTGTCTGTCCTTAGTTGGATGTAAAAGATCTTACAGCATAATTAAAAAGCAGAAAAGTTTTGTAACGTACTGATCAATATTTATATGTCAACCACAGTGCTTCAAAAAACCTTATTGTATATTCCTGTGTGCAAATTGGTTATTGCATTTCTTGATGTTTCAACTTTGTGGATGAGAAATACATTTGAACATACTGATGATACAAAAAGAAGTGTATACTGACTGAACTGGAATATCCTCAACTCAGCTCCTAATGGCCAAAACTGTGTTTCAGCAGTGATATTGACAATTTCAGAAATGGACGCAACTTTCTGTTGGAAACAAATTCATTCTATAGGCTTCACATGTTACAGTTTAAGATACATTGTTGCACAATAGGAGTTTTACTCTACAGCTGGCCTTTGTGTATTAGTTTAACCTGTCACAAGTAGAGAGCACTCCATCCAGATTAACAAACAGCCCTCACCTTAAGGAACAATGGATGGGCTCTGATGTTTCCTTTCTCTTGTAGAATTCCTTGTGCTTATTTACTGTGCTCGACCCTAAGTATAAGGCTGCAGCTTTGCACATATCCAGTTATCATTATGCCAGAAAATATCGTATTCCCTCTTCAGATTACTGAACTCTGCCTCCACTGTGGTCCGGTGAAGTTTATTCAACAATATCTATGCAAGTTACTTCATCTAATCCTCCTTCTGAGCTTCAGTGCACCTACCAGATTATAAAGCTTTTGCTCAGTTTATTTGGATGCAATTTTTCTAGGACTGTTAAAATCTTGCAAACTTTGACAAACTTTTTTGACAAACTTGTTAAAGACAAACTTCTCGTCTTTAAATATAAACATCCCCAGTATCCGCAATCTTTTCCAAATCAGGCATTTATTCCAATTCATGAATTCAGTTGTTCTTTGTATGCTTTAACAGACAGGTTGTCAGTGATCAGAACTATGAAGGATGCCTCAAGGAAAATGTGTTATCAACTATTTTTCTTAAAACAAAATAATTTATAAGTACATTCTATTTCTGAAAGTATTTTTCAAAACAGGGCCAGCATCTTATGCAAAGGGAATACATTTGGATTTTGGTTAAGATTTGAAAACATTTTATCTGGCAAAGATACATTGTAGCTACAAAAGAACACACATTTCAGCATATGAACAATCATTGGGTAAGGTATAAACTGGGATACAGCCAAGGCTTGTCCCATTTAGATTCAGCCATTTACTATCAGCCATCTACCATACCACAGGAAATTCTAACATGCAGCTGTGGTTACTCGAGATATCGCTGAATTATTTTTGAATAATTCCTTTCTGTCTGGGGTACATAACTCTGAATACCGCTGGAAAGAGTAAATCATTCAGCCTGTTCTCCGCATGTGACCAGAGGAGATCCTTTGTTCAATATGAAACATGAGACATTCATGTCATCATGTCATACAGCACAGAAACAGACCCATTGGTTTAACCAGTCCATACCAACTATAATCCCAAACTAAATTAGTCCCACCTGTGTGCACTTGGCTCATATCACTCCAAATATTTCTTATGTACTTATCTATAATGTCTTTTAAATGTTGTAATTGTGCCTGCATTCACTACTTCCCCTAGAAGTTCATTCCACATACGAAATGTAAAAAAGTTGCCCCTCACCTTTTTTAAAATCTTTCCTCTCTCCCGTTAAAAATATACTCCAGAGTCTTGAAATGCCCTACCCTAGGGAAAAAGATACCTGGTATTCACCTTCGCTGTACCCTCATGATTTTATAAACCTCTATATAATTACCCTCAACTGTCCTATACTCCAGTGAAAAAAAGGTCTCATCCAGTCTCTTCGTGTAACTCAAACCCTCCATTCTCAGCAACATCTTAGTAAATTGCTTCTGAACCCTCTGCAGCTTAACAACATCCTTCCTATAACAAGGCGCCCAGAACTGGACCAGAAGAGACCTCAACAGAGCCCAACTCCTATACTTAAAAAGGTCTGTGCAATGAAGGCAAGCATGCTAAATGTCTACTTAACCATCCAGTCTACATGCGACACTAACTTTAAAGAATTATCTACCTTAAACCCAAGTCTCTTTGTTCTATAACACTATCCAAGGCCCTACCATTAACTGCTGTTGTTTGTTTGCCAAAATGCAATACCTCACATTTATCCAAATTAAACTCTATCTGCCACTCCTCAGCTCATTGTTATTGACATAAATATGGTATTAACTGGTCAAATGTGGACCCAGCACTGATCCCTATGGAACACTGCTGGTCACAGGCCTCCAGTCCAAGAAACAAGCCTCCTCCATCACTCTGTCCCCTGTCTTTGAGGCAATTTTGTACCTAATTGGCAAGCTCATCCTGAATCCCATGCGATCTACCTTTATTAATTAGTCTGCCATGTGGAACCTTGTCAAAGGCTTTAGTAAAAGTTCAAATAAACAATGTTCTGCCCACATCAATCTTCTTGGTTAATTCCTCAAAATAAAAATCAAGTTTGTGAGACAATTTCCCTCACACAAAACCTTGCTGACTGTCCCTAATCCCCACATTCCTTGCCTCTCCAAATGCATATAAATCCTACCTTTCAGAATCACTTCCAACAACTTACCCATCACAGAAGACAGATTAATGGGTGTATAGTTTCCAAGTTCTCTTTACACCCCTGTTTAAACAAAGGCACACCATTAGCCACTCTACAGTCATCCAGCACCTCACCCATATAGAGGATGCAAATGTTTCCGCTGGGGCTCTGCAATTTTCTCCCTAACTTCCCACAACGTCTTGAGATACATCAGATCAGATCCTGGAGACTTATCCACCTTTATATTTTCTAAGACCTCCAGAACTGTCTCTTCTGTAATGTGAACTGCTTTCGAAACATCAATATGTAGTTCTGAGTTCTCTTGCCTCTATTTCTTTCTCCACAATAAAAACTGATGCAAAATATTTAATGCTGTGTTTGTTCAATAAAGATGAAGCAAAAAAATGAACCTTTTCATAATTAACCTTCTGACATCAAATCATTAAGTCACAATTGATGAAAAAGCATTTCCAAACAGACTGTCTCTTCAGTAAAAAGGGAAGAAAGCCAAACTAAACCTAATTAAAATACAGAAGATGAACATTCAGTTGGGTTCCAAAATCCCACACACCATGACGGATTTACCAAATGGAAGTTGTATTCCATCGGCCATTTAACTTCAGAAATTCTCAGGCTGGATCTCATTCAAAATATATTCTTGCAGCTCAACTCCAATTACAGCCACAACACTAAGAGATTCCACAGAAGCAGAGATCCATTTTGGACGAATGCACAAAGAATTTCTCGGAATGTCCTATTATGGCTCTGCACTTATGTTAAATGTAATCATGTTTATTGCTCTGAAGCCTTGTCATCTGCCTAGAGCATATATACCAACATTCAGCATTTCATGCTGACAGCCAATGTTTTGTGAGGAAATCAGTACATCAGCACTTGCTGACAAAACTGCGCAGGCTGATGTTTTAGGCTAAATTGAATCAGAAATACTACTGGAAAAGATAATCATTAACTACTTCAGAAAACTGATATATTCCAGATCTGTGTGTTTAATCTATTCCATCATCACACTGGTCCACATATTTTACAGAGAGGCCTGCCTTAGGGGCATTTTTCCTATTAATAAGACACTCTAATCTTTTTCTCCATCAAATGTTGTTACACATTACACATACAGGACCTAAATCACGGGATCAAAACCTCAATTGCAGACTGACGCAAATACAAACACTCATGACTTGATCCTGACAGTCCAACTTTTTCTTCAAAAAGGCTGTCAAGGCAATTTGAATTCTATCATTATAAGCTAAGTTTGAGAAAGCATAATAAGAGCTGGTGAAATATAAACTGCACTAATCAGAGGGACTTTCTTCTTTAATAATGGTGATAGAAAACTATATAATTCACTGTCCCCAAGTGAAAAGCAACGTAACTATAATTCCAATTTTTATTTAAAGTAGATATCCTATACTACCTTATGGTTATATTATAGAATGGAAAAATACTAAAACAAAAAAAAAGTACTGAATAAACACCAAAAATTGTTCAAATGGAAAATAACTTCTAAATTCAAGGTAATTCAATTTGAAATCCTGCATAAATTAAAAGGTTAAAGGTAGAGCACAGTCTTGCAAACGTGTTTTGGGTCTCCATGGTCCAATTCATTATTATAGAAGACAATGGATAGTATTGGGTTTTCTGTGGTTTCACTTCTACAAGTTAAGTTAATCTCATCTTGAGCAATAGAAGTAATACTATAAAGCCAGCTTCATAAGCCAAGGAACTGTCACTTAAAACAATGTAAATTTGCTCTTCTACATTTTGGATTATTAAGTACAGTGAACCACACAGTTGAGTCTATGCATGTAGTTGTCACTTGGTATGCTCAGTACAGTGTAGGAGGATCAGCTGTTTTAGACTTGGGACGATGATCTGGGTTCTGAGAATTGAGTGAAAGATTCTAAATGAGTCAATCTATGGTATTAATTCAGTTTTATGTCTAAATTGACCAGCTACTCAGTGCTGATGTCTTGTTAAAAGTAGATACTATTCTAGCTTTTCCAATGTAAATTACATTAGATCCATGCTTTCTGGAAGACTCTGCAGCTTTTCATCAGACTTTACTTCTAAATAGTTGGAGTACAGCATTTTCAAGTTTACATGTTAATACTATTTGGACTAATTTGTGGCACTTGTGTTGCATTTTTATTGTTTCTGTTGTTATCTTACTGCAGCAGGAAACGTTTTTTTAAGACTACTACTGGTCTTTAAGCAGAGGCCTCTGCTTTATCCAGAATTGAAAGTATTCTACAAAGGTTTAAAGCTAGGTTAGTAAATGACAGCCTGGTATGGCCAGAGTGTATACGCAACCTGTAGAAATGAATGCAGCTGCTAGGAAAACAATTTGATATGCAAATGGTAGCCAATTTAATCAAAACATGGAAAAGCAGAAATTAATCACTTTCATCATGTCGAAGACTGAATTGTATTTTACCATTAACTTTCAAACGTTTAGTTAATGCACTTAGTAGACAGATTAACTTAAATCCACACCCAGCAGACAATTACTTGATCTTTAACTCTTTAACTAGGATCCAAGTCAGACTAACAAAGTTCTTCTAAATTACCATTATAAGCAAGGGCTTATCCAGTCAGAAAATCTATTCATTAGATTTAAATATTACTGTCACACTTATTTACATGTTAGGATGGGAAGAAAGGGGGCTTGTTTTACTGATCAAGATGAATGGTATCAGCATTAAGGAAATGAACGTAATTTTATTTATTAATTAACAATTGAAATTAGGCTTCAGACAAGCGATGTCAAGATATAACTGCCTTATTAAACAAACAATAATACCAGATTTAGAAAAGAAATCCTTCCCTTAACCAATTCAAAACAGAACATATTCTAGAGGGAATACTTCGACCATATGATACCTTGGTTACACTACTCAGATCCCATTACCAAGGTATAACAGGTAGAAACAGTCCTGGAGCCTCAAGGCTGATCCCTAATATCAGAAACTGGAGTCATCAGAAGAATAAAAAGAATTGTGTTTTTTAAAAATCCAGAAAAGACATCAACAGGTGAGCTTAGAGTTAGATAACAAAGCAGATGGCAGAAATAACCTAAATAACAAAATTAAACTGGGAGTAAGCAACAGAGACAGTTCCAAAAAGGTAGTAGTTCAGATTAGTGCTGACATCATGATTTTCTTCAAGTAGAGAAACATGCAACAGACTTCCAGGCAAAAACCATCATTTATTACCTACAAAAATACAAATCCCCCTTAGATGGAAGCATTAAGCTGAACTGCCTTCCTCATTTACAAGTATCCTGTATTTAACCTAGAAACTTTATTGTACTACTACTGATTTTTTTTTAAAAATTGTTTCCTTCACTAGCCACCCTATGGCCTTTCTGAATGATACAGCCAAAACATGCTGTTTTATAGGTAGTTCTTTATTTGGGGATTTGCTGTATTTGCAGATTAGATTCACAGATTTTTCACCCCATTTGTTGAGTAGATTCAAAGGCAAAAGACCAGCATTTGAAACCCATTGTACCTCAGTTTCCACGGGCAATAACAACATCAGAAATACTCAACATCGTGTACACAAGCCAAGTTACCCAATCATAAAGATAATTTAAGGCTGGTGCTAAAAGTATCATAAATATCCAGCCCATGAAAATTTGAAACGGGAACAGTTATAAATATTGGGCAGCACGGTGGCACAGTGGTTAGCACTGCTGCCTCACAGCGCCAGGGACTAGAGTTCAATTCCCACCTCAGGCGACTGACTGTGTGGAGTCTGCACATTCTCCCCGTGTCTGCGTGGGTTTCCTCCGGGTGCTCTGGTTTCCTCCCACAGTCCAAAAATGTGCAGATTAGGTGAATTGGCCATGCTAAATTGCCTGTATTGTTAGGTGAAGGGGTAAGTGTAGGGGAATGGGTCTGAGCTCTTCGGCGGGTCGGTGTGGACTTGTTGGGCCGAAGGGCCTGTTTCCACACTAAATAATCTAATCCAAATATTCTGTACTGGTACATCAACTAGGCCTCCAAAACCTCAATAATTGTATAATAGCACTTGTATTTAAATGAAAACATAGATAAATTAGTTTAAGGACAACTGCCAGATAAGCACAGCTGATTAACGTTCCCAAGAGGTCTTGCAGCTCAGTACAAGCTCCCGATCTGGGATCAGGACACTCAGGTTCAACCCTCACTTACCATGGAACTCATGACATTTCCAAAGAGGTTGACTTTTAAACCTCAGCTGATTTCATTACAGTTACTGGAGCACATGCTGCATTGTCTCTGGAAGTTAACTGGCTAAATCTGTTATTAAGTTCTGTCGGGATCAATTTTGGTCATATTTCCTATCTAATAAATGATTAATATTTTTACAACACAATCTCAAATGAAGTGGAAAATTCCTTAAACACAACATGCATAAGTGTGGTATTTTATCTTGCCCCTTGGTAATATCCCAAGGTATCTCACTTCTGCAACAAAGTACTTTTGGAAATAAATTACAGTTACTGTTTTCATGTAAATAAACATTATTACTGATATGAGATGTCAGTAAAGGTTAATTTGCCTTTAGTGACCTTGTTTGCTAAAGAATATTGGTTATGAATCTAGGAAATTTCCTTGCTTTTCTTCAAATATCACATGAATCACAGGCTTCACCTTAAAAAGTTGCAAAAATATATGTTAATCCAGTAGAAGACCAAAAGGCATAAGCATCCAAGGAGAATTCAAGCAAAGGAAAATGCAGCAGGATGTTGGAGCAAATGGTCAAAATACAACACTGTAGAAATTAAATTATTTTAGCAAAGGCAAATATGGTTCAGCCAGGAATCACAGAACAAAAATATTGTACAATTAACTCCAGTAGCACTTTGTGAAACACTGGTAACTCATGGTATAATAACCTGTGGTAAGGCATCAGCTTGCTTAAATCAGAAGTTAGAGATTACATCCCTCCATTGAAATAGTTTTCAGACATGGAAATGATAACATGGAAGTATGGTCAGGTTTAGGAGCTCATGGTGAATCAAAGAATTGAATTCATTGAATGCTTTTCATTACCTCAGACCATCCTGAAGTTAAAGCCACTGCAGCAGGCTGAAATATTGTAATACAAGGAAACAACAGTTCAACTGTGCACAGCAATGCCCCACATTCAGCAATAATATACTGGTAAATCCCATATAATAGATAGTGGTTTAAGAATAAGTATTTGCCAGAATATCATAAGAACTGCTTTTATCTTCATCAAATAATGCCATGGGATCACTTTCAGCTGAACGTGCAGACACTTAAACATCTCATCCGTTTCAACACTGCACTGAAGAATCACCAGAGATTATGGGCTTGAGACTCTGAAGCAGGACTTGAATCCATGACATTCTGACTCTTAGAACATGAGTGGTACCACTGAGTCCCATGGTATAGAGAAACCTGAGTGCAAATCTGCATTCTATCACTTCATAGACAGTAATACAGCATCAATATGCAACAACCACTTCAGAATGAAAACTACATCCATCATTCAAATCTTTCCTCTCCCTCTCACTGTCAGGGACCTTAAAGAAAACATCCACAACACCTTTTGTTCAATGATTTATCACAAACTGATTTAACGCACTACTATTCCAGAAGGCAAGTCCCCACCCCCAAATCTGACCATTCTGAAGTTGGTTGGCTATTTCAATGTGGATGAAATCTGCTAAATCTGGTTGTCACAGGGAAACACACCCAAAGCCAAGGGTTACTGGTTATAAATTTAGCATCATAACAGAGAACATCTTAACCACTATTTTGCATGCACACCACCAACTCAACAATTGAAAACTTTCTTTCCAGATCACTAGCTATGTTATGTACATTTTAAACACATTAAGATAGTAGAACAGAATGACAATTGCAGATATCAGAGTGATGGCTGCTAATGGCTTAACCAACCACAAAACAAAAAGTGGCTCAGCAAAGTTAGAATATCTGCCCAGAGTTTTACACTGCAGTTTGCAAGTAGTGCATCTGAATACCTTCACCAGCAAATAGATTTTTGTTGTAGTGTGCTCCAAGTTGTGTTCAATGTACCTTGATGTACAGAATTAGGATTAGAAATTCCAATTCCAGTAAAGCTGGTTTTTCTTTTGTTGATGATGGGATCATTATTCCACATATCTGAAAGATGTGCGTTGGACCACACCATCTAAAACAAATGCTTTGATTTGATTCTATTATTGTCACATAAACTAAGATACGGTGAAAAGTATTGTTTTGCA
This sequence comes from Chiloscyllium plagiosum, assembly GCF_037043375.1. Classification (NCBI taxonomy): domain Eukaryota; kingdom Metazoa; phylum Chordata; class Chondrichthyes; order Orectolobiformes; family Hemiscylliidae; genus Chiloscyllium; species Chiloscyllium plagiosum. The sequence continues at coordinate 52,228,174 of NW_028270154.1, read as the reverse complement.
TGCTGTCCAGGCAAATAAGTACATCAGGACAATAGAACACAGTGTTAGAGCTCCAGAGAACCCGTTCAGTTTTATTATTGCACACCAATTAAAACATATCTACTGGATAACCCAGCTCAAATCTAACAGAGATACTGTATGTTTACACGTGGACAGATAAACAGAGCTTGCGGGTCAAACAGTGGAAAGACCATACGACAACCACCTACCTCATTGCCCAGAGTATGCATTGACTCATTGTTGCAAGGAAGATTGAAAAGATTTGAACTTTAAACGCCCCCAAACCGAAAGAAGAAATACTAGCAACTTCACTGCCAGCGATGGGGAAGTTTAAAAGTGTTTTGTTGCTCGGATGGAGAATGCAACACAACTGCGAGTGAAACACGGGGCTGGCTGGGACTCTGGCGGAGGCTGCCCCGGGGGCGGGGGCAGAGAACCACGGGAACGAGCCTGCTCGGGCACCCGCACACCCAGCGGGAGCGCGCTTACGCACACACACGCCACCGCGGGGCCGCGCCGTCAGGGCACCACGTGCTCGCCGCCAAACAAAGCGCCAGTCCATCGCCAACAGGAAAAGCGGCGCAAACAAACACACGCTCTCGGTCTGTCTCTCACACAATAAACGACTGGCAGCCGAGGGCGGCCCAGGGGCCAACTGCTCCCCCCCCCCCACCCCGGGGGGGGGGGGGGGGAAACGGGAGGGTGACCGCCCTCGGTAATAAACAGCACCATTCCAGCTCCATCCAGGTCAACCCCCCCCCTTTCCAACCGCCCCCGAATCCAGAAGCCGAACAATAGGATCAAAATCATAACAAGGGAGAGGGCACAGCAACGGGGGGGGGGGGGGGGGGGGGGAAGAATCAGTTAAACAGTCTCCTCCCACCCCCCTCCCAATCCAAATTAAGGGGGGGGGAGGGAGGGGGGGCTACTTTATCCTCATCTACCTTAAACAAACCCCCCTCCCCCGGGTATTATTTTGGGGGAGGGTAGGGGGTATAGGCTGACAACCCTCCCCTCCCTCCCTCTCACTCCAAACTGAAGCCCCCAACCCCCCAGTTTCACTGAGACCGCGCTCCCCAGTCCGGAAGACAGCGCCGCAGATCACCCACTGAACAATAAAGACAGCAGCACACAGCCCCCCCCCCTCCTCCCCATACACCCCCTCCCGAGGAGGGGAGGGGAACGGGGTGGAAGAGAGGACCATGTTGAGGTTGAACGAGCCCCCGAGCGCGGCTCCAGCTGAAACAATGTATCCAGGTGAAATGTATCCAAGCCGCCGAGCTCCCCACTCACCCATGCCCTCCCCCCACCATCCATCCTCATTCACTCCCCAGACACATAACCCCCTCCTCCCCCTCTCCCCTGCACACACTCTCTGGCCAGCAATACCTCTCTTACCTTGGTCTGTTTCTTTTTATTCCTCCCCCCCCCCCCTTCACTGGTTGGCTTCTTTTTGTTTTGCTGCAAGCTCCGCTTTCTCCTCCCTCCTGTCGCTAAGTTTGTGATTAAACTCCCGTCTCCGAACGGCACAACCTTAAAAAGTTTGATTCACAACATTCGGGGGCGGGCGCGCTCCCGCGACGCGTTCCCGGAGTGGATCCTCGTGTTTGGATAGAGGAGGGAGTTACACATATGCTACAGGCGCAGTGGCTCAGATACATACAAGCGGCAGAGAGGGAGCTACATTTTACTTGAAAGCTCTCTCTCCCTGTAGTTCCTTTTACCAGGCGACTCAACCAAGTGCCTCGCGGAGTTCAGGATCCCAGCGTTTTACTCCCGTGTCGCTGCAAAATAAAAGCAGCAGGTTCTTCTACAAAATAGAACATTGCTTTCGTTTTGAAAGACGTTAACATTTTATAAGGAACACAATTTACATCCTCTAAATGTATGTTTGTAAACAAGTGAAAAATATTTATCAAGCACCTTTTTTTCGATGAAGGTGGTGCTTCTGAGTAACAATAGCAGGGCACAATTTTATTTCAATGCTCTTGTGATTGACTATTTTTTCACCATCGTTGAAGTCAGGACAGAGCAACACAACCGTGTCCTCACCTCACATCAACTTGTGCACTCCTAGTTGTCACCGAATCGCAAAAGGAGTCGTCCTTAGTCAATCCTCTTGATCATTCTTACCAACCTTTCAGCAGGGATGAATAGACCACAAACAGGCAGGAAAACAAATCTGGATCATTCTTAGTCCATAACTAGATCTAGTGGGCAAACTCCATAAACCAGAGAAATCAGAGTCTGCCCACTTTTTAGCAGGTTCGCTTAAAGGCTATTTATCCACTCAGGTCATTTGACAGCAGAAGGTCTTTGGCAAACCACACGTAAGGTGGGACATGAAAATTGGAAAAAGTAATTTCTGCCCCAGGCCTCCAGGGAAGATCAAGGCCTTCTCACCCACCCAGTCCTCATTTCCTCTAAGAAAGGTCAAATAGAGACATCAAATGAAACAGTAAAGCTCATTGCTTCTCTGAATTCAGAGCACAATACTGCATTCGTGTAGTTTCTGCATTAATCTGTACAATTGAAAATGATTTACAATGCTACCCAGGTGAGGTATAAACTGTTAAAATTTCAGTGAATTATTTGTTAAAAGCAGAAGTGGTTGAACAGTACTAAAATGGATGTTGACAAAAAAAATCTTTTTCTTTCACAGCTTCAGGAGAGGTTCAAAACGTTTTTTACATGTAAAACCAATAGATTTAACTAAAATGTTCAGTGTCCCAAAAATGGAGGCTTTAAACTAATAAAGCAGGAACCATTTTATTCCATTTCTTGGATCTGTGGCTTTTGATTAAATTAGTGAAAATATCAGATGTTAAATAAATATTTAGTGAAGGATATTTGATTAGGTGATACATATTAAGTCAACTGGTTGATTTTGATTTTGAACTTGAGCAGACCTCTTTTTATACTTGCACCTCGAACTATCAAAAACATCTTTTTTTTTAAACTTTACCAACTGTAGACTAAATGTCTCTCTCTGACAGCATTACTGTCAACCAACTATTAGTTTAATTTTACTTTGGGGTCTTATTTCAAATAGGTGAAACTATACAGACATTGGTATAAATTCAGAACAATACTGTAATGCACTATACATAATAATTGGCCCTAGAAGATACAGGTGTCATAAATGCATTACATTAATATGAAAATAGGAAATGGGAAAACAGAATGTGATATCTAAATACTGGGGAATGAATGGCTGCACAGACAAATATTTGATAATTAGCTGCAAACATTAGCTATCTGATATGAATGGAAAGATATTCGCTATTTGCTGTCTATCGACTTCCTTGGATTGCAAAGATGTTCATGTTTTATCTTCTGAAAAGAGACAACTTCCTTCCATTGTAACACCTTCAATTCTAAAGACCTCAACTTTGTAATTATTGCAAATGAAATAAAAGTGTAATGCAGAAAAAGTGCTTAAAAGTTTTCAAACATGCCAATACCTCTAATAATCTTGACAATGAAATAATTTCATGTCAAAAGAAAAAGACCTAGTTAGAAGATCAAAGTCACAAAAATATTAATCCCAGATATATGGAGTTTTGACATATTGTTTGTAAACATCTAATTTTAGTTATTATATTTTCTCTTGATTGAAGAGGTTACTTCAATACAAACACATTTCAATATTAGAAATACTAAAACATTTCATATACAACTGTTAAATGTATATTCAATTACTGTATATCCATTATCTACAACTTCCTCAGAGCCCTTGTCCTTTCGTTATAATTTCCCAATTCATTGTAATGCTAGTTAGCAAATAAATTTTTTTTGATGACTTGATAACCATTTCATAAATTAAAATGTTACAATATATTTGCCCTAATATACTACTGATCAGAAGCACACATCCACGAAAATAACCATTTATATAACCAAGATATTAAGATTAGTGTGGTGCTGTAAAAGCACAGCAGGTTAGGCAGCATCAGAGGAGCAGGAAAATTGACGTTTCAGGCAAAAGCCCTTCATCAGACTTTTGCCCGAAACGCCAATTTTCCCATTTCTCGGATGTTGCCAGACCTGTTTTGCTTTTCCAGCACCACTCTAATCTTGACTCTAATCGCCAGCATCTGCAGTACTCACTTTCACCTAACCAAGATGTCAGCCTTGGGTCAGTAATAACACACTCAACTCAAATGGGAAAGATGGCCAAGTGAGGTCAGATGGCCACTCCAGAAATTTGAGCAACTAATCCAGGCTGCTTCTGAGGGAATGCTGCAGTGTCAGAGATGTCACCCTTCAAATGAGATGAGATACTAAACCAAAGCTAGGCTGCTTTCAGATAGCTAGAGTCCTGGCCAACATTCACCCTCAAAACAATATCACTAAAACAGATTACGTGCCACTTACGATACTGTCAGTACTCTTTGTGGGACTTTGACATGCACAAATTCGGTTGACTATAAAGCACTTTGTTCCATTCTCTGGTGTGGGAAGTGGACGTGCAACCAAAATTCCTTTATTTCTAGCCCATTAGAGAACAAAAATATTCCAATGTTTTCCACAGAGGCAAATACAGAGGAAAAAAAAAGGATGCCAGTTATAGAGTAGAGTATTGGGATGGGTGCCCAAAGGATTAAGCAATGTATTTTGGCTTTAAAAAGGATTAGGAAGGGGGCAGGGAAGAGTCTGAAAGATGGAGAGGTAAGAGTGATTTTGTGAGGGAATTCTAGAGTTTTGGGCCTAAATAGCTGAAGACATACACATAAGAGGGGAGCGTGGAGATGCACAAGATAGCAGACGGAGGAGAATTTGACAGGTCGTAGTTATAGTATTGGAGCTATCTACAGGAAGGCAAAGCAATAAAAGGATTTAACCAACAGTACGAGAATTCTAAATTTTCAATTAACCAACATAGGTCAGCAGTACATAGCAGTGGTGACTAGGTGGAACATTCTACAAAACAGAATGCAGACAGCAAAAGTTTGGATGAGCAGAGAATTATGGAAGATGGCAAGTTTTTCCAGGAGAACAATGGAATAGTCAAATCTGGAACTGACAAAATTTATGTATAATAATGTCTGCAACAGATATGAATTCTGGGAACGGCAGAGGTTGGGGACACTATTTGGGATGAAAATAAGCAGGCTTTATGACAGGATGATATTGGGATAATACAGGATGCTGAGGTATCTGGAGTTAATGGTTTATAGGAGGGAACGAACTTAAGTTATTCTATTGTAATATTCAATCAATGAAGGATGCAAATAGTATTACTGCCCCAAAGATAACAGAAGGACAGTAAGAAGGGAAAACTAGTGTGGTTGGCTGTATCAAAAACGAGAGAGAGTTTAAGAATATACAAATCGGGAAAATGTACTATACCATCACAAAGAATACATTTCATAACTTTGCATAGGGTTGTTTTTAGTATTGTGAAAAGTTCACTGGAGGATTCAGACAAAATTTGAGGGGGAAGAATATGTTTGGAAACTGAAGTAGTCAGGGAAATTGGACAAAGAGCACAAAATATCGGCAAGGATAAAATAATTGATTTTTTGGTGGTAATGATGGTGATGTTAAGAGGATGGTGGGCCTCATTCAAATATTCAAAATACTGAACAGAACGGGAACTTAGACAGTAAGTTAGGTGCTCAGCAGTTCTGGAGATATGGAGTAAAAGGGACTGGGAATATAGTTCAGGGAGCAGGAGGTGGCTGATTCTACGTAGTGAGCTCATAAAACACAAAATGAGCCTGGAGCAAAATGGTACATACTTCTGGCTTCAGAGCTGGGGGAGGGGGTGTGTAGTAAAGTTATCTGAATGATGACTTCTATCTGGGTGATAAAGAAATCCATGAGTGCTTTGCACTTGTTATTGGAATTGAGGGCATTCATCATTTCATCATGTACTGAAATGTAAAATGAAGTATCTCAACAACACTTCAGTCACTCAAATCTGTATATGCCAATCTTCCTGAATTCAGGAAGAATTTCATATACAAGGGCTAAAATCTAGTGTTTTATGCCTTATATTTTAACTTTAGAAGTTATTTTATACCTCTTCTTCCCTAACATCATCTGATCAACTACAACTTCCTCCAAACACCTTCGTCAATCAAATAGTCATACAAGTCAGCTTACAAAGGAGCACAGGGGGTTACATTCACTGATGGATTTCTGTTACTATCTAAAGTTTCAACAGAGGGAAGTACATTCAAAATGAGAAACCTACACCTCAGTATTGGTGCTGCAGTAATTTTTAGTTTTGTAAAAAAATTTCAGAATCTATTTCAGGTGGAATGTTTAGAACAAAGAAAAATTAATGGGTCATAACTTAGTCACCATTATTTGTGCTCAATTGCCACAACAATTTCAGCGCAAAAAAAGACAAATAAATGGTTAAACTGAAGTTCAAACATTATTTTCCCAGTTGTACCACTTTGCTGTGAAATTCATAAGATGGCATCTTCATGTTTGTCTCACCTCAGTGAAATGCCCAAAAAAGGAGTAAAGTTACCACTTCTGTGCAGCATATTTAAGCTTTTCGAAGATAGTTAAGCCTTGTCCTTTTCACTCTGGCATTGAAAAACAACTATTTTAGTAGTGGAGTCTCATCCTGCAAGTTTTAATTGTTGGGACTATTTAAAAATATACATTTTAAAAAAAGAGACAAAAAGAAAATAAGAATGTAACGTTAGAAACAGGATCAAGTCGACCATACAGTCCCTTCACGTCTATTCTGCATCGGATTAGAGCTGATCTTCTGCCCCAAATCCCCTTTCCCATCTGTTACCACATTCCTCGATTCCCTCGGGGATCAAAAATAGACCCTTTTTTTAGTCTTGAATATATTCACCAAGGGCACATCCACAACCCTATGGAATACAGAATTCCAAAAATTCACAAATCTCTGAATAATAATGTTTGTCCATTCAGTCCAAACCCTTATCCTGAGACTGTGCTCCTGTGTTCAATAATGAAGGGAAAGAACCTTAGAGTATCCACCCTGTCAAAGCCCTTCAGAATCTTGTATGGCTCAATGAGATCTTCTCTCTTTCTGCTGAACTCCAAAAGTCTACTGATCTTATTTATTCAGAATCCCAACATTGCACAACCCTCTCAATTTAGAAATTGTTACGATTTCTAAAGCACTCAGAAGTACACTGATCTGAAACATTATTCTGTTTTCCTCCACGGATGCTTTCTAGCCTGCTGAGCATTTGCAGCAGTTTCTATTTTGATTTCAGATTTCCAGCATCTGCAGTACGTTATTTTTGTACCACTGTGTTAAAACCCCAATGTACTGTGTCCATGGCAAGTGTATCCTTTCTTAGGTATGGAGGCCAAGACGGTGTACAGTTCTCCAGGTATAGTCTTACCAAAGTCCTATACAATTGTAGCACTTTATCCTTGTACTCTACCTCCTTTGCAGTAATGACAAGGGTTCAATGTGCTGTTCTAATAGTTTGTTGATACAATTGTAGCGAGATTTCCATGTTCCTGTATTGTAGTTTCCATGCAATAAAGGTTACTTGCTAATTTTTCCTGTCTCTCAGTGAGGGAAAGGAATTATTGTGATCAAACCTGAGAGTGTTGGTGAGGCAGTCCTGTCTCTCTCAATGCAAATCTTTGTATTTTCCCTTTATTTCTTTCTGCACCTGATTTGACATGGATTTCACCCTCTTTAATTTACACTTCCTTCTCAATCTTTGCACTGTTAATTTCACAATACTTCAATCTGATTAATAGAGAGACATTTCCGTGGTCTGTTTACTCAGGTCTCTGATTCCCTGTTACCTTTCCTACACAACTTTCAGCAACTTGCCACACACAATAATATAAACCTTAGCAAGTTTAATTTGTGGCAGACACTGGTGGCAGCCTCGTTACAACAAATGGTGGCCCTGGTTTTCAGCCCGAATGTTATAAAACTTGTTTGACACTATCAATTTTCACAAAGAATATTGCACCATGAGTAGAAATGAAGCAAGCACAAGAAAGCAACCAAAATTCAGACAAATAAACATCTGGTAGCCAAATCCCGGCTGCAGTCTCTCAAATATATGCACAATACACAGCTGCAGATAAAACCCAATGAATCATCTTTTCCAGTGACTCCTAACAATTACTCTAAAATAAATAAAGGTCCCATTCACACAATTTGAGGACCACAATCTTTTCAGTTTCCCAACCAGGTGCTGATTTTCTGATCAATTCTCATGCAACCGTGGGGGCAATACTATCCACTGGACGACTTCTCCTTGCACTGTCTACAATGGTTGTATAATAACAGCAGCAAGAAGATATTGCAAGGAAAGCATGGACACCAGACTTAGGATCTTTCAGCTTTTGGAGGAGCTGAAGAAAAAGAAACAAATGGAGTGTGTTTACTTTCTCTTTAGAGCAATAAAACACCCCCTTCAGTAATTGGCTATCATTCTATCCCTTCATTAGATATACAGATCTTACAGGAAATGTTTTGTAAACATTTGAAAAACTTGAATACAATTAGATACTACAAAAGAAACAAGTTCAAAAACGAATAACAAAGGGAAGTAGTATTGTAAAATAAAGTAGTATGCATTCAAATCAAAAGTAAATAAAAGGACAAGTATCAAGTCAGGTAAAAAAACCTTTTAAAAGTGGGTGAACTAAATCACAACCATTGAGATGTAAACTGTGCTTACAAAACCACTGGTCCTTTCAAACAGAGCTGTGTTAAAACTGAGCAAAGTACACATATATACACATATTATAAAAGCTTTACTTTTCAAATCAAAAGTACACAGAAACATACTTCTACTGAAGGTCACTTTGGCATAAACACTATGCCATTTCTTTGGGGGAAAAAAAAAGTCATCCTTCAATTTCAAATGTTAGTTGCTCAGATTTCCTCCACAAAACCAACCCATAAAACACAAATAAGCCTCTAAGATATGCACGTAGAAATGAACATACCACAATTGTAAGCTTACTCCTTTTTGTGCGTGTATGCATAATCTAGAGGATATAAACCCCTGAATTATTTTTAAAAATTGAGTCATTAACCTGCTGATGTAATCTGTCAAAGTATACCTATGCTCATCAGCACAACACACCACTCAATTGGGAGAAGGGCTCACTTTGGTTTACATTCTTAAGTTATTTAAATTCAATGAACTGTCGAGTCTAAAACATAAATATTTACCTAAATAATGTGACTGTTTACACTGTTGGTGTAAATTTAAACAGGTATTAAATTTTAACTGTGAATATTATGCTAAAATCCAAAATTTATATAGGACTGTTGCAGGACTTTTCCCAGTGTAAAACAGGCAGTTGAAGGGTCAGAGCTTGTAAACAACATTATGCCTCCCAAAACAGAAAAAGTGGATTTCGCAGAAAGTAAAAAACCAGAATAAGTCAAAATATATTCCAACAGGAGTGAGATACTCTTTGAACAACACATGCCAGCAAAAAAAAACTATCCCACACAAACACCAGTATGAAAAAGGTAAGATTCTATATTCATATTTTATAGCTAGGCTATATTAACAGTTCTCTTGTGGATTTGTACCTCATTGTCAGAAATTCCATGTATACCATACTGCTGATGAAGATTATGAAGTGCCTTTGCTATGATTCAAAAAAAAATGTATGGGGAAAGGTTTTAAATGCTGACAGATACTCTTAACATCATGTATCCATCACCTATACAGAATTGTTTAGATAATCTACTGTACATATGTGGGGCGTTAGATGCAGAAATTGCACTTCCCAATGTGTGAGGGACTATTTACTAAATCAAAACACTGTTACATTAAAGGAAAGAAAGCTCATTATAGTAATGGTGGTGATTATTAGTTCTATTTAACAAGTGTGAAAAAAGTCCTTTCTCAAACAGCAAATGGATTGGATAATCAAAATTATACATACAAAATAAATGCAGAATGCACCATGGTGGTTATGTTGCTTATTGTACAAACAATAGATTAGGCATATAGATTATATCTAAAGGGCAATGAGTGTACAATGCAGTACCGAGTTTAAACTGATCATTTAATGCAGTCTGCTGTCATTCTGTGGAATTATGCATGAATTATTAAATGGAAACCGGTATTTACAGAGGGAGCTATTCTCAGGCCACCTCAAGTCACTCCGCAGGAAGAACTTTTCTGAATTTCAGTCACCACAATTAGGTAGATAAGCACTGCACCATCCAACTTGCACACAACAAATTAGATAGCCAATGGTTAATCTGTACCATTGATGCTAAATGTTAATATTGACACAGAAAGGTCCTGGCTCTTCGTCAGGTGCTACAGGATTTTGTCTAGTATGTCCAGTTGAAATTAATGGAACAAGCACACAAAACTAATTTCACATCTCATCAAAAAGACTCCACATTGGGAAGCATTCTGCATTGCACAATTTGCATTTAAGCACCAGCATAGATTATGTGTTTAAATTCTGGATTGGGGCTGAGACCTTCATATTCACTAGCAAGTTGTTACTAACTGAATAGAGTTTACTCTCTACTGTGTGTATCCAAACATTCATTCATTTTATTTTTTTAAATATCAAAAAATACTGCTCTATATGCCTAATATCAAAAAATACTTCCAATACTGCTGATATAAATTAAGGAATTATTAGATATATTGTTCAAAAGAATATCTTAACAATCCCACCAAAATAAAAAGTTATAACATATTATTTGCTTCAGTTTACACAACAAATCATAAAGCTTCAACTTCTGTGTTGTAAAACCAAACTTCTACTTCTTGTGAAACAGGATTTTTCATCTATATAAACAAATACTCATGGTAATTTTAAAATCAATCCAGTCTCATTTCTAAAGGTCAGTAGATGTAGATCCCAATAAAAGTTTTGCTAGAAATTAACTCAACTGCTAAGTAGAACAGCACTTGTTAACTGTTTTGTAATAGAAACCAGAGACCCTACAAAATAGGTAAACAATTAATAAAAGTAAACACAGACCCTGAAAAGGTGATACATGCCCTGAGCACTTCCCTGTGCTTCCTCCCAGCACTTCTTGCTAAATAGTGTCTCTTCTATCTCGCTGCCCCGCCTTCTCCAAATAGCAATACAGAAGAGATCTGGAACAAGAGATACAACTAAGGTAGATTTCTGTAGTTACCTCAGAGCACAGGAGACCAGATCACACTTTACAAGGACAGTAAACATTGAGATAACTGGATAAATGGAATAAGGAATGACAAACACAGAGGACTTCCTTTAATGCACAAAAAGGTGGAATGTGAAAGATGCAGGTGACGGGGTCACTTTTGATTTTGACTGAACTGCCTATAAAAAAGGTGCCTACTTTAATTTTAAATCCATTATTTTAATTTCCCCAAATCATAAATCAACATGATCACCATGATCAACACATGAAATTTGCTTCTCATTTGAGAAGCATTCTTTGCATGACAAGAAATACAGACATATTCTGCTTGTTTAATAGATAGCAAACAAATGCAGAGAATTTTAAAAAATGGTTTTACCAAATTGTTTCTTTATTTTTCAGAGGAGGCCAGTATATAGGACATTGCATGTTTTACGTGAAGTTTTGCAGAATTTGAACCACACTGTAAAACAAGCTTGAGTTTACAATGTAGACAATAAAGGCAGCAATCCAGACTACTGCCAATGGAAAAGAAGGATTCTGCTTTCCATCTGTGCTGTTAAAAGTTTTGAAGCCCAATGAATCCAAACAGCAGCAGCAAAAGACGAAGGGCCACAGAAACACACTCACTGCAAAGCCTTCCACATACCTTTAAAATTTTGGGAGGCTTTGTAATTTTTTTAATTGCTAGTTTAGTTGGAAAGAGTTGTTTAAATATTTCACAACAATTACAACAATTAGTGTACGAGGAAACACACGCTCCCTAGAAAATAAATAAATAAATAGATAGATAGATAGATAGATAGATGGCCAAACAGTGCGCTAAAGCTTTGTTGGGTCACTAAAAATCCGTCACTCTTGCTCATCTGTAATTATTAGACATCAAACAGCTAGCAGGCCTAGGGCCTTTGCATTCTTCTCAATGCAGCGTTACAATTCAGGCCTCAACATGATCCGACAGAAATGCAAACGGTCCCGGCATTGACCATGCAATAATCCCGATAAATACAACAACAGAAAAATAAACCGACGCACTAAGTCGCCGCGTAGGCTGAGCAACCATTGAAAGGAAAGGAAAGGGGGGAAAATAAGGAAATATAAAAAAAAGATAAGGCAGCACCAACAAAAACAAGGCGGGGGCTGCTCGCGGTTAAAAAAAAAGCACAAACAAAAGCCAGCTAAGGATAGGGATCCGAATGCAATCGGAGCAAAGCTGCCTTGGTGCAACCTTCGTACAATGCAAACATACGCCCAAATATTGCTATCCGAAATATGCGCAATACTGTGTTTAAAAAGCGTTTAAAAGCATGCACATATACCTGATTTAGCTTTTTAATCTGACATCGCTTTAATCGCTGATCTTGCCCACTTCATCCTCCTTCACCTCTCATTACATGTTCAGTGCTTTCCTATTATCTAAGAGCTCTCTTTCTTTCTCTCGGATTTTTTTTCCCCTGCCTGGGTCCTCCAAGGCTCAAAATGGAACCGTCCAGGGGCGTCACCAAACATAAATAGGTAAGTAATCGTGCTGGGTTTTCACCAATGCGGTTTTCTGGCGGATCCCCGTTCACAAGGCGGGCTCTCAATTCCTGCATTGGGTGGTGTGCAGAGCCAACGAGCGGCTACTGCCGGGGCATGCTCCGGGTTGCATGGGCTGGAGCGGCTGGCAGCTCTCTGCTTTACCCCCACAGCGTGTAGCTTTCATTGGACTGCGCGCCCTGAAACTGGCTACGCCAAACAACGCTGCTGATTGACAGCTGAGCCCAGATCCCAGGCAAGAGGCACACATGTACACACGACTGCAGATAGTCGGCAAGATCTATTCAGCTCCAGCTGACTACATCTGTTCTAATATATGTATATAAGCAAAAATCAACAAAAAAAATCCAATATGTGAGCACTTGAAAAGTCACTTGCTTCAGTCCAGGAGTTTGTTAGCACTGCTACAGACTTCTTTGTAATGTTCTGCTTCCCTCCCACGCTGCCTCTTTTAAACAAAAAGAAGGCAGAGCGGCGAAAATGAACTCTGCTGCTGACTCTCTCAAATGAAAATAAACTCACTTCAGCTGGCCTGGGCTGACGTGCATGACGCAGGTCACATTTTGTTGCTTCGGGCAACAAGATAGTCCAGCCCACAATGACATCGCCGTGTTGTGGATTACAGCTGGAGGAGTAATTTTACATTCTTTGTGTGTCTTGGCTTCAGAGCACGACCTGCATCCTGCTCCTCTGGACCTCTTTGGCAGACACCAGAGGGACCTCCCAGAGCTCAAAATGCCCACGATGCAACTGAAAGACACCAGACTAATAGCGATGGAAACCATGAAAGAGTTAAGCATGCTAAAGTGGACCAAAATCTTCAGCTAGCTGGAACGCATGACCTGATAGCCAAAAGAGAAGTCATTTCTAGAAAGAATAACATCCAAAGTTGTACTTTTTTTCTTAAAATAAAAAAGCGAGTTCACTATTGTTTAAACGTTGAGTTCGTTCTGTTCAATGGAAACCACCACAATCAGTTTTAAAGAGTAGGATCAAACTGCTCCCAGAATAGACTGCTGCACCCTGTCAATCCGAGTCTCTGTCGTCACTGTGGTCACGGAAATCGGGCTATTTATACTGGCGAAAGCACCCAAACCGAAGGAGGAGGAGGAGAATTGCATGTTTGCTTCCTGTCGCATTGAATGAAGTGGCTGGCGATGCATTTCAAAATTGCCATGCATAAAAAAAAACAGGAATTTACTGTCACTCCTCATTCTGGAATGAGTTACAACTTCACTGTATCCAGATAGTCCAGATGCAAACAACGTGAATCATTTTATACTCTTTAACATCTAAAATATCTGCTTTGTAGATATGGAATTAAAACAAAATGATTTCCAGCTAAGTCAGATGCAGTAAATGGTTTGACCAAAAGCTTTGCCAGCGGATGTGTTTCAAGAACTGGTTGTTGACACGAATGCCTTCAGCTACAATGAAGCAATGGTGGGGGAGACAATGTATAAGCAGCCAAAAATCAGACAAATAGATAGGATGGAATGAACGAGGTTTGTCACGGATAGTAGCTTTGGTCTACAAATATTTCCTGAAGGAAACTGGCTCATTCAAGAAAGAAAATATGTATGAAATCTTATCATGCTTAATGTAAACTAGTCAGATAAGGTAATGAAGCTGTTAATTGTGTGTGTTGACTACACCAAGATCTGTATATCTGAAATAGGAGAGATTAAAAGTAGGATTGTCCAGTGGGACATCCAAAAGAATGACCAACGTGAAAGTAAGGGAATGTTTTCTTCTGGCAACAAGGGCAGTATTACATGACATAAGTGACGAAATCAACTGAAAAGTATCTTAGCAAATGGAGGACCAAAAGCAAGCCCCATCAAAATTTCTAAGTGCTGTTTTAAATAACTTGGAGGTAAGGGTGTCCAGCTTGACATCAGGGCAGCATTTAACAGAGTATGATGTCAAGGAGTCCTAGCAAAGCTGAAGCCAGTGGGATTGAGGGGGGAAACTGTCATTGGTTGGGGCCACACCTAGCAAGAATGATGATGATTGCAGTTAGAACATAGAATAGTGCAGCACAGTGCACTATTCGGTCCTCTATGTCGTGCTGACCTTTTATCCTACTCTCCGATCAAACTAACCTACATACCCTTCATTTTACTATCATCCATGTGCCTATCCAAGGGTTGTTTAAATGTCCCTTAAGTATCCAACTCTACGACTATTCCTGGCAGTGCATTCCATGCATCCACCACTCTCTGGGTAAAGAACAGACCTCTGACAACTCACCTGAACCTTCGTCCAATCACCTTAAAATTATGCCCTTCGTGATAGTCATTTCTGCCCTGGCAAAAAGTCTCTGGCTATCCACTCTATGCCTCTCACCATCTTGTACACCTATAACAAGTCACCTCTCATCCTTCTTCACTCCAATGAGAAAAGCCATAACTCCCTCAACCTTTCTTATTGGAGATCCACAGCTCAGCCGCAGGATATCACCAAAATGTATTGTCCTAAGTCTGACCAACATGTACATGGAAATGAGGAAGAGTAGGCCATTTGGCCATTCAAGTCTGCTCCACCATTCAACAGAATTGGTATGATCATATATCTCAAATGCGATATTCTGACTTTATCCTCTACCCCATCTAGGTTCACAGAGATGTGCAACACGGAAACAGAATCTTCAGTCAAACTCATCCATGCTGACTAAACTAATCTAGTCCCATTTGCCAGCACTTGGCCCATATCCCTCTAAAGCCCTCCTATTCATATACCCATCCAGATATCTTTTAAATGTTGTATTCGTACCAGCCTCCACCACTTCCTCTGGCAACCCATTCCAAACACATACCACCTTCTGCGTGAAAAAGTTGCCCTTTAGGTCCCTTTTAAATCTTTCCATTCTCATCTTAAACCTATGCCATGTAGTTCTGGACTCCCCCACCCCAGGGAAAAGACCTTGTCTATTTACCCTATCCATGCCCCTCATGATTTTATAAACTTCTATAAGGTCACACTCAACCTCCAATATTCCAGGGAAAACAGCCGCAGCCTATTTGTGTTTAAAGTCTTTTTCAAAAAAAACTGTCTTTCTTGAATATATTTAATGACTTGACCTCTGCTGCTTTGTGGTGGAGAATTCCTCAGGTTCATTATCCTTTGAAGGAATTTTTCCTCATCTCAGTCCAAACGTGTGACTGTCTTGAGCTGACATGGAGGTCTCGACCTTGTGTAGAGGTCTTCTTTATCTTTGGCTTCCAGGTAAGTCCAGTGCCCTGGCAGGCAGTCTTATCCTGACTACATCTTCAGGGTATTCCATCACACTTTAATCAGCTTGCCCTGAGCCCAGCAGTGTCCACTGAACTGTTTTGAACTTTGTCTTAATTTTACTTTAAAATTATTATGTATGACTTCTGACATTGATGTAGGCACCATGGTGGTACTACTTATAAAACTTTTCACTGTATTTTTCCATGTAAAAGTAGATGTGACAATACATTTCTGTTCTAATCTATTCCATATCCCAAGATTATGTCCCTGGTTCTAGACTCTCCAACCAAGGAAAACACCCTCCCTGCAGCTAGTCTGTCTAGATGAGAGTGGTGCTGGAAAAGCCCTTCATTCCTGAAGGGCTCTTGCCCAAAACGTTGATTTTCCTGCTCTTCACATGCTGCCTGACCTGCTGTGTTTTTCCAGCACCACTCTAATCTTGACTCTGATCTCCAGCATCTGCAGTCCTCACTTTCATCTAGTCTGTCTAGCCCTGTTAGAATTTTATATATTTCAATCAGATCCCCACTCATCCTTCTAAATGAGTGTAAATATAGGCTCAGTTGAATCAATCTCTCTTCATAGAACAGTCTTGCCATAGAACAGGTACAGCAGAGGTTTACTAGGCTGGTACCAGGGATGGCAAGAATACCCTTTCTTAGGAAGGAGACCAAAACTGCATGCAATTACTCCAAGCGTGGTCTTACCAAGACCCTTATGACTGCATTAAGACATCTCTATTTCTGAAATAAAGGCTGCTTTGCTATTGGCCTTTCCCTGTCTGCCTACTTACGTCGAGTGGAGTTCAAGCTTACCCAGACCTCTTTGAACATCCACACTTCCCAATATAACATCATTTAAAGAATACTCATCCTCTCTATTTTTCACAAAGTGTATCCAGATGGTACTGCATCTGCCATGTATTTGCTTAGCCATATAATTTTTATAAATCACCTCAAAGCTTCCTTGCATCCTCCTCACAACTCAATCATGCCCTGTCTTGTGTCATCAGAAAAGTTAGAAATGTTGGATTTGGTTCCATCATCCAGGTTCAGTGTACATTGTGAACAGCTGGGGACCAAGAACCACTGCTTGCAGTACCTCACCTGTCACTGTCTACTGCTTGAAAAAATAAGACTCATTTATTTGCATGCTGTTTTCTGAATGTCAACCAATTCTCTATCCATGCCAATATACTGCTCCCTTTTCCATGTGCTTTAACATTGCCCTCTAAACTCTTGAAGGACCTTATTAAAAGCCTTCTGAAATACACCATGTTCAATGGTTCTTTCTTATTTACCCCAGTAGTTACATCCTCAAAAAAATATACAATAGATTTAAGCTTGATTTGCCTTTCACAAACCCATAGTGGCTTTGTTCAATCCAATTAATATTTTCCAAATGTTCTGTTATCACAAATTTTATAATAGACAACTAGCATTTTCCTCCACATTCGATCTGTATCCCTGTTTTTCTCTCCCTTTTTAAATAGCAAAGTTAATTCTACCATCCTCTAGTTTGTGGGAGCCCTGCTCCAGAGTCTATAGAATTTTGAGATGACAACCAAGGCATCCAATATTTGCAGGGCCACTTCCTTTATTACTCTGGGATGTAGATTTCCAAGTCCCACTGCTTTGACAGACTCTAGCCCCATTAATTTCCCCAGCACCATTTTCTTATTAATATTTCTTTTCTTCAATTCCACCTTGTCACTAGACCTTTGTTTTCCTGGCATCTTTGGGAAGCTGCTTGTGCCCTCGTTTGTGAAGACAGAACCAAAGTATGTGTTTAATTCTTCTGCCATTCTGTTGTTCCCTATTATAATTTCCCTGGCTTTTAACTTTAAGGGATCTATATTTGTCTTTCCTAATATTTTTCTCTTTACATATTTATAGACGTTTTTATGGTCTATTTCTACGTTCCCTGCAATTCTACTCTCATTCTCCATTTTCCCCTTCTTGATCAAAACTGCTTTACCAAAGGCACCATAAATGTCCGAAGTGTGGTATTCCCAGATGGCTGCACAATATTCCATGTGCAATAATACCTGGACAACATCTAGGTTCAGGCCGATATGTAGTGAGTAATATTCCTTCCACACAAGTAACAAGTAATGCCAATCTCCAACAAATGCTTTGACACTCAAAGGTATTACCATTGTTGAATCCATTTAAAGAAATTTCACAATTGGATGCAAGTTTGCTCGCTGAACTGGAATGTTTATTTTCAGACGTTTTGTCACCATACTAGGTAACATCAATGAGTCTCTGGTGAAGCCTTCTCAAAACTCACTAAATTTCACAATTCTTAACAAGCCAGCATTCCATTGACTAACAAAAACTTCAATTGGAAAAGCTATCAATCTGTGGCTACTTAAAAGTTAAAACTAGAATTAGACTAAAATAAATGGTTTTAAGATTTCCAATGAGTAACTTGATTAGAACCTTTAGAAATCAGGAAGGGAGACCAAAATTGATACAGGGGGACAAATAAAATGAAAACAAACTAGCAAGAAATATAAAAACAGATTATAAGTTCTTCCACAATTAAATGAAACAATAGAGTGAAACATTTGAGCATGGGTCCTTCTAACTACATGATATTTCAGCTCTTTGTATTGATGGAAAGAGTGACCACACAAATGGAGCACTAATCATGGCAGGAATTGAGTGAATGTAGGATCCCACCCAATGGCCTGCACACTTGGTCTGCCAGTTTAAATTGAATGGAGAAAAGCCTCACCTTGATGATTCAGCACAGTCAATGTAGTCCAGCAAAATCACTCCTACTCTGTTAGCAGCATATTGTGTGATGTCCAGGAAAGGGAAGATGGAGAAAGGCTCCACAAACATGAGGTCTCTGCTGAAAATCCTCCACTTCCCCTCCAACCCTCACTCCAAATTAGTTCCCCATGTGCTGCTTCCTGTCTCAATGTCAAAACTGGTCTCTGCACAAATGCACTGTTACAAATTGATAGCTGGTTACTAGAATCAGCCTTTATTCTGAGTCACATTGAGCTACAGATTTCAACATTACAAACATACATCTCCCAATAGAATTTCAACAGTTTCAGTAAGTGAGAGGTGACCTCATAGAAGTTGATAAAATAATGAGGGGTATAGATAGAGTTAATGACATTCTCTATGATTAGGGATTTTTAAGGTGAGAGGAGACAAATTTTAAAAAGGCATGGCGGGTGGGGGGGGGCTGCAGGGGAGCTTTTTATTAAACACAGAGGATGATTCGCATGTGGAATGAACTTCTTGAGGAAGTGGTGGATGTGGGTACAATTACAACATTTAAAAGACATTTGGATAAGGACATGAACAGGAAACATTTGGATAGATATGGGCCAGAAGCAGACAGGAGGCACTATGTTAGTTTGAGATTATGGTCAACATGGACCAAAGGATCTGCTTCCATGCTGTTTGACTCTATGACAATGACACTAAAGTATCTTTAAGTTATTTTTGATCTAACTGTTCTTTCATGTCATGACACACCTCTATTTTAGATCTAAAGGCTGGAATCTTCTCAGACACTGAATGATGTGGGCATTGGAGAGTCAACTGGCAACATCGAATGACAGAAATGAGGCTCTTGAGGAAAAAAAAAAGAGTCTTGTTCTGCAACTGAACTTTGAACAGTGAGCCGAGATTCTCGCTAGTGAGTGATGAGAGGTCTGTTTGCATCTATGTGCAATACCATTTGTACCTAATCTTGTCTCCCTGACATTGCATTGCCTATTCTATTCTACCACGTGCCAGATAGAAATTAGACAGCAATGCTTCCCAATATGGAAGTCAGAGGATCCAGCTCACTACTTGCTCCTCCAGACTGCAGTCCTGAATATCTCAGGGCACACTGCATTGCCAACAACAGCCTATTCACCATAGTCATCCACGGATGTTGGCTTCACAAATGTACTGGTCTCTCGGTATCTTCAGTTCACATCCCTGACTCACTCATAATACAATACCCCACTTCAGTGCTGCACTTTGGAGCACCACGAAACCCTTCATTTTAATGCAGATGCCAGGGCACTTTGAGAGCAGGGACAAGCTCTGAACTCATGAATTGAATCAGGATGCATCTCAGGGCTCTTGCTCTTTATTGCTCACTCACATTGCACCTTTTTGGATGCTCACAGCATCTCAGTCTTGCTTTTTTGCATGTTTCCTCTTCAGCCAGAGCATAAAGGCTTACAATATTTCTGTCTTGACTTGCTATCTAGTTTAGACACAAAGCCATGCAGCCTGTGAGTGATCAGGTAAGGGGGTAACCATGTTGTTATACGACACTGTGCTTTATCAATGTTACACCTATACCAGTACCAGCAGTTTGCAAACACAATGGCATGTATGTCAGTGAAATGGACATATCTCAAGTCTGAGGGGAGTAGTCTTCAGTCTGATTAAAGGAAACAGCCTTTAGTCAGGGTAAAGGCACAGTAAGTCAAGAGAAAGTCCAATATCAGTCCAGGGGCTTGGACTTGGTCAGTCAGGGGTCTGGTGAATGAGCCCTGTACATCCAATTCAACCAGTCCGTTGGGGAGCTGTACGACCATCAGTTAGGAATGCCTCTCCAAGTTGCTAAGGAAGAAGGGCCATGGTCAGTCCAGAGGTGCACGAGCATAATCAGGGATCGAACAGCAGTAGGAAAGCTGGTGAAAGTCGCATGTAGGGATTGGAGGCAACACACTGGGAAGCAGAGAGGACAATAATTGTGAAGAGAGTCAACTCAATATATTAAGGCGAGAGACAATAGAGTATTAAAGAGTAATGGCCACCATTCTCGATTTGATACAGTTATGGGGTGGGGTGGGGGGGTGCAGTGGAGAACTGTGGATGAGTATGCTGTATGTCTGAGGCTCAGAGGGTAATGTGGGGAAACAAACATTTAAATAAATGGGCCGTGTAGGAATGTGGAGATGATCAATGCTGATGGGGTTGTCAGGGAGGGCAAAGAAGTAAGGAATATGAAGATTAGGGCGAGGGGTCTTTACCCACACTGAGAGGCTGAGCCTGTGAGGACTGATGCCTGTTGCCTTCTCAGCCAAATCACAAATGTACAGTGGAAATTAAAATGGATAACATCACACCCAGAGTACTTGTTTCATTCTCTGAAGGAGGAGCCCTTCAAAGAGCAATAGCATTAAACAGCAACCCATAAAGTATTGTCGAAGGTTATCACAAAATTCTGTGGTCCTTACGCATTGACCAATCCCGAGGAGTAAGGATCCTAACCAAGCACTCTTAACCCCATCTTGACCCACTCTTGAAAAAGGGTTATGCCTGGAATGTCAACTCTCTTGCTGCTTAGATGCTGCCTGACCGGCTGTGCCTTTTCCAGTGCCACACTTTAAAGACTCCGACTCTCCAGCATCTGCAGCCCTTCCTATCTCCTAACAATATAAATCAATCCTACTAATGGCTATGAGGCACAGGCAATGTCGTGTGGCTAATTAAAAAGGATTCACCTGAGTTGCCAAAGTAGCAATCACCTTCCAAATCTGAACAAGATGTAAGAGCTGTTCACTTTACACCCTGAACCACTATCATTGTTAGTAGCTGTCTGTGAAGAAAATTATAAACGACAAATAGGTTTCATGATCTTTTCCCCCCCAAAGGTGACACAGCAGTGCCAATTAGAATTGGCAGCACAGCAGATATGCACTAAAATATACCAACTTTAATTTAGAACTTACTTCAAATTAAGTTTTAAAAAAAAAAGCAATTCAAGGGAAATGTTTAAGAAAATAAGCAATGGCTGCAATCACAACCCACTCACCTTAATTCAAAATAGGTTAAATCAAATTAACTCCTACTTCAACTTTATGATGATTAAATTTTTATTATGTATAAATTCTCAATCGTTGTACTATTTAAATTCCATAATTCAATTTATTGCATGATTTTGTTTAAAAAACCCCAAAAAAGTAGCTTTGAAAATATAGGAGTCTAGATTAGAGTGGTGCTAGAAAAGTACAGCAGGTCAGGCAGCATCCGAGGAGTAGGATACTGCCTGACCTGCTGTGCTTTTCCAACACCACTGTAATCAAGACTCTAATTTCCAGCATCTGCAGTCCTCACTTTTACCTTGAAACAAAAAACAGGAGATGATTGTACTAACTGTTGCCTTTGAACCTGCAGGAGACTCATGCAAGATAATTTAGTGTCCACAATAGGAGTTTCATTTCCATGAATGGATCTAAACTTATTTCTCAAGCTCAATTAATTTTCACAGAAAAAAGTTACATTATAATATAGCTAGTCTTAACTGAGACTTTTGAGCAAAATCTTAGAATTATCCTTCCTATAATTAAATACATTTTTTGGACAGTGTCAGATACACTTCCAAGTTTTGTTTTGCAGACATCATGAGAGAAGATTTTCCTAGGATAGTGTCGATTGAAGCTGGAGGAAACAACAAACTAGAGAGAGCCCAGTTTCATGTTTTCAGCCATTTAAACATTAAAAAAAACAACAGTATTAACTGATAGTTGTCATTCACCAGAGCTTATAGTTAATAATCGTAAGTGTACAACAAAGCAGCTAGCATCATTTTGCCTATTTTTTTTGAAAACTTTAAATTGATTAAAAGCAACTTGTATATTATATGCCAAAACAAACAATGACAAAAATAACTTCCTTCACATAAGAGGTAGGAGAAGAATTATTTATCATTGATTCCCAGCCTTTACTTTCATAAACATACAAAACTTCAAACAGATATTGACAATGTTTAGCAATCAATTTCCTAGATTTTTACCCCCACAGAAACAGCTGGGCATTATGTATTTGAAATTTTTAATTTTTTTCTTTAAGTTTTACTTTCACTAATTCTGAGAAAATAATTTATTGCATTATGAGGCAAATTTCTAACATCAACAATTTTTATTTTGTACCATAGCAGATATTGAGATAAGAGCTCAATTTGGTTAGCTTTATTAAGTTTTACCCAGAATTGAATGATCTTTCCAGCTACCCATTTATGCGTATGTGATAATAAATCTGCCAGTGGAGACATCAGGAAGGTAATGCATAATCAGAAATGAAACTCAATTTTTGTTTTGCTAACTTTCTCCTCTTTTCACTGCATCTGAAAATAAGTAGTTCTGTGACTGTTGTAAACTACCTAGTATGATCAGTCAAGTGGTTCTACTTCACAAAAGAGTCTTGTAGGTCTGGTAGGCTATTTTGTCCGAACATCACAGTGCATCAAAACAGAGCTTACATAAAACCCACATATTGAGGTCGGGATTAGTAATTAGGAACAAGAAGCCAATAGGAGATTCCCCTTCATATCATCATACAATTCCTACAGTATGAAAGCAGGCCATTTAACCCATCAAGTCCATACTGCTCTCCAAAGACTCACCCCATCCTCCCAAACCCCCAACCCCATCACTATGCATTTCCCAAGGCTAATCCATCTAACCTGCACATCCTTGGACTGTGGGAAGAAATACACACAGACACAGGGAGAATGTGCAAACTCCACACAGCCTGAGATTGGAATTAAACCCAGGTCTCTGGTACTAAGAGGCAGCAATGCTAACCACTGAGCCACTGTGCCACCTTTTAGAATGGGGAGCTGAAAGTGACTGAAGAATTGTCTGAGTAAAGATAGCTTTTAGATCTTCTGCTCTATTTTCTATCAATTTGCTTAAAGGTTCTTTGATTTAGTATTTTTGCCTAAAGCAATGGAGCAACTCACCAAGGTTCCAAACATCTTTATATTGACCTTGAAGGATAAAAGCAGCAGATACATGGGAAAATAACCTGTAAATCTCCCTTTATGCCACATGCTATTCCTAATTTGGAACTATAGCACTGTTCCTTCACAGTCAGTGGATCAAATACAGTTCCTAACAGTACTGTGAATGCCCCACACTCTGAGGACTGCAATGGTTCAAGAAGGCAGCTCATCACTACCTTCCTGAAGACAATCAGAGGAACAATAAATGCTTGCCGAACTAGCTATGCCTACATCTGATGAACAAAATATTTAGAAAAATAGAAAGCAGATTCTACAGTCCGAAGATCTGAAATTTGCATATTGTCCCCCAAGTTCGACCACAGGCACCTGAACTAGCCAAACAATAGATTGGTTCTCACTCAAGTCTTGAATAAACTAACTCACTTGTTTCTCCAAATTTACTTGAATAATAATTAGAGGACAACTCAGAAGAACTTTATTCCAATTTG
This sequence comes from Chiloscyllium plagiosum, assembly GCF_037043375.1. Taxonomy (NCBI): domain Eukaryota; kingdom Metazoa; phylum Chordata; class Chondrichthyes; order Orectolobiformes; family Hemiscylliidae; genus Chiloscyllium; species Chiloscyllium plagiosum. Next base: position 52,204,090 of record NW_028270154.1, on the reverse strand, counting down.
ATTTATAGACTGCTTTTTAAAATCCACAAATCTGGGCCTATCACATCTTATAATGTGTGGTTTTAAAAAATCATTAAAATACCCCAAATTAATCAGGAATTTTGTGTCAGTGTGAACTATGAAATTGCAGAAACATACTTTTCATTCTTTCACAAGGGCAAACTTCAAACAATTGTTAAAATGACCTTTTTTTTTTACTTCTGTTCCAGGTGTTAGTGCTACCTAGGAATTCAAGGTTATCCATACATGCAAACATTCAAAAGATACAGGCACATAATTTGTCTTCCTATTCTTGAAAGACTTGGTTAGCATAAGGCAGATCAACACCATTTTCAGAGAAAACTGAAAGATTTGAATGCTATTTCTATCGACCCTGTCTCAAAACTACTAATCACTAGCCTTCCTTGTTTGAAACTGAAGTGATGCTGGGAGGACACCAAAGAACTTTCAAATCACAGCTGCTTCTTCTCAGAGTTTAAGAAATTTATGAATACATCATTCTAACAACATTTCCACAATTTTAAGCAGGAAAATATGCAGTTTTAGTAAACCAAAGTACAGAACAACTTTAATTTTCTTAAGATAGCTCTGATTCTACATCTCCGATGTTATCGCCTAACAGACTGTGGGTATGGAGCCTAAGACCAAGTGGAATTGTGGAACAGGGAATGACGATATGTTAAGGGATAATTGGATGGACATTTTATTGGGTGTCTTTGTATGTGTTCATATGGAAGAAGTAATCAGAATTGGAAGTTTGTGGGGTGGGCATGTAAATGAAACTCTAACTAGAAAATAGATGCCTGAACTCTACCTTGCGAGCTTTTCTCCCTTGGTATTTAATATTGTTTACAGAGGATGGTTCACGGTGTGAGCTATTGTGTTATAGGCTTTATTAACTCACTCACCAGCTCGTTATATTTTCTAATACAGGATTGCCGTTCATTCATTCATAACTCTTTACGAACCCATTATTTTCTATAACACTGTTTCACTCATTCATTCATAAAACCGCCAAGGTTCTGTAGTATCCAAATTTAAAAACACCCCTTTCAAACCCATTACTGCATTTCCACACCTTATCAGCCATTGCAACAAGCGTGTTTACCTCTGAATAAGTGCAGCATACAGAATAATATCATCTCCATCAAGTCTCCATGAAACATTATAATATTAATCAGCCTTTACCAACTGAACCAGACTGGTACTATTATCCTTGGGGGAGTTTTTGCTACTGCTGTTAGGGAGGTTTTAAACTAATATGGCAGAGGGCTGGGAACCAGAAGAGAAGAGTAGTAGACAGTGAGGTGGAAACTAGAGACTGTAAGGAACAGGATCATGAAGTTAGCATTACCAAAGGGAAGACTAGGCAGAGAGTAGATGAACGCAAAAGAACTGGTGGCCTGAAGTGCATATACTTTAATGCAAAGAGTATAGTGGGTATGGCAAATGAATTTAGGGCTTGGATTGGTGCCTGGGAGTATGATGTTATTGCAATCACAGAGACTTGGTTGAAGGAAGGGTATGATTGGCAACTAAATGTCCCAGGATAAAGATGCTTCAGACAGGGCAGGGAGGGAACTAAAAGGGGCAGACGAGTTGTATTGCTGGTCAGGGATGATATCATGGCTGTGCTAAACGAGGACACTATGGAGGGCTTGAGTGGTGAGGCATTATGGGTAGAGCTGAGAATAAGAAGGGTGTAGTTACATTGTTGGGGCTGTATTACAGGCCTCCCAACAGTGAGCATGAGGTAGAAGAACAAATAGATAACAGATTATGGAAAGATGTAGAGGCAATAGGGTGGTGGTGATGGGAGATTTAAATTTTCCCAACATTGACGGGGATACACTTAGTGTCAGAGGTCTGGATGGGGCAGAATTTGTAAGGAGCATCCAGGAAAGTTTTCTAGAGCAGTATGTCAATAGTCCGATGAGGGAAGGGGCCATATTGAACTTGGTATTGGAGAATGCGCCAGGCCAGGAGTAGACGTTGCAGTGGAGGATTTCTTTGGGAATACTGACCACAATTCTGTAAGTTTTAGAATACTTGTAGACAAAGATGAGAGTGGTCCTAAGGGAAGAGTACTAAACTGGACCAAGGCCAATTATATCAAAATTCAGCAGGAGCTGGGAAATGTGGTTTGGGAGCAGATATTGGAAGGCAAGTCCACATTTGATATGTGAAGGCTTTCAAAGATAGGTTGAAGATAGTGCAGGTTAGGCACGTCCTTTTGAAAACATGGACAGGAAAGCAAGGTTCATGAAGGGAGGCACGATGGCTCAGTGGTTAGCACTGCTGCCTCACAGCGCCAGGGACCTGGGTTCGATTCCATCCTTGGGCAACTGTCTGTGTGGAGTTTGTACATTCTCCCCGTGTCCGCGTGGGTTTCCTCCGGGTGCTCAGTTTTCCTCCCACATTCTAAAGATGTGCAGGTTAGGTGAATTGGCCATGCTAAATTGACCATAGTGTGAGATGCATTAGTCAGGGGTAAATGTAGGGGAATGGGTCTGGGTGGGTTGCTCTTTGGAGGGTTGGTGTGGACTTGTTGGGCCGAAGGGCCTGTTTCCACACTGTAGGGAATCTAATCAATTAACCATGGATGACAGGAGAAATCGTGCGACTAGCCAAGAGGTAAAGGGAAGCATAAATAAGGTCCAGGGAGCCAAGAACAGACAGGCTTTGGAGGAATATCGAGAGAGGAGGACCAATCTTAAATGAGGAATTAAAAGAGGTCATGAAATAACTTTAGCAAGCAGAATTAAGGAGAATCCCAAGGAATTTTATTCATATATAAGAAGCAAGGAGGTAACTAGAGAAAGGGTTAGTCCATTAAAGGATAAGGAAGGAAGGTTGTGTGTCGAACCTGAGAAAATCGGTGAGATTCTCAATGATTACATTGCATCAGTGTTCACTGAGGAGAGGGACATGATGCATGTTGAGATTAGAGACAGAGGTTTGGTCACCCTGGATCAAGTTGACATAAGGAGGGAAGATGTGTTGGGTAGGTTAAAGGATTTTAAGGTGGACAAATCCCTAGGACTCGATGGGATCTATCCCAAGTTGCTGAGGGAGGAGAGAGAGGAAAGAACTGGGGCCCTGACAGATATCTTTGCAGCATCCTTAAACACAGGTGAGGTGCCGGAGGACTGGAGGGTTGCTCAGGTTGTCCCCTTGTACAAGAAGGGTAGTAGGGATATTCCAGATAACTACAAACCAGTGAGCCAGACATCAGCAGTGGAAAGTTGCTGCAGAAGATACTGAGGGAGAAAATCTATTTATATTTGGAAAAGAATGGCTTCTCAGTGATAGGCAACATGGTTTTGTGCGGCAGAGATCATGCCTTACTAACTTAATAGAGTTCTTTGAGGAAGTGACCAAGTTGACAGACGAAGGAAGGGCTGTAGATGTCATATACATGGACTTTAGTAAGGTGTTTGATAAGGTTCCCCATGGTAAACTAATGGAGAAAGTGAAGTCATATGGTGTGCAGGGTGTTCTAGCTAGGTGGATAAAGAACTGGTTGAGCAACAGGAGACAGAATGGTAGTTGAAGGGACTCTCTCGAAATGGAGAAAGGTGACCAGTGGTGTTCCACAGGGATCAGTGCTGGGGCCAGTGTTGTTTGTGATATACATAAATAATCTGGAAGAGGACATTGCTGGTCTGATCAGTAAGTTTGCAGATTACATGAAGATGGATGAAGTAACAGAAAGCAGAGGGGACTGTCAAAGAATACAGAAGAATATAGATAGACTGGAGAGTTGGGCGGAGAAGTGGCTGATGGAGTTCAATCCAGGCAAATGTGAGGTGATGCATTTTGGGAAGTCTAATTCTAGAGCAGACTATACTGTAAATGGAGAAAGTGAGGTCTGCAGATGCTGGAGATCAGAGCTGGAAATGTGTTGCTGGAAAAGCGCAGCAGGTCAGGCAGCATCCAGGGAACAGGAGAATCGACGTTTCGGGCATAAGCCCTTCTTCAGGAAGCCCTTCCTGAAGAAGGGCTTATGCCCGAAACGTCGATTCTCCTGTATACTGTAAATGGAACAGCCTTGGGAAAAGTTGATGTGCAGAGAGATCTGGGAGTTCAAGTTCATTGTACCCTGAAGGTGGATAGAGTGGTCAGGTAGTTATATGGTATCCTTGCCTCCATCGAACAGGGTATTGAATAGAAGAGCTGGCAGGTCATGTTAAAATTGTACAAGACTTTGGTTCAGCCGCATTTAGAATACTGTGTACAGTTCTAGTCATCACATTACCAAAAGGATGTGGACGCTTTGGAGAGGATGCAGAGAAGGTTTACGAGGATGTTGCATGGTAGGGAAGGTATGAAGAGAGGTTGAGTAGGTTAGGATTGTTTTCATTTGGAAAAAGGAGATTGAGGGGGTATCTGATTGAGGTCTACAAAATCATGAAGGGTATGGACAGGGTGAATAGAGATAAGCTTTTTCCTTCGGGTGAGGGATTCAATAATGAGAGGTCACGCATTCAAGGTGAGAGGTGAAAAGTTTAAGGGGGATACACATGGAAAGTACTTTACACAGTGGGTGGTAGATGCCTGGAATGCATTGCCAGCAGATGTAGTAGAGGTGGTACAGTAGATTCATTTAAAGGTGCGTCTGGACAGATGCACGAGTAGGTGGGAGCAGAGGGATGCAGATGCTTCGGAATTGGGTGATAGGTTTAGACAGTGGATTTGGATCAGCTCAGGCTAGGAGGGCCGAAGGGCCTCTTCTTGGGCAGTAAGTTTTTTTTGTTCTTTGTTCTTACCTATCTCCTGGACCTGAATAGATGAAGTACCTGTTAAATGCCTTTTAACTGGGCCATTATCCCCTTAAGCATTTCCATTAAATTGCGTGAATGAATGAAACTTATACTGGCAAATTGTAAACAAATCTCACAATCCAGCTGCAGTAATCAGTTTAATATCCTTTATTCTTTTATTAAGTACAGGTATAATATTTAACTTATTTAGAGCATACAGGCAGAGTATGTTTACTAATATTTACTAACTTAAAGGACAAAACGACTAACACCTCCTAATTATGCAAGCAGACAGAAGTAGCCACCAGTACTTAGCACATGTTTTAACCCATCTCCTGTCTCCTAGGACAGAAGCCCGTCAAACCTTTTTGTGTACTACAGATAAATAATCTAACACCATTGTAATGGAATTTTAATATATGTAGGAACTGTGTATAAAGGGGCTCTTGTAAGAACTGTATTTTGGAATTCTATTACTGCCTCGGACTTGTGCTGTGATTGCTGATTAAAAGAGGCTACTTTCAGAACTCACTGATTCCAGTTGCTTTTTGAACACAAACCTTTACTTACAGACAGTGTGGGATTGAAAAACTAAACATTATTCTAACTAAAGAGAGATTTGAAGAGAGCTTTAGAAAGATCGCTTGAATCTAAAATTTATTAATGATTATCAAACTCATTTCCTGAAAGCAAACCATTAAACTGTGGAAGAATAAGGTAACCTGTAGACCCAGGTAGTTTCTTTACTGAAGAAGAAACGAGTAGTAGCTTGGCACGTTTGCTATACAAGACAAGTGACGACATTTTTTGCAGAATTGGAGCCTGATGTTTTAGGCATGGATAAAGTTTTGGACAAATTGAGCTTTAGTAAGTAAAATTTATCAAAAAAAATGATATGATAATTGTTTGGGGTACGGTTAGATTTTCACAAATTCAGAAAGGAGTGAACAAAATGGAAAATGCAGAGTATGGACAATAGGTGGATCTATAAAGGGAAACAGACAGTGTAAGCTTTCTGGCAATCACATAGTGCGTATTAACCATTCAAGATGTAAATATGTAATGATGGGATTAGATGATGTGTACCATAGTCAACTTGGAATGTGAATTATGAGAATAATATTCAGTGGAGATGGGGTGAGTAAATGTATAACCTGGTATTGGAAGCTTGTTATCTGTAAAAACAATATAATACTTATGTTCTTGCAATAAACTCTGAGTGTACATCATTTTCTTGATGTGTATATCTGTGCACAGACAAATAAAAATTTAAATTAAGAAACTAGAATCTCCTATGGCCTAAAAGAAAACAAGGGTTAAATTCACCAATTAAGTGAAGATAGTTTCATAGAATTGTACATAATATAATTCAGTAGAGTATATGCAAGACTGGAGGAAATTCATCTAGAAATTCCCCAAGTGGCATTTATTTTATTAGACTGTGCCAAAGTGTCATAATTAGACAGATTTCAAGCATTGATGAGATCGAAAATAAGTGCACACGGTGAGGATAAAATGTCAGAAGCACTTAAATTCCTTTGAAAAAATTCCTTTCCAGCAATATCCATGGCACAAATAGGGAAGTTAGCCATAAGACAGTAAATGGAGGAAAAAATATTAGTGAGCTGACAAAAAGATCTAGATATGGATTGCAGGTAAAAGTGAAAAAACAAGAATCTTGACTCAGACAAATGAGTTCGAAGGGCTTTTGACAATTTTGTGAAGCAAAGAGAATTTCAGACTTACAATAAAACGCTGAAGCATGGAAGTATCCAGGATATGGTCAATCAAGATTTTAGGTGCAATTTGAAGGACCATTATGTCTCAAACTTACCCAAATGGTAGAATAGACTATTTTAAATGAAACAAAATGGAAGATTTGGATGAAGAAGATAGGGATCACAGAGGGAGCATTATATTGGTCACAAGGACTTTTTAACTTAGTGATCAATGCATTGGGAGCAGAATATTTCAACTGTGCAGTATTAAACATTATGTCTACAGTGTGTAGACTTACTGGCTGAAATGCTTACAACACTCTCGAGTAGTACAGAACAGAAGAAAGTTAAGGCATCTGCAAATTTCACCTTTTTCAGATTTCAGAATGATAGACTAACATCTTTAAAAAGAGTAGTCATTGCTTGCAACAATAGCTGAATAAAAAGTTTTATTAGCACAGATGGCCCAGTGAATTACAATCATTATTAAATAGACTGAGTAAAATCACACATGACACTGGAAATGGAAATTGACAAAGCGATGGCAAAAACTGTAAATTTTCAATTTACACAATTAGGACAGTTATTGTATTCCATTAATGGAACATAACTCTCCACGAAATAAAGAGTGGTTATTGATGTCAGTGGAGAAATTTAGAAGACAAAATGTTAATTGTGTTAAGACTACATAGGCAATTTTTTCCGTCTGTCCTCAAGATGTTTAGCAGTTTCAGTTAGTCATACAGGAATGAAAACTATTATATGTTTATAAAAGACATCGTAATAGATGGGATATTTGTAACAAATACTGATGGATGCTGTTATGGCCGATAGTAAGTCCACCTTGAGCAAGGGATTTCAATGCATGGATGAAAGAAAACAATTCATTTTATGAATCATTGATTTGGCAACCAGATTTAAATCAGTTGACAATAATACATAATTAACATAAGAAAATAATTGTGGATAAGGACTGCAAAAGTAGATAGGGAGCAAATTTGGAACATTAGCAGAATTTCTCACTTGTAATGCAGTTCAGGATGAGAAGAAATTTAACTAAGGATAAATTTAGAGACATATGTGCAAAAATGAACATAATAGTTATGAATATGGGGGCAGAATGTCCTTTCAGCATGCAGTGTGAAAGGGACTGCACAGAAATGGACAAATGGTTCACAAATTTTGGCATATCTGCCAAACAGTAAATTATTGCCTGCAGTAACATGGGCATTCACTCTATGAATTCACTGCAGATAGTTGGAGGCTATAGTCTGTATCAGTTAGATTTTGTTAGAAATGCTAAAGTTCCATTAGTAATCAGAGATCAACCCCCTCTCCCCAGCTTGGGAATGGAGCACAATTCGCTTTCCTTTTTCAGAATTTTTCAGAATTCTAATGTATTGCATGCAAGCAGAAAAGCTTTCATTGTAATGTGGAACAGAAAGAATTTAGCAAGCCTTAAGACATCATGCAAGGTAATTGGAAACCAGTTTCAATTTCAATCAGGGAGACATGATGTATTATAAAGGGAGAGGTTTAAAGACTGTCTAGTCCCAGGAAAGATGGTAAAGATTGAACTAAGTGTAGAACATGGGAACCAGCATGGAGTACAAACTTGCAGAATGTAATGGCTACGAAAAGAAAGTGTCTGGGAACCAAGTAACTCTCATGACCGCATTGTACACAACTACGAGGATCAGACTGTCGTAACTGACAGATTTTTGGATGAGGGACAGATACGTTCTGATCATCCAAATAAAGCCATTGGTCTCAAAGGACAACTACCAGAATGGAGTGTGAAAGTCAAACATTTACCACAACAGGCTAATCATAACTTTTATAGGTACAGCAGGGAAAGCCATTAGTAAATTTAATAAATGGTTACATGTGCAAGATTAAGGGCTGGAGGCCTGGCCCATGGATTTGGAACATGAAGAGAAAACATCAAAGGCAATAAAACAGAGCATAAGCTCGGACAGTGATTCTAGGTGCAAACATGCCCCTAGAAAAAGAGATTTCACAGTGTTGAGAGGAATCCTATTCATCTGAGGAAGCAATAATCCAGAAAGTGTTAGAAGGCAAGGTAGAGAGTATAGTTTTACAAGGTCAAGGAATATAGTACAGCCCAGGCAAGTCACCAAGGGCAGAAGCCCAAGTGATTAAGAAGTCTTAGTGGTTACAAACGAATTAGGAGACAAATTAATCAAAGTTGCCAAATTGCAAAAGTTGCAAAGCTGGAGGAAATTTGCACAGAGATGCCAGAGCGGTACACTGAGCCCTATCTCATTAAATAGACACACATGAAAAATGCGTCTTCTGTTAGGACTGAAGATTAGAGGTAGGCTAGTAGCATTTTGGGATTTGAAGAAAAACTGGGGAACCAAGACATAAAAGAGTAGGTTTATCTACAATAGGAAAAGCAATGTTTGAGTTTTCTTGGCTTTGTTACCAACAATACATAGGAATGTAGATAAATGGTTATTAATGCTGTATTGTTTTAGGGAAATCAGCTCAAAAGGGAAGTGTTTCTTTTCAAAGAGCAGCAAACAGAGAAAGGACAATATGTATGTGGTTTAAATGTTGTCTCTAGAATTTGTTACTTCTCAGTAAGATCCACCTGATTAAAGTCGGGTTGTCTCAAGTTGAAAGCTGATCCTGCAATGTTTCACTGGCAGCATGAGGAACCTTTCAGGTATCTTTAGAAAACTTTTCTATGGGGTTTGTAAACTGTCATACATGGGCTGGGAGCAGAATTGAAACTGGAAGCCAGGCTTTATGTACATTAGATTGGAAATCAAGCAGAATGGATCCAGCAGAATGCATCAAAAATCTTATTTCGAAAACATTAGTCCCACTGCAGTTGGTCAAACACAGGCTGCACCAAAAGATGGAGACCTGAAATGGAGAAATTGCAAAGTGTAATTGGACAGCTGAATTGGCTGTGTATCCAAATGTAGTCACATGCTGATTGCGAGATCTTAAAGAATTGAGAATAGCTATAAAAGATCCCAAAGTGCAAGATATCATTCTGAAGAAGGAAACGTGAAAATAACTAAAAAGGAAGCATTGTGTTTTTGAAATTTACATTATTGGGAGATGACAAGAAAATGAAACTTACTGTTTTTAGTGATGCTTCTCATAGGAGACAGTGAGGACTCTCCTGCTCGTCAGATGTTGCCTGAACTGTTATGCTTTTTTCAGCAGCATACTCTATCTACTGTGATGCTTCTTGTGTAAATCCCTGTCATGGGCTCTCAAATGCAGCTGGCTTTATCATTTTTCTTTCAGGAGACGGAGATGAATGCTGCCTTCTGACTTCAGAAGCTAAAAAGCGAACAGTCCTATGAAGTACCTTCACGACAGAAACACTCACTCTTGTTGAGGTGGATAAGGTGTTCTTTTTATTATTGAAATTATTGAAAGGAATTCAAAAGAGAAATTCAGCCGTGAGTGTGACATCGATAATAACTAATAGAAATCTAATTAGTACCATAGAGATGTACAGCATGGGAACAGACCCTTCGGTCCAACCTGTCCATGCCAACCAGATATCCCAACCCAATCTAGTCCCACCTGCCAGCACCCGGCCCATATCCCTCCAACCCTTCCTATTCATATACCCATCCAAATGCCTCTTAAATGTTGCAATTGTATCAGCTTTCACCACTTCCTCTGGCAGCTCATTCTATACATGTACCACCCTCTGCATGAAAAAGTTGCCCCTTAGGTCTCTTTTATATGTTTCCCCTCTCACCCTAAACCTATGCCCTCTAGTTCTGGACTCCCCCACCCCAGGGAAAAAGGCTTAATCTATTTATCCTATCCATGCCCCTCTAGAAGGTCACACCTCAGCCTCCAACACTCGAGGGAAAACAGCCCAAGCCTGTTCAGCCTCTCCCCATAGCTCAAATCCTCCAACCCTGGCAACATTCTTATAAATTGTTTCTGAACCCTTTCAAGTTTCACAACATCTTTCTGATAGGAAGGAGACCAGAATTGCACGCAATATTCCAACAGTGGCCTAGCCAATGTCCTGTATAGTCGCAACATGACGCACCAACTCCTGTACTCAATACTCTGACCAATAAAAGAAAGCATACCAAATGCCTTCTTCATTATCCTATTTACCCGCGACTCCACTTTCAAGGAGCTATGAACCTGCACTTCAAGGTCTCTTTGTTCAGCAACACTCTCTAGGACGTTAACATTAAGTGTATAAATCCTGCTTAGATTTGCTTTCCCAAAATGCAGCACCTCGCATTTATCTTAATTAAACTCCATCTGCCACTTCTCAGCCCATTGGCCCGATCAAGATCCTGTTGTAATCGGAGGTAACCTTCTTCTCTGTCCACTACACCTTCAATTTTGGTGTCATCTGCAAACTTGCTAACTGTACCTCTTATGCTCGCATCCAAATCATTTATATAAATGACAAAAAAGTAGAGGACCCAGCACCGATCCTTGTGGCACTCCACTGGTCACAGGCCTCCAGTCTGAAAAGCAACCCTCCACCACCACTCTCTGTCTTCTACCTTTGAGCCAGTTCTGTATTCAAATGGCTAGTTCTCCCTGTATTCTGAGAGATCTAGGACTCTGGGTAATCCAAGATGGAGGATGGTAAAAACTTCTGGCTGTAACAGCTGCTCCTTTTTTGAGGTATTTTAGGTGTTGGAGGTGATTTCCTCGAATTCCAGGAGCAGCAATTACTGTTTTATATGCTGTTGCATTGTTTTGGAACTTTGGAAAACAAAAGTCAAAACAACAGCAGTTTTAAAAAGGGAGAAGAGCAGACAAAGGAAGCACATGGTGAGGCCAGTGCAGGAAAGAGAGAGAAAGAAACTGACACAGCAGTGAAACTGCACAGTTACTGTCTTTACTGTTTGAATTCATGTATCGCTGGACATCGGAGTGCGTCTGGGAAAATTAACAAACAGTGAAATTCACCAAGGAAACAAAATAGTGGGAATATAACATGCTGTCATTTTGTACAATATGTTGTCACTTGTAGTCTTTGTTTTGTTTGGTTTTCATGAACTTTTTAAAAATAAAGCTGCAATCCATCATGGACAAGCAGGAGTATCAGATGAAATGGACCTAGGGATAGGCAATTATATGTCAATGAATGAATAATTAGGTGAGCATTTGACTGGATGTATATAGTCATAGAGGAGAGGGGTCCTGCAGCACAGTTATAGTGTCCCTACCTCTGGGCCAGAGGCCTGGGTTAAAATCACACTTGTTCCAGAATGGTCTGAATCAGTTTGTTAAAAAATATCTATATGGGGAACAAATAATCAGTGTTGTTCAAGTTTTGTGGAGTGACAGCAGAAATAAAACTGACTAAAAATGCCTGGTTTTATATAAGCAGTATTTAACAGCAAAATCATTTAATACAAGGACGTAATACTGATAATCATTCTTAGTTCTGCAAATATTGAGGCTCTCTGTGCATAACATTTTTTCCTCATGATATTAGAATGCTTATGCAGCTCTCAGTTTTCTAATTCTATGCCAGTAGAGATGGATGGGATAAACACAAATTGGCATGTACTTCTGGAACAGAGAGAGGGACAATTCCACCTCTGCCTCATCTCCTTAAAGATGCTCAGAATGTAAACATCCAATAGCATCATTAAACCTCTAAAATGAAAAAAGGCTAATTCAATTTACCTTTCCTCAGAGCTGACCCTCCAACATTGCCAAATAGTATTGCTTTAAATTGATGTATTCCTATTTTAAAATCATTTGAACATTTATAACTTGCATTTATATTATGCCTTCTAATGCCCCATAGCACCTCAAAGAAATGTTGTTGAACAGAATTTAGCATGTAGCTACATGTTAGTGCAAACAACCAAAACTTGGTCAAAGGGATAAGTTAAGCATCCTGGAAAGAAAAAGTAAGAGATAGAGGTTTAAGGAGACTTTGAGAGTTTAGAGCTTTCAGAGCTCAAGGTGTGAGCAACAATGGTGGACTCGTTGAAATCAGGGATGTGCAAGAGGCCAAAATTGGTGGAGAAGACATGTTTTGGAGATTTTGACTGGGGTGCCGTGGGGGGGTGTAAGGGGGTTGTGGTAGTGGTGATTCTGGTGTTGAGAATGTACTGCTGAAGCAGTTTGCAGAGATATGAAGGATTAAGGTCATAACAGGGTAACTTTAAACAAAGAATCAACATTTGTAAAATTAAGGTATTGCTCAACCAGGAACCAATATAGGTCAGTGAATACTAGGATCATGGATGAATGGGTCATGCTGACAATTTAGATTTGGCCTATAGAACTTTGGAGGAGCTTGATCTTATGCAGCATGGAAGATAGGAAGCCAGCCATGAGAAGATTGGAATAATTCAGTCTAAAGGAACTAGGATGTGGGTTTCAGCAGCAAATGAATGGAGGATGACAGAATCAGGCAATATTAGCAAGTTTTAAATAGAAAATCTTTGTGCTGGTGTGGATACATCGGTGGGAAATTTAATTTAGAGTTTAAATGACTCCAAGATTGCAGTTTGGTTCATTCCCACAATGTTGTCAGGAAGTGGGAAGGAGTCAGTGGTGGTGACTGAAAACAATAGTTTGTGAATAATATTCGCCTTAACATTTGTTAATTCATTTAATTTACCTTCCAATTATTTTACTCATTACAGTTAACAATTTCTTTCATGTTATCTGAAAATTCAAAGCCATATTAAAACCAAAACATTTCTGATTATCGATCAAGGCAAGCAATAAAGGACAACAGAGCAAGGACATCAGAACTTCATTGGAAAGTCTACCATTGATAGAAATAGCTCAATAGAGTATTCAAATGAGGCAACAATTCAAAAACTAAAGAATTATGTCAACTTTTCTGCTGCTAATTAGGACACAAGTCCGCACTAAATCTTAATGCGGCAATCAGAAAAAAAGTTCAATTTAAAGGCATTCAAAATCTATTAATTCCTCCTCAGTTTTCTTTAAAAAAGTTAGACTAAATAACCACCCTTTATGAAGGAAGTGCTTAACATCAAAGCAAGTACAAAAACAATTGGGTGAGCCACATAAAACAAAGGATGAAAAAATTTTAAGGAAGATTTAGAGAAATTGGTGCTTAGAAAGTTGATGCCCACTGTACTACGTGCAGCCTTTAATATTAGTGGGAAGTCCATGTTTTCAGGTCTTAAAACTACTTCTGTTTTTAACAATTCTGGTGTTAGAATGTACAATGTTACTGGACGGGGAACTGATAAAACAGGATTTGTTCTCCATCAAACTCTTATTAATTTGGTATTTCAAAAGGCACTGAAGGCTATTTTTTGAAATATGCAAGATACTTCCCATTTTGTGACATGCTGTGTTAGTGGGTGAAACATACTCACAATTATGCATTTGGAACCTGACCTACATAGATACCAAATTCGCCAGCTTTCCTACTGTCAACACACTGTTATGGAGCAAATGCTCCCATGGTCAAAATAGGTCATCTTATTCAATCTGAAATGTCTAAACTCAAGGTCTATACTCAGCCTCTCTAGCAGGAATGACCAGATGAAACGCCAAGACAGTTAATTTTCTGCCACCTCTCTGAACCTTGGGAGCACCAAGGCCTGTGGTAGAGCTGTGTTGCTGTTCTGCTGATACGTATTAATCCAGTAGAGATCTGGAAGCAGAATGATGAGAACTTCTCATCTTCATGATTCAGACTCACTGGTTAGTGTACTGCCCAAACTGCTCTAACAGAGGTAATTTATTCTTCTGACAAATGTAGCAGTCCCTCAAATTAAATGGCAAAAGGTGAATAAGGGCTGATTTGTTTTCTCAGTGTATTCAGAAAACAATGCTGACCAGCAACTGAAAGCTGGTTTCTAACATTTGCACAGCCAAATGGTACAACATAGGCCAAAAAAACAAATACAGCAAGCTTCTCTGAGCACTCACTGAATTTAGCAGTGATTAGCTGATACAAATCAGATCAGCTCTGCTCCAGGTTTGAACCCTGATTTACTGAGTTAGACGATGTCAGCCAGATTAACAGTAGGAAAATTACAGTTACACTCAAAGTCATACAGCACAGAAAGAGACCCTCGGTCCAACTCATCCGCACTGGCCAAATATCCTGAACTGAACCAGTCCCATTTGCCAGCATTTGGCCCATTTCCCTCTAAACCCTTTCTATTCATGCACTCATCCAGATGTCTTTTAAATGTTGTACCAGCTTCCACCACGCCTTCTGCCAGCTCATTCCACAAACACATCACCTTCTCCGTGAAAAAGTTGCCCCTCTGACCCCTGCTAAAGCCGCCTTCTCTGAACTTAAACTTATGCCGTCTGGTTTTGGACTCCCCTAGTCTGGAAAAAACCTTTGCTATTTACCCTATCCATGCCACTCATGATTTTATAAATCTCTATGAAGGTCACCCATCAGCCTCCAATGCTCCAGGGAAAGTCCAGGTGGGGGAGTAAACCAGGGTTTTTGGTTTTTAATAATTCACCAGGACCTCATGCTGCAAGTGCACAAATGTATACTTTAGATCAAGGTTATAATAAGTCTCAAATTCAGCAAATTTAGATTGAGTACGGGAGAATGTCTATAATCCATGGAACTCTACTTTGAAATAGAGAGGAGCAAACAAAGAGGGAAAAAGCAGGAAAAGTAATGTTAAGATCAAAATAATAAAAGGAGAATAAATCTTGGTCAGAAAGGTAATGCATCATGAGAAATTTAAGAACAAGTAGCCTTTATTTGCAAACAAGTGCTGCTGGTTAATAATTAACTATTTACAGTTCTTCCAAGGGAAACCAATAAAAATAAAAAGAAATGCAGAGTGTCAATTGCTGTTTTGACAGACCTGCTCCATTTAATAATACTACAGTTACAAAATAGATTTTTTCCACAGTATAATTGATGGAAATATTAGCAGATAACAAATTTCCTTTGCAAATGACAGACTTCAAGGTTAAAAGTCAAAGTTGAAGAATGGAAAGATAATAAGTCTCTGTACTGCAATTGCAGCCATGGAACAACTGGCATAGGGCTGAATGCAACTGAGAATGAAAAGCATTACTCAAAGAGTCGCATAGGAAGAAAGGATTTTGTTTCATGGGACACCTGCACAGGATTTCAGGAAAAGTGAGAACTGTTAAATTCAGATGGGTCCCGTTCACCAAGATTCAGATCAATGTTCTGGAAATAGAGACAAAAAAACTGCAAATGCTGGAATCTAAGGTAGACAAGCAGGAGGCTGGGAGAACAGCATGCCAGGATTACACTGGAAACGTCCCAGCCCCTCCCCCTCCCTTCCATTCCTACCGGAGTCATCCCTCCTATTGATCAACTAGGCCATATCCTCTACCTGTCCCCATCCTGCAACCACCACCCCCCCCCCCCCCCCCACAGCTCCCTTTATCTGCAGCTCCCCTTACACCCATCCCAAGTCCTGAAGAAGGGTTAAACCAGAAATGTCAACTTCTCCACCTCCTGATGCTGTCTGAAAACCTGTATAGACCAGTCTGTGGATCGATCTTCAAATGCCAGTTGGACAGAGGGATTTGGTAATGCAAGCTTTAATAGAAATCTAAAGAGAAAAGTTCATTTTAAAAATTGGTTCATGAGACCTGTGTTGCTGACAAGGCCAGCAATTTGTTATCCAAAGTGTTTACAATGCATCACCCTGAAACCCAGCAATGCCTGTAGACAACTAAATGATAGTCTTGACAATTTCAGAGAGCACCTCAGGTCAACTACATTGCTGTGGTTCTGGAGTTGTAGGTTGGCTCAACCAGACAAGCATATCAGATTTCCTTCTTTAAAAGGGCATTAGTGAAGCAGTCACCAGTAGAGACTACTTGGTAAAGCTACTACTATTGTGGGATTTCATTGTGCATGACTGGAACATTCTTCGTAACACCTGGTTTATCAGTCCAGTTTCCAATGCAAACTGAATAAGTAAAACCATGTAGTAAAGATGTAAATGAACAGAGATTTTAATACTCATGGTGCAAAAGCAAATAAGGTACATACAAAGAGTAATTTTCCAAATATTCTTAACAAGATAGATGAACCATTGTTTCAGATAATTAAATTGCATTGATTTAATCATTACTGAGATGTGGTAACATGGAGACCAAATTTGGAAAATAAATATTCCAGAGTTACAATATTTCAAAAAGTGAATGTGGCCATCT
The DNA here is from genome assembly GCF_037043375.1 of Chiloscyllium plagiosum. Classification (NCBI taxonomy): domain Eukaryota; kingdom Metazoa; phylum Chordata; class Chondrichthyes; order Orectolobiformes; family Hemiscylliidae; genus Chiloscyllium; species Chiloscyllium plagiosum. The sequence goes on along the minus strand of NW_028270154.1, from coordinate 52,187,448 downwards.
TTGATTAAGAAGTATTACAGTAATAATCAAGATGGTGTAATTTCTTCAAAAGACTGTGGAATCTAATTGTTTTTAAGAATACTTGAAAAGAATAAATGCTGGCAAATTGGACCAGATCAATTTTACATATCTAATCGGTGCTGAATGAGTTAGACCAAAGGGTCTGTTTTGTGCCGTATAACTATGACTCTATAAAAGTTTGCAGCAACTGCAAAAGATCAAGAAATTTCCTTGGATAGTAAGAGCTGTTGGTGGGTCTGACCTGATAATCCTTTGTCTGGGAGCAGTTCCAGCTGGGAGGAAGTATGGTCAGACAAGAAGCAGAGCATCAGTCACAATGCAGAGCTACCAGAGGGTGAAGGCAGTCTCCACACAGATGAAGTGATCAAAGAGCAACATATTGTGAAAACGTGGACCAATATGAATGCTTATGATTGCATTTTCATTCAAAGTGAAGTATACATTTACATTTGAAGCATCTTTTGCCTGCAAATCCACGTGCAATTTGTATTGGCTCCATATTAAAGTAAACAAAGAATGGAATTTTGTTGGCAACCTCTTCATTTGAGGGTCACTGTGGGTATTTTGGTTTATGATTTCCCCATTGGTATTATATCAACAAACATATGGAAAAGGAGGGAGGAATAGCTTTGATAATCAAGGATGACAAAGAATTGAGAAAGAAAGGATTTCAGCTTGAAAGATCAAGAAATACAAAATCAGTATTGATGTAGACTCGAAATAAAAACAGTCTGAAAACTTGGAGAAGTTATAGAATTGGATAGAACATTAATCAAGAAATAATTGGAATTTAAAATAAAGCCATAATTATGAGGGGTCGAGATGAATGAAATTGGCAAAGATAGCCTGCAGATGAATTTGAAGAAACCTTTTGACAATTTCGTAGAACTATAGGAATCAAGTTATTTAGATCAATGTTGTGAGAGGAGGCAAGTTTGATTAGTAATTTCATAGTAACAGCTACTCTGATCTCAGTGACTCAGCAAGGTTCTGTCAACAGCATCTTGCAGTCTTGTGACCTCAACTATTTGATAGTGTGGAACAAGGGCAGTAGATGCTTGGGAACAACTGCAAGCTCCACTCTAAGTTTTTGGATGTAGGTTTGCTTGCTGAACTGAAAGGCTCATTTCCAGATATTTTGTTATCTTACTAGGTAACATCTTCAGTGGACCTCAGGCAAAGCAAAGCTAAAAATTCCTGCTTTCTATTAATATGTTTGGGTTGGTGATGTCATTTTCTGTGATGATGTCATTTCCTGTGAAGTCACTTCCTGTTCCTCAGGAAGGTAGGTAACGAAATGTCTGGAAATGAACCTTGCAGCTCAGCGAGCAAACCTACATCCAAAACCTCAATCTAAGCTACAAATCTTCTCAAAACTCCCCTCTAAGTCACATACCATCCAGACTTGGAATTATATTGCCATTCCATTACACCCGATGAATCAAAATTGTAGTGCTCTCTTCTGAACAGGACTGTGTATATACTTCTCTTACAGGGATGGCTACAGTTCAGAAGGCAGCCCAAGAACATCTCTTTTAGAGGGCAATTAGGGATAGGCAATAAAATGCTGCGCTAGCTAGTGAAAGCACACACTGTATAAGTAAATTTTTAAAAAGTCATAACGTTAATGAATTCCTCCATTTGATGGTGGAATACTCCTGCTTCAAACAAGAACCTCAAACAAAGACAATAAGGTAGGCTTGAGCGGAGACCGATGTATGCTACACTTGTTTAGAAAAAAAACTAGAAGTTAAGGCAGAAAATTAACAATGGGAAGTATATATAGGCACTATTCAAACTGTTCAACAAAAGTATGTTCAATTAAAGAACAAAAACTCTTGAGAAAGATCTGTTCATGGCTTACCAAGGAAATTAAAAATATTAATTAATGAAAATAAATGGGTAACAATATTGGAAATCATAGTAAGTATTAAGATTGGGAGTGTTTGGAAGCCAGCAAGTCTACCAAAAAAAAATGATTAGCAGGGAAGAAAATGGAAGTAAACCAGCCTGAAATATAAAAGACAAAGACAAATTGGAAGTGCTTTCACAAGCATATAACAAGTACAATAGCTAAGGTAAACATTCATCCATGACAGGCAGAGTAGCACAAAATTACAGAAAATGAGGAAACAGCAAGATGCTGAACAAATTTACATAAAACAAAAGAACTGTGGATGCTGGAGATCTGAAACAAGCATAAACAGAAATTGTTGGAGAAACTCAATTCCTCCAGAATTACATATCTAGCTCTGAAGAACAGTAACAGGACTCGAAATGTTGACTCTGCTCTCTCCCCCGATGAACAAACGTGTCTGTGTTCACAGTACAAGACACATTATATTCTAGATATAGAGGGTAAGCAAGGAACTAATAAAAGAGTGAGGAACTGAACAGAATTCATATCAGAGGAAACAAAATTAGACAATATTAAGGGACTAAAAGCTGATAAATCCCCAGGACTTGATGGCCAATCCTAGGGTACTAAAATAGATTGTTGCAGAGTTAGTGGATCATAGTTATGAATTTACAAAATTCTCCAGATTTTAGAATGGTTGCAGCAGATTGAAAAAGTTGGCAAATGTAAACCTCTTATTCAAGAATGGAGGGAGTGAGAGAGAAAAAAAAGAGAAATTCTTTTTAGCAATTAGATTTTCTTGAGAACTCAGCTAGTAGGAAAGATAAAGATGAACTGGGAAATGGAGAGTACTTGGATTTCCAAAATTCAAGAAAATACGACAAGATTAATACCAAATAATGACTTGGTAGGGAGCAACACTTTTGCAATTATTTCATGGTATGTCGACATTGCTGGCAAGCCAACATTTTTGTTGCTCATTCCCGACTGACCTTAAAGGCCACTGTGAGCTTCATACTTGAACCACAGCAGTTTATTGGTAAAAATTTTGACTGTGAAGGAATAGCAATATTGTTCCAGGTCAGCGCTGGTTATGACTGGAGTGAAATTTACAGGTTGTGGTGTTCCACAAGACTGTTGCTCTTGTCTTCTAGGTTGGAGAATCATAAGTTTGGAAAGTGACGCCAAAGGGCACTTGGCAAGTTTCTGTTATAAATTACATATGTGGCACACACTGTAGCCATTGTTCATCTGTGGAAGAACTGAAAGGTTAAGTTGGCAGATGGTGCTCAAGCAGTCTGCTTTGTTGTAGCTGGTGTCAAGCTTCTTGAATGTTGTTGAAGTTGCACTCAGCCAGGTAAGTGGGCGGCATGGTAGCTCAGTGGTTAGCACTGTTGCCTCACAGCACCAGGGACCCGGGTTCAATTCCAGCCTCAGGTGACTGTCTGTGTGGAGTTTGCACATTCTCCCTGTGTCTGCGTGGGTTTCCTCCGTGTCCAAAGATGTGCAGGTCAGGTGAATTGGCCATGCTATTAGGTGTATTAGTCAGAGGGACATGGGTCTGAGTGGGTTATTCTTCGGAGGGTCAGTGTGGACTGGTTGGGCCGAAGGGCCTATTTAAACACTGTAGGGAATCTAATCTAATCAAACTCTTGACTTGAGCCTTCTGGACAAACTTTGTGCGAATCCAGAAGTGAGGTACTTGATGAAGAATTCCCAGCTTCTGAACTATTCTTGTAGCCATCACACTTAAGGTTGGTCCAGTTGAGGTTTTAAGAGAGTGGTAACCCTTAAGGTATTGACAGTGCATCTTTCAACAATAGTAATACAATTGAATATAATGTTGAAATGATTAGATCCTCACCTGCCAGAGATAATCATTGCCTGGCACTTGTGTAGTTAGAATGTTACTTGCCACTTAAGTTTGAATGTTGTTTAGGTCATGCTGCATATTGACATGGATTGCTTCAATATTTGAGGAGTCATAAATGGCAGTGATCATAATGCAATCTACAGCGAACACTCCCTCGTGGTGGGAGAAGAGGTCTTGTTGAAGCAGCCAAAAATTATTGATCCAAGGACCCATCCATGAGGAATGCATGTAGTGATGTTCTGAGGCTGTGATGATTGGACTCCAATAACCGCAATGACCTTTGTTATGCATGACTCCAATAAGTGGCCCCCAGACCTGCCCCCAGACCACCAATTCTCATTGACGCTAGTTTTACTCAGCCTCGTCACACCAACTCAGTCAAATTACGCCTTGGCACCAAGGGCAGTTGCTCTCACTTCACTTTGATTTCAGCCCTGACAGAATTAAACCAAGTATCAGCAAGTAAGTTATCACTGTGCAAATGGTCATACCGTTGATAACACACTCCATCACTTTGCTGCTGTTCAAGAGTTAATTGCTAGGTGGCAAATGACTGGTTTGATTTTTCCTGCATTGTGCATAGGTCATACATGGGCAATTTGCCACATTGTCGGGTCAATGGTGTTGCCACTGTACTGCAACAGTTTGGCTGGAGGCATGACAATTCTGAGCATAAAGCTTCAGTACTATTATTGCCACAATGTTGTCAGGATCCAGTACCTGGCAATATCCAGTGCCTTCATCCACTTGCTGATGTCACAATGTAAATTAATCAAATTGGCCGTTTAGCTTTTGTGACGCTGGAGAGCTTGGGGGGGTGGTACAGGTGGATTATCCACTCAGTACATCTGGGTGAAAACAGTTGCAAGTGTTTCAGCCTTGTTTTTTGCATTAAAGTCCTGTTTCACTGATCATTAAGGATGTGGATATTCGAGGAGCCTCCTCTTCTGATTAGTTGTTTAATTGTCCACCACCATCCATGAGTGGACTGCAGAACTTGATCTGATGTGTTAATTTCAGGATTTCTTAGCTCTATCACATGTTGCTTCTGGTAAGTGGGATGTAGTTTCACTAAGTTAAGAGCTCACTTGCATTGATATCTTGGTTTGATGGAATGGTAGAGCTAGGGTTATGCAGTGCTCTGAGGTTTCAGATTGTAACTGATACAATTCCACTATTGCTGATGGCCCACAGTGCCAAATAAAACCCAGATTTAAGTTGTTAAATCTCTTCTCAATGTATCCCATCCAGCATAATACAATGGAGAGCATCCCGAATGCGAAGATAGGATTTTGTTTCCACATGGACTATGCAGTTGTCACTCCTAGCATCATGAACATATGCAGCCAGGACAGGTAGGTTAACAAGGACAAAAAAAAATAAAATTAGCAGAAAGCTCTTCAAACCTGCTCCAATTTAGGAAGGTTTTCGCTTTCATTCTTTCCCTCACCTCTGCAGCAATCCCAGTCTAGATGTGTTAGCAACCAGAGTTCAAAGATTTAAAGTAGCACACAAAACTGAAAAGATAAAGGAGAAGGGAGAAGAAGAATTTTGTTTGCCACACAGGGGGGTTATTAAAATCTTGAATACATGTCCTTAGAAGATGAATGACTTTAGATTCCATGGAAAACATGAAAAGTTAATTGGACATGAACTTGAAGATTATTTTGCTAGATTTAAATTACAAAACTACAGTTTGTAATTAAATTGGATAACCCTTTCAAAGAGCTGGCCAATGGCCAATGCTTGGTAGGATTCTATGAAAAGTTTTAATAATTATTCATCGATGGATCTATTTTAAAAATCAAAATTCTGCACTTATGAAAAAATGTGAAAAGAGAACCAGTTACAAGGATGATTGATGGAGTTGAAAATAGGGTAATCAAAAATAACTAACAAAAGAGATTAATGCTTAATTATTAAATTGCAAGCTTTGTTGGTTTAGCTCATTTTAAAAAGTGAAAAATCACTCAGCATCTTTTGACACTGAGACAAATATTTATTTTTGCAGATGTAATGCCTCTTTATAACCAAGAGAGTATGCTGAATAAACTGAGGCCAAGTGCCTACTATATATTCCCCCAGCAGTCTTTGGAGGGCACAACATTTCATATCAAGGCAATCATGCATTGTGCAGCTCATAATGTTTTTAATTTTTATTCATACTCATCATTAGATGAGTTTCACATGAAGAGCGAGAAAAAGCACCAAGTTCTAAAAGGATTTGAATATGGATCCTTTTAAACTTTAAGTTTGTGTCAATACAGTCACCACCCACTTAAACTTCAAAATGAGGAAACTGGCTGGTCCATTAGTATGGCACAAAGGTCCTTTCATCATTAGATCCAAGATTTGATTTCAGTCGAGATTAATAGAGTGAAAGTTTCATTGCTCTACCCAGTAAGAGTTTAGTGACAGTTAGCTAGTTTCAACTCAAGCTCGAGATTACATCACACAATACGTATATAAAACAAAAGTTCCCAGAACACACACTGGAGATCCATACTGAAATTCATAGCAAATTGAATTTTTTTGCAAAAGAAATTGTTGCTCCGAGATTGGTATTAAGACAAAGGTAATGACGAGACTGAATATCAGTCATTGTGTTTCATTCTATCCAATTTTATTCTCCTTTCATATATCACCATTGGCCTCTCCTTTTGTGTATCATCATTTTTATCTTCACAGGCATAAATCAGTTGGGAACAGTGTGTGTGTTAAAAGGTACTTTAATAATGCAAGTTGGCACTGAAAGATTAAATTGTTGCACGATTTGTCCAGTCCCGATAGTTCTCATATTGATATTGTATTCTTGCTGGTTTTTGTAATGCTACCAGATTATCACGACACAATGTGAAGTTCTAAAATGAATAAACATTGCTCTTTTCCCAAATACAGCTGCCAATATACTTAAATCTAGTGAGTTATTTAATTATTAAGTTTTGACCCATATTAAAAAAAAGCTGTGTCTAGCAACTGCTAATTGTGTTCCATGTTGCCACTGAGAGACCAATGTTTAATCTGGCTGTCAAGATGTTGGCCTATTGACAAAACCTAATAAATTACTCTCAGTGGTGGAAGCTTCTATCAAATGATGCATTGTTAATAAATTGTGACCCGATAACATTGGCCTCAAAATTATCATTGAATTGAATTGATAATTTTTTGGCTTTTGTCATGCAAATACTGTTTGCATCTTCAGTGATTCTGATGTTCATTAATTCCCAACACTTTCCCAGCACTGTTAATATACAACAGGTGCAGGGTAGTAAAATCCTCAGTATCCTGGCAATGTCCCATGGAACAGATTTGAAACCACCAGTTGTTTGAACCAGATAACATACCAAACTGTGTGTGTATATATATATATATTTATTTTTAATATATATATACACATAAACATATACACACACACATACACACACACATATACACACATATATATATATATATACACACACATACATATATACATACATATATATATTATAGACCCAATGATTTGAAAATAAATATACCCAAAATTAATTTTTAACTATACTAATCAAATATTACAGATGAAAATAATTCTTCATAAGAGTATAGAATGGCTAGATGGTATTTAAACTTTAAAGTGTATTTATTTGATACATATGATGCAGATAGACTCAGTCATTACAAATTTATGAAATGGGAGCAGAAGTAGACTATTTGGGTTTCAAATTTCTTATTCCCATCGACGTCAATAATCCTTGATTCCCCAGCCTCTCAAAAATCTATCCACATCTGTCTTAAAAATATTCAATGACCCTTTTCCCTCCACATTTTGAGGTAACATTGTCTCAGTCATACTTAAATATATAGCATTCTATGCAAGTTTTGTTACATCCCACCCAATTTTATTCTCTTTTCATATATGTCCATTGATCTCCCTTTTATACAAATTCTGATTAATTAATTTCCATTTTTGTCTGCACATGCCTGTGTAAAGCAAATTTTGACTGACCTCCACCTCCAAATTAACAGATGTCTCATTCCTACATGCAGTAACTCCATTAGTAATGTGCGTACAGTGAATTACAATGAGGTTTGTAAAGGTTCCTTTGCATCAGGATTTGAATGATAAAACAAGTATGAACATTCCTTCGTGTGAATTGTTCAACCCTGTTTCATCCTGGTGGTTTGCAGATTAATAAGTTAGAGATTTGCCTTATTACAGGGTTTGAGAATGGAATATAAAGTACTTATTTTTAAATTATTATTATAAATACAGTTGTTACAAAAAGGCAAAACTCCAGAGAAGAAGAATCAGAGGGGATTATGGGGTTGGGTGGTATCTTGCAGCCAGCACTGCATTAAAAGTAAGCTTGATGATTTATCATTATTCCTACAAATTGCATATTTCCCTTGATTAGTGTTTGGACAGCAAAGTTTGTCAAGTGCTGTATTTAAAGGATGACTCAAATAATAATTATTAGACCACAACATCAAGCTACTGCACATTTAACAAAAGCTACACAATTTAGTTTCCCCACACACCTGAAAACATGATTTATTAATGGCAGTTATAATAATGGACATGGCCTAAAATGTATTCTGAAGCACCTACCTTGTTGTCACCTTCCTCATTACAATTATAAGTGTGCAGGCTTGCCTGGTACTGAAAAGATGAATTCAGCTCTCCTGCTTAAAGAAAATAAAAGATAATAAATGAGAAATGAAAAAGCTTCTAATGAATTTAAATAATTCTGTTTAAAAGCAGTTGAGCATTCTAGTTGTATAATTAAATAAAAAAGTTCTGATGTTTTCACACCAAGTGGTAACACACTTCAGAATATATCTGGCAATGATTTTAATATATTTTGTTTTGAAAGATGAACAACTTTAATCGTGCAATTTTTAAAAACTTTTGGTATTATTTAGCGGAACTCATCAATTTCAGATCAATCACAATTACAACCTGCTAGGATTTTCTTCCTTAAGTGAACATCCCAGCAGGCAAGTGATTACAGCAGAGCCAGAGTCATTTGGCAAATATCCCATCATTTCAATTATAACAGAATTTCAGATGACTGCCTTTTCAATATCTTTCACTCTTACACCTCTCACTCACTCTCTGAAAAGATTTCAATGTATTCATCGTCTAGAACATGATGCAAGTCGACAAACACCATTAATCAACATGTAACTAGTTAAGGAAACAACATAGTTAGTTGACAGATCTGAAAAAAATGTATGCATACCTGGATTTGGAATGATTGGGTGATTTAAAATACATATGCCAAATTTCTAACATTACAATAGGTGTCAAAAATTGGATGCAAAAACTTGCACCTCAATACAATTTGACAGGATAAATTTTCCACGTAATCAACTTACAGACACAATTGTCACAATTGTTTTTTCTAAACGCTGTTCCTTTTCTCAAGGATTCTATGACCTTGGTTTGTTTCAGAGGGGTAATGAACCACTCTCAGTGCCGATTAATCTGGTTTGGTACAGAGATAAGAGTATTGAGAGGCTTTTTTGTTTATATGTAAACAGATGAGACTTCAGGCCAAAGTGGTCATGTTTTAGAAGTGACCTGTATAATGAAAGGGGAGTGGTCAGCTCTCCAGCTGAGTAGTTTAGTTCAGTTCAGAATTAGTTGGGAGTTCAACAGTGAGCTGTGTGGAAACAAACTCTCTGTCTGCCTTTCTAACTTGTTCCGTTTTTTTAAACTGTGTTTCAAGAGGGTTTGCTTATTGGGACTGTTGTGTATATCCAGAATAGCATAATTAAGTCTAGTTTGGATCGTCTGATTCTGTAGGGCAGAAGTGGGTACTGCAGATGCTGGAGATTAGAGTGGTGCTGGAAAAGCAGAGCAGATCAGGCAACATCCAGGAAGCCGGAAAATAGATGTTTTGGGCAAAAGCCCTTCATCAGAAAGGTTTTCCTGATCCTGATGAAGGACTTTTGCCCAAAGTGTTGATTTTCCTGCTCCTCGCATGCTGCCTAACCTGTTGTGCTTTTCCAGCACCATTCTAGTCTTAACTGAGTTCTCTAGGGGTTCTTTATTCTATTCTTTGCGTTTCATTGTGTAATTTTGTGAATAAATTTCTGTCTGTATTAAAACCTAGCAGTCAACCTAGCTAGCTTATTCGGGGTAATTCTTAATGTACAATTACCGAAACAAATTGCAAAGTTTTGGTCTGGGTTGCCTGCTTAAGAATGTTGAGAGTGATCTGGCCTAGTCCATAACACAATAGACATTGTTCTTCATTTTCACTCACATGGAAAGAAAAGCGATTAGGGAACTGTTTTTATTTTGTCTTCAAAAAAATTGAGAAAATAAAAAACTAACTATTAAGTTTAAAATGCGCACGTACTCAAAACAGGCATTTATCTCCTTCTCAAAAACAGAATTTCAAACAAAGTACAATACTCCCACAATTGTGGATATCCTCAAGTCATCAATGTCATTAGAATTTTTCCCAGTCTAAATCAGGCCTGATCTTCAGAATACAGTAATCAAATAACTAGTGTTGAGCAAGTATCAGTTGCATATTGCCCCCCCCCCCTAAAAAAATCATTTAATGGGCAAACATTTGCTAAATTCAGCAGTAGTACATACGCAATTTTCATCCAAGGCTAAATAAAAGTATTACCTGCAAACGTAACACCTGCAATAAATGTTACATATTAAAATTAAAACAAATGTCATAGTTTAAGTTGGTACCTATGGATAAAGCCAGGCAAAGAATTAAAATAAAAACCCAGACTGAAGTCAATCAACAAATCAGTTCTTTGTGCAAACAGTTTGAAAGCTGCTGTAAGCTATTCTTCTTTTGGGTTATTTATGGCTGCTTCCACTCTTTTCACAGAACAATACAGCCCTCCTCTCCTGCTGGCATTGACTTATCACTGGGTACTCTGTCGCCTCTGTCTCATGATGTGATCCTAGACAATGAATGTCGACAGATTTGAGCAGCATCACTGCTATTCTGGTTCCTATCCTTACCAGATGTCCACACATGCAGACCCTCCACCATGGGTCAAAGAGCACCTGCAAGGGGGAAAGATTCTCTCATATTCTCCCCTATGACCCATAGATGTTGAGGCTAATTGAAGTGCTGCTACAGATTTAGTACTGACAATAACACAGATCCAGAATTGACCCTGTGATTTTCTAATCTCTATAGCATTTCTCAGAGCTTCACTATCACAGTTTAATTAAATTTAACTGGCTGCAAAATCAAGAGAATGACATACAAACTGTTTTTCTTGAAAAAAAGCTCTTTGTTCGCTATTGAACCAAACAGATCATTGGATCTGATTTTGATCCAGTTCCACATTCAAAGGCTAGGAAGCAATAAAAAGCAGCCAAAACTCACAAGCAAGGACATTTACTGTAACGAGTCTATACATCAAACATATCCAGGATTAAACTGTAGCAAGATTCACTGTGAAACAGTGAAACACAAACTAGAAAGCATCCATGCAAAACCACACCCCAGTATGACTCACTGTGTTTGAAACAGGAGGGAGAGGAATTAATTATACCTATAGAAATGCAACAATAAAAGGATGGGCATTTATGTGTTGAAAGTTGCAAAACCAAGCTTGAACATTTTATGAATATTCACATTACAAGATATTCGTCAAGAAATTGCTGTAACTCAAAAATAAAAAAGGGGCCACAATCTACATTACAATCGGCTAATAAAAAAAAATCAGGGTGTACACATCAGATTTGAAGCTCAGCCACTGCTCTGAACAAAATGTTTTCTTGCAGCTTAGTCAAATGAAGATGCTTGTCATCCACTTACATAAACAGTGTCTGCACTGTGAGTGATCGAAACTATCCCTGATCTTCTATGTTATGAGTCAAGAACATAAGGAATAAGAGCAGGAGTAGGCCACCTGTACCTTTAAGTCTGTCTGATCTTTTTGTGGCCTCAGCTCCATTTACCCGCCCTCTCACCATAGTCCTAATTCCTTTACTGTTCAAAAAAATTATCTATCTTAGCTTTAAAAACATTCACTGAGGAAGCCTCAAATACTTCATTGGACAGGGAATTCACAAACCTTTGGGTAAAGAAGTTCCTTCTGATTTCGGTCCTAAATCTGCCCCCCTTAATTTTAAACCTATGCCCTTTTGTCCTAGTTTCACCTGCCAGTGCAAACATCCTCTCTCCTTCTATCTTATCTGCTCCCCTGATAATTTTATATGTTTCGATAAGATCCCCTCCAAATTCTTATAAATTCTAATGAATATAGTCTCTGTCTACTCAGTCTCTCGTCATAAGCCAACCCCTTTAACTCTGGAATCAACCTAGTGAACCTCCTCTGTACCCCCTTCTAGTGCCAGTACATCCTTTCTCAAGTAAAGAGACCAAAATTGCATGCAGTACTCCAGATGTGGCCTCACCAGCACCCAGTACAGCTGCAACATAACCTTTTTGCTTTTAAACTCAATCCCTTTAGCATTTAAGGACAGACTTTCATTTGCCTCTTAATTATCTTTTGCACCTGCAGACCAACTTTCTATGATTCATGCACAAAGACACCAAGGTCCATCTGCACAGCAGCGTGCTGCAATTCTTTACCATTCAAATAATAGTTCTTTTTATTGTTTTTCATACCAAAACGAAAGGCTTCACATTTCTTAACATTGTACTCCATCTGCTAGACTGTTGCCCATTCACTTAATCTAATGCCCCTCTGCAAAGTTTCACAGTCCTCTGCACACTTTGCTCTGCCACTCGACTTAGTGTAAGTTGCAAACTTTGACACACTACATGCGGTCCCCAACTCCAAATTATTGTCCTTGTAAAACAGGAATCCAGGATAGTTCAGTCAAACAGGTACACTTTCAAGCTCAGCTTTTCCCAAAGTTCCTAATCATCCCAGCTGATTATATTATTCCAACAGAAATGGTTGGATAAAGAGTCAGCTGTATTCACCATTGTGTAATCCTAAACACATCTAACATTGCAAACATTCCAGAAGTGATGATGTAATGAAGTGTTCTCTAAGGAAAAACAACATTAAAATTATACATTATTTATCAAATTTGAAGCAGAACATTTACTTTATCAGTTTGGGACTTATATGTCCACTCATTTAATGAGTATTTTCTCCTTGCATTCCTGAAATAGTAATTCATGACTTGAAAATAGGCTATATTTTGTATATAACATCATAAGACATTCCCCCTCCAATTTAAAAAGAAATTTTTGCCATTTCATAAAATATAATTGTTTGCATTTATTCATCAAACTTGCTGTGGCCCAAGGGATAAACAAATAAGGTACAGGGAACATATCAGCAATGACTCAGGTTTACGAGTTAGTGTGTGACTCAGTTTAACCAACCACAAATAAAACGGTCATGAACATACATTATTGTTTTCACTTCACTATTTGAAAACAGCTGTATTAGTTTCCTAACACAGTAAAAATTTAGTAAAATGCTAATATTCTGTGTAAATAATATAATTTCTTGAAAGTGTTTGTACTGAATAAAATATCTATTTATCTCAGTTTTATTTCTAAATTCTGTCGTTAATTTACGTTTGCTTCTTCTTGCTTATCAATATTCCCTTCTTCTTCATATCTCCTTGCTGGATAACGACTCAGTGGCCTCTCATAAGTCCTGAAATGACATTAGGTTTCAGTCTTTGATGCTTTTTAACTTTGAACAACATTTCTTGAACACTTCTTCTCATTCAACTTACACAGACACCTCCAATAGAGGGTGCTGGGTAGCTGTCAAAACTAAGGCCCTTAGCCAATTTCCTAGCCAAGGGAGACCAAGGCGAGGTCCAGCTTGTGTTTTACAGTGCTTGGATGAGGTCAGTTAAATTTTACACAGAAAAGACTGTACTTAAATCTCCTAGGTGAATGGAGCTCTATTACTCATTATGTATATCTGCTAAGCTGTTAAGGAAACACTTACGTTCAATAAGAAAGTATTCTTTGATTGAAGTTGGTTCCTGCTCACTTTCCTCAGGTCAAATAAATTGACTGAGGTAATAGGCTTTCTATTACATCTGTCAGTGAATAATGCACTACCTTGGCAACTGGGTCAGGCTGCAGGTGGGAGTAGATGCAGTTTTATTAGCTTGTTCAAGTAAGAACATTGACATTAATGTAGCAGCATTCTTCCATATTTTGTAAACACTGTTTTAGAAAGAGTTTGGGATTTTATTTCTCACAGAATAACAGTATAAATCTTAATACTGACAAGTCATATGCAAGTGTGTAGTTGTTCCTGTGTAGGATACAGGGTGCTTTTCAGTATCTCACCCCACACACCCTGATCCTTCCCACACAAAAGTAAAAATTCTGAAATTTATGCAAACATTAATTGAAATTTTTTGATTGACTGTATACTGGAATATACAGTATACAATAGTATGATTCACTTATAAATCCAGTGCTATTGACTATGAAAGAGTTCAAAAAGTCAAAGAAGTTTTTAAAAAAATGTTGTTTTCAATCAAGCCGTGTGTGGATACTCATATCTCAGGCAGCTACTCTATGGCTTTACATCCAAGTTGTATGCAGTGCAAGCAATACATCAGGAATGGGACATAAGGATGTAGACAAGGATGGGATCTTTGCAGGACAGAGCTTTTGTATGCACAGGCAGGACAAACAATTTTGATTTTAAATAGCTGCCTCAGGCTGGGAATTGCAAAATGAAATACCAGACAATAAGAAATCCAGTTTAAAATCGAAGAGCAGACAGTGGACCACAAAACTGGATGAATGGCTACCCTGAAGTCCACGAGAGAGGGCAAACATACCTCAGCTTAACATCTCAGTTTAAAAATGGATAAGACATTCATCAGAGTGTATGGCCAGTAAAGGATGGTCAAGTGGTACTATAATGAATACAGCTGATGAAAAAAAACTATATAGAACCAATAGTAAATCAATACATTGAGAATTTAATACAACAATCATTGACTTCAGAGTTATGTATTTGAAAGGAAAATGGTATAAGTTATCAAAAAAAACTAATAGAATCTTTTAACTTGCTGTGTAATGAACTTTAAATGGAAAGGATATCAATCAACAAAATACATTTTAAGTGTGGATTAACAGCTCTTACGCATTATTAGAAAAATGCCTTTTGACAAAATAAACTACTGTAATTAAAGATTAGCATGAGAAACTATTGAGACTGATTTTAACTCATGTTACTAAAACACTTTACATTCAATAGGTGGACTTAAATATTGAAGAAAGTGAAAAAGTGAATTTATTTCAGGTTTTATGGAAATACCAGGAATAGTTACTTCAAAAGAGATTATTAAAAGAAATCACTAAGGATTTTGAGCTTTTTTTTAAAAGAAAGAATTTTCCCAGAAATCACATGACTGATGATGTCTGGTTACTCTGATGTAGATCCTTGCTGGAGCTGTTTTGAACAGTGATAAGCTTGTCGACATTCTGATATTATCTGGAGGAGTTGGAGGAAAGTATGCTAAGGACAAGCTGCTCAGCCAATCACTCCCATTTCTGAAAAGAAAAACTTCCTTATTTTCAGGGTGGAATCTGTTTTATTTTTATTTACAATAGTGATTGATAGAATATCAAAATAGTATTTCCTGATGAGATATATCTGCAAAATTCCAAAGATGATGCCACATGATTAGTGACTCGGCCACATGTGCCAGGCCTTCAGACTCTGGAATATCCTATGCTTTAATCTTTTACCTCCAACTCATTGGCTTTCTAAAAAAATACTTTGTCAATCTCTGCAGAGAGATTGCTACTTATTCTTCTATTCATGAAGAGTGTGTGTGTTTTGGGATATTCAGAAAAATAAGTATTTATTCTTCTATATTACTGACTGTGTGAGTTAACCAATTATTGCACCTTTATTGAACACTGTGTTTCTTAATAAACACGGCTGATAGATCTCATTAATGAAAAGATAATGTAACTAAATTTGCCATTAGTAACTGGAAAAAACTATTTTTATTTTGTGTAGTGACTGGTGGAATAGTGCAATTACAGCAATAGTGCATTCCTCTAGCCTTGGTCATAAAACATGGTAGAAACGGGAGCACAGAAACTTAAAATGGCCTATACCGAACACACTGACCCACCACAGATTTCAATATATTCCTGTCCTAGTGTTCAACTGAAAGGAATATGCATTGGATTGCAATCTCTCTACTAGAAAGTCTCTCTAGGGTAAATAGGCAAAGTCTTTTCCCTGGGATCGGGGAGTCCAGAACTAGACGGCATAGTTTTAGGGTGAGAGGAGAAAGATATAAAAGAGACCTATGGGGCAATGTTTTCACGCAGATGGTGGTACATGTATGGAATGAGCTGCCACAGGAAGTGGTGGAGGCTGGTACAATTGCAACATTTAAGAGGCATTTGGATGGGTATATGAATAGGAAGGGTTTGGAGGGATATGGGCCGGGTGCTGGCAGATGGGACTAGATTGGGTTGGGATATCTGGTCGGCATGGACAGGTTGGACCGAAGGGTCTGTTTCCATGCTGTACATCTCTATGACTCCATACTTAAAAAAAAACATGCTTAGATGATATCATTTTGGTAAAATGGCCATGTAACCAAGGGCAGCCAATCATTTGGGATTAGGAATTTCTTAATTTCTCCACTGTTGATTTAAGTTTTAAAAAATGCATAGTAATGATGCTATTGCTTGGACATGAGCTGAAAATAAGAACATAAAATAGGACAGGAGTAGGACATTTGGCCTTTCAAGACTACTTGATTCATGTTGATCAAAAATCTGTATATATTTAAGGCTAAACAATGTAGTTGTCATTGCTGATGGGGAAAGAGAATGCCAAATAATGATCCTTAAGAAAAGACTTAAAGGGTCTTCTCTGACTTAAAGGGGAGAACCCTTACTCATAAAATCTGACCCCTAGTACTAGAATCCCCCACAAGGGCTCAGCATCTCACGTCAAGCCCGTCCTCTGAATTATAATATCATCAGCAATCACTCATAAACAAGTATAATTCTCCACTGAGGAAATTTGTGTCACTGGTCATGGGTTTTGTGGGTCCTCATGTGGCTGATGAGCCTGAATCTAGAGCCGCATCTCGCACTACACATTAGCAGGTCTTTCTGGGAAATGGAATTGGCCTTTTGGCCAAGGGCCATTCAACTGTCGTGTCCATGCTGTGTCCCTGCAAGTTATTCACCTAGTGCTACTCCTCTGCCTTTTTCCTGTAGCCTTACAGCAGTTGAAATATATTTTAATTTCCAAAAATCATTCAATAACGTATTGCATGGAAGGTTAATAGGCAAAATGAAGGCTCATGTAGTTAGGAATAATGTTAGAGCATGGATACAGGATTGGTTAATAGATAGGAAGCAAAGAGTAGGTATTAACCAGGCATTGTCTCAGTAACAGGCAGTGAATGGTGGAATGTCACAAGGCTCAATGCACTCTGTCTGCTATTTACAAATTACATTAATGGCTTTGATGAAGACACAGAGTCAGGGAGTAATGTATCCAAGGTTACTGGTAGTACAAAGCTAGGTGGAAAGGTAAGCTACAAGACAACCTGAAAATGTTGCAGAAGATAGATATTTTAAACAAGTAGGCAATAAGATGGCAAATGGATTATAACGCATGGATATTTAATGTTATTCATTTGGACGTAACAATGAAAGCAGAATTTTTCTTTTAAAGCTGTGAAACTGAAGTGTCAATGTTCAAACAGTCTTGGGTAGGTTCGTACAGAAAATTAGCATGCAACTACAGCAGGCAATTAGAAAGACAAATGGTATGTTGACCTTTACCACAAAGGAACTGGAGTAGAGGAATAAAGATATCTTGTTACAATCATGCAGGATTTTGGTTTGGCCACATTTGGGGCACAATGTTCATTTTTGATTTCCATATTTGGGAAAAATAAATACACTTATAATGGAAAAATGCATTAAAGGCTCATTAAGTAACTGCTTTTGTCTTCTGGCAAGATTGAGCAATGTGGGTCTGTATTCTCTGCCATTTAGAAGAACAAGAAGTGGTCTTATTGTAATGGAACAAAATTCTGAGGTGGCTTGATTGGATGGGCATAAAGATTGTTTCCGCTGGTTAGGGACTCTATACCACGGGAGCATGGTCTCAGGCTAAGCAGCCAATCATTTGGGATTAGGAATTTATTAATTTCTCCATTATTGATTTAAGTGAAAAGAAAACAGCATAGTAATGATGCTATTACTTTCACATGAGCTGAAAATAAGAATATAAAAAAGGACAGGAGTAGGACACTTGGCCCTTCAAGACTACTCAACTCATGGTGATCAAAAATCCGAATAGATTCAAGGCTAAGCAAAAGTTTAAGCGTGTTTTAAGTTAAAAACATTTAAATTAAAAATCATACAACACCAGTTTATAAGTCCAAAACGGTTTATTTGGAAGAACCAGCTTTCAGAGCACTGCTCCCATAAGTTAGCTCCAAAAACTGGTACTTCCAAATATACGTTTTTGGACGATAACCCTGGTGTTGTGTGACTTTTTAAATTTTGTCCACCCCAGTCCAACACCAGCACCTCCTCATCATGATTACATGCAAGGCTGGAATAAACAGAATTTGGTCTCTAAAGGAATCAAGGGATATGGAAAGCAGGAATGAAAGGGGAGCTGAAGTCCAAGGTATGCAATGATAGTCTGCTTCACCATTTAGAACTTGGAGGGTCACATGGTCTACCCTTGCTCCCACGTCTCGTGTACTAATACATTCGCCTTCTTGTTGAAGTGTGGTGCAGTGAATGAATCCATTATTCTAATCGAGAATGAGTTTTAATAAAACAGATGCATAACTTCCTTGCTTCTCCACTCTTATGCATCGATTTATAAGACTCAGAAGTACAGCCACCTTCAATGATTTGTACATACAAACTGAGGTCCCTCTGCTCCTCCCGATTCTTAGATTTATATATCTTCATAATAAACAGAGAAGTAGACCTATGCATACAAATATTTAACTTTTAACAAAGAACACTTTGCTACTGAGTGTAACAGCAACAATGAGGCACCTAAGCAATAGGGAGCTCAGATAGAATCATACAGGCTCGAGACCTTTCAGAGCTTTTTGAAACTTCACAGTCTGCTGATTTAGGTTAAATTATGCCAAGAGCATGTGTGTAAAAACATGGATAATCAATCTTCGGCAAATCCTCTCAACAAAGTGAGAGAGATGAAAACTGACCAGAAGTTATCTTCAAAACTTTTGGAAGATTCTTGGAGGGGCTTTGCTGGAATCTACCCCACCACCTAACACAAAGGGAATTCAACCTGCTACTGTTCCATGAAGACATTGTGTGCACCTTCAGAATCAGGACATCATTTGGAATACATGTACATGACTAATCCTTCATTTGTGAGTGTTAACTATTACTTGGCCAAAGTACTTTAAAGTTAAGATTCTGAAGAATTTTAATTATTTTGAAAAAAATTTATCTACATTTGCATAACTCAAAATATTTGTGAATACTCTCTTGCATCTTTGATTAAGTTTTCTTTTGGAAATAAATATTGTTGTTGAAACTTGATTGCTTGCTTTTTATTACTAAACCTGACAATTGTATAGTTTGCAGAATCACCAGTGGAGCAGTGAGGCTAGCAAAAGTAACAGGCTAGTGATAGTGGGAGGAATTTCAGCTGCCCCACCATTACCTGGGAAATGTATTGGATTGGAAGAAGAGTAAAAGGGAGGCTTATGACAGATATAGAGAGCTGAAAACGCAGATGCCTAGAACAGTACAGGAATTAGGAATTTGGATTTATTGTCATGTACTCAGGTACAGGGATACACAAAAACTGTGAAAAAAGTACTAAATCTGCACTCCCTGCAGCATCTTAGGTGCAAGGTACCTAGGTACAAAATCTTAGGCACTAGTAGAAAAATAAAGAAATACGTTTAAAGTACAACATTTTTGTGCAATGGGAACGTGAAAAGGAAACTAGGAGAGCAAAATGGAGTATGAAAGGATAATAGTAGGTAAATTAAAAGAAATTTTTAGTTATTATATAAGTGCATTAAGAGCAAAAGACCCAATAAAGGACCACAGTATTAATAACTGAAGACACACGTGGGGCCCTAAATGAATATTTTGAGTCAGTGTTCACAAGTGAGAGGAATTATGTGGGCATAGAAATCAGTGAGAAAGACCGTGATATAATTAAAGAAATTGGCACATATGGAGGGGAGGCTCTGAGAGGCCTGGTAGGCTTAAGAGTAGCTAAAACTCTATCTCCACTTGAAAAACATATCCCAGGCTAACGAGTGAGACAAGGGAGGAAATATCAGGGACACTGGCAATCATTTTCAATTCCCTTCTGGCCACAGTAGAGGTACCAGCGAAATGGAAGTCATCCAATGTGGTGCTGCTATCAAGCGAGAATGTGCATAGGGTATACGCAGGTAGGGAAAGAGTTACGTTCTGAGTTTTGTGAAATGAGAGGTTCAGCTGAGCATGACTCAGATCAGGTAAGAACTTGCAGTTAGCAATAGGGTGCTGGAGTCAAGGGTAATGAGTTGACAAGATGGAAAAGCATTCATTATGTAGAGCCATTTAACAATATTGGAAGCATTCAGTATGTAAGGTCAGTTTAACAAGGTGAAAATATTCATTATGTGAAGCCAGATAAGGTTAAAGCCATTCATTGCGTAACACCAGATGGCTTAATCTTTGCTATTGACACTCACTGATTGTAACGGTCACCTTATCAATATGTATGTTGCCTTATCTGGATGCTCCTCCCTCTAAAATGACTACATAATTCATTAAGAAGGGAGCTGGATCATGTGTAAATAAAGGGTGTTATTTCAGTCACCATTGGTCACCTCTTGGATTCTTCTAATGTTAATCTTAACTAAGTAGCCTCAACATTAAGGGCCCAAAAGAAGGGAGGGGCTGCACATGATTTATTTTGCTTCAGATTCATGAGGAGCAAATAAGAGTGTTGCATTTTGGGAAGGCAAAAAGAAAAATTCCTTAAGAAACTGATGTTCCAAAGAGAAGACCGAGAACTCATCTCCGTGCATGTGGACGATCATTCTCTCTCCCTCCAGGACCCGGAATAAAGATGAAGGAGGTAAAACTATATTGTGTCTCTGAGCGTTTTGTGTCAACTGAAGGGGGAATGGGATGATACAAGAAGGAACAAAGAGTTAAAACAGGAAACTATAGGTCAGTCAGTCTAACCTCAGTGGTGGGGAAACGATAGGAAGCAATTCTGAGGGACAGAATTAATCTACACTTGGAGGCCAGAGATAATCAATCATTGTTTTCTTAAGGGGAATCATGTCTGACAAACATAATTGAATTTTTTGCAGAGGTGAGCAGGAGTATAGGTGAGTGCAATGCTTTTGACATAGTCTACTTGGACTTCAGCAAGACTTTTGATAAGGTCCTGTGTGGAACTCTGATACCGAAGGTAAGATCGAATGGGATCCAAAGACATTTGACAAATTGGATCCAGAATTGGCTGAGCAGTAGGAAACAGAGTGATGATTGAGGAGTGTTTTTGTGACTGGAAGCCTATATCCAGTGGGGTTCCACAGGTATCAGTGTTAGGGCCTTTGCTGTTTGTTATATAAAAATGATTTAGACATGAATGCAGAAGGATTGATCAGTAAATTCACAGATTATATGAAAATTGGTGGGTTTTTTAATAATTAGGTCAATAGCCTTAGATTTATAAACAAACCGGTCAGATCGGCTGATCTGGCAAATTCAATTCTACTAAGTGTGGACTTGGCAGGACAAACAACATAAGAGAACATATGATGCACAGCAGAACCCTGGAAAGCACCGAGGATCAGAGGGACCCAGGTGTGCATGTCCACTGATCTCTTAAGGTAGTGGGATAGGTAGATAAAGTGGTAAGAAGGTAAATGGGATACATACCTTTATTAACTGAGGCATAGAATTTAAAGGACAGAGAGGTTCTGCTGAAACTGTGTAAAATGCCGGTTAGACCACAACTAGAGTATTATGCGCAGTCCTGGAATTACATTACAGGAGGGATATGGTTGCACTGGAGATGGCGCAGAAAAAATGTTGCTTGGACTGGAGACTTTTTAATTACAAAGGGAGATGGATAGATTGGGATTGTTTTCCTTTAAGTAGAAGAGACTGAGATGGTACATGATTGAGATGTTTACAATAATGAGGGGCATAGATAAGGTAGACAGGAAGGAATTTTTCTCCTTAGTGAAGCTTTCAGCATTCAGGGGCACAGATTTAAGGATACGGGCACAAGGTTTAGAGTGGATGTGATGAAAAATGTTTTCACCCAGTGGGTGGTGGGAATCTGGAACTCACTGCCTGAAAGGGTGTTAGATGAGCACTTGTGATATCAAGACATACAAGACAATCGGCCAAATGCTTGAAAATTCAATTTGAGTAGTTAGATGCTCACTTTTGACTGGCAGAGACTTGATGGGTCGAAGGGCCTTTTTTTCTCTGCTATAGACCTCTATAAAGAAAACAGTGCATTTCTTCACCTTCAGCCATAAAATTGAGTTCTATCCACCAAAATGAATCACTCAACACTTCTATTAAAATTATATCTGCCAGTTTTCCTCCCATTCCACCAACTTGGCTATATCATTTTGGAATTTTACATTATGCTTGTCTCACAGTTCACAATACTTTGTATTATCCACAACGTTTTTATACCAAAGTCTTGGCAATTGATATTTACCAAAAATAGCAAAGACCTAACACTAACCTTTGGGAAAGAGCACTACAGATCTCCCTCCTGTCCAAAAAACAATTTGTATGTGTGTAGAACCTTTTTCCTGTCATTCAGCCAATTTTGTATCAATGCTGCTTCTGTCCTTCATTATATTGACTCTAACTTTGCTCACAAGTCTGTTGTGCAGCACTTTGTCAAATGCATTTTGGAAGTCCACGTACACAATGTCAACTGCATTTTCTCTACTTTTGCCTCATAAAAAAAACTCAAAGTAATGTAACATAATTTTCCCTGAAGTCCTTGCTACGTTTTCTAATTAATACACATTTAATCGCCATTTCCCTTATTTATTTTGTCAATTGATCTATGAACTTTCTATATTGGCCTGATACTCAACCTTGCTCAACCTGTTATTATAAGTCCGAGAAACTTGTCTGACAACTGTGCTAGGGAACACAGTTTAGTCTCAGGTAGCCTATAATTTCCAGCAGCTAGGCACGGGGAAGAATTAAGCCATAGTTTGCAGCCCCTCAGACTCATGAACTTTGTCAAGGTTTCCACCCTGATCCCTGACCACTATCTCTGGCTGTTCAGTCTCAGTCCTCTTTGACCCTGTGCCAATCTGTTGACCTCATACTCCTTCTCTCCATCAGAATCCATGAGGTTCACTTTAGTAAAATTATCATCTCTGCTGTAATGGTCTGTTCAACCTCTTATCCCTCCAATACTTATTCTCACAGTCCTCCCTTTAAGGCGTTTATTAAAGTATAGCCTTTTAAACTAACTTTTGGTCACACCTAATATTTTTCACTATGGTTCATCACCCTTTTTCTGAAATCACTGCCAATCGTGTTGGCATTATTTTTTTCCCCTGTGTAGATGGTACTCCATGGAAACAAATAGTTGCAAATTGCAGAAACTTTGTAAAAACTGGTTTAGGCAATTTTTAGCCTGGCAAGTCACGCTAAGATGTGCAATGAGTCTTTCTTGCAGTGCCCATTTCTAATCACATTCAGAGTCCTAGTCATACAGCACAGAAACAGACTCTTCCGTCTAACCAGTTCATGTGACCATAATCCCAAACTAACCTAGTCCCACCTGTATGCTCCTGGCCCATATCCCTCCAAACATTTCCTATTCACAAGTACTTTTCCAAATGTCTTTTAAACATTGTAATTGTACTCATATCCACCACCTCCTCCTCCACTCCAGTGAAAAAAAAGTCTCAGCCAATCCAGACGTTCTTCAAAACTCAAACCATCCATACGTGGCAATATCTTGGTAAATCTCTTCTGAATCCTCTCCCACTTAATAATATCCTTCCTATAACTGGGTGACTAGAACTGGACACAGTATTCCAGAAGGGGCCTCACCAACGTCCTGTACAACTCCAACATGACTTCCCATGTTATAAGCAAAATAGTACAGTCAAGTTTATTTTCAAATCACTAGCTAGAAAAGTCATCTCTGCAAAAGCAATTTATCTAATTTACTTTCAGAGGAATAAAACTTATTGTCTCACACTACAAACAGCATTTTTGGTAGGTTTAAATTTATTCTTTTTAGATTCACAACTCAGTTGCTATGCTATTTCTTTCAGCTAGCATAGGATATTTTTAGGTGGCAGACCTTTCCATAGAATGCATTATTGCAACTCTTTGGAGCTGATGAGCTGTTTGTCTGTAGGACTGGATTGGTCCTGTCAACATTTTTATATTCCCCTTTCTCCCACCTGGAAACACAGCACTTTAAAACCAACAATTCAAATATCAGATACCCATGATGATAATATTTATTAGACATTTATCATAGAGCAAAATTAGTAAGTTATTTCAGAGTCTAAAAGTTAAATGAGCATCATTTTGCTCCTTCTAAGACATTAACAACTCTGGCGGTTGTATCTGACAGCAGCTGACCATTGCCATAGCAACAGGTCTTATACTGATGGCCCCTGTGGGCCTCAGAGGCTCTGTGCTATGTATAATGCCAGAGGGTAGAATAACTGCAAGGAACACATTCTATCACACAAGCCACACTGTTTGGTTGAAAAGAACACAAAACATGATTTTCTTTTTTACAGAATAATGTTCATATTCGAACAATTTCAAAATGTTCAGATCAAATGGCTACCCAAAACCAACCAGCATCAATTGCTTCAGGAGGTTCAATTACCTTTTTAAACATTTCATTAGTTCTCTGTATAGTCACCCAAATCACTAATGTCTAGTAGATTCAGACCTTTTAAAAATATACAATGAACCAGTGTGGCTAGGGAATTGATAAAAACTACTGGGTACTAGACACTTATTTTCAAATTTTTTTTTCCTTAACAGCTAAAATTGGCCACTCATGGACAAACTTGTCTTTTTGTAATATGAGGAATTAATAAAGAGCTGCTCCTCAACCAATTCCAACTCCACATAAGGCCAAGGAACATTTATGCTTCCATTATGTACAAGCTTTTCATCAGTAATAAGGGGATCTTATGTTTTCTTTGCATTTATAGGCTTTTTCCCCCCTATTTTTGTTTTTATTTATATCCATGTACTATTGGGAAGCATCCTGTATTCTTCCCACCTCACAATCATATTTTTCAATCAACTTTTCAGATAAATAGATATAAATGATCTTGAATACAAATTGACAACTTTCAAAAATGTTTAAAATAATTGGCTTTAACAGTCGCAAAGCTGTTTAATTAGTCCCTATTGTCTCTCTATCTTTGATCTTTAAGATCTTTCCTTGTTATCAGACATCTGTGAAGAAAATGCTGTAATGCAAGTGTTAAATCTCAAGTAATACCTTTTTTGATGGAACATCTGGAAGTCTAGGGCTTACCTATCTTATCCAAGGGATTCTTATTGAAGAAATTAATGCCTTGTTTTGTTATTTCAGCCAAAAAAAAAAGGCGTGAATTCAACCAAATGACATGGGCATGCCAACAGAGCTCAGCAATATAAGTCTGTCAAATGGCATATTTTCAATGCTACCTGAATGGACAGGTTATTGTACTGTGGCACCAAAAATACAAAGTACTCATCACCTTGATATTTAATTAAGTCTGTGCTTTCTGTACATTGTTTTTCAGAGGTCAGGCAAAAGGTACATAATCAGCTGAACTGCAGTCTCAAAAAATATTTAACATCGGCCAATTTTAGTGTTCCAAATGAGTGCCACTGTACACCAAGTCCATCAATCACAGTGGCACCGATTGGAATATTTGCCAATATAAAATTTAGCTGATGCCAATAGTCCCCTGGCATTATAGCTCTTCAATCTCATGTTCACACACTGCTCACTATACTTTATACTCTTTCAGTCAAAAAAAAGTGTAATTCTATTATGGATTTAACTTGCTGAAAATGTCTTACATAATGTGAACAATTCTTTAATTGATATGCTGATCTAACCGGTTCTAACATGCGGAAGCTTGCCTGAACAGAGAAAACTGCACCTGGCTTCGCAAATGACAATATCACCCCAGCCTAAACTTTGTCACCATGTGCCCTTGTTCGGTGCCAACTTGGAAGAACACATTTGTGCACACAATAAGAGATAAAAATAAAAACCTTTCACAGCACAGTAGGGCAAATGGAGAAAAAGATAACGGTCGCGTCAAGAAAATGAATTTCTGAATTGGTTTGTCTGAGATTCAGGATGTGTTATTTTTCAAAGGAGACATCTTCAAGATATTAGAAAATCAGATTCTCAGAACACGGGTTCAGTGACAGAAGTTTAGCAGTTTCACTTCACTGAATATTGAGAGTTCATTGTTCAAGGTAAAATGAAAGTAGGAAAAGACACTGCATTTACAAGAAAAACGATATTGCATTAAAAAGATATGGCCTGAAAAGACATTGCATTTTACGGCACAGACTTAACGGTGAAGGTAAACAAGGTTTTCAATTCCCTTCGGCCCGCCCCTTGCCCTCCTTACCCCTCCCCTCCAGCCTGTCAGTGTGGATAGTGCTTACCTGCTGGGGAGATCCTGGCATTGCGCCGAGCGGCCAGCAGCGCCCCCGAGCCGCCCTGGAGAGCGGAGCTGCAGCCGGCTCCCTGAGCCCGGGGCCTGAGTGAACTGGCCGGGCCTGGGCACGGCGAGACGCGGCCGCCTCGGGCATTGTCCGTCTGCAGCAAGAGCTGGCTCCCGTCCGCCTCGGTGGAGTCTTGTTGCCGGATTCCTCCTGCATGGCACCGGGAGCCGCGCTTACCCGGGAGCGGGGCATTGAACCGGGGACGCCGCCGCCGACGCTCCCCATTCGCTTGGGAATTACTCACAATCGGCATTTTTTTTAAAAAAAATCCTTCCACCTCTTCCTCAAAGCCAAAGCTTCATTTAAATCCCAGGCGTTAAACTTTCCATCAAAGTGACAATCTTGTCCCTTTAAATCGATGAATTTCCTCCTCCCCTTTCTCTCTCTTTCTTCTAAATATAATCCGGAACTCAGACGCTCGCCAAACTTAAATGTCCAACACACCCACAAAATGGTCAGATCCCAGAGCCAGGCAGAACATTCCAGTTGCTGCTTCTCTCTCCTTCCCCCACACCCCAAACCCGATCCCGATCCGTTCACAAGACGACAGTTTCCGCTTCTCTTCCCCCCAGGAAACTGGCCAAAAACTTTTATGGCGAGTGCACTAACTTGTGTCCAATGCACACACACACAAAAGGAATCGCCTCCTATCTGCAGCCTGCTTTACCCAGTAGCCCTCTGCCTGTAACTGACTGTCTGTCTGTTCTCTAGGCTGGGGGAGTTGAACGGCCTTTAACGCTGGACACTGCAGACTGTTAGAGCGGGTCCAGCCGCAGCCCATACTTTGTGTTCAGTCCAAGCTTTTTTCCCAGAGCCGGCGCTGCAAAGCTCGCTTCCCAGACTCAACACATCGATGCCCCATCGCGGGATGCCACCAAGGGTTCCATTTGGCCTTGGCTCGAGGCAAATCTATTGAAAAAAAAGGCATCCTAACCA
This sequence comes from Chiloscyllium plagiosum, assembly GCF_037043375.1. Taxonomy (NCBI): domain Eukaryota; kingdom Metazoa; phylum Chordata; class Chondrichthyes; order Orectolobiformes; family Hemiscylliidae; genus Chiloscyllium; species Chiloscyllium plagiosum. Next base: position 52,160,051 of record NW_028270154.1, on the reverse strand, counting down.
TTCCAGTCCAACCTTCTCTCCTTCGACTTCGTTCCATTTAATGAGATGTAGTGCACTACCATAATGAAAGCGAAGGTTTACAAACAAGGGCTCTGCAACATTGATCTCATTGAGCAGAGGATCTCTCTTCACATGCTTTGCAGCATGAGACTGCTTATTATTTCGACCACATAGTATAGCACCACATACATTTTGGCTTTCAAATATGATTTAGTAAACCACTAAATGCCTGTTTCAAAATAAATCATTAAAATGAATTGATAAACGCGTCAGTTGTTTTAACCCAGTGGCAAGTGATTCTTTTGTATGCACTTTTCTTACTATAGCTCGTGGCACTGTGATAAATACAACACTTTAGAAAATACGTTTTAAGCGTCTTTAATGTAGAACCTATTCTAATATTTATTTGTTGAAACCTTTTTGAAACGCAATGCAGTGAGAAATGGCTTTATCTTCCCCACTTCTATCCTTGTGTCCCGATTTTATGCACAATTCCAAACATACCATATTTCCTGCAAAAATTGCGCCGGCCGCTATTTAATCGTGAGAGAGGTCACGGACACACTCATTGAGGCTCATTTAATTGCTTGGGTCAGTAAGACCATTTGTAACTGGCTAATTTAGCACTCAGCTAGTAAACCTCGTCGCTTTTGGTCAATATCAGTTATCTCTTACGTTGCCTTCACCCATAAAGAAAAATATTAAAATACAGAGCTGTATTTTTCTCGGAGTTTTCAATTTGGTGTTGGTGTAAGAGCCGTGTTGCAACTATTTTTAAGAAAGTTCGCAAGAATGTTGGGCTTGGCGCTGTTCTCAAATTTCTTCAGTCATTTATGCAACCACTGAGTTATGCCTGTCAAGATTTTGCTTAACTTATGACCAGTTCCTTCAAAATACGAAGGGATACGGATTTCTTTCATTGACCTGAACAGCTCAAAGTGTATGTCCGAAAACAAAGTCAGCAAGTTCACATCTATATCCTGAAGTCAATATACCCAAAGAGTTCAGCCTTTTGTAGCTGGGACATCAGCTTTACCTTAAAGAACTCATGACTGCTTTCTTTGCGATGTTTCTTGTCACAGAGAGATGCAATGTATTTTGATTATCTTTGGATGGCTTTTTATTATGACTTAGATTCTGTAACTTTAAACAAACTTCCACATTGGTTCTTAAACATGCAACAATGCTTAAAGTTCATAAGGAGAAAGTGAGGACTGCAGATGCTGGAGATCAGATTCTAGACGAAAGTAGTGCTGGAAAAGCACAGCAGTTCAGGTAGCATCCGAGGAGCAGAAAAATCGACGTTTCGGGCAAAAGCCCTTAATCAGGAATAGAGGCAGAGTGCCTGCAGGGTGGAGAGATAATTGGGAGGGGGTGAGAAGAAAGTAGCAAAGAGTACAATGGGTGAATGGGGGTGGGGATGGAGGTGATAGGTCAGGGAGGAGGGTGGAGTGGATAGGTGGAAAGGAAGATAGGCAGGTAGGACAAGTCATGGGGACAGTGCTGCAGGACATGTTTGAAGAGCTTCAGGGCAGAGGAAATGACCTGGGAGTTGCAGTGGGAGAGGGACTCCCTGAGATTCTTGTAGAGCGAGGAGGAAAACTTTTTCAAGGCAGGCATCCTTGCAAGAGGATTTGCAGTAAGGTTAAAATCAACTAGGTAAAAACAAGGGCTGCAGATACTGGAAACCAGATTCTAGACTAGAGTGGTGCTGGAAAAGCACCACAGTTCAGGTAGCATCCGAGGGTCAGAGTCCAGAGTATGTTGTTGGGAAAGCACAGCTGGTCAGGCAGCATCTGAGGAGCAGGAGAATCGACGTTTTGGGCATAAGCTCTTGATCAGGAAAGTTCATAAGGTTTGAAGGCTTTGAATTACACTTTATAACATTAATAAGGTTAAAAGGGACTTAAAGAACATGACAACTCCTATATTTCTCCACACCTCTAAAGATATTTGGACTGAGTTTGTACTGTTTTATGCTTCCAGATGTACTGCAGGATACCATCCTCAAGAAATTGCAGCATTATTACCCGAGGGCTACATCAGTGTATATATTTTGCAACTTCAATGTAGAAAATTCTATGCTACAGTTGCTAATAGTGACTGTTCAGTAAGGAACTAGTTGCTATAATTAATTCTGTTATTACAAATGTATAACTAATGTAAAACATCTCAAATCTTTAAAGCCTAATGAATGGTACCATGCTATTAGAAAGTCAGCATTGCAGTGATTCTACCAATAGTGTCCACTCAAGAGTATGGCAAGTCATACACATGTTTATAGATATCTGATTTTACTGATGTTCAATACATTTGATCTTTTGTAGCTGACACTTAGCTTTGCATTGAGTAGGAAATCTATTTCACAAGTAGAAAGCTAAAATAACTACCATGAGCTAAATCACAATTTTTTTGTGTTTGAAGAAATTCTGAAGAAGGGTAACTGGACTCAAAATGTTTCCTCTGCTGCCTTTCCACAGTTGCAGCCAGACCGGCTTGGTTTCTCTATAGCAATTTCTGTTTTGTTTCAGATTTCTAGCACATGCAGTTTTTTCTTACACAAATGTTTTGTGTCAGCCCATTATTTTTCTTTCAAAATAGAATAATTTACGAGAGTAACATTTATTAAACATTTGTTATTAACAACAGTGCATGTGTTTTAAATAAATATTATGCGAAACAAATGTTATTTTCAAACCTCCTGATTTTCAAGGTTTACAGTGTACAACATAGGTTACATCATTTTAAGGGTATAGAAACTATAGGAGATAGACCAGAATTGCACACAATATTCCAAAAGTGGCCTAACCAATGACCTGTACAGCCACAATATGACCTCCCAATTCCTATACTCAATGCTCTGACCAATAAAGGAAAGCATACCAAATGCCTTCTTCAATATCCTACCTACTTGTGACTCCACTTTCAATGAAAATATGAACTTGCACTCCAAACTCCCTATGCTCAGCAACACTCCCCAGGACCTTACCATTAAATGTATAAGTCCTGCCCTGATTTGCCGTTCCAAATGCAACACCCCATATTTATCTAAATTAAACCCATCTGCCACTCCTCAGTTCATTGGCCCATCTGATCAAAATCCCATTGTACTCTGAGATAACCTTTGCTGTCCTCCAATTTTGGTGTCATCTGCAAACTTACTAACTATATGTCCTATGTTCACATCCAAATCATTTACATAAATGACAAAAAGCAATGGACCCAGCACAGGGGGAGGCTGAATAGACGGGGGCTGTTTTCCCTGGAGTGTCAGAGGCTGAGGGGTGACCTTATAGAGGTTTATAAAATCATGAGGGACATGGATAAGGTAAATAGATAATTTTTTTTCCCTGGGGTGGGGTAGTCCAAAACTATAGGGCATAGGTTTAGAGTGAAAGATGTAAGATATAAAAGAGACAACGTTTTCACACAGAGGATGGTGCATGTATGGAATGAGCTGCTAGAGGAAGTGGTGGAGGCTGACACAATTACAACATTTAAAATACACCTGGATGGATATATGAATAGAAAGGATTTAGAGCGATATGGGCCAAGTGCTGGCAAATGGGACTAGATTAGATTAGGATATCTGGTCAGCAAGGACAAGTTGGACTGATGGGTCTGTTTCCATGCTGTACATCTCTTTCACTCTAATTAGTACAACAAAGCACTTTTTTTTTTCAGAACAATGTCCTGTGCTCTTAAGATGTTTACATATATCCAAGCTGAACTTGAATCGAGTTATTTTTCAGGTCTATCGGGTGGGACCCTGATGTAGACTTTGAATCACTCATGAATAAAAAAGAGGCCTCATGTCCTATCTGTGAAATTGAGTAGTAAATGATCATCAACTCTATTGCTTCAGTGGTCACCAAGTAAAGCAAAGAAGAATAACCCCTACAGTGTGGAAACAAGTCTTTCAGCCCAACAAGTCCACACCAACCCTCTGAAGAGTAACCCACCCAGACTCATTGCACTACGTTTCACCCCTGACTAACGCACCTAACCTACACATCCCTGAACACTGTGGACAATTTAGCACAACCAATTCACCTAACCCGCACATCTTTGGATTGCAGGTGGAAACTGGAGCACCCAGAGGAAACCCACGCAGACACAGAGAGAACGTGCAAACTCCACACAGACAGTCACCCAAGGCTGGAATCAAGCCCGGGTCCCCAGCACTGTGAGGCAATAGTGCTAACCAGAGCCACCATGCCACCCATGCATTTTCTTCTGACTCAAATTTTGGAACAACCTTTCTGTCGAGCTAGCTACAATTGCCATTCACTGCCCCACAGCAATTTGCATGAACCAACCCCCTTCCTGGAACTTTTAATGTATGACTGTTAGTGAAGCTTATGGTCCAATATTTTGGTTGTTCAAATGTAAAATCTGCCTTAGGAAGTATGATAGCTACTGGCAGCTCACACGCAAAAGGTTTAAAAGGCCTGAGTTCTATTGATTGGTCTCTCTTCTGTTGGTTGAGTGCATCAAAGCTGGACCCAGATGAATTTCTGCCTTAAGGTGTTTGAAGAAAATCGGCTTTGAAGCAGGGAGTTCATTTTAATGGGAGCAATTATAATTAGATGATTCAGTTGTCTCTGTGATAGCAAAGAAGGTTACAACTCATTTTAGATCTTTAAGTATATCTGTGGAAAATTCTCCAAGCCCCTTCTACCCCATAAAACACTTTAGGTAATTGATATTAGATTAAATAAAACACCTGTCCTGCTGTGTGCTTAGAATGTGTAGTTGTTTTTGAAATGTTCAATGATTCAAAGCTATCAAAATAAATTAGTTCACTTGAATATGTTACTGAAATACATCAAATTTATCATTGTAGTGTTATGTGGGAGGGGGAAAGCAATACTAGTCCCAAAGCTTTATAAATTAAATAGGAAATCATTCAGATTCATCCGACATTTACTACATAATATAATATAAATCGTTGCTTTTGAGGGCTTTATGCCTTGCTAACATTGTGTCAAAATAAATTATATCACAATTTGCATTGTACTAGTAAGTGTTCCGTAATGAATATTAACAATAAAGTGTGCACATGAATATTGAATTATCTTGTAGCAACCTTGGAGAAGTTAACATGTTAAAGTATCATCTATAAGCATGGTGTTTTGCTGAAAATGTTTTTAAGGAATAAAAACCTATGATAGTATATTGGGTTTGTGTCATATGCAGGTCATATAAATCAAGACACAGAAATGTTCCATTATTCAGTCAACCAAGCAGAAAATAAGAAAATGGAATTTTCAGTTTTTACTCTACTGGATCCATTCATGAAGGAATTTCTGTTACTGTGTTATTTTATCAATCAAACAGTAACCTCCAAAAACTTACACGGAGGTAAATGGATTTTAACTAAGGTTTTTCCTCCTTTACATATTCTGTTTATATGAGAAAAATAAAGTATGATGTCTTAAAGAAGCAATTAAATTTAGGAGAACAGATAGGCATACTGATAGGGTTCACTGAATAAGGGTTGGAGACAGCTCACAAGGAAAATAAATGGTGTGTACATCAATTGAGCTGAATGGCCATGTATTAAAAGAATTATTCTGAAAATGATAATTCAAATTACATCATACTATATACACTGCAAAAGTCGAATTTGAAACTCATATTTAAAAATCATACCATTCATTATGATAACACAACTTATTCTGATCTGTAATTTACCTAAAACAGTGTAGATTTGGCACCAAGTTTGGAAATAAGGTATTTTTAGTTATGTTTTTAGATATTTTCTCTTTATTTCTTTGTCAGATATTTGAATAATTTCTGTGACATTTCCTTGTGATTCTTTTGTTGTGATAAAGAGAGTGACTGCCTCTGCCATAAAAGCTGCATTTGAACAAGTGTGGTACCAAAGAGCCCTACCAAATCTGGAGTCAATTGCAATTCATCTGTTGGAGTCATACCTGACACAATGAAGGTGGTTTTGGTTGTTGGAGGTAATTTACCTCAACTCCAGAACATTTCTGCAGGAGTAGATGCTTTCAAATTAACCTTTTCAGAGATTTTATTACATCCCTCTTGGGCAGATGGGAGTTGAACCTGAGACTCCTGAATCAGAGATAGGGACACTACTACAGTGCTACAAGGTCCCCCAATCCTCCAACTAATGCCCGAGGCTGAACCATCTTCAGCTACTTCATCAATGGCTTTCCCACCCTCATAAAATCAAAAATAGAGATAATTGCTGATAAATGCAAAATGTTCAGTACCATTTATGACTCCTCAGATATTGAGGCATTCAGTCTCCAAATGCAGCCATTCCTAGACTAAAATCAACCTTGGGCTGAAAATTTGCAAAGAATATTTATGCCACACAAGTACCAGGCAATAGCCAACTCTGACAAAAGAGCATCTAACAATCGCCCTTTCATTGGCATTGCAATATCTGAACTCCCCCCCGCCATCAACATATTGGGAATTATTGTTCCCAGAAACTGAACTGGATTAGCCATATAAATACAGTGCTAACAAGAGCAGGTCAGAGATAGGAATCCTACAGTGAATAACCCAAATCCTGACTCCTCAAAGCCGGTCCACTGTTTAAAAAACCTCAAGTCAGGAGTGTGATGAAATACTCTCCACTTACATGGATGAGTGGAACTCCAACAACACTCAAGTAGCTGACACCTCCAGGATAAAGCAATTCATTTGATTGGCATCATATCAACATACATACATTCACTCCCTTCACCACTAACACTGTGGTGTGTATGGTCTACACGATGGATTGCAGAAATTCACCAAGGATCTTTACACAGTACCTTCTGGACCCACAACACTACAATCTAGAAGGACAACAGCAGAAGATACACCAGAAAATGGGAACATACCATTTGCAAGTTCCCCTCCACACTACTCACCATTTAGGCTTGGAAATTTATTGCTGTTCCTTCAGTGTTGCTGGGTCAAAATCCTGGCACTCCCTTCTTAATAGCACTAGGGTCTACCTACAGCACATGGACTGCAGTAGTTCAAGAACACAGCTCACCATCACCTTCTCAAGGGAAACTGTAAGCGATTGTCCAGCAAGTAATGCCTACATTCCGTGAATGAATAAAACAAACATGGCCGCTCACATTTCTACTTCTTATAGCTAAGCAATTACAGACAATCTCTACTCAATTCTTGGAAAGATTAATTTCAAGTTTCAATAGTTGGGAGTTCCAGGGCCAGGAGGTTGGAATTTGCTTATGGGTACAGTTCAAGTTAGGATTACAGTTATTGTTCTGTAGAAATGCCAAAAGTCTCAAATATTACTGTGATGAAAGGTTATAACTTTCTAAAATCTTAGAAGATTAAAAAAAAATTACGTTAACAGTTATTGCCCATTCCTAGATGTCCTTGAGAGTAAACATGATTTGTTGTAGTCTGTAATAAAGGCACGCCCATATTGGTAGCAGAGTGAACTTTTGACTCAGCAGCAATGGCAGAGTGGTAATATAGGCCCAAATTAAATTTGTGTCTGATTTGTAGGAAGGTGCATAGCTAAGTAGAATTTACAGACTTAACTTATTTAAATAATTTACAAAAGACATTAAAACAATTGAGCACTTGCTGCTGCTGTTAGGATTCCAACTCAGTTCTACGTCAAATGGGTCCAAGCCAAATGGTGAAGAATAACATGAGACACAGATCTTGTCAGCATTACAAATTACTGCCTGCTAGCTATCAATCCAGTGACCCAGCTAACTTTCTGTGAAGGTTTGAGTAATCAAATGAATAAATAAACTAATTAACTAAATAACCACACTTGAAAGGCACCCTATAACAAAAACAAAAAAAAATGAATAAACGAAAGTTATATGTCATTTTGGTTAGAAATAATGTCCTTCAGTTCCTACGATATAGACTGGCTGCTGAAGGCCTCAAGCCTACTGGTGAATATCACATGCTTCTGTCCAAGGGCATCTGGGTCTGAATATAATTGTGGAATAGAAATTTGGTTTCAGAGCCTGAGATTAGTCCCCTTTTTCTCTGGTTATTTACAAGAAATCATATTATTTCAGCTCAATGACCAGCATGTTACTTGGCAGGGTGGGGTTAATCATTAAGGTTTTATTGCAGACTTGAGTTTTATGACCACCAGAGAAAAAGATGAAGCCAGGAACTGGTTCTTGAAAGGTGAAGAGTGCCATAATAGCAGGGAAACTAATATTAGCTGCCAGGAACGTAGAGATGTCCTGTGATGTTTTGAAGTTGGGAAGAAAGAAGTTCCAGAAGATATGGGGATGTTATAGAGATGACATCCTATAAAGCATGTGTTTAGGGATGCCACATTAAGTAATAGTGACCTGAGTAAGCAGTTTATTTTAAGTATCTCAGGGCAGATCATGAACTGAAAAAAATAACATGCATTGAATACACAATAAAGAATGCAATTACAACTGGGCTAACTGAGCAAGAAGTTTTAGCGTAGAAATAAATGTGACATTTAATTGGGATTTGAGTATTTTTACAGTTATGACTAGAATAAAAGAGATGACATCCTGCATGATGTTTGGATTATTTGGAAATTCTTCCAGTAGTTTTTGTGTGGTGTAATCTTGATTGTCTTTTTCCTTTTTGTAGTAAACTTTGATGGTCCTTTGTTCAAAGTACATTGGAATATGTTCAATGACTGACCAGCACAGTAAACAAAAAGAAAAATAAAACTTAAAACCTATCATCAGGGTTTCACTCTGGGATCTGACTTGTCCAGATTTACCAATAGCTGGCATCATAACACTATGAACAAACCACAAGGCCCGTATTTGCACAAAGGGAGCTTTGTTTAGCTGTCTCCAGAGCAAATAGGTAGAATCTGTTCAAGTGTTTGATGATGAAATAACTCCTAGACGTAACTTCTGTGTTAAAAACCTCCTCCTCCTCCTCTCCAACAAGTTTAAGGGTCTCACGGGCTTCTTGTCACTGATATTAAGATTACCCATTCAGCTTCCCTTGCTGCTTTCCTCCAGTTCCCTAGCTGCCTACTAAATATCCCTTGTCAGCAATTCTCCACCTTAATCCTGGACCTGCACCTTCTTCTGATTAATTTGGTTTTGTCTATACCTGATGCTTCCAGCGTTTTCTACTTTTGAGTAGATTAGCTGAATTCTGTCTGCAGGACATTGTGTATAAATTAACGCTACATTTAACATTACAGAAATGACTACATTCAAAGCATCGCATTGACTATAAAACGATGTGGTTGTGAAAAGCGTTGTATAAGTCTTTTCTTCCTTGATTTAATAATTTCCCTCAATCCTTCTTCTTAAATCTTCACTGGCTTTTATGTTCATTCCTCTCCTGTTTCTGAATATTTACCATTTGTTTTTCCCATCCCCCTCAGCCCTTTAACTATTATCACTTTTCCGGTTGCCTATCTTTGATCGATCCTCTGGCTGTAGATTGCTCGAGGCTGACTACTCGATCCCGGAGTTCCCCGGTTCCCATCTGGGGGTCTCTTCGCTCATTTATCTTGTGATCAGCAGCAGCTGATTAGGTCCGCAGCACAATTTGTGGGAGTTTCTGGTCTGAGCAATTCAATCGGCTGAATACAGGCGAGACAGCTGTCCCATAGTATATTGTTTACTAGAGGAAGCGTCTGCTCAGTTTTGCTTATTTATCCAGTTTTGTGATAGCAGTTTTTGTTTTAGAAATTCGAGCTTTTATGCTAGGTAGCTAACCAAAGTGCCTTATGGATAGTCCCGAAAGAAATTGCTGCGCTCAGATTAGAAATATGCTCACATTATGCATCATGTTCAATGAAATTTATTTTTATTCCACGACCTTCCATAAATTAACATAACCAATCCGAGGCTTCATCTCAGTCAATTTTTAGTTACTGTGTTTGAGACTAGCTGTAGCTTTTCAGTCCTTCTGCAGATATTATAAACAAGATATGTTTGCCATTTAGAAATGTAAATTCATCAGTGCAGCAACTACAATTACAGAAGCATAGAAACGCTGGTCAGTGCATTGGGATCGAAAGAGCCAATTTCTAATCCTACACACACACGAAATGCTCATATTGCAGTTACTTCAGGAGGTTTAAAGGAGATTTATTAAAGGTTTTCTTTTTCATTGTCTACATTGGTTTAATGGATTTGCCAATCGAGCAAGATACGTGGCTGTCACAGTAACAAGAGTCAAGTAAACACTGGTGTTACCCTCTTGGAGCTCGAGAACCGTGGGAAAGCTGCTCAGAAAACCCTGTAAAGATAAGCATTTGGACTTCACTGTGATCTTTTCATTATCACATAGCAGCCGGACATTCCGTGCTGTGAGGTATTGGAGGGACGGTAGAGTATCAGAAGAAAATAGGTTAATCATAAATATAAACAAAGTATTAACAAGGAGATTACCATTTAAGTTCTTGCAGCTTCGACAAAAAGGTAATATTTCAGTGCTCAGAGTCTAAGGCCGACTCCAGAGGAAACATGCTGGGGCTATACTTTAGTTTGAAAGCGAGGTCAGAGGCACTCAAACGTGCAATCGTGGATATGCAAAGAGGCCTTTACATACCGTGTTAATTTTAGTCCCGTTTAATCCAGGCCAAGTTTTAAATTTTTGAGCCAGAGTCAAACAGCTGAAATCTCGAAATCCTCATTGATGAGAAGTGAGAAACTGGCAACTCGTCCGCATTTCAGCCCGAAAACACGGATTGTGTCACTTAGAAATAAATCAATAATTTCAAACTCTTGTATACCTGTTCTATTGAAGTGGTCAAACGTAGACTAATTGAAATTGCTGGAAGGCATATGCATTACTATTTATTTTTAAGCAGCAACTCTATTTACCTATTGCCCTCGAATAGAGGCAGAATATGTTGGCTACCGTTTTGGGAGAACAAAGTGAAATGTGCTTTCCAAACTGATCTTTAATTCAATAGATGTGAGTAAGTTAAACAAAAGCAGTAATCAGCCTTTAATTTGCACATGTCAAGCCAAGCTTTGTGAGGATTAGTGTTTAAGTACTTTCTAAAGATATCAGGCATTGCTGTTGTGATTGAACCCATCTTATATCACCACCCTTTGCTATTATACAATTGAGTTGGTATTAAAGGTTTCAATGTTTCAGCTTGTTAATAGTTCTACTGATTTTACCCTTGGTAGGGTAAAACTATACAGTTAAACATATTCAGAAATTGCTAGAGACACTCAGTAGATCTGGCAGCACCTGTGGAGAGAAAACATAGTTAACATTTTCAGTCCAGTGACCTTGCTTTAGTTAAACATATTGTTTGATTGAAACCTCAACTAAGAAAGATTTCTGATCATTAAAGTAACCTTAGCATTGCTAATTATAGATTGAGCCCTACAATGACATTTTCTCCCAATGAAGACAATGAAGTCTTCATACTAGCAAAATGATCCGAGGATAGTATATATATATATATATATATATATATAGTTATGGTAATAGCAGAAACAATTTATCTATATTAACTAATATATGCATATAGAATCTTAATTTCTAGGATATTGTTATGTCTTTTGGCATTCTTGAGGAATTAAGAATGTGAGATGACAATATTTAATTGCTTAAGAATATTTATTATTAAATCCAATTATTGATTATCTTATAATAATGGGTACTATGTCATAGAGAATATAATAATTAAATATCATGAATTCACTTATGCACAGTGACTAATTTAACCAAAGTAAACATGCAAATCTGTTTCCTCCAGATATGGAGCATTGGTGTTTTGTTCAATAAAAGCTAATTAAAACATGACAATTCTACTCTAAATTTAAAAAAAATCAAATCCACCTGAAGAAAAGTTGGATATTCAAATAAATATTTTCAGAAACTTATACTTGCAGTCCAGCATAATTTCTTAAGAGGATGAATTTTCTTTGTCTGAACCCAATTTTTAAGATAGAGGAAGTCTTTGCAGATTTTGCCTCTATGGGCCACCTCTCAGAAAATTATTCTCCTGGTTCGCTTCTACTGACCCCCAATGCCTAAGTGTAAAGAAATTTCTTACAACTCTTTGTGGGACCAGAAAAGAGCCATTATTGTTTATTGTTATGTCTTATAAGAAAGGCAGAATTCTTAATGGATTATAATAATCCCTTTTCAAAAATAGTTTGCGGTAAAGATTGTAGTAGGTACAAAACCATTCATCCCTCCCTGTTTGCAATGCTTGCACCTGATAATATTTCAGATTCTCATACTGCTTAGTTCTACTTTAAATTGTTGGATTGCTTAATTGCTGGATCAGTTTGGTGATTTTATTTGCAATACTAAAATCTACAGGTTCACATTATTCCTGTAACTTTCTGGTGTAAAGAATAGCTTTCTTTTAGGGTCAGATATTTGTATAGCATGGAAACAGACCCTTCAGTACAATTTGTCCATGCCAACCAGATATTCTAAACTGATCGAGTCCCATTTGCCAGCATTTGCCCCTCATATCCCTCTAAACCCTTCCTATTCATGCATCCATCCAGATGCCTTTTAAATGTTGTAATTGTGCCAGTCTCCACCACCTCCTCTGGCTGCTCATTCCATAAGCACACCATCCTCTGTGTAAAAAGACTGCCCCTTAGAATCCCTTTTATATCTTCCCTCTTTCATCTAAACTTATACCTTCTACTTTTGGATTTGCCGCCCTGGGAAAACAACTTTGGCTATTCACCCTATCCATGACCCTCATGATTTTATAAGCCACTATAAGGTCACCCCTCAACCTCTGATGCTCCAGGGAAAACAGCCCCAGCCTATTCAGCCTCTCCCTATAGCTCAAACCTTTCAGCCCTGGCAACATTCTTGTAAATCTTTTCTGAATCCTTTCAAGTTTTTTAATGTTTTCCCTATATCAGGAAGACCAGAAGTCTAATCAATGCCCGGTTTCACTGTAACATGATATCCCAACTCCTATACTCAATGCACCAACCAATAAACACAAGTGTAACAAATGCCTTTTTATATAGCACTTTTCATCAAAATGACCCAAGGTACTTCACAAGAAGTGTAAAAAATTGGTTGAAAATAACATTTGAGCACCATAAGGAAATATTATGATAATTGACGTAAAGAAAGGTCAAAGAGGCAGGTTTTAAGGAATGCCTTAATGGAAGAAAAAGAGGCTCACAGTTTCAGTAAAAGTTGTCCAGACCTTGGGGTCTAGGCAACTCAAGACATAGTTGCCACTGGTAGAACAATTGTAATTGGAGATCAATAAGAAGCCAGGCTTGGAGAATGCAGAGGTTTTGGAAAGGATTGAATGGCTGGGAGAGAATTGAGTGATTATGGATAAGGCCATGAAGGGAATTGTAAATATCAATAAGAATATGAAAACTGAGGTATCACTGGTTCATCTGGTGTGGGAGTGATGGATGACTATAACTTTATGTAAATTGGGATATGGCAACAGAGGTTTAGATAAGTTCAAATTTTTGGATTGGTTAGCCAGAAAAACTTCCAAATAGTCATGTTTTTAAGCAAAAAAGACATGTATCAGGATTTCAGCAGAAAATATGCTGAGGAAAGGACAGAAATAGAGGAAAGAACATAGGTTGTCTTGGCTCTAGTATGGAATAGCTGGGCAGAAACATATCTTGTGGTTAAATGGGCACCAAGGTTGCAAATGGTTCAGTTTCATGTTTGAATCCCACTAAGCAGGCTTCAGTTTTTGCCAAAGTACTGAAATAGCCCTTACGTCACTGTGACAAACTTAAACCTTTCCTCCTCAACCTTCCCAACCTGTCGGCAGCTTTGACATAGCTGTCCATGCCAGCCTGTCTACAGCCTCTCCACTGGCAAACAGCTCAGTGGAACTGTTCTCATTTGGTTCCATTCTTATCAAATTGTAATGAAAGAATCACTTGCAATGGCTTCACTTCCTGTTCCTGTAACATTTTCTCTGGTGTCTTCCAAAGATCAGTCCTTATATCTCCCTCAATCTTTGCTCTAAGCGCTACCCTGAGCAGCTGCATCACTGCTTGGTTTGGGAATTGCACCGTCTTGGATCGTAAGACCCTACAACGGATAGTGAGAACAACTGAGAAGATCATTGGGGTCTCTTTTTCCTCCATTACAGACATTTACACCACACGCTGCATCCGAAAGGCTAACAGCATTGTGGACGACCCCACACGTCCTTAATTCAAATTTTCCCTCCTGCCATCTGGCACAAGATACCGGAGAATTCAGTCTCTCACAGACAGATTTGCAATAATTTCTTACCTCAGGCCATTAGGCTCCTTAATATTGTATGATCACACTCTATTCCATTTACAATTTTAAGACGACTTTTTGAATTGCTGCTAAAACAATGTTTTATTAATGATCAGTCATTGTTACATTGTAAGGTGTCCACCACTCTGCCTGTTGTCTTGTCTTGTCAGGAATAACTGTGCTGTCTTGCATGTTTTGCATTTTTCTATTCACTTTATGTTGCCCTGTGCATGACTGTATTCTTGTATAGGCTGTATGTTCACATAGCACCTTGGTCCTGGAGGAATGCTGTCTTGTTTATATTGTGCTAGCTGTATATGGTAGAAACAACAAATCAAGTTACTCTACTCTAATCCTTGATGGTGTGATCTGAAGGCAAGATATTAGTTTTCACATGTATTATGTTGATGACACCCTGTTGTACCTTGCCACCACCTCTCTTGACTAGTCCTACGTAGCTAAATAATCAGAGTATTTACTTGACATCCAGTACTAGATGGGCAAACATTTCTACCAGTTAAATTTGGACAGAGGTTTTGGTTCCCAATCCATTCCCTAACTACTGATTCCATACATTTCCCTGACAACAGTTGGAGATTAAGCAAGATTGTTCGCAATCATGGTATTACATTTGTTCCAAACTTTTATTTCTGTCATCTCTCAGAACAGCCATTTTCTTATCTATGACATTAATCCACTTCATCCCTGACTCAGCTCATTTGCTGCTGAAACCCTTATCCATGTCTTTGTTACTGCTGGTCTCGACTATCCTAATGTACTCCTGGCTGGTCTTCCACATTCTACCCTTCATAAACTTGAGGTCAACTTTGTTTTCTGAGTCTTAACACATTAAACAAGATTCTCCTGTGCTCTGTTCAGAGCATGTTTGTGGCCATTTTAATGTTTAGATAAGAGATTTGAATGTCCAGCAATTAACCAACAGTGCTACAACAAAGGATTTCACATTTTAAACAAAAATTAATATTAAAAACATTTAAACAAATACTACTAACAGCAATATATTTTAAAATATTTTCAACATAGTTTTATTGGTTGTGACAAACAAAAGCTCACTCACTTCAATAATTTCAGTCCGAGACCAAAAATCTGAACTAGTAGTGCCGTTTTATTTGTACACTTGCAAGTGGGTGCAATGTCTAATGCCAGGTAAGACAATGACAAATGCACATCAAATCCAACAAACTCTCGAAATTTATACAGTTTGAATCCCCATATTTTTTCTTATTTCATTGTTTGCCCCCTCCTCCGCTTACATCACTCATTTCCTTAAGACTGATCCCACAACTTCTGTTTATCCGGCCTTGTCAGTGACAAATGCCTATCTCTGGCTCCCATAAGGTTGTTTGACGTCATCCCATCCTTTGCTTACCATTATCTACTCCCTCCATCTGCGCTGCCCCTCACAGCATCTTATCACTAAGCCCTTTTAATTGGGGTTTGTTCCTGTGTCTCTGTACAAGTGGGAAACCTACTGTTTATAAAGGCCTCTTTTCACAGCATTTTATCTAGTGCCTGTATTTCTACTATTGTTTTGTAATCACGTCTCATGCTGACATATCATTTTTAACGGATTATATACTTCCTCTATGTAGTTCCCATTCTTGTTAACTCAGCTCTTAGCTGAGAAACAATCATAGACTAATGTGAATTCATTTACTCTGTATCAGAGCTTATAATTTGCAGAAATAACATTAATTCACCTATATCCCACATTGGTTGTTAGCATCCCCTCCATGAGTTGCCTTATCTTACAAAATTGTGAAGGTTCATTCACTTTTTTTTGAACCAACTCAAAAGCTAGGCCATAAGTCCTTTGGAATTTACTTCATTTTTCCATCTGTCGTCTGAGGTGAGGTTCTGTGGAGGTCTTTCCATTAGCTTTTGGCCATGCAACCCTCTACCTTTACTGAATTCTCAACTCTGAATGTTGCAGCTTCTTGTTCAGGTTCCTACTAGATATTGAATTACCTTTCCACAGCTTCTCAAGCTAGCTCTATTGATTGCTTTCTTCCATAAGACTCTGGGAGGGCTACGGGATTTATTTTACTGGATACAATCTAAGGAGATTTTCTATCTGCTCTCCCTCATGAAGTCCTGTTACAGTCAGAGATCCATCTGCCTTCCATGCAGCGAATAATGTGGTATTTTGCTTATATTCAGGCCTAACTGCATTGTCTGCTGTTGGTGTTCCCAACTGTGTGAGTTGCAGTCTCCAGCACAGTAAAGCTACAATTGCCTCTATCTGTTCCCAATTCAACTGATTGCTTCTGTGAGCAAGGGCACACAGATAACTTAAACAAAAAAACAGAAAGATTCCACCCTGAATCAGTATTTCCGTAGTAACGTGACACACATGACTTTGTACAGATAGAAATGCAAATTTGATACCTTTTAATTCAAAGCTTTTGTTGATTCTAGGAAAACCACAGAAATAATTTCTATATATAGTAGAGTTTTACAACTTTCTTTGCCAGAATTTCCAGCTTTCAGCTTCTTTGATTGAAATAACAATCCCAAAATGTGTCACTTGCTGTGCAAGTGTTGACACCTTCTCCCTATGACTTTCCAAGATAAACATAAGGCAGCTTTTAACAGTAATTAATTTCCATCTTGTTTCAATTGTATCAACTTTGTGATTTTTATGTGTTTCTCAATCAGGATTTTCTATTTAACACTTTAACCTCCAACTTAAAACTTAATTTCCAATAACTAGAAGTTATTTCCTAAAATATGAATTATGAACTAAGTATTTGCAGTAGCTTACTGACTACATTGGCTCTCATTCAAATAATATATTGGTTTTGAATTTCTTATCCTTGTTTATATGTCTCTTTATGGCCTGTCACTGTCTCCCTCTGTAATATTGTCTAACCCCACAATCAATAATCCCTCTAACTTTGCTTTTAGATGTGTAGATCTCCAAAATCTATATGTGGTAGCAACTTGTGATACTGGAAGACAATGCATCAGCAATGCTAATGGAGGAATGTCAGCCGTGAAGCTTAGAGGGAACAGTGCCCCAATCCAACAAGATACGTCTGATCCTCTAATTCTCAATCATAATTGCTCAATCTCAGATGGCTGTGTCTTCAGACGTCTTGGCTCCAAGTTCTGGAATACCTTGTCTCTCTAATTTGATTTTTTATCTTTAAGACATTTCTTCAAGCCTATTGCTTTGACCAAACTTTTGATAATCCTTATATGGCTTGGTGTCATACTTTATTTTTTTAATGCTCTTGCAAAGTGCCTTGGGCTATTTCATTATGTTAAAGGTGCTATATAAATTGTTGCTGGTCAAGAGTATGTGAAAAGATAGTTTGCTATAATTAGTCACTTAATAAGTTTGTGTAACTTTGATAGTTTCGGTGCTGTGACAGGAATGAGAACCTGATTTGAATGGTTCAAATATGGAATTACAGGAATTGTGGGCACAGAATTGTGAGGAGACAACATACTTAAACACTTTGGAAGTTTGGAATTGGATGATGGTTTGCAACATGGAAGGTTAATAATGGAAAGTTTGTAAAGGAGGTGAACAGGGCCACAGGAAAGATCACTTAACAATGATACCTATTGTGGGGCTAAGAAGTGAAATTGTGGGGTGAAAAAAATTGGCATAAAGGTATTTGAGGCAGCTGGAAGTGGGGAAGATAAGTTTCAGAAATATATCTGGGTGATAGGAGTGAAACTAGAGAAATAAGCAAGTGCAGTGTTAGGAGATGGGGGAAGCTTAGGGGAAATTTGGTTTGGTTAACTAGGTTAGTAATGGCAAGAACTGAATGAATAGTCTTGTTCTTAGTGATAGAAAGGTTTATGAGTTCCTCACATTTGTTGGTGAAGATGATCTAAGGATACAATGTGCATTGGGGAACAGTGGATTTGATTATTTTGCACTCCAGGATGATTCCGGACTAGTGAACCATTTTGGCAGGTAAGATTAATATAGAATAATGAAGAAAAGTCCAAATTAACAGTCCAAAAATGCTACTCAGTACAAACAGAATTTGACAAACTCAATTACATAGTTAGTAGCTCACATAGGTAAAATACTAACATCCCTTTTATTATAATCCAGAGTATTCTCCAATTCACCGTGAGTATTGTCTTGGATAAGAAGATCTTGCATTTTATACCATCTTTCATGAAGTCAGGATGTCTCTGAATGCTTTGGACCCAGTGAAATTAGCTAGTTTTGTAATGCAGGATATGTGGTGGGCAATTTCCATATTGCAGGTTTCCACAAACAGCAATGAGATATTGATCTGTGTCCCTTAGTTATATTGATTCAAGCATAAATATTCACGAGAATACTACAGAAAATTCTCTGACTTTCCTTTGGACAGTGTCATCTAATCTTCAATACACATTTGTGAGGGATGATGGGACTTAGTTTAATGTCTCATGTAAAAGCTGACACCTACAACAATACAGAACCCCTTCAGTCCTTCAGTGAAATATTAGCCTAGATTATGTGCTGAAGTCTCTGGCTCAAATCCACACCTTCTGACTCAAGCAGGCTGTTGCTACGAAACTAAAGCTAGTACCTCAGCCAATAATAATAATGAAAATAATAATGATAAATTCATAAACTCAAAAAGAGAATGGACTTTGTTGGGTGAAAAAGGACCAAGGTTTACCTAGTTCTGCAACATAGCCAGTTTTAAGATGAGAAAAACCTGCCAATGGTGGAAAGCTTTTGGAACAATAAGTTTAAGCTTCTTCCAAGTTGTCTGCAATTATACAATAAAAGCAATGTGCTTTGGATGCAGGAAATCTACAATAAAAGCAAAAAGTGCTAGAAAAATTCAAGTTCTGGCAACATCCGTGGAGAAAGAAAAACACAGATGATATTTCAAGTCCAATGTGACTCTCCTGTGGAAATTATCCTTTACCATGTCTCTTTTATCATATGCTATATCCCAGAGTATTTAACTTATATTTGACTGTATCGATGCATTTTGCTTTCACAGTTTCATGAAGGAGTCAGTACAGACCTTGAACACTCATTCATCAACAAGGTTTTTGCACACTTTTTCTAAATTTATTCCTTGCATGATGTTTTCTGAAAGAGCCAGACAATAGTTTAAACACTCATTCATGACTAAAGCACATCTTTTTCCTGAATTTACTCCTTCCGTGCATGCATTCACATTTGACTGTTCTAGGCAAATTAAACTAACTTGTTGTGCTCTACATTATCTGATCCCATTTAAATCATAAAAACAGAAATCTTGTCAGATCTTAACTTCCAAGGAGAACTTGCTCAATTTACGTTTACCCTCATAAATCTATTTCTCTATCCTCTTACTCTTTCTAAGAGTGGCAAATGGAGTTTAATTTAGATAAGTATGAGGTGCTGAATTTTGGGAAAGCAATCTCAGCAGGACTTATATACTTAAAGGTAAGGTCTTTGGGAGTGTTGCTGAACAAAGAGATCTTGGAGTGCAGGTTCATAGCTCCTTGAAAGTAGAGTCACAGGTAGATAGGACAGTGAAGAAGGTGTTTGGTATGCTTTCCTTTATTGGTCAGAGCATTGAGTATAGGAGCTGGGAAGTCATGTTGCGGCTGTACTGGACATCGTTTAAGCCACTGTTGAAATATTACATGCAATTCTGATCTCCTTCCTATCGGAAAGACGTTGTGAAACTTGAAAGGGTTCAGAAAAGATTTACAAGGATGTTGCCAGGGTTGGAGGATTTGAGCTATAGGTGGGGCTGTTTTCCCTGGAGCATCGAAGGCTGAGGGGTGACCTCATAGAGGTTTATAAAGTCATGAGGGGCATGGTAGGATAAATAGACAAAGTCTTTTCTTTGGGGTGGGGGAGTCCAGAGCAAGAGGGCATAGGTTTAGGGTGAGATGGGAAAGATATAAAAGGGACCTAAGGGGCAATGTTTCCACACAGAGGGTGGTGCACCTATGGAATGAGCTGCCAGAGGAGAAGTGGTGGAGGCTGGTACAATTGTAACATTTAAAAGGCATCTGAATGGGTATATGAGTAGGAAGGGTTTAGAGGGATATGGGCCAGGTGCTGGAAAATGGGACTAGATTAGGTTGGGATAGCTGGTTGGCATAGACGAGTTGGACTGAACGATTTGTTTCCCTGTACATCTCTATGATTCTAGTTATCAATTAATCTTTTCATACACTTTAGCACAATGTTTTATTCCTTTTAAGGGACTAAGTCTTGCTAGCAAGTTGACCATTTATCGCTCATTTGTAATTGCCTCTGAGAGGGTGGTGGTGTGTATTTGATTGGATTTCATAGGTGAATGCAGCAAGACCTGAACAATGTCTATGCTTGGACCAAAATGTGGCAAGTAGCATTTGCACTACACAAATACCAGGGAATGACCACCTCCAACTAATGTCCCTTAAGATTCAATGGTGTTACCATCACTGAATCCCAACTATCACCATCCTGGGTGTTACCATCGATCAGAAACGGAACCGGACCACCTATATAAGTAGATGGCTACAAGAGCAGGCCAGAGGCTAGGAATCTTGGAGCAAGTAACTTACCTCCTAATTCCACCGTGTTTGTCCATTGCCTACAAGTTACTAGTTAGAAGTGTGATGGAATATTCCCACTTGCCTGGATGAGTACAGCTCCAAAAACATTATAGTTTAAACACTCATTCATGACTAAGGCTTTTGCACATTTTTTTCCTGAATTTACTCCTTCCATGCATGTGCTCACGTTTGACTGTTCTAGGCAAATCTTACCCTCCAAGGAGAACATGCTCAGCAGTCTGTTTGTGTGGCACCACATCAGCAAACATTCACTCCCTCCACCACTGATGCTCTGTAGCAACAGGCTGCAAGTACATGGCAGAAGTTCACCTAAGGTCTTTTGAAAGCATCTTCCATATCCACAACCACTTCCATCTAGAAGGACAAGGGCAGCAGATACATGAGAACACATCTATCTGCAATTTCCTTTCCAAGCCACTCACCATCCTGACTTGGAAATATATCACCATTCCTTCAGTGTTGTTAGATCTGGAAACCAAATCATCCGCCGACATTTCCGCCACATCCAAACAGACCCCACCACCAGGAATATATTTCCCTCCCCACCCCTTTCCGCCTTCAGCAAAGACCGTTCCCTTCATGACTACCTGGTCAGGTCCACGCCCCCTACAACCCACCCTCCCATCCTGGCACTTTCCCCTGCCACCGCAGGAACTGTAAAACCTGTGCCCACACCTCCTCCCTCACCTCTATCCAAGGCCCTAAAGGAGCATTCCACATCTATCAAAGTTTTACTTGCACATCCACTAATATCATTTATTGTATCCGTTGCTCCCGATGCGGTCTCCTCTACATTGGGGAGACTGGGCGCCTCCTAGCAGAGCGCTTTAGGGAACATCTCCGGGACACCCGCATCAATCAACCACACCGCCCCGTGGCCCAACATTTCAACTCCCCCTCCCACTCTGCTGAGGACATGGAGGTCCTGGGCCTCCTTCACCACCGCTCCCTCACCACCAGACGCCTGGAGGAAGAACGCCTCATCTTCCGCCTCGGAACACTTGAACCCCAGGGCATCAATGTGGACTTCAACACTTTCCTCCTTTCCCCTTCCCCCACCTCACCGTAGTTCCAAACTTCCAGCTCAGCACTGTCCCCATGACTTGTCCGGATTTGTCCTACCTGCCTATCTCCTTTTCCACCTATCCACTCCACCCTCTCCTCCCTAACCTATCACCTTCATCCCCTCCCCCACTCACCCATTGTACTCTATGCTATTTTCTCCCCACCCCCACCCCCCTCGAGCTTATCTCTCCACGCTTCAGGCTCACTGCCTTTATTCCTGATGAAGGGCTTTTGCCCGAAACTTTGATTTCGAAGCTCCTTGGATGCTGCCTGAACTGCTGTGCTCTTCCAGCACCACTAATCCAGAATCTGGTTTCCAGCATCTGCAGTCATTGTTTTTACCTCGTTAGATCTGGAACTCCCTTCCTAACATTATTCTAGCACTACCTATGCCAAAAGAACTACAATAATTTAAAAAGGCAGTTCACCATCTCGGGGGCAACAAGGATGGGCAATAAAAGCTTGCTATGCCAATATCACATTGATGAAGTTTAAAAAAGTACTCTTTTGGTATGGAAACATAGAGTTGTGTAACTAAACTAATCATCCAAAGGCTTAGGACAGTAGTTCAAAATAAAAAAGATACACCAAGCAGGAGCATCATCATTGTGGGGAAGCCCCAGCACAGGGAAGCTTGTGGCTGCAGCTGGAATCACACTCCTCCAAACCCTCCTGGAGCATTATCCGCACCAGCACCATTGCCATTCTGATCTGTGAGGACACCTTGAGGCAAAAGCACTATCCCCTCCTGCCTCTGGAGATTTGGAAAATTCCTTCAACCATATGACTTTACAGGTCATTTGCACTGGGTAGTTGGCTACCCACTGCTTGTAGGTGTTTACACTTGCCACCACCATGCTTTTGAGGCAATGTATAAGGGGTGTGGATTGGAGCTAAAGAAAAGGTAGGTGTAGAATTTCTCAGTTGGGCCTAAGTGTTCAGTTGTCACTCTCTGTGCAAAACCATATCCCGGGGAGAAAAGTAAGGTAACAGTTTCTCTGAGGACTTGTCTGACATATTTATTCCCTGGCAACAGCATTAATACCTATTTTGAAAATTATAAGTGCCTCTGACACCTTCAATACTGGGAATAGTTCACACATAATAGTGCATTTGGATACTTATTTGTACTTATAGCATCCAGATGTTAATCCAAATATACAATTAATCGAAATGGATAAACAGAAGCCATTTTAGCACCATAGTACTACATAGGATACTTAAACTGAGTACATCTGGAAATTACCAGCTTGTTTTTGTAATTTTTCTATTGTGTATTATTAATAGGCTTGATAACATCTAATCCAATTGTAATGTTTCATTTTGGTCAAATCAAAGTGTAGAATCTTCTGAAATTTAAAGCTAAAGATGACTCACTTGGATTATCAAGATTGATATTGCAAGATTCTGTTAGTTTCCAAACAGTTTTTAGGTTACCCTTGTTATTAATTACATTTCCCTCCTGGGGTAACAGATGTCCCTGTAACATGAGTGACCTTCATAATGTGTCAGTAAGTACTTGCTGGCATGCTTCCATGGGAATGCTGAAGATTGCATGGAAATCCCTTGAATAAACATTTTCTGCGGCAAATTTAAGGAAATATAATTCAGTTTTAAGAACAAAATTAAAAGCAAAAGCCCTAATTTACATTTATGCCACATTCACATAAAATAATAAAATAAGATGTGGGATGGTTCAACAGAAAGAAAAAGCTACTTTTACTCAAGTGCTCCTTGTTGCAATTACATTCTGGTTAACAAGGTGGCAGCCTGAGGATTTGGCAGGAATTGTGTTCGAACATAATTCCTTTCATCTATGAATTTACCTGGCAGACAAAGGTTAAGATCTCCTCTTTGGCAGCCTGTCAGGTTCTGGTGGAAACAAAGCAGTAATTATATTCCAATTTCTCAGTGGTTGTGGGGTCAAGGTACAAAATTCTATTAGCATACAATGGTTTAAAGAATAGTTTGCCAAATTTGTCTTGGCCCATTTCAGCACAAACATGATAAAAAGACAAACCTGAAATTAAAGTAACAGTACTCATTTGTTGCTCATTGAATTTGATTTCAGATTTTTTTAATCTAAACTCAATGACAGCTGAATTGAGAAATCGTTGATTGGTGCAGAGCTGAGACAACAAGTCGGAAGAGATGCAAATTGAACTTTGGTCTGTGTTGCTGTGCTGAATCCGTTGATCTAAGCTGAAACAGTAGTAAGAACAGTACTTTGGCCTTCAGAGAGAAGTAAAATCAATAAGGCTTCCCACTTTTGATCATTATGACGTAGCTCCTGTTGTAGAAGTTTTAACAACAAAATCTTAAGTTGTGATTCTTGCTTGTTGTCTGTTCATCTACATATATTTACAGTTCTGACTCCAGTTCGAAGTACAGCCACTGAAGAGAATTGCAGTGCATTTGAAATTATACCCTTCCAAGAAACCAGCACTTTTAAAAAGGAAGAGGTGAGGGAAAAAGAATGAAGTAAATGAATGCTATGTCACATCTAGAATGTGGAGATTATAAGGGGGAGGGAAAGAGGGGTCTGGGGGAGTGGAGGACTGTGGGTGTGAAAAGGAATGTGTGTAAGAAAGAGTGGGGTTTGTTAAAACAGGACGTCTCTTGGGGCCATTAGGGCAGTCACCAGCAAGCCATCACCAAGCAGACACTAGATTTTGCCTTCAGTAGGGAGACCATCCACTGTATGCAAGATCCGGGTGGACACCAAATTAGCCCACAAATGGTCATTTAATTAGGAGATTAATTGACCTTTGTTGCCCCTGCAGGTGCTGACCTGCCACTGGAGATATTGCAGTATTTTTTAAATTCACTCATGGGATGTGGGTTTTGCTGGCTACATTTATTATCAACCCCGAGATGCCCTTAATTTGGTGATGAGCTGCCTTTCTGAATTATGCCATTCATTTGGTGACTGTATACCAACGGTACTAACCTACCAACCTTCGCATAAATCAAATCATCCGCCGACATTTCCGCCACCTCCAAACAGACCCCACCACCAGGGATATATTTCCCTCCCCACCCCTCTCCGCCTTCCGCAAAGACCGCTCCCTCCGTGACTACCTGGTCAGGTCCACGCCCCCCTACGACCACCCTCCCATCCTGGCACTTTCCCCTGCCACCGCAGGAACTGTAAAACCTGTGCCCACACCTCCTCCCTCACCTCCATCCAAGGCCCTAAAGGAGCCTTCCACATCCATCAAAGTTTTACCTGCACATCCACTAATATCATCTATTGTATCCGTTGCTCCCGATGCGGTCTCCTCTACATTGGGGAGACTGGGCGCCTCCTAGCAGAGCGCTTTAGGGAACATCTCAGAGACACCCGCATCAATCAACCAAATCGCCCAGTGGCTCAACATTTCAACTCCCCCTCCCACTCTGCCGAGGATATGGAGGTGCTGGGCCTCCTCCACCGCCGCTCCCTCACCACCAGACGCCTGGAGGAAGAACGCCTCATCTTCCGCCTCGGAACACTTCAACCCCAGGGCATCAATGTGGATTTCAACAGTTTCCTCATTTCCCCTTCCCCCACCTCATCCTAGTTTCTAACCTCCAGCAACTCGACTTGTCCGGACTTGTCCGACCTGCCCAGCTCCTTTTCCACCTATCCACTCCACCCTCTCTTCCCTGACCTATCACCTTCATCTCCTTCCCCACTGACCTATTGTACTCTATGCTACTCTCTCCCCACCCCCACCCTTCTCTAGCTTATCTCTCCATGCTTCAGGCTCTCTGCCTTTATTCCTGATGAAGGGCTTTTGCCTGAAATGTCGATTTTGCCTGTCCTCGGATGCTGCCTGAATTGTTGTGCTCTTCCAGCACCACTGATCCATGCCAACGGTACTGTCAGGGAGTCTAGGACTTTGACCAAATGACATTGAAGGCATGATGATACATTTCTAAGTCAGGTTGATGAGAGGCTTAGAGGGAAACGTGCTGGTTGTGGTGCTCCCCTGTGACTGCTTCCTTTATCCTTCAAGATGGTGGTAGTTATGGGTTACAAGGTGCTGACAAAGTAACCTTGCTGAATTTCTCCAATGCTTCTTATGAATGGTACAAACTGCTGTTAGTGTGCATTGGTGCTGGATGGAATGAATGTGGCATGAAGTAAGTGGGCAACTTTGTCCTGGATGACGTCAAGCTTCTTGAGTATTTTTGGGGCTCCACTCATCCAGACAAATCAGGAATATTCCTTCACATTCCTAACTTGTGCCTTTTAGATGGCTATCAGCTTTGAGGAATCAGGTGGTGAGTTAATTGTTGTAGGATTCCTAACGCCCAACCTGCTGTTGGAGCACAGTACTTATATGGTTAGTCCAATTCAGTTCCTGGTCAATGATAACCACCAGGATGCTGATAGTGGGGAATGGTTATATTCTGTCTTGTTGAAGCTACTGTTTATCTAGCACTTGTGTGTATTAATCCTGACCAATTACCCAAGACTTGGTGTTGCACAGACTCTACTGCATATCAACACAGAAAAATATTGTCATTACTAAAAATCATAAATTAAAAAAGAAATTGCCAGAACTACATAGTGGGTCTGACAATAGCTGTGAAGAGAGAAATTCGGTTAATGTTTCAAGATCTATAACCTTGACAGAATTTAAGTTTGGTAATTAGATTTAACTATTGGCTTAACTTTTGTGGCTTTAAATGTCTTTCATTTGTACTTACAGAAAGTATCATTTGGAGACCAATCTATTTTTATACTTTGTGGCAGTAACATCAGCTTACACAAAGGTGGCAGTGTAAGAAACTAGATCAAAGCAATATCACTCGGGATATGCACTAAATCTTTAAAATATTGTTGCCTGCATCAAATGAGAAATGAATCAGACCAAGAAAAGCTACTAAAACAGAATTATTTTTATTTATTCTGATGGGGATGAAGGGGGATGGGCAAGTCCAACATTTAATTGAGAAGAAGTATTTTATAAGAATCATAATTAGCATTTTAATATTAGTATCTTAAAATGAGAAACCACAATACGTCATGCAACTGGTACATTTGAATCATAGCCTATACTGTGCTAAAATCAGAGCAAATTAATTCTGAATTTCCGATTTCATTTTAGTTTAATGACTGACACAACTTAAAACACATGTAAAAGATGGAAATTAAATGATATAAATGGTGAAAATGTGCATTTGGAACATGGTGAAGTATAAATTAAATGATCTGATTACTCTTCATTAATTGCCTGCAGCAATCCTGTTAGTTATTTAGTTGGCATAGTTATCTTTATAGAAATTATTATGCCTCTTTTGCAATGATTTCAGCTTCATGCAATTGTGAGCATTTTAGTATTCAGCAAGAGCCAGAAGCTATATATACATAATACAGAATTGAAAGAGATCTATTTACCATAATAATTCCTCCACTTATTTTACTGGATCCTGTATCCTGAATTCTGTATCTGTAAGCAAACTGTGAGAGAAATGGAGGTTCAGTGAGTTGTGTGGTGCTCTAAGAGTACGTTTCATTGCTACTTTGCTATTGTCCATTGTTTGTCTTCACATAATTAAGGGCTTAATAACCCATTATTGATTTTGTAACTTAACAGTAACTAATCAAGAGAGTATGTTTGTCTAAAGGTGCTCCATTACTCTGCTGTTTCCATCCTGAGTCTGCCATAAGTTTCTGTATGTAGTAAAATGGCACAAAGTAGAAACACTCTGTGCAAAGATTTCACAAAGTGTAATTGCAAGGTCAAATATTTTACCATAAAATGAATTGTTAATTAATTTCCAAACATTGGACACAAGGTGATGCAAAAGTTTGAAAATTCAATACAAAACATTTTGTGCAGTAACTTTAGAGTATTACAAACTGATGATTTTATGAACCTAGAGCTGCATAATTGATTTCAGTTAATTTTTGAAACTGCTTTCAAATGTATAATATTTATCACTGTGGCAGATAGATTTCTTATATAACCAACTGTTTTGTAATGAGAATATGATAATTGGTGTTCAGTGCAATCGCTGATGTACTGTGATCACTGAGGCAATATAAATTGGATTGCTTATAGCTCCCTAATAAGAAACCCATCTAAATGTCTATTTGTGTGGGAAATTACAGAAGGGTGCTAGAATGGGAGGATTTAATTACCTATAGATAATTATTATTAATAGTATCTATAGAAATAAGATTGGAATAACAGTTGTCTAAAGGACAGAGATGGATAAGAGTTCCTGGAAAGTGTTCAGGAAAGTCCTCCATATCAGTATGTTCTTTAACAAGAAAGGAAGCAAGGCTAGATCTGATCTTGGGAATAAGGTGGGCCAAGTGGATTTATTGTTAATAGGGGAACAGTTAAGGACAATGACCCATGAATCACAAGGTCTTGATTGCATATGGAAAAGGACAAGAAGCAATGCAGATTAAGTATAATTAATAGGGGAAGTCAATGTGAGTGGAATTAGAATAGATTTGGCCCAAGTTTAACTGTAATCAAAAGTTGGTGCAAAGTTATGACTGAATAATATGCTGACTTTAAAAAAAAACTGAGTTGGGGCATAATCAAGGCATATTCTCACAAAGGGGAAAGGCAGGGCAAAGTGAACCCAGACCTCCTTGGATTAATAATTCCCTCCCAAAAGGCATTGTGTACAAATGCTACCTCTGGGGATCAAAGCTTGGGTGGAGATATTGTATACATTAAAGATTCTGATATTATTAATATTGCAGATTGCATGTTTGTGAGGGTATCTGGAAAAAACTCAAAGGGGACAGATCTGTCATTTTTGTCTCCCAGTTGTCTTAATGACAATGTATAATTAGTTCAAGTAATTGTAGCTATTTGAAGTAAAATATGTCTTGTTAAAATGAGACTCTCTTCTGGTTAAGACACAGTGGTTGCAGCTCTACTACTGTAAACCAATCAGGCTCTAGACCACAGTCAATGAAAGAGGAATGCTGACAGGGTTCTTCTACCCTCAATGTGTGGACTCTCTTTCCTCTCATTTTCTTTACAGTTTTGCTCTCATTTTTGCATGATCTATGAGTTTTCAGTTTCAGTAATTTGGGGTACTGTGAACAGTTTCACACCCTATATCTAAGGAAGGATGTGCTGGCCTTGGAAGTGTCCAGAGGTGGTTTACAAGAATGATTTCAAGAATGAAGGGCTTTGCATATGAGGAGCATTGAGAACTCTGGATCTGTACTTGATGGTGTTTAGAAGGATGGTGGGGTGAGGCGGGGGTAATATCATTGAAACTAACAGAATATTGAGGGGCCTGTATACAGTGGATGTGGAGGTGATGATTCCACAAGTAGGAGAGATTAAGATCCATGGGCACACCCTCAATGTGAAGGGATGACTGTTTAGAATTGAGATGAAGAGGAACTCATTGCCACAGGTGAGGCCAAGTTATTGAAGGTATTGGAGACAGAGATAGATAAGTTCTTGATTAGTAAAGAGATTAAGGATTACAGGAAGAACGCAGGAGAATGGGGCTGAGAGACATATCAGCCATAATGGAATGGTGGAACCAAATGGCCTAAATCTGCTCCTATATCATATTGTCTTCTGGCCGAACAACATTTGCTGGTCTCTGGGTTTTCACATTCATGGTTATCCTTACCTTTATTGTCTACATCATATATCTGGATATGATCTGCAGTGCTGACTGCTAGTTTACGTCCCCTGTACATCTCCTCTACCTTTTTTGATGGAACACATTGTGGCTCATTTGAAGGCCAAAATCTAGAAGCAAGGAATTTATTTTGCCCAAAACATATGTTGAATGTTGTCAGCAGTTAGGATTCTATGTTCACGTTCATGTTTCAGTAACTACTCGTGGTATTCTGCTTGCTGAAAACCTTTGCCGCTTCCAATGTTGATGGGATTGGTTCCAGTGTTGGAATAGGACAGTGATCCTTTTCTATGAATTGATTAATAGCTTTGGGATCCAGGTAAATTCTTAACCATCCATTGGATTTCTATAGCTCTGGTGATCACTTTTTTTTCATCTCTATCTTGGAGCTCTCTTTCAAGGTTTTCTTTTAGGTACTTTTTAAGTAGAGCATGAACCATCAGTTTCATTGTTTGGTCAAAATCTTCAAAGCATCCAACTTTTTCATCAAAAGAGTTTGGTCACATTTACGTCAGATCTTTGCATCAGATTGGGGGTGCTTTTCAACTGGTGTGTTCTCTTTAAACCTCTATGTTGCTGCATTCATCTCAGCTCTTCACAATTGCTCAGCATTCACAGGACCATTTGTTATGATAATGCAGAAAATGCAGTCAGCATCTTTTCCTTTGAGTGTCCCTCTCATTTGGGCTATTCTGAGCTTGATGAGTCTCAATCTTGTTGTGTGCTGTTGGCATGATATTGTTCAGTTTCAGAGCATCTTTTCTTGATGCCATGTTCTTACAGATTTTCCTAAATATCTTCTGTCTAAGTGGGATGCTGATACTCTGCACTCCAGTGTTAATCTTCACCTTTAGATTTATCATTTGGCCTTATTTCTCACCCTCCTCTTAATCTGATTTTCTTCTGGCAACTATCATATCTAGACATTTTACTCAGTTGTACAAGGCTCTTATGTCCATTGTTTTCTCAAACTCTGCATGTTCCTTGGTATAGTTTTGATTTTTCTTCCTACCTATTACCTCTTTTCTGTGGTTTTGGTGACTCATTTATCACTTTGGTCTTTTATTCTACCAGCACTGTTTTTCGACAAATTCTTCAGATGGATCCATATGCAGGACAATTCCTTCTGTCTGTGAACTCATGTTTGTGCACAGCTGCTGCATATCTTTCTCTCTGATGTACAATCCTCTGTTGCTGTTTCCCTACATTAACTTTGCTGCCTTTATCTTTGCTTGACTGACAAAGAGCTGGGTGTGTCAAGATGGATACTTCACATCTCCTGTCAGCCTGAGGTTTTGTGTACTCTGGTAGTGTCTACAGCCTGTAATATTATGAGCTTGTACTTTCTAATTAGTGCATTCTTTCATTTGGGTTGTGCACATTCCCAAATTAGTTGATGTATCAGCATTTCGTCAGTGACCTTAGACTTATATTTTCTGGCTAGGCCTTTCAGTCTTGTTACAAGGTTGTTAATTGGGATGCTTAACACTGGGGCAAGGACTTGAATTTCATGCCAATAGACTTGATTGTTTGATATTGGCAGGAGATGGGCGCTGACACTTTTAAAAAAAATGTTGGATGAATTTCTACCAGTTTTTTTCAGAAAGCTCCCATCTGTTAAGGGAAGGTAATTTTTCATTTCTTGGCTACAGATGGATATAGCTGACCCCTCATTGCTAATGCTTTTTATGAAACTACTGAATGTTAATCTGCACTTTGAGTTCTTTTTTCCCCTTTTGCACAGTTTTGTCAGGGGCTTTTATTTCTGCTTCTGATGTTGGTCGAATTTCCAAAGCAGTATTCATGTAAAATGTTTTAGGTTTACTCACAGCTGCCAGCATGTTATGTATTCTGGTTGTCTTTTGATTTCCATGTGTTTGAAATAATTACATTTTAAGCTTGGAAAGGAGAGAGATCTTTTCTTGGATTCTATCTTGCCATTCTGTCCATGTTAGGACACTGCTTAATTGGGTGTTGTATGACACAATACCCCAGCTCCCTAATGCTACTGAGAATGAGGCCTACAGGAACACTTACAAACATAATTGTTTCCTGTTTTAATTAATTCCTTTTTACAGAAAATGGAACAATGTATGAAACCATCTTAGGCTTCATTAACACAGGTATAGGGTAAAAGAAAAGCAAGAAATTTATGCTAAAAATCTTATTAGACTTGAACGGGGGTTATTGCATCCAGTCTGGACATCACACTTAGAGTCATAGAGTCATAGAGATGTACAGCATGGAAATAGACCCTTTGGTCCAACCCGTCTATGCCAACCAGATAGCCCAACCCAACCTAGTCCCACCTGCCAGTACCCGGCCCATATCCCTCCAAACCCTTCCTATTCATATACCCATCAAAATGCCTCTTAAATGTTGCAATTGCACCAGCCTCCACCGCATCCTCTGGCAGCTCATTCCATACACGTACTACCCTCTGCGTGAAAAAGTTGCCCCTTAGGTCTCTTTAATATCTTTCCCCTCTCACCCTAAACCTATGCCCTCTAGTTCTGAACTCGCTGACCCCAGGGAAAAGACTTTGTCTATTTATCCTATCTATGCCCCTCATAATTTTGTAAACCTCTATAAGGTCACCCCTCAGCCTCCGATGCTCCAGGGAAAACAATCCCCGTCTGTTCAGTCTCTCCCTATAGCTCAGATCCTCCAACCCTGGCAACATCCTTGTAAATCTTTTCTGAACCCTTTCAAGTTTCACGACATCTTTCCAATAGGAAGGAGACCAGAATTGCACGCAATATTCCAAAGGAAGAATGTAAAGGTATTGGAGAAAGTGGACAAAGGATTTACTAGAATGGTTTTAGGAATGAGGGACTTCAGTTGTATAGACAGATTAGAGAGGTTGGGACTGATTTTCACGGAGAAGAGAATGTTCAGAGGAGATTTGATAGAGCTATTCAAACTTTGAACTGTCTAGAAAGACTCGCTGGAGCGTTGGAGGCTGAGGGGTGACCTACAGAGGTTCATAAAATAATAAGGGGCATGAATAGGGTGAATAACCCTGGGGTGAGGGGTCTAAAAATTGAATGTGAGAGGGGAAAGATTTAAAATGGACCTAAGGGCAACATTTTCACATAGAGCATGGTATGTGTATGGAGTGAGCTGCCAGAGGAAGTAGTGGAGGCTTGGTACAATTACAACATTTAAAAGGTGACTGGATGGGTATATAAATAGGAAGGGTTTAGAGGGATGTGGGCCAAGTGCTGGGAAATGGGATTAGATTAGGTTAGGATACCTGGATGAGTTGGACTAAAGGATCTGTTTCCATGTTGTACATCTCTATGACTCGATAGAAACACTCTTCCATTGGCAGGAAGTTTAAAAACCAAAAGGCACAGATTTAAGGTAAATGGCAATAAAAGTAATGAAAAAACTTAAGGAGAAATGTTTTCAGGCATCAAATGGTTAAGATCTGGAATGCATTGCCTGAAATTGTGGCTGCAGGATCAATTAAGGCGATCAAGAGGGAACTGGACTATTATTTGAAAAGTAAGAATGTGCAAAGCAGATGTGCAGGTACATGAAGATATGAAATTACATATTTGTGTAAAGTAAACTAATCTGTCTTTAAAATGGGCACAATGGGTGGACTCTTCTCAGACTCTAAACAATGTGTGTAATAGTGAGCCATATGGGAAAATATGGTGAGATTGGAAAAATAATAACATTTTTAAAAAATTCTTGACATCAAGAAAATAAAAATCAGATTTTCCACTCAAAGTCTTAATGAGAATTTTGACATTGAATGGCAAGAGACGTATTAGAATGCATTAACATCTCAATGTTACAAAATCTCACCTTATTTATGTGCAATTTTCTGTTTTCTCAGATAGTGGACAAAAACGAGATGGTGACAATTCCCAGTATGGAAGACTGAATGGATATCTCATGGCTTCTGCTCACCACTTGCTCCTCTGGGTTTCTACTTTGCCAGTGTTCCCAGTATGTTGGGACACATTCTTCTGTTGAAGGACTCCTAAGGATACAGAGGAAGCATGAGCAGACCAGAATCTGTTATCAACAAAGTAATTTCTTCCACATAAACTAGGCATATCACTGCGACAGACTGAGCATATCATGGGACACTGTAACAAAACTGTGTCGTTTGCTGGATCAGAACTTGTCATCTAAATGGTGGGTAGCTGTTATTTGCTAGGAGAAAGTGAGGACTGCAGAGGCTGGAGATCAGAGTCGAGAGTGTGGTGCTGGAAAAGCACAGCAGGTCAGGCAGCAGCTGAGGAGCAAGCATTTCGGGCATAAGCCCTTCATCAAGAATGATTCCTGATGAACGGCTTATGCCTGAAACGCTGAGTCTCCTGCTCCTTGGATGCTGCCGGACCTGCTGTGTTTTTCCAACACCACACACTCGAGCTATTGTTTGCTATTGACTCTCAAGATGACAGCTGTGCTACACTTTTATGTGAGTGACAGCTTCCAAGGATAGACTTGAAACCTCTCTGAGATCTCAGAATTCTCAGTCCACAATGCATCAAAGCTATTTCTGATGTAATCGGTGACAGATCCTCTTGTTTCCCCGTGATGAGGTCAATGCTGCTATGTGGGTAATAGACTTTGCCAACATGACTATAGCTGGCTTCCATGAATGCGCAGTACTGCACCCTGGTTGTGTTATGAGCTCTATATCAAACTGCAGCTGACTTCATCTATTAAAAAAGGATTCTATTCATAAATGTTCAAGTCCTCTGTGATCGTTGTTACCACATTGTATCAAGTACCCTAAAATCTGCCATATTGCCTATATCACTGAGAACGCTGTTGTTTTTGCTGCATTTCAAGGGTCAGATGACTTACACAGATGGCTGCTGGGAGACCAGGGCTGGACTCTGCTACTATGTCTGATGATACTATGACATGACCCACTGATTGCGGCTTGTTCTTTCACTAGGGTCATTGAGAAGCACACATTAGGCTGCCTGCAGGTGAGTTTGCAATGCTTGGATTAGCCTTGGAGAACGTTACATTATACTTCAGACAGAGCCTGCTGCAGACTCCTAACATTATGTGCTCTGCACAACTGGAACAGACAAAGAAAAGGATGTGATGGCTACTGAATAGCTTAGAGAGCGGTAAACATGTTCTGAGGAGGAAGACAAGGACATTGGTCAAACGAAGTTAACCATGACCATATTGGATCAGTGCAACATCAGGCCCATAAGCCAGACAGAATATTATTGACACCCACTTCCTGTAGATGTGAATTTTGTGAAATAATCATTTATTGATCATTTGCTGTTGGTTTAAAGGTAAGCAGTGTCTGTTCAGACCCAGAAACAAATGCAACATTTTTGCTTGTTGTATCTTCACATTTCCTCTTGTTTAATAAATGTTAACGCTAACAACTGGAGGCTTTCCAAAATCTGATGCTTTCACATCAGATTTCTGCTGCACTGGTCATTCAGGAAATATTAATCACCTTCAGCCAGGATTCCACCATGGTTTGGTGCTAAGGATGGGTGGATTGTGTAGCTTCATTCTTGTTACAGTTACAATAACAGGTGATCAGTTACAATAACAGGTGATCAGGCACATGATGATGTAAACTGGCAATACATCTATGAATGCAGTATTCTGTTTCCAATCAAGAGACGTCCATGCCCTCAGAAGATTTTGCTTTTTTTGGAATTACTTCCTACTACATCCACAGTGTAGGGCTATTCCTGGTGCACAGCTGGGTTTTAGATATGGTAGTGGTGGCATGAATCCCAGCAAAGGTGACTACTTCTGCTGTGAGTGAATGTGCAAGAGTATGCTGCATACATTATGAGTAGAGCAGCAATGAATTGTATGAGATAACTCGCCAAAGCCCACAAGGGGAAACCTTTAATAAAACTCACTGAAGTTGAGACTTAGCTGATTTTTCATAAAATTCAGCACAAGGAGTCATAGAAAATGGCTCTGAAAGCCACAATTTTTCTCTTCTGGATTCAATTGCAGCCATATAAACAAACAAACCTTGTTATTTTAAGAATCAATCACACAGGGTAATTAAATTATTCAGGGTTTCCAGGACTGTCCATTGAAAGCTCAAAAGATGCAAAGACTCAATATTTCTGTCAGGAGACGGGAATGACATCCCAAGGAATTCCAGCAATAATTGACTTTGCCTTGTAGAAAAATGATTCATCAATGCCAACATTTGTAGCCACTTGGTATGATTCTTATAAAAGCTGCTTGAGGATAGAGGAGAGCACATGAGAGAGACAATTTGGAACTATAACTGCTTCTCAATAGAGAGACAAAGGGAGACTTCCAGGTGTACTGAAGTGGGCTGCCAACAGCCACAAACTGGCAATGCTATCCAAGTGAAATAAAGTAGCCTTCACTCACCCTCAAGACCTTCCTGTCAGCAGTCCACCTGTGATAGCACCCTCAAGCTTTCATCTATAGAAGCCATTACAGCTGCTGAAGCTGACTTCAAGTTACAACATGCACTTCAGAAAGAGAATCTTCAAGCAAGCCTGACTTCCAACAATATTAGAGGCTGATCTTATTTTCATTTGCATTCAGAACTTTTATCTTTACTTCCTTAAGTCTTTGTGTCTGTATTTTAGTTATTAACCTTACCACCTTTTACTTGAGTAACTTTCAGTAACAGTTGTGTAACAAACTAGCCTTTCATCTTGTTTAAAGCTTAAAGCTGGGCAGCCGGATATTTTAAAATTGCAACACTCTAAGTGAAAAAGGGCCACATGCAGGCTTAAACAAATTCTTAGGTCACAGAACACTTTGAGAAAATGCCTGGTAGGTGGTCATGACACCGGTATAAAACAGCTGGGAGAAAAGAGCGGATGAAACTCCTGTTGTGGCAGGATTGCTACAAAGCTTATAATATAGAGGAATAATCAGCAGCTAATAACATTTGTCATTCTTCCCCCGAGATGGAGCTTGTTTCTAATGATCAATCGTAGGCCTCTTTACACATCACTGCATTTAAATACAGTTATAATAGTCATAAATGGATGTGTTTACCAGTGAGCTAGTCATATTTTACTTACATTTTTACTGAGATTTTAAATTGTTTGTCAATAAATTTCGTACAGCTTTTCTGAAGTCCATCGAGTTACTGTGCAAAGTAATCTACTGTGCATGGAATGATCTTTTTCAAAAGAGTTTTCTCCCCTTTAGTTCTCTCCTGAAGATGTTGTCTGTCACTTGGCAAAAAGCTTTCAGCATTCCATATAAATGGTTTCTCTGTGGTCAGATTGAATGCATCGACAGGCAATTTATTCGAGAGCTACAGTCCTGGATGACTTTATGCTTGTCTTTGAACTCTGAGAGCAATTCTGGTCAACTGCTGCTGTCTTCACAGCTGCTAACTTGAGGACAAACTGGAAATTATTTATATCTGCATGGTTTAGTGGGAAAACAGGGGAATAGATTGATGTAAAGATTCCACTCACCTTTATCTCCACGGTGTTAGCTCCAGGATCCTCTGTACATTTATCCTTGGCCTCTTTTACTCCCTTATTGAGATACTGCTGCTAGGTGACATAATTCACAGAAATACCTATGCTATCATATCTTTTTTGAACTCATTACATCTATGTTGTCAGATTGATTACTGGGCATCCAGTCATGGATGAACCATAATTTCTTACAATCAAACATTGATAAACTGAAGCCCATCATCTTTGGTCCACATCACAAACTTGTGCTGCGGATATAGAAACTATGATTTTGCAAAGGTCTCCAAGCCAATCAATGACCCCAAGCAGAGTCAGTGAAAAGACACCTATTTTGTGTTTAATATGGGGTGCCACAGTTTGTCCCAGTCAGACTTTTGCTTGTTTTCTGCTTCAATTGGTTTGGCATAAGCTTTTACACATTATTCTGTTTGTGATGCCTAAGATTGACATGAACCACCCCTAAGTCTGGCATTGCTCATCTCCAGCATCTAAAAACAAAATTGATGGGGAATAGCAACCATTAAGTTCTTTCCACTACATAAACACAATTTGAGAGGGTCACAAAGTAATTGGATGACTGTTATGTGTGTTTACACTACCTTATTGGACATTACCTGATTTTGAAAATGTTTTTACACTTGGAGGTGGTGATTTACTGTTACTACAGATGAGGAACATTTTATTGTAACATCCCATTGACATTGCAAATCTTCATGAATTTTAATATTTACTTCAACAACATGCAATTTGAATGGATACAGTCCTCTGTTTCATTTTGTGATTTTGACCAAAACTTTACTCTCCTTCTCTCCTGACTTTGGCTGAGTCGTATAAATGAAGGGTTGCATAAGCCCTTCTTCAGCCCCTGCTCCTTGGATGCTGCCTGACCTGCTGTGCTTTTCCAGCAACACATTTTTCAGCTCTGATCTCCAGCATCTGCGGTCCTCACTTTCTCCTTTTTTCTGAGTTGCATAAATGCCAAGTGCTTTCTGGACCTCAGCAAAGTAACCATTCTTCATGTGCGAGTTAGATCAATGAATGTGGACATTGCAGCCCAGCCCACTTCATCACCAGGTATGTGCACTTCCTGTCAGGATCATTGATTAGCATTCAGAAAGTTGCCTAACATTTCTCTATATCCCTAACCCCCACCTAGATGACTGAGGTCAATTGGAGGAAGAAGATTGATGATTGAACCTAAAAACTTCTGTTTTAATGCCTCAGTACCACAATGTAAAACATGCTAATCCAAGCCAATTTGATGAACCTATCTCAAATTTAGAAATCCACTTTGAACCATCATTGAAGTCATAGAGTTATAGAGATGTACAGCACAGAAACAGACCCTTCAGTTCAACCTGTCCATGCCAACAAGATATTCCAACTCAATCTAGTCCCACTTGCCAGCAGCTGGCCCATATCCCTCCAAACCCTTCCTATTCATATACCCATCCAGATGACTTTTAAATGTTGTAATTGTACTAGCCTCCACCACTTCTTCTGGCAGCTCATTCCATACACGTACCACCCTCTGTGTGAAAAAGTTTCCCCTCAGGTCTTTTTTATATCTTTCCTTCATGATTTTATAAACCTCTATAAGCTCTCCCCTCAGCCTCCGACACTCCAGGGAAAACAGCCTTCCTTCATCAATCTTCCCGCAGCTTTGATAACCAGTGGTATAACACTTTGAAAGAACTGTTTCATACCAATTGGATTCCATAATGGTACCTGAAGGGCTAAGTGTTCCTTGTGTCTACTGAGCCATTAGCCATCAGTGGGTCTCAATTACACAGAAAATCCACACACTATGTCAATATTAAATTTGAAGTCCAAAATAAAAATGGAATTTAATTAATTTACTCAAAGATTTAACTGTTTGCTTAACATCGATCTATTTGTTGAGTTATTATTCTGTCAACTTTTCATGTTATCCATTGCCATTTCATTCTTGTACAAGTGAGGATTAAACTCCAAGTTGTTTCTTTGGGAAGGTACAGGAGCTTGAAAATGAAACTTTGGATGCTGAATACAAAAGGCAATGTTATAGCTGAATCTGTCTGTCTCTCTATCGGTGTCTTAGTCTGTACTGGATTGTTTGCACTCTCTGAGCTCTATTTGAATCCAAAATTCCAATTTTATTCATTATGCTTCCATTTCTCTAATATTGTTTCCTCTGATCATACTTTAGTCAAGCTGCTGTTCAACTGAATTCTCCAGTGCACTCCTAAACTAAATTCTATACAACCAAATTGTGCAACAAGATCTGCACACTTCTTATTTCTGTGACCTATGTTCGTTTGCAGCTCCAGTGAATTAACAGACTCAACTGACCGAGGTGAATGATCAGTTAAACCAACTAACTGGCCACGTTTTGATCGTGGCAACATTTTAATAGCCTGAGACTACCAGGCAAATTGTGGTAGATTCCTAGCAGGTTTCTGGTTGGGAGAGAGGCCTCTGTTATGGCAAGCAGAGTCCATGACTTTGTGCTCCCCTGCCACTGCCCCATGCTCCAAGTCTGCCACTTGAGGATTCATTCAATATAAAAGCTAACTGGCCGTTTAATAGCATTAACGTTCACTATTAGCTGCCGCTTCTACTGACCATTTCAATAGAAGTTGCTGTCCTCTGTTGAATTGTAGTCACAACACCCAATGAACGGGCCTCCCGCTGCAAAGTATTTTAGGGGACCAAAGGGAACTCTAGGGGACTTCCTGTATCTCTATGAGCTTGAGCTCTGCTTTTATTCTCTGGGGTTTGAGAAAATTCAGCGTTAAAGTTTAATTTTTTCTGGCAATACACAAAACATGAGCATAAAATCAATTGTAGTCTTTTTAATTTGGTCATCAACTGTATTATTTTAAATTGGTTAATGACTGCACAATAGAGGATTTTATACTGAAATGGCAGTTTGATTCTAGAGTCAGCTTCTAATTTGATTCAAGCCGGTAATGAAATCATAGTCCCTTGAAGAGGTTGCCTGCGATTCATTGTCATCATTGTTCCTCACCACTTGCACTATGCAACAGCACCATGACTGAATATGGCCACCAGATGGAGCATCCATCTTTGACACTGATCTCTTTCCAGCTGATGTGCAAAATAGTTTCTGGTTGAAAAGAGGAAGGATGTTTAAAAATGAAATCAAATCAGAAACGTGGTAAACAGTGACAGCTAAAAAAACATAGTGATGTTGGCACAGATTTACTTAATCCTGAAATGAAAACTTGTATTTTCCATGACTTAGTATCATAGTCCATAATTTAGTTATATTTCAATTATAAACAGTAAGGACATTTTGCGCAGCAAAAATATTGTACTTGATCTGCAATGTTAATGAAGGAAAGGGGAGGGATAATTCTGAGGCTATGCTCCTACATTGCAGCTGAACAACATTATCATCTTCAGAAGCAAAAACAGAATTTGCTGTGAAAACTCAGCAGGTCAGGTAGATAAAGCAGAGTTAACATTTAGGATCCAGTGACCCCTCTTGAAAAAGTGTGATCAGGTCCGAAACATTAACTCTGCTTTGTCCACACAGATGCTACCTGACCTGCTGGGTTTTCCCAGCAATTTCTATTTTTGTTTCTGATCTCTGGCATCCGCAGTTATAGAGTCATAGAGATGTACAACACAGAAATAAACGCTTCAGTCCAACTTCTCCATGCCGACCAGTTATCCTAACCTAATCTAGTCCTATTTGCCAGCACTTGGCCCATATTCCTCTAAACCCTTCCTATTCATAGCCCCATCCAGATGCCTTTAAATGTTGTAATTGTATCAGTTCCACTGGCAGCTCATTCCATACACATTGAACCCTCTGCATGAAAAAGTTGCCCCTTAGGTCTCTCTTAAATTTTTCCCCTCTCACCCTAACCTATGCCCTCACATCCTGGACTCCCCCACCCAGGGAAAAGACCTTGTCTATTTAACCTATCCATGCCCCTCATGATTTTATAAACCTCTATAAGGTTACCCCTCAGCCTCTGAAGCTCCAGGGAAAACAGCTCCAGCCTTTTCGTCCTCTCCCTATAGCTCAAATCCTCCAACCCTGGCAACATCCTTGTAATTCTTTTTCTTTTTTTTTGTTTAATATTATTGAGTTATTCTTAATTGTTGTCTCCAATACATGCACCATCTATTCTTTACTTGGACAAATGTTTAGATTGGATAATCGGTACTAACCACTTAGCATCTCCATAGGTGTTGTTTACAAAAGCACCACTAAAATGCACTCTCTATGTTGGGAAATCAAGCAGAATAATGTTTTCCCTCCTCTTTTGCACCTTGTTAAAATGTGATTAACATTGAGTCCTTTTATGGTTCTCACTGGCCCTTTTGCAATTATATTATTAAAGATTAAGAGAAAACAAATGACTTAAACTGACCTTGCTTGCGATTATTCGCCTCCAGCCAACTATGGCTACACTTCAAAAATGATCATCGTTTCTTGTAAAGCACTTTCATATGAAAGGCACGACTGATACGATCCTGTTAGGGATTATTGTGTTTGAAAATAAATTTGAACACCCAGTAATTAACTGAAAGAACCATGCCACAAGATGTCACATTTTTTTAATAAAACAAAAGCTCTCCTGAATGTTTTTAAACAAAAAAAGTATGAAATGCACTTCCTGGAAATGTGTTAGATGCAGGTTAAATTGAGGCATTCAAGAGGGCATTGGATGATACTTTGGATAATGTTGAGCAGGGGTATAGGTGAAAGGCACAGCCATAAGTATTATGTGATTCTGAGACATCTTTGACCTCATCCTCACCAATCTGCCTACCACAGATGCATTTGTCCATGAGGTTATCGGAGGGATTGACCACTGCGCAGTCCCCGTGGATTGTCTTCATATTGAAGATATTGTGTTGTATGGCGCAATCACTGTGCAACATAGGATTGATCAAATCAATCTAGAAACTCAAAGCTGAGATACTGTTGACCACTCTCCAACACAATCTGAAATTCACAGCCCAGTATGTTGCCCACTCTATCATTACATCAAGACCAGGGGATCAACATTGGTTCAATGAAGAATACAGATGGGCATGCAAGGGGTGACATCAAGTATATCTAAAAATGTGGTGTAACCCTCATGAAGCTACAACACAGGACTATTTGCATGCCAAACAGGATAAGCTGCAAGCATAGATAGAGTTAAGTGATCGCACAACTAAACTCTGCAGTCCTGCCACATCTGGCCATGAATGTTGGTAGATAACTAAACAACTTACTGGGGTAGGAGGATTTATAAATATTCTTATCGTCAATAA
This sequence comes from Chiloscyllium plagiosum, assembly GCF_037043375.1. NCBI lineage: Eukaryota > Metazoa > Chordata > Chondrichthyes > Orectolobiformes > Hemiscylliidae > Chiloscyllium > Chiloscyllium plagiosum. The sequence continues at coordinate 52,117,881 of NW_028270154.1, read as the reverse complement.
AATGGTAGTCCAGCACCACAGTGCAAAAGATGAGGCTGAATCATTTGCACTGCAGAAATTCACCAAAGCTTCTTCGAAAGCATCTTAAAAAGTATGACCAGTACCATCTAGAAAGACAAGGGCAGCAGATACAGGCATATGGGAACAGCATCACTTGCAAGTTCCATCCTGACTTGGAAATATGTCTCTATTCCTTCAGTGTTGCTGGGTCAAAATCCTGGAACTCCCTCTCTCATGGGATTGTGGGCCTATCAACACCAACTTGACTGTAGAGATTCAAGAAGGCAGCTCACCACCAACTTCTCAAAGGCAACTAAAGATGGCCAATAAGTACTGGTCTAGGCACCAGTGCCAACATCTTCTGTGGAAGAGAAACATTGTTGGAGATATACTGAAGCTTGGATAGTAAGAAAGAAACATTATAAGGTCTACAAGAACTGTACAATGGAGGAATGGGTTAAAGGATAATGTGGCGAATCATATAACAGTCCTTGTAGAAGATTGAAGTATAAAACACTGATGACAGGTGATTAAAAAGAAGTGCACCACCAAGTATGCTGATTTGTAATATTACATCTCAGTTTGTCCATATCTTATCCATTCCTGGTAATGTTAAGATTTCACCTTGCAACTAGAACTAGCCTTCCAGCAATTATTAAATGTAGATGACTTACGAACTAAGGAAACTCAAAAGCAATAAATAAACTAAATAGCAAGTTCAATTCAGATGTTAGCAATTGTGCAAATCATTTCAGCCATTCAAATAGGGTATTTTTATGTGACTTTTAATACACTTCTCAGATCAAAGTGGGCTTTCACAATGACACCATGAGTTATAACTCCTTCTTTTCATCCATTTGTTTTCAATGTTCCTGGCCTACTATTCTTTCCTATGGTCTAGTGACAACAATTTTAACTATATTTCTTGAACTTTTAAATTTACTTGTTTATGACTCACTTCCTTTTTCATTTAGCTGTCCTCAATGTTGTTTTGCTTATGACAAGGGTTCTTCTCCAGAACAGGTATTTACAACTTTGTTATCAATAATGTTTAGCACAGATACTCTGGAGTGATCTATTTTTGTCATGTCCACAAGATGTAAAAAAGGATCATGAATTGGTTTTTGTTTAACTTTTAGAACAACTTTTACTGATCAGCAGTAGTCAGGGAAGTCAATCTTTTTGCATGGTGTGACCCATTTTGTGATCCTCAAAGTGGGCCACATTCTAAAGTTCCCTCCAAAATAAATTGCAAATTCAAACTCAGGAATTTTCTATTCCTGCTATGTAAAAACATTTTGTACTGTACAGAATCTTTTGGTCTCTTGAAAGTACCTCAAACAGTTCTTTTCAATGTTTTTTTGCTGGTGGGTTGAAACTGTAAACATTTCAGAATTTACTCTGCACTTGGCTTCACGAAATACGCTCGTGGGTTGAAATCCAAAGAGCTGTGAGATTCAAAGTCATAGAGAACATATTTCAGTTATTGTCACTAGAGGGCAGTCTAATCAAGACGTACTGATCGTACAGATGATTCGGAGATGCTGGTGTTGGACTGGGGTGTACAAAGTTAAAAATCACACAGCACCAGGTTATAGTCCAACAGGTTTATTTGGAAGCACTAGCTTTCAGAGCGACGCTCCTTCATCAGGTGATGACCCACCTAATGAAGGAGCAACGCTCCGAAAGCCAGTGCTTCCAAATAAACCTGTTGGACTATAACCTGGTGTTGTGTGATTTTTAACTTTGATCACACAGAGGCAGAGCGGAATTTTGTGGATATCGGGGTACGGGAGATGGTGGGGTAGCGGGTCCGGGGGTGAGATAGGATTCCATTATGTATTTTACTTGCTGCATCCAAGTAATTTTCTCACGGATATTCTCATGGTTAATTTAAAAGGATGAGTTTACAGAGTGAGCTAGGGGAATTAGTAATGGAAAATAAGGAGACAGTTGATGAATTGAATAGGTATTTTACACCAGTCTTCGTTGTAGTGAATGTAACTAACATCTCAGAATCGATTGTAAATCCGGAATTAGAAGGGCGGGAGAAACTCAGGGAAAGTACAATTACCTGGGAAGTGAAACTAAACAATCATTGTTTAAGCTGTAGGCTGACAAATTCCCTGTTCCTGAAATAGAAACCAAAAAGTGCTGGAGAAATTCAGCAGGTTTGAAGGTATCTATGGAGAGAGAGAGGGTTCATATTTCAAGTCCAATATGACTCTTGTTCAGAACTAAGGAAAAATTATACTAGACTTAAGACATGACCTCTGTTTCTCAGAATAGTTGAATTTCTTCAGCAGGTTCTGCTTTTAGTTCAGACCTTCAGCATCCTCAGAAGATTGCTTTTGTATAAGCTGTAGTCCTGATGAGCTTTAGCCAATGTTTTTTGAAAGGAGTAGCTGGTTGATATGTTGGTTTTAATTCTTAAAACTCTTGGGGAAGGTTCCATTAGATTGATAAACAATTAATGTAAATCCTTTATTCAGTTGGGGAGACAGAAGCTGGGAAATGATAGCCCATCAGATTAACATCTGTCATAAGGAAAATGTTAGAATCTGTTATGAAAGTGTTATTGCAGGGCAGTTAGGTAAATTCAATACAATCAGGTAGAATTATAAAAGGGAGATCATGCTTAAGCAATTTAATTTAGTTATTTTGTGGAAGTTGCATTAACTTTGGATTAAGGAAACAGGTGGATATACTGTACATGAATTTCCAGAAGACATTTGATAAGGTGCTACATTAAAGGACACTGTAGAATAGAGGATAATATTTTGGCACAGATTGTAGATTGGTTCGCTAATAGGAGGCAGACTGTGGGTATAAATGGATAATTTCCTGGTTGTCAAAATGTAGTGAGTGGTGTACGATGTATCACTGCTGAGGTTTCAACTGCGTACCATTTCCATAAATGATTTAAATGAAAGAATGAAGGCATATTTGCCAATTTTGCTGTTGACATAAAGATGGGGAGTAATGTAAGGTGTCAAAAGGACAGAAGAAGGCTACAAAGGAAAATAGATAGGTTGATTGAATGGGCAAAGATCTTTTGAGTATCATGTGGGAAATTATGAAATCATCCGTTTTGGCAGGAATAATAAATAAAACAAGATATTATCTATATGGTGAAGGATTGCAGAGCTTTGCGACTCAGGGAGACTTGGGTGTTCTAATGGATGAGCTTGCAAACTGTTTGGTATGCAGATACAGCAAGTATTTGGAAAAACTGGTTAAACAAAAACATCAGCAGCTGTTCTGCTACTGGAAGAGTAGTATGGATGCAGCATGACCTTAATTTTGGACAACTTTCCATGCCTTCAATGGATATGTTTCTCTAATCAAGAGTTGCCTTGTGTGGAGTTTACTCTATTTGATTCCTCAGGTGATCTTCGCTGCTGCGTCAGCCTTTCTATTTGACTGAGGTTAGTGTGGGGATGATGTATGGTCTTGAATTTCCAAATCTTCCCCCAAGTGACTGAACCCTTCACCTGTGAACTGGGGTTTATTGTTGTTCATGACAATGTTTGGAATGTTGTAAAGGCTGAAGTGTGCTTTTAGACATTTGCCAACTTCAGCTGTAATCATTGAAGTCAACTGGCCCATCTCCCGATGGTCAGAATAATAGTTTACTCTGACAAAGTAATCAGTTTCTGTGAGAATGAAGAGATCTACTCCCATCTTCATTCATGGTGTGTCTGGGATTCTATGTATCATCAATGGCTATTTAGCTTGGTGCTCATTACAAGGACTGCACTGAGTAATATGTTCCTTGATTTTGTAGATCATGTTTGGCTAAATAATAATAATAATAAACAAAGTAGGTTGGAAGGCAAGAAGTGAGGATAACACAAATTCTGTTTAAAATGTAAGTACAGTTTTAAACATTAATTATTTCTGAAATACTTGCTAACTTTGTTTCTGTTTTGTGGTAAGGCACAATTTGGATAACAATAGAAGAGTGTTGGAGACACTGTATGCTTTGCTATAATGTACTGTGTTGTGAAGTGGTATTGTGTAAGTTTGAGCCTATAATGCTTCACATGGTATGCTGTAAATTTTGGAAAATATGAAATAGAGGATTACAGTTGTTTAATGTATTAATTGTCCTTTTATATATAAGTGAGATTTAGGGGGAATTAGTCCTCAACCATTGATAATTAGTATACACTTTCCAGCAAGAGTCACTGGAATGTGATTTGGAGCAGTGCTTCTTATTAAATATTCCCTCAGTTGAAGGTATTTTTATATCAACCTGTTCAGGCATTTTATGATACTTATCTGGAGCGGGTAAAAATTGAACATGGGCCTTCTGGACAATATGACTGCACCAGAAGAGCCCCTAAAATATTCCTAATTAACCTTCTTTGGACTTCTGTGACCAGGTGGTACTTTAACACAGACCCGCTGGCCCAGTGATAGGGACACTGCTGCTGCTCCATGAAACATATTCAAATACATTATGACACACATTTTGGGATTTGAATCTAGGTCTCCTGGCCACCATTTCCTCAGTTACTGATGTTTTTCTAATCAACCCATTCAGAGATGTTATTACACACCACTGGAGAAGGTGGGACTTAAACCTAGGCTTCCTGGGTCAGAGGGAGGGACACTATCACTGCATCAAAACAGCTGACTTAACTGAGATCATCTGCTGTATCACAGATCAGGGATTGAACTTAGTACCTTTCCAGTCACTGACGTTCAGCACACATCAGCTATTATTTTTATCTGGTAAGCTGTTGGGTGAGTGAAACTTATTTTAATTATAGATATCTGACCATACTTTTCCCAAGCATGAGAGGTGTGTCCAAGTCCTAATTAGACTACTTTCGTGTTAATATTTCACTCCAGTTTCAAAGTGCACACTATTTGCAAAATATAACGTGACGCAGGTGAATAACGAGTTTTGCAATACAAATATCCCTTTTCATCAGCTTAAAATTAATTAAAGCAGGTTTCACTTTGTGAAATACAGTAACAAATTGTAACTGTAAATTTCTTTCATAGAACAATGTCTGTCCTGTTTGTGCAACTGTTCCTTAGATTTCACCCGAATGTGGAAATGTCTCCAATGTTTTCTGTGAGGGAGAAGGAGTGTTCTATAATATGAAAAGCCCCAATTCTGTACCTCAGCAAATGAAAATAATGAATATTTGCTTGAATTAACCTTCAACAGAACGACTTAACATAGTTGGTGTATTTTGGCACAGGATTGATTCATTGTGGTGCTTAAAGCACCCATATTTATAACTGGTCAAGCCATTTGCCATCACTATTGTTGGTAGTTACAATGTTAGCACTTAGGATGTTAAGTTGTCCTCAGTTATTCACACAGAAAAAAATTAAAGTTAAAATGCAACAAGCACCTATTACACAGAGTTCTTTAAACTATATTTTAACATTCAGTTTTCTACATCTGTGAGACAGTGCAGAATAAGCAATTCATATCATCCTTTTGGGGTGGCAAAGTGACTCAATGGTTAGCACTTCTGCCTCACAGCTCCAGGGACCCGGGTTTGATTGCAGCCTTGGGTGACTATCTGTATGGCGTTTGCACCTTCACCCCATGTCTGCATGGGTTTCTGCTGGGCACTCTGGTTTCCTCCAGCACTCCAAATATGTACAGATTAGTTGGATTGGTCATGCTACATTGCCCCATAGTGTCTAGAGATGTGAAGTCTAAATGGCTTAGCCTTGGTAAATGTAGGGTTACAGGGATAGGTTGGGAGGGATGCAGTTCAGGGGGTTGGTACAGGAAGTGATGGACCATATGGTCTCTTTCCACTCTGTAGGAATTCGATGATTTTAACAGGAAAATTGCTTTTTTACTCAAATACCTCTTTTAATATTAGGAATGTTTAACAAAAATCTGTTTTCTGATGAAGCAAATTGTCAAAGTTTCTTCTTATTGATATACTCCTCTTTCCTCTGCTTTTAGCTATTGAGACTTCACACAAGTGATGAGCATTCTTTCAGAGAATATGAAAGTTGTGGCAGTATTCATAAAACAAATATTTTAATTTCAGTCGAAAGGCTTTGAAACTTCTGGTTGCTTGCAGTCTTGAATAATTCTGATATATAAAATAATGCAGCAGTGGATTTTTTGAAAGGCCTAAACACCCAATTTTAAATCTGCCCCACCAAAAGGTGGGATTGAATGGTAGATGGTTAAACTAGCTTTGCATACAACATAGAGTCACAGAGATGTACAACATGAAAACAGACCCCTCGGTCCAACTCGTCCACGCTGACCAGATATCCTAGCCAATTCTAGTCCCATTTGCCAGCACTTGGCCCATATCCCTCTAAACCCTTCCTATTCATATACCCATCCAGAAGCCTTTTAAATGTTGTAATTGTACCAGCCTCCACTACTTATTCTGCCAGCTTATTCCATACATGCACCATCCTCTGCGTGAAAACATTATCCCTTATATATATATATATCCCTTTTATATCTTTCCCCTCTCACCCTAAACCTATGCCCTCTAGTTCTGGACTCCCCCATACCAGGGAAAAGACTTTGTCTACTTATCTTATCCATACTCCTCATGACTTTATAAACCTCGATGAGGTTCACCCCTCAGCCTCCGTTGCTCAAAACATCCAGTCAACTCTTTTAACCTTAGAAATAAATCAACAGTTTACTGTACCATTAATGGTATTACTTTGCCATTGCATCTCCAGGGCACAGTTTGCACCCTGAAAAGCAGGTGGCATTAATACATGTAATTTTGGTTCCAATGATGCGATGAGCATCTCAATGGCGTTTTAAAGCACAATTCCAAAAGTTCTACCCAGCCAATCAGGCATTGAAGTTAAAAAAAAGGACACTCACTTGCAGGCACAAGACATCGCGCTGTTTGAATTTCCAGGATAGTTTCCAGCTGCCAGACAGCTTTTATTTCTCACTTTTGTTACCTTATTACTGTTAAGGAAGCTCTGTGTGGTCAGCTCTGATGAAGAGCCATCTAGACTTGAAATGTTAGCTTGCTCTGTCTCCATGGATGCTGTCAGACCTGCTATGATCTCCAGCATTTTTTGCTTTCAGTACAGTTTCCAGCATCTTGTAGTAACTTGCTCATAGTTTTTGTGCCTATATTGGGTCTCTCAACTGTCGTTCAATTTTGATGAACCACTCCAACATTTACTTTGCTGTTTAGTTTTCCTGTGAAATTAAATGAAATGATGAGTCAAAACATGAAGCCTGGTGATGATCTAATGACATTTTTGATGTGTTTCTCTGTTTTGCTGGAGATATGTGTATTTAGATTAGAACTTTGTAACCTGGCAGTAATGAATCAAACAGTGACAATAATTCTGGAAAAGCTGAAGTTTTGTTTAAAACAGCTGCATTGAGTCTGATGTGATAATATGGACTATATATCTGATGAATTTCTGATTGGCATAGAAGTGTACTATGTAAATAGCATACAAACGATTAAATGGCAAAAAGCATGAGGAACATAAAGCTGAGCTCAAAGTTCATTAAATTAACAGCAAGAGGAAAGTTTCTTTCCAAAGGGCCACAAACAAGTCATAATGAGTTCATTGATCAAACTGATATGGAAAACATGATACAATCGTGACATTTGCAGGTGATCAAACTGATCACTTGCTGGGGTTTGGACCCTGAAAAAATTTGAATGCAGAGTTTCTTTACATGGAAAGAATATAAAAAAAACAGCTTCCCTCACAATGCCAATAGCTAACTCAGGAAGGGTGTCATCTGACCAACGGCTGGAAGTTGGGACAGATCTGGCTGTTCACTATTGTGATTGAAATCTCCGATAAGTCTGTGTAAGCAGGTTCACCTGTGATTGTAAACAATGTATGGGCAAGGTTTTTGCAGTATATTTTGTAGTGTACTTTGCTTTAATAAAGAATATTGAGTGTATTCCATTGTTGGAATTGCTTTAGATTATTGATATCTGGAGAAAAGCTGACGGACCAAGGAAAGTGGGAATAAATGTCAACATTGGACCTCTCCATCAGCTCCAAGACATTCATTTTGGCTGGTAATATATCTAGGTTAGACTCAAAGATACAATCTGGTGAGCACTTCACTGATATATTCATAGCAAATGGAGGAAGAAACTCTGAAATGTTTGACATTCAGAGGACCGCCAGGGACTGGATACTTGTTCACCCTTTTGCAGAAGACATGCCTTAACAGCAGAAAGGGCCATGTTAGATGCTCTTGAAGGGCTGGAACAAATGACTGAGGAGTCCATTCACATTCTCATGACTATGGTAGCTTCAACTTGGGAACACATGGTTCCCTCTCTTGGAAAGTGTGGCAGCAGCATTGCAGATTCTCAGAAGTTGCTGGATATGTGCTTTACTGTACATTCCATCACTTCAGGGATGGGTGCTCAGCTTCAAGAGCAAGGAACTGGGGGTGGGGGTTCAACCTAAGCACCCAGCTTTCAATCCAACTCCCTCTTCCTTCTAGTAGGTTCCTGTATGGTTGTGGTGAAACGGTTAAAAATTATGTCCCAATACATGTGTGAATCTAACCGGAATGGAGGTGTTGCTTAGTCCCGTGTGAATCTTATTACACACCTCCCCGTGTGAATCTTCTTATCTGTATGTAACCAGAATGGAATGTGTTTTTTAGCCTTGCTCTGCTGTTCACATGAATGTTTATATCTGGAAAAGAGTATATCAGCTGGAAAAGTCTCCAGTTCGGTGAGTCTGCTCCGGGGTTACGTTTAACCGCCGAGCGTGGGTTGTTGGCAACCGCTCTACGAGAACTGACGGCTCCCAGTTCCGGTAACATGTAGAGTGAGTATAAGCCAGACCCGTTGTAAGTATGAGACCTGGTTGTGGCGACGCTGCGGGGAATAAAATGCTCATATTCTAGCAGACTCGCCTCTTGGTGGTTTGTTCTGTGTCAGACTACTCTCCTACGAACCTGACCTTGAGAATTTTTTAAAACATTTTGGCGCAGCGAGCAGGGTCAATCGCAATTGAGGAGAGATTTTGATACAGAACAATGTTTTGGAAAAAGACTAAGAAACCAGAAGAACAAACTGTGGAGGTCCCGACCGTCCCGGGATGGCATGGACCGTGGCATGACGTGGCAGTTTGTTTGAGAAATGGTGGGGGGCGACCGGAGGAACCCCAGGGTCGCTGCTGTCCACCCTTGAGAGGATCCCACTCCTGCCGAAGAACCCCTTGCCTGGGGTACAGCGGAGGATGTGGGCATGTCCAAAAAGCTGAAGCGGAGTTAACAGAATTGAATGGGATTGAACTGAACTGAACTGAGTGGAACTGAAGTGAATCAAATTGAACGGAACAAAATGGAACTGAGCTAAATTGAATTGAAATGGACGGAACTGAATTGAACACAATTGAATTGAACTGAACAGACCTGAACTGAGCTGAATTGAACTACACTGAATTGACTGAACTGAAATTAACTGAAACGAATTGAACTGAATTAAGCATAATGTAACACATGTATTGGGCCAAGCAGTGGAATGTGGTGTAAAATTATGTCCCAATACATGTGTGAATCATAATGTAACACATGTATTGGGCCAAGCAGTGGAATGTGGTGAAACGGTTAAAAATTATGTCCCAATACATGTGTGAATCTAACCGGAATGGAGGTGTTGCTTAGTCCCGTGTGAATCTTATTACACACCTCCCCGTGTGAATCTTCTTATCTGTATGTAACCAGAATGGAATGTGTTTTTTAGCCTTGCTCTGCTGTTCACATGAATGTTTATATCTGGAAAAGAATATATCAGCTGGAAAAGTCTCCAGTTCGGTGAGTCTGCTCCGGGGTTACGTTTAACCGCCGAGCGTGGGTTGTTGGCAACCGCTCTACGAGAACTGACGGCTCCCAGTTCCGGTAACATGTAGAGTGAGTATAAGCCAGACCCGTTGTAAGTATGAGACCTGGTTGTGGCGACGCTGCGGGGAATAAAATGCTCATATTCTAGCAGACTCGCCTCTTGGTCGTTTGTTCTGTGTCAGACTACTCTCCTACGAACCTGACCTTGAGAATTTTTTAAAACAATGGTGAAGACAGTATCCCCCACCCCCTCTGAATCTCTTTTCAGGACACTTCAGAGATACCCTGACCTATGCCAGTGAACCCCTGGAGCTGGTGAATGTGCATCTGCATCTGTGCAGACTCCACACAGCCCAGTGTTTTCTAGGCCCAAAGCCCCAGAGGACACCTACCAAAGTGTTCAAAGTGACTACAATGTACCAGCAAGCAGACTCCCTTCACCTCAGTGCTGGATATCGGGTCTGCTCCAAGATGTAGTCAGAGGGAAAGATAAAGAACACCTTCCAAGGGTGGTGGTATGAGTCTTAGATTATCGAATATAATTGGCACTTTTGTAAATGTTTTTCAAGTCTTACTGGCCCCACAGAAGACCATACAACTCTATGAAGTGAAAGATGTGCAGCACCTTCCACACAATGGGATGTGCTGCATTATAATTGTGATACTTCGGAACATGTTTCGTTATCAAAAAGGCGGGTGACTAGATTTCACGTGGTCCATCAGGGAACCTCACACCTATAAATTGTGGATTGCAGTCAAGGCACTGCAGCTGACTCTTGGGTCATTGAAGGTGGCAATAAGATGGGAGGTATTAGAGTCTGGAATAGCCAAATGGTGGATACCATGCAACACCTCATGGGAGCAATGCATAATTTGCTGCATATCTACAGACTCTGGGAGGGAAAGGTCTGCCTCATACCTGTGGCTGTCAAGGTCACAGAACAATATTTAAGGATGCGAGGTGGGCAACAGTGAAATCATGTGTCAATTTATTATAAATGCGGAGCCAAATGGAGAGAACACATTTACATTTCATGGCAATAGTAGTAGAAGTGTCAATGATGATGGTTGGGCAATGCAAGGATGCAGTGAAGATTTATTTCATTCTGCAGCATTGCACCAATAAGGTGCACAAGGAACAAACTCAGGATAAGATCATAAGACCACAAGATGTAGGAGCAGAATTGGACCATTCAGCCCATTTAGGCTACTCCACCATTCCGTCATGGCTGATATGTTTCTCAACCCCGTTCTCCTGCCTGCTCTCTGTAACTCTTGATGCCCTTACCAGAGGCATTGAAACCTTGTCTTCAGAGGACGTAGGTCCAGCTTTAAAATGGCTCTGGTCGAAATGTTAGCAGTGCTGTATCCCTCCATGGCAGTCTGAGTATTTTCTAAGTTGTTGTCATCCAAATGTGGAAGGGTATCCCTCGTAGCTCAGGGATTGAGCTTTGTAGGAGGCTGACGGCCTTTGAATGAGTCTGGTGCCTGTGAGCGTTCTAGGATGTACAAGTCATGGCACACACAGCATAGGCCTGAAATGTCTAGCTGTTGTCATTACAAATGTTTTGAACATTAAGGAAGTTGTATCCATTTGGGTTAATGAGATTTGCTGCTTAATGATAGGTTGCTGTGATTGGCATATTAGTGTAATTACCAGCACCCTGAACCTGTGGAAAACCAGTGTTAACTGATTGTCCTAATGTCCTCGCTGCTTGACTCCCAGTGTCAAGGGAAGAGAGAGATGAATAGGTTGGATCTTGCCAGGACTGCACCAGTGATATCCTGGATGCCATTATGAGCTGAGGGCTGTGACCTTATCTTATTTCAAAAATATATTTTATTCATTATAAAAAGGCTTTATACGTACATAGTCACAAACATAATTCAGTTCTGTACAGTGGCATATCAAAAAGACAAACATAGGAGTTTGACTCTGTCCAATCAAACCAAGGCGTCTCTTTCTTGAAGCAGACTATATTTACATACATTTGAGGCATTGGAAGAATCTGATAACTAAACAGATGCCCACTTAACTCTTCATTATCTTCTGCAGATGTTTATTTGCAGTAGTATTGTTGCAAGAAGAACTGCTGGGTTGACCTCAGTCATGCTACTTTCACTTTCAGCAGATACATGAGAACAGTAAGTAAAAGTATACTATATTAGTACAGGGACTCATTATCCCTGACATCCTTCCCCATGAAGATCCAGATTATGCCTGCACAGAGGGTAGTGTTACTCTAGGCCAAGGCTGCAACCTGTGTGTGTGTGTTCCATGTGATTCTGCATTTCCAGCTTCTTGAGAGAACAGCTTCTTGTCACAATTATCACAGGAGTTTGATGAATATATGATGATTGGATTGACTTCTGGCTTGACAATACTCTTTACAATGCACATTAGTCATCCACACCTCACGTAAAGTCGTTCAAGAAAGGGTCAACGTGGCCTTGTCATGAAACAGCTGTCAGGTGGTTCTCAGCTAACCCTACCACAAGAGCCCTGTCCGACAACTTGTGTGCGAGGATATGGTAGCTGCAATGTAGTAGAACAGAGAGCAATGAGCAAAGAACAGTACAACACACAAATAGGCCCTTTGGCCCACCTAGACTGCGCATTTCTATTCCCTGCCTAATCATATGCCTGTCAAGATGCTTTGTTCAGTGCAGTGTCCTTATTCCAAATATCTTCATCTGTTTCATCAACAAGCTTCCCACCATTAGTGGGTGGCACAGTGGCACAGTGGTTAGCACTGCTGCCTCACAGCGCCAGAGACCCGGGTTCAATTCCCGCCTCAGGTGACTGACTGTGTGGAGTTTGCACGTTCTCCCCGTGTCTGCATGGGTTTCCTCTGGGTGCTCCGGTTTCCTCCCACAGTCCAAAGATGTGCAGGTCAGGTGAATTGGCCATGCTTAATTGCCCGTAGTGTTAGGTAAAGAGGTAAATGTAGGGGAGTGGGTGGGTTGTGCTTCGGTGGGTCGGTGTGGACTTGTTGGGCCGAAGGGCCTGTTTCCACACTGTAAGTAATCTAATCTAATCTAATTAATCCTTGATATTCATTAGTATAGCTATCATTGAATTCTCAAACATCAATATTGCAACACTTCAGCAGCATGTCAACATATGTCAATGGAGTGTATTCCATCATAGAGTCAAAGAATTGTACAGCATGGAAACAGACTCTTTGGTCCAACTCATCCGTGCCGAAGAGATACCTTAACTGAATCTAGTTCCATTTGTCAGCATTTGATTCATATCCCTCTAAACCTTTCCTTTTCATATACCCATCCAGATGCCTTTTAAATGTTATAATTGTACCTGCCTTCACCACTTCCTCAGGCAGCTCATTTCATACACAGACCATCCTCTGCATGAAAAAGTTGCCCCTTAGGTCACTTCTATATATTACCCCTCTTACCTTAAACCCATGCCCTCTAGTTTTGGACTCCCCTACCCTAGGAAGCAGACCTTGTCTATTCACTCTCTCCATGCCCCTCATGATTTTATAAACTTCTATAAGGTCACGCCCCAGCCTCTGATATTGCAGGGAAAAGCTCTTCTAATGTTGGGCTTTCAGATGGTGGTAAGGCTTTTGGAGTTAGAGAGTCAGTCGCTGACCGCAGAATACCCAATACATCTGACACTTGCTTATTTCCCGTTCTTCATTGCTCCTGGGAAGGTCGTGGTGAGCTGCCTTTTTGAAGTCCATGTGCTGTGGATACACCCAATGCACAGTCAGGAAAAGAGCTGTACGATCTTGACCCAGTGACATCAGAGAAAGAGAGATATAGTTTCAAATTAAGATGGTATGTGGCTTGATGGGGATCTTGCAGGAATTGGTGTTCCCATGCACCCTCTGCCCTTATTCTTCTAAGTGGTGGAGGTCACAGGTTTGAAAGTGCTATCAAGGGATCCTTGAGGAATTTCTGTATTATTATGAAATGTGCACCAGAGGTGGAGGGAGTGAATGATAACAGTGGTGAATATGGTGCCAGTCAAGAAGGCTGCTTTGTCTTGGATGTTGTCTAGTTTCTTGAGTCTTGTTGGAGATTCACCCATCCAAGCAAGCGGAGAGTTTTTCATTATACTCACAACTTGTGCTTTATCATGGCGGAGAGGCTTTGAAGAGTTAGGAGATAAGTTATTCACCACAAAATTCCTAGCATTTGACCTATTGTTGTAGTCACAGTATTTTTATGGCTGGTCCAGTTCAGTTTCTGGGTCAATGTAAACTCTCAAGGTGTTGATAGAGAGAGATTCTGCGATGGTAATAACAATCAACTCCTTCTGACCTTATGGTGAAGAGAAGGTCATTAATAAAGCAGCTTAAGTTGATTGAGCTTCGGACCATATCCTGAGAAACAGTAATCTTCCACAGCTGAGATGCTTGCCTTCCACAACCATCATCCTTTGGCCTAACTATGATTCGGACTAGTTGAGAGTTTTCTTTCATTGACTTCAGCCATCCTCGGTCAGATACAATCTCAATATTAACGGCAGTCACTGTCACCTCAACTCTAGAGTTCAGCCATATTGTCCATATTTGGGCCAAGGCTGTAATGAGGCCATCACCACCACACCTTACTGGCATTTGAAAATAGAGAGTATGAACCTGGAACATAAGTCTGGTCAACCAAGCATGCTTAATGAATGTGTATTGAACATTAAGATTGTTGCTTCTAGTTAATTTCCTGTTAAACCAGTGTTTGTGGAGATGTTGAGCAAACCTCAGCAATAAATGGACATGTAATGCAAATTTAACTCTTGATCAATTCTTCCTTATGTGTACTATAGTAGGTCTATTCCAGCATGAGTAAGACATAACACAGGAAAGACTGCTGTAAACTAGACAATAAATATGTCTGTTTTTTTTCAACGATGACATCAGCTTCAAAACAACAACATTTACGGAGCAACGATACACAGCATTGTTCATTAGGTTCAACTGTATTGCTGAACAGTACTGTGTAGGTTGAGATGTAAGCAACACAAATAAAGCTGCAATTAACTCTTACAAAATTAGGCGTAGACATTGATATGAATGTTGGATGTATTTCCATCTTCATGTGTAATTGTGCACCTTTATGGGCCTTTGAAGCTATGAAAGTTCCCAGATTAAATTGTCTCTATAATTAGTGTATGCAATGCGTCATTGTCAATTTTGGCTCAGTTAGTAGCAACTCTCCCAGTGCCCCAACCCCACCACAGTCCTCACTTCTATCATCACCATCACCAATAACAGGTTTTCAGGTTCAAGTCCATTCCAGGGCTTAGTCATACAAAAACCAAACTGGTAGTTCATGCAGCACTGAGGAAGACCTGTTCTGTAGGATGTTCCTGCTTGGGGAGATATTAATAAGGCAGCAAGTCTAAACGCCGTATGGGGAGTGGAGAATGGTTTCATCCTGAACACAGCACCAAAACTGATAAAGGTGATTGGATGGATGCAATGCATTTTGGTTTTCAGATGGGTGTGGGTAAGATTCTCTACACGACATCACTAAGCAAAATTAAAGCACAGGGTGCAGGAGTATTGCATTGGTGTGATCAAAGAATGGCTAACTGACAAAATAGACAGGAATAGATGGGTCATTTTAATATTGGCAAACTGTGATGAATGGGTACCACAAGGATCAGGACTTTTTATGATATCAATCAGTAATTTGGATGTGGGAATCGAGTGTAATACTTCCACATTTGTAGATGATACAAAGCTGAGCAAGAATATGCTTTGTAAGGAAGATGTGAAACCTTTTCAGGATGATTTGAATAGGCTTAATAATTGGACAAGAGCTTCGCAGTGGACCATAATGTGGGAAAATGTGAGTTTATTTAATTTGGTAGGAAGAATAGATGTGCAAAATATTTCTTAACCGATGAGAGACTGGAAAGTGTAGTAATGCAAAAGGACTTGGGTGACCAATGTCAATAATTCACTGAAGGCTAATGTGCAGGAGGAGCAAGCAATTAGGAAGGCTTTTGAATGTTAGTAAATAAAGCTTAACTTTTATTGTAAGAGCATTTGAGTATAGAAGTACCGAAGTCTTGCTCCAATTCTAACAGATGGGTTAGACCACACTTGGAGTTCTATGTGCAGTTTGGTCTCCTTAGAGAAAGGTATTGTTGCCATAGAGGGAGTGGAATGACTGTTCAGCAAAGTTGTTCCTGGAATGACAGGACTATCCTACGAAGAGAGATTGGGCAAAGTGGGCCTGTGCTGTCTTGCATTTCGAAGAATGAGCGATGATCTAAATGAAATCTACAGAGCACTTGGAGAGAAAGGCTGGGTAACTGCAGGCAAAATGTTGCCCTGGTTGGGAAGTCCAGTGCTATTGAAATTGTAAGGAAAGTGTGGGATGGCAGAAGGCCAAGGAATTGCAAAGATTACACCTATTGAACAATACTGTCAAACAATGGATTGACCAAATGGCAGACACTGTGCATTGATTGGCTTTGTGCCAATACTTTTGCTATTCACCTTGATAAATCAATAGTTTCTAAAGTATCTCACTTACATATTCAGTATGTGCGGATTAAGAAACTAAAATAAGACAAAAAAAAGTCAAATGATACTTTAAAATGATTGGGTATTTCATCCTTTTTAGTAGAAATCAACTGTTCAAATTAAATTGAGATTGTGCTGATGGACTGCACCAATAATGGAAAAGACATTGGTTCTGGGCAAGAAAAAGCTGATACACCTCCCACTATTTGAATAAATTGACCTGAAACTGGTGATCTCGTTTGGTCCCCAATTTCCAAACCCAAATCATAAAATCTATTTCTCATTTACCTTTGGAGCATTCGTTTGACTGACTTCTTTGAGGCAGAAGTCTTCCGATCAAAGCAAAACAGTTTAATACAACAATCCAACAGTGGAGCGGATTGGCACTGATACAGTGTCCCATTTTGCAGCAGTAGCTGTTACTTTCCATAAAATTAAAGGTGTTAAAGATAAACATAAGCAAACATTTATCATTAAGACTTACTGGATCAGATTTTGTCGCATTTTGGAGCAGATATTTTAATACGACAGATACACGATAAATATTTAAGCCAGAATTTCTGTTCCTGGGCAGAGTCAGGACAATTCCCAAGTTCACAAAACCAACCTAGCAGAAATTGACCTGCAAGGTTAGATTTTCATCCTGGAGCGTTGGGAGCAAACTTTATGGGTGTTTGCTGGGCCATCCCAGAGTGAGAGTGAAGGTTGTTAGATGCAGAAGCAGAGGCAATGGAAGGGCTATTCTCGACTCATCCTCAAAACAAACAGGAGCTTGAACCCCTACTGCCTCCGCCCCAATGTTTAGAAATGTCTAAATTCCATTGGTCAGTATTTAATCTTCACTCCACTGTCCTGTAGTGCTGCCAGCCGTTTTCAATAATCTAATTGTCATAATCATCATGAACTGTCTCCTAAAATTCTAGGCTGTTTTGCTGTTTGAAGCATAGTTTTATCTCTCAATAAAATGCTATCAACATGCAAAGCTTCATAAAATGCCATTGAATATTTATTACCCTGCTGGCATATGATACCTTAACTTTTGAAATTATTTGTTTTTAGATTTAGATTAGATTACAGTGTGGAAACAGGCCCTTCGGCCCTACAAGTCCACACCGACCTGCCGAAGCGAAACCCACCCAGACCCCTACATTTACCCCTTACCTAACACTACGGGCAATTTAGTATGGCCAATTCACCTGACCCTGCACATCTTTGGACTGTGGGAGGAAACCAGAGCACCCGGAGGAAACCCAGGCAGACATGGGGAGAACGTGCAAACTCCACACAGTCAGTCGCCTGAGGCGGGAATTGAACCCGGGTCTCTGGCGCTGTGAGGCAGCAGTGCTAACCACTGTGCCACCGTGCCGCCCACAAATGCTGCTTATACTGAGGCTTACCAATAAAATTGAAGGCAATTTAATTGAATGCATTTCAACACCTTGTATTCTTCCTGCAGTCACTGTTGCATGTTAACGAAGCAACTGTTTCCTGATATCTTCATGAGGAGGGGTCTGGTTTATCTCAATCGGCATGATGGCTGATTTGTGAAGCAGAGTAATACCAACAGTGTGGGTTCAATTCTTACACTGATTGATTTGGAGATGCCGGTGTTGGACTGGGGTGTACAAAGTTAAAAATCACACAACACCAGGTTATAGTCCAACAGGTTTAAATAGAAGCACACTAGCTTTCGGAGCACCACTCCTTCATCAGGTGATAGTGGAGGACACAATTCTAAGGCACAGAATTTATAGCAAAAATTTACAGTGTGATGTAACTGAAATTATACATTGAGAAATATCTGATTGTCTGTTTAGTCTTTCATCTGTTCAAATACCATGATAGTTTCACTTTTTTTTAAAAGTTGCATTCTCAGGTTAGCTGTAACAATGGATGTTAGCTAGACCATATGTTGAAGGTGTTAGCTCCCTGTGTTCTCTGTCTATGCCATGATGCTTAGATTGATTCTAATCTAAAAAGTGAGGTAACAGAATTTTACATGAATTCATGAAGTTTTTGAGTTCAGAGTTTTACGTGAATTCATGCAGTTTTTAAGCAAAGTACAATGTAACTCTGCAAGTACAAATTCACCCCACAAAATATATGTGTGCATGTGGGTCTTTGTCTGTCTGTGTGTGTGTGTCTGTCTGGGTTGGGGGTTGTGAGTGTGAGAGAGAGTGTAGAGTGTCTTAAGTCTGTGAGGGGTGCATATGTGAGTGTGGGAGTGTGTGTGCGTGTCTGGGGTGGGGGGTTGTGAGTGCCTGTGAGAGAGAGTGTATATGTGTGTGCATGAGTGTAGAGTGGTTTAAGTCTCTGAGAGGATGCCTGTGGGCATGTGTGTGTCTGTAAGGGTGTGTGTGAGTACCTGTGTATGTGTGTGTACGTGTGTGTGTATAGGAGTGTGTGTGTGTGTAGGAGTGTCTGTGTGTGTATAGTGCAATGGTGGTCACCTGTAATGTGACATGAACCCAAGGTCCCGGTTGAGGCCCTCAACACACACACACAGGCACTCCTATACACGCACATACACACGGACACACATGTACACAGACACGCACACAGATACTCACACACACCCTTACAGACACACACACTTCCACACTCACACAGGCATCCTCTCAGAGACTTAGACCACTCTACACTCATGCACACACATATACACTCTACACTCTCTCTCACACTCACAACCCCCAACCCAGACAGACACACACACACACACACAAACAAAGACCCACATGCACACATATATTTTGTGGGGTGAATTTGTACTTGTAGAGTTACGTTGTACTTTATTCAAAAACTGCATGAATTCGTGTAAAACTCAGAGCTCAAAAACTGCATGAATTCATTTAAAATTGTGTTATCTCACTTTTTAGATTAGAATCAATCTAAGCATCATGATATAGACAGAGAACACAGGGGGCTAACACCTTCAACATGTTATCTAGATATCACCATTGTTACAGCTAACCTGAGAATGCAACTTTTAAAAAAAGATTTTGTGATTTACACATGAAAGAAGTGAAACTATCATGGTATTCGAACAGATGAAAGACTCAACAGACAATCAGGTATTTTTCAATGTATAATTTCAGTTACATCACACTGTAAATTTTTGCTATAAATTCTGTGCCTTAGAATTGTGTCCTTCACTATCACCTGATGAAGGAGCGGTGCTCCGAAAGCTAGTGTGTTTCCAATTAAACCTGTTGGGCTATAATCTGGTGTTGTGTGATTTTTAACTTTGTACACTGATTGAGACTATCATGAAGCATGGCACTTCTTAACCTCTCTCTTTGCCTGAGGCATGGTGACTCTCAGTTTAAACCATCCCCAAACGTTTCTCTCTAGAAAGCAGCCCTGTGGTCTGGTGAGATTATGATGACTTTACCTTTATTTTCAAGTCAATAAAACCAGTCAGTTACAAACGCCTTAAGCAATTTGCCTGGAAAACTGTAAAATCAATGCATGTCAATCTCAGAAGATGGCACAAACTGTCAGAGGTAAAGATTAGGGACATGGGATCAGTGATCTTATCACAGAGTCATCATTTGTAAAGCACCAGGTGCCGTCCTTTACTAGTTCACCCAATAGGAAAGAATTAACCAATTGTTAACTCATTAATTTCAAGTTTTAGTACTTGTGACCATATTCTAAACGAGGAACAACCTAGAATGATAATAGGATATAAGGCAGTGAATTTCTTAGGACATTGGATGAGTTCCATCTGAAGGCATGATGTTATGAATAAAGAACATGAGAATTACTTGCCATGTCACAGAATAACAGTGTTTGTGGAATGATCTTTAACAACAATCCTAATGTGAATAAGTGATTAATCAAAAATGACAACATAGCTCGATCCGCAGTAGGACTGAGATTATTAGATCGTGAGGTTTAGACATATTATTTCATTGTATGATTTCTGTTTCCAGAGTTACATTTAGTTTATGCCATTATCTTGTATGTTATCTCACCTTCCACCATTTTATTGCACAATAAGTACATTCTTTGGAATTTATAGCATCTGAGTAATTCTGAATCAGACTCAAGGCTCACACCCTATCAATATAACAATCATCCTGAAATAATTTCTGAAAATTGTTCAGTGTGTCATTGGTAGATGCAAATAAAAAGTAAACAAACAGGTCAATATATTTGCTAATATATATAAAATTTAAATATTATTTACATAAAATACACCACAGGGAACTCAATGATTTGCTGAAAATAAACTACCAGGAAGGTTGCTCTGTTAGCTGTTAGGTCTTCTGCTCTGAACACCTTCAGTATTTCATTTGCAGCTATAAGATTTACATTGTACGGTGATCGACAGCAAGGGTTGTTTTCCTAGTAACTGATGAATGTTCACACACATAACCTTAAATTGAAAGATTCCTGACTGTAGATGTTAAGTTCATTCATAGAAGTAGAACCGCATAAACTTTGTTAATTCTGAACAGTCTAAATGCATCATAAATACCAAATGTTCCAAATTCAGATTTGTCATAAACATCTGATGTGGTTCAGTGACATTGATTGTTTTCTCAACATATTAAAAGTATTTTACTTTGGTGGTAATTTGGGACAGCCAGAATAAATCTTGAATTTCAAAAGGTAGGTGTGTTTGTGTGCTGGAGTAATCTGGGACTAAACATTGCAGTAAGTGCGTGAAGCTGCAGGAACTTCAGCATGGAGTTATTGAGCTGAAGGTGGAGCGACAGACACTGCAAGAGGAAAAGTTTCATGGACATCTTTTTCCACAAGGCACTTGCATTCCTTAGGATAGGGTATTCTGGTTTGGTTAGTGGTCAGGGAAATGAGGGTGTGACTGGAAAGCAAGGGCAGGCATAGGTACACGCACTTTATTTTTAGGGAGTAAATTATGGGATTTTGACTCAGTGACACTAAAGGGGCATTGATGCATTTCCAAGTCAGGATGGTGTGTGACTTAGAGAGGAATTTGCACATGGTGGTGTTCCCATATATTGACTGCCCTTGACCTTCTGGATGGTAGTGGGCTTGAGTTTTGAAGGCACCATTTAAGAAGCCTTGGTGAATTTCTGCTGTTCATCTTGTAGATGGTACACACTGTTGTTACTGAGCATCGGTGATGGAGCGGCTGAATGTTTCTGGATGTGGTGCCAATCAAATGGGTTGCTTTTTATAAAGTCATACAGCATAGAAATGGGCTCTTTGGCCATCATGTCTAGGCTGACCAACGATCACCAAACTACACTAATTCCATTTATCTGCACTTTGTCTGTAGTCTACTATGGTCTGGCATTTTAAGTACTCATTCAGATGTTTCTAAAATGTGAAAATATCTATCTCCATCACCCACTCAGGCTGTATGTTCCATATTTCTACCACCTTTCTGGTTGAACATTTTTTTTTCAGATCTTAAAACACTTACTCTTCACCTTAATGTCCTCTGATCTTAGACATGTCAGCTTTGGGGAAAGACAATCTACTCTGTGTATGCCTTTAATAATTTCCTATACCTCAATCAGATCCATCCACCTCCACCCTCCCCCACCTCCTCTGCTCCAAAGAAAACAAACCCAGCCTGTGTAGTTACTCCTTATAACTGAGGAAACATCCTGGTGAATCTCCTTTGCATCCTTTTCAGTGCAGTAATGTCCTTCAGATAGTGTGGCAACTAAAATTGCACACAGTATTCCATCTGTGGCCTAACCAATACTTTATAAAATTGTAACAAAGACTTCTTTGCTCCTTTAATTCTCTGGCTTCAGCTAACGAAAGCAAGCAACAAAGTTCATAGTGGCAGAAACCACAGCATAATCTCTCTGTTACATAAACATCTGCTTCATTACCTGGAGAATAAGGTCCCAGTATATGCAAATCTGGCCATTGTTGATATACATAGGAAAAATGCAAGGAATTAAATAATATGAAGTATGCTGCATCAATACTTTGCTATGCGTATGTTAATATTTATGTTGATAGACTTCAAACCTTGCCTCATGGTTTACTAGCAAGTACTCAATTTCTTACCAGATAATTTTTCTTCTTCTTTCTGACACATGAAGGAAGTGTTTGTACTATTGCCAGCACCTTCTGTCAGTTGTGATTTGTTAATCATTAACATTTATAACATAGGAAGGTTTACTGCTTCAGCTGTAAAACAAGTAAAAGTCCATTAGTGTCAACCAGCACAGGAAGAATAGACTTCGCAAAAAGAAGGTTCCAGTAAAAACCGTAAGTCGTCACATCTGCTTAGAGCTCCTCGTACACAAATTAAAAAGCATATTTAATTAGCCTGTGATGATTTATTACTGTTTGATGTCTTAGAATTTGTGACAAAAGTTTTCATGAAGTAATTTATCACTATTGAATGCATTTTTTTGAAAACAGCGCAATATTCTTTACTTTGGAATTCAATATATGCTAGTGAAAAAGCATTTGTAAATTGATAGTAAATTACACCCCAAGTGGAAGATGGTTATGTTCAATATCATTTACATACATTACTGCCTGTTTCTCCATGACAGGAAATGACTAATGGATTTCTTTCTACCTTAGTTTTTCATCTTGCGAACCAAATTAAGCAACTACCTCTAACACTTGCACTACTTACTAATCTGTGCCAAATACAGGCAAACCATGGTGCCTTCTGCTAATTAGATGTATTTGATTCTTTAGTTATATGCTCTCATCTGCCGACTTTTATTCCTTCCTCCCTCTCTGTGACGAAGCACCTTTTTTACTTTGTGCTGAGGCCTCTGGTGAGATCTGAAATTGCTGTCACAGCCCAACCCCTGAGAGCATATTACATTGCAGCATCAAAGTGTGCTTATGCAGTTTATGCAGTGACATTGAAAATGTACATTGGGTTTCAAAATTCACACAGTCCCCTTCATGAGAACAGGCAAAGTGGGCCTGTATTCTCTCGAGTTTCGAAGAATGAGAGGTAATCTCATTGAAACTTACAAAATATGTAAAGGGATAGATAGAGGAGATGCAGGTAAGATCTTTCCCTGGTTGGAGAGTTTAGAACAAGGGGACACAATTTAAAAATGAGGGGATACTTTTGGACTGAGATGAGAAGATTTTCTTTTACTCAGGGGGTTGTGAATCTTTGGAATTCTCTCTCCCAGGGGGCTGTGGCAGCTGGCCTTTAAGTATATTTAAAGAAGAGGTTGATAAATCTTTGATTACCAATGGCATAAAGAGTTATGGAGATAGTGTGGGTAAAAGGCATTGAAGTATTCAATCAGCCATGATCGTGTTGAATAACAGTACAGGTTCAATGGGTTGGATGGCCTACTCTACTCCTATTTTCCATTTAACATAAATAGGGCCCCCAATTATTTTGTAATTATCTATATGTAAATGAACATCTGCTTATATTTTGCCCTGAAAAGCAAAATTAATAAGGTGTAATAGCTCAATTACATCATGCTTTTCCACTTAGTACAGTGTTAGTGATCACTGTCATTTGGCCTCCTAACTAATGCCTTTATTCTTCTTGTAAAAACTCTGGGCATAACTTCCCACCTTGAAAGTTAGAGTGTGGCATGTTGGATGCCCATCACATCCCCCAAGGCAAATTACCTCATGATTATGTGAATATCAGCTCATTCTCCATGTCAGTGTGGTGATGCATGAGCCACTTGTCTCATCACTCTCAGTGGTGTTGTCACCTTCCAGTCTTGAAGGTTCAGTTACCGTCTTTAAATGTCAGCTGAACACCACTTAAAAAAGCCGAAAACAAGGAACTTCCAGTCAGCCTGCAGTGTGTACCCCCATCCTGGAAATGCCAGCAATGATGGTTTCCTTGGTTTACTGGTGCTGCGCTGAATTCTGTGGAAAGGTCATTTGACCCAAAACATTAACTCTGATTTCTCTCCACTGATGCTGCCAGATCTGCTGAGCTTTTCCAGCAATTCCTGTTTATGTTTATGATTTCCAGCATCAGCAGTTCTTTCAGTTTTTCATATGAGAAGTAGCTGGTTCAGTGACCACTGATTGTAGTAAAAAGCTCGCCCTAAACCTGATGGGACAAAATTAGTTGGGAAAGATTCATCTGGTTTGACTCAACATTTTTCAGTTAGAAAACGGCTGAGTGAAGTCCTAATTAAATACCTGGAAGAATTTCAGGAAAGTCTAGGGGCCATCAAAGGAGCCAAGGCCACCTTACATGTTTACTTGAAAATAATTCTACGATTCTGCAAGGCCCGACCGGTGCCGTTTGCCTTATGGGCAAAAGTAGAGACAGGAATCAGAAGGCTAGAAAGCGAAGGAATCATCAAACCTGTTCAGTTTGCAGAATGGGCAGCATTGGTCGTACCAATTGAGAAGCCCGTTGGGTCAGTTTGTCTTTGTGGGGCTTTTAAACAAATGGTAAACCATTTTTTGCAGCTGGATAAATGCCGAATCCTTTGCAAAGTGGATTTATATGCAAAGCTGGCAGGGGATGCTGACCTTCATGAAGCTGGACATGAGCCATGTGTTCTTGTAATTGTGGTTAGATGAGGATTCCCAGAAGTATGTTACAATTAATACCCATAGGGAACCAATGTACTGCCATTTGGGGTATGGTGAACCTGTGCAATTTTTCAGTGGATGATGGAGAATATTTTACAAGGTCTACCTAGGTTGCCATTTATCTAGATGATGTGCTAATAACAGGGAAAACCAATAAAGAACACTTAGTGAACTTGAACATAGTCCTTAGATGTTTCTCCCAGGCGGGTGTACACCTTAGATGAGAAAAATGTGCCTTTCACGTACTCCAAGTGACCTACTTGGGCTACAGAGTTGACAAGACTGGGTTACACCTGTTGGAAGATAACGTGAGGATGATCAGAGGTATCGTTGCTTAGATCTTTCCTTGGGCTGGTGAATTGTTTTGGAATGTTCATACATAACTTGGCCTCCATCTTCATACTTCTGTACCAATGCTTAAAAAAGGGTCAGCCTTAGAATGATCATGTAGCCAAGCTATAGCTTTTGGGGAAGTGAAGAAACAGCCATCATCCTACAAGGTGTTACCACACTATGAGCCCAAGTGAGATCTGGTACTGACATGCGATGCCGCCCCGTAAGGCATAGAAATAACATTAGCTCAGGTTGGCCCAATGGAGAGGAATGCCCAATTGTGCATTGTCCAGGAGGCCATGTAGCAAATGCAGATGCATTGAACAGCCTCCCACTGGCAAATACACCACTAATGGTACAGCCAGTGGAAGAGTCTGCAATGGTTTTAAATTTTCTAGACACATTTCCAGTCACAGCTGACAATATCAGACTTAGGAGGCAGAAAGATCCGGTTCTGGCAAAACTGAAACAGCTGGTGGTGACGGGAAACCAAAGGGCCGTCACAACCAGAACTAAACCTGTTTGGATCTGGAGAGTCCAGATCACAATAGAGGACAGCACATTATTATGGGGAGCAAGAGTGACTGTCCCAAGCAAAGCTTGCCACCAGACACTGGCTGAACTCCACCAGGGTCATATAAGGGTTTCCAAAATGAAGATTTTGGTGATAACCTATGTCTGGTGGGGCAGTGCCCAGAGTGCAAACAAGGAGAACATTTGCTGCCAACTGCTCCCCCACATTTGTGGGAATGGCCAGTAAACCCTGGACTTGATTACATGTCGACTATGCCGGCCCTTTCATGGGCTCAATGTTTTTAGTCATAGTGCACACCCATTCAAAGCAGCTGGATGTGCATAGAGTTTATTCGTCAAACATGGAGGTGACAATGGAAAAATTGTGCTCATCATTTGAAATACACGGACCCATGGAAATGTTGGTTATAAATAACAGGCTATCATTTAGCAGGAGGGGACTTGAGAATTTCCTAGTCAAATAGCATTTGACATTTAAGGACAGCTCCATACTATCCATCATCCAATGGCCTGGCAGAAAGAGCAGTCCAAACTTCGAAGGCAGGCTTAAAGAAACAGCCTATAGCTTCAGTAGATACCAAACAGACCTGGTTCCTATTTGATTAGAGGACCGCCTCTAATACAACTACAGAGATAGCTCCAGCAAAGATGCTAATTGGAAGAAGACTCCGCACCAGATTAAATCTCTTCTTCCCAGACCTGATGGAGGGGAGGGTGAAACAGCATCAGAAACACCAATGGTGGGCACAAGACTCCAGTAAGCAAGAGGACAAAATTTGATGTAGAAAGAAAGGGAATGGCTGCATGAGGAAGAGGCATAGTCAATGTGAGGTCAGATCCAGTGACACATAAAGTTTAGGTAGGTGTGACTGTCCTGAACAAGCATGAGGACCATATGAAAGCTGCAAACTTGCAAATGGTGTAGGAGCAAAACTTGCCTGGCTCCTCAAGATAATACGTGGCTTGGAGAGGGTGGACGCTAGGAAATTGTTTCCGTTAGGTGAGG
This sequence comes from Chiloscyllium plagiosum, assembly GCF_037043375.1. Taxonomy (NCBI): domain Eukaryota; kingdom Metazoa; phylum Chordata; class Chondrichthyes; order Orectolobiformes; family Hemiscylliidae; genus Chiloscyllium; species Chiloscyllium plagiosum. The sequence goes on along the minus strand of NW_028270154.1, from coordinate 52,091,177 downwards.
AGACTAGGACCCGTGGACACAGCCTTAGAATTAGAGGGGGTAAATTCAGAACAGAAATGCGGAGACATTTCTTCAGCCAGAGAGTGGTGGGCCTGTGGAATTCATTGCCGCAGAGTGCAGTGGAGGCTGCAAGGACCGCAATTTACCCCCCGACGTGATCGACGATGCCTTCCACCACATCTCTTCCACTTCCCGATCCTCCGCCCTTGAACTCCGCCCCTCCAACCGCCACCAGGACAGAACCCCACTGGTCCTCACCTACCACCCCACTAACCTCCATGTACAGCGCATCATCCGCCGTCATTTCCGCCACCTCCAAACGGACCCCACCACCAAGGATATATTTCCCTCCCCTCCCCTATCAGCATTCCGTAAAGACCACTCCCTCCGTGACTCCCTCGTCAGATCCACACCCCCCACCAACCCAACCTCCACTCCCGGCACCTTCCCCTGCAACCGCAGGAGGTGCAAGACTTGCGCCCACACCTCCCCTCTCACCTCCCTCCAAGGCCCCAAAGGAAACTTCCATATCCGCCACAGATTCACCTGTACCTCCACACATATCATCTATTGCATCCTCTGTGCCCGATGTGGCCTCCTCTATATTGGGGAGACAGGCCGCCTACTTGCAGAGCGTTTCAGAGAACACCTCTGGGACACCCGGACCAACCAACCCAACCACCCTGTAGCTCAACATTTCAATTCCCCCTCCCACTCCACCAAGGATATGCAGGTCTTTGGACTCCTCCATCGTCAGACCACAGCGAAACGACGGTTGGAGGAAGAACGCCTCATCTTCCGCCTAGGAACCCTCCAACTACAAGGGATGAACTCGGATTTCACCAGTTTCCTCATTTCCCCTTCCCCCCCAGCCTGTCTCAGTCAAATCCATCAAATTCAGCACCGCCTCCCTAACCTGCAATCTTCTTCCCGACCTCTCCGCCCCCACCCCAATCTGTCCTATCACCCTCACCTTGACCTTTTTCCACCTATCACATTTCCGACGCCCCTCCTCCAAGTCCCTCCTCCCTGGCTATTAACGTGATCCAATTAGAGAGTCCTGGTTGACAGATTTAAACAGGAATGTTTGCATCATTTCTCCCTCCAACTCTATTTTGATTTAGTCCCTACCCTCCCCCTTCACTGTTTTGATCACACTGCACTGCCCTTTGATGTGAAGGGCAGTGTTTGTCACTGGCCACCCGGGTGTTTTCCTATCTTCCTGGTGGTGGAAATTGAATAAAGATTGGTGCACTTTGTGTCTTTCACTGTGTCTCACACCTGCACACACACACCATGGGTGCTGGGGAAAAATAATAAGCACTACCGCACTTAGGTGGTAGTGTGGGGGTTAAAGGGAAAAAAAAAGAAAAAAAAATAATAAAAGAAAAAAAAGAAAATGAAAAAAAAAATAAATGGGGGAAGCACTACCGCACGTAGGTGGTAGAAAAAATAAATAAATAAACGGGGGAAAACTGCCCTTTGATGTGAAGGGCAGTGTTTGAAAAAAAAAATTAAACAGGAATGTCAGACACTCCTGTCATTCTGAGAGCTGGCTCTGAGTGAGCTTGATCAGCATCAAGGGCTTTCCACGTGTAAATAAAGGATGACATGGTGATGGGATACTGGCCTCTGTGGAGTTATCTCAGTGGCCGTAGCCAATAAATAATAGTAATTTTTGATTTGAGTGCTTCTGTTTGCTTCCCATGGTATGAAGTGGAACTGCCATTGAAATTAATGGAACTGTTCAGAGATTTACATTGGCTATCCTGTTAATGCTATTGGAATGGAGCTGGACTAGAATAAAGTGACATTTCTTGTAGTAGATAAAATTAAGTTAATGTTACATATGTATAATTTGTTCAGTTAAAAAGAGCAACACTATTTTTAATGACATTTGATATTTAAAGAAACTGTGCACTTAGACTTCACTTCCTTTGCGTGAAATAAAACTGCGAGTTGTTAACCTGGAGTAAATCACAAAGTGAGTACATCTTGTTATTTCTGTCACATGGACGCAAAGAAAGTAAAATTGGGCATCACATGCACTCCATGAATAGTGTGAACTTTAAATAACACCTAGGAGACTTAATGGATCTGATATTTGAATATTTGGACTCCTTAGCCTTGAAATGATGCATCTGAAGGTGGTATTAATAATCGTGAAAATTAAGTTTCCAATATATTACAAGATTAGGACTTGTGGTTAGCAAGATTAAGCATATAAATGAAAATAGGCAACTAATTTCAGGAATATTTTTGTCACACAAAAGACAAGTAACATACAGACTGGACAGTTGGAGAGAGAAAGAGAATAGAAGCTGAATCCCTGCCATCATTTAAGAATTATTGGATGGTACAACTGGGAAACATATGAGTATTTTGGGGCAAATGAAGTATGATGGGCTGAATGGCCTATCTCATCCATCATTATCTTGTAATTTTATTTGGTTATTATCAGAAAAGTAAGCAATAACTTGCAGTAATACAGTGTTTTTGGGGATTTCAAGTCATCTCAACACTTTACAGCAATGGACTAAAGTGTTATCACTGTTGTAAATCTGGGAAACATGGTAGCCAATTTGCACATAGTTTGTTCCCTCAAACAAGAAACGGTTAACAACTAGGTAACAGCTTTAGTGATATTCACTAAGATACATACACACAGAACAGAATTTTCTCCTACCTGATCTAACATGAGCAATGGTGAGAAAAATGGGGAAATACGCAGAGTTTGATTAAATCAAAATCCTGACGTTGAGAAATTTGTTTTGTGATTTTACCCTCAAGTCTTAAATGGCATCTCTAGAATCTCACAATTGAGTCATGAGTATTTTACTTCCATGCCCTTGCATCTCCTTAAAGCCCAACTCAATATATCTCTATGCTCTTTCCAATTCTCCTCTCATCTGTGAAATTAGATGCAGCAAATTTTTGTTGCTTGTCAAAGTGGAGAGCAAGGAATAGTCAAGGGAGTGGATGTGTCATTGCATGGTGCTATGGCACATCAATTTTACACCATTTTTAAATTCCCTTGTGAGATGTAGATGCTGTTGGCTGGACTGGCATTTATCGCCCTTCCCTAGTGCCCTTGAGAAGGTAGTGCTTTCTTAAACCAATGCAGTTCATGCACTTGAAGTAGACACATAATGCTATTATGAGGGTTATTCCAGGATCTTTATCCAAGGATGCTGAAGAAATAGAAGTATATTTCCAAATCTGGATGGTGAGTGGCTTGTTGGGGAACTTGCAGTTGATGGTGTTTCCATGTATTTGCTGCCCTTGCCCTTCTGGAAGGAAGTGGTCATGGGTTTGGAAAGCGGTAGTGATGAAATTGTACAGTCCATCTTGTAGATGATACACATTTCTGCTACTGAGTTTTGATGGCGGAGGGAGCGGATGTTCATGGAATTAATGCAAATCAAGTGGGCTACTTTGTCCTGAATGGTAGTAAGTTTCTTGAGTGTTGTTGGAGCTGCATGATCCAGGGGAATGAGGAATATTCCCTCACATTCCTGATTTGCACCTTGTAGATGGTGAACAGATTTTGATTTGTCAGGAGGTGAGTTTCATTGCAGGTTTCTGACCTGCGTTATTTATGTGGCTAGTTCAGTTCAGATTCTATATTATGTTTTTATATTAGATTCCCTGCAGTATGGAATAGGCCCTTCAGCCCAACAAGTCCACACCGACCTTCCGAAGAATAACCCACCCAGACCCATTCCCCTACCCTATATTTACCCCTGACTAATGCACCTAACACTGTGGGCAATTTAGCATGGCCAATTCACCTGACCTTCACATCTTTGGATTGTGAGAGGAAACCAGAGCACCCAGAGGAAACCCATGCAGACATGGGGAGAATGTGCAAACACCACTAGATTCTGGTCAATGGTAACCTCTGAGGTGCTGATAGTGAGGGATCCAGTGATGGTACTGCTGTTGAATGTCAGAGGATTTTTTTTTGGATTATTTCTTGTTGGAGATGGTCATTGCCTGGCATTGGTGTAGCCCAAATGTCAGTTGCCACTTTCAGCCCAAGGCTAGATATTGTCCAAGTCTTGTTGCATTTGGACACGGACTTTCCCAGTATCTGAGGTGTTGCAAATGTTGCTGAATTTGTGAAATAATTTGCAAACATCCCTACTTCTGACCTTATCATGGAGACAGGTTCATTGTTGAAATAGCTAGGTCACTACCCTGAGGGGTTCCTGCAGAAATGTCCTGGAGATGAGATGATTGACCTCCATCCATCATAATCATTTTCCTTTGTGCAAGGTATAACTTCAACAAACAGAGGTCCCCGATTCCCATTGACTCAAATTTTACTAGGGATCCTTGATGCCACACTCAATCAAATGTGAGCTTTGATGTCAAAGGCAGTCACTCTGAGCAGTTTATGTGGCAAGCACACTGCATGTGTTTCAAGAAAATAGCTTTGGGAGGCATGGTGGCACACTGGTATGCATTGCTGCCTCACAGCATCAGGGATCTGTATTTGATTCCAGCCTTGGGTGACTGTGGCATTTGCACATTCTCACCTTGTCTATGTGGGTTTCCACTGGGTTCTCCTGTTTCCTGCCACAGTCCAAAGATGTGCAGGTTAGGTGGATTGGCTATGCTAAATTTTCTAGTGGTGTTCAGAGATGTACAGGCCAAATGGATTAACTATGGTAATGTGGGATTACAGGAATAGGGTGGGATGCATTTTGGAGGGTTGTTGCAGACTTGATAGGCTAAGTGGCCTCTATCTGCACTGTATAAATTCTATGTCTGAAAGTCAGAGGGGAGTAATTCTTATTAGGGTGAATGGGCATTTGGTCTGTTGGTGGTATGGCCACAGTCAATCAAAAGGTAGTCCTGCAGGTCAAGTACAAGCAGTCCAGGATTACAGGCAGGTGGGTCAGGGTGCTGTGGGGGCATCATTCCAGGGATGGACCTCTTTTTCCTGCAGTGTTGCACAAGGAGTGATTGGGAATGATGGAAGTGGATGGAAGAGCTGTTAAAGATGATCCGTAAGCAGAAGTATTGAGGCATTCCCTGTCAGTGAGTAGGAAGATCAGAGGGTGGAAGAGTTCATAGTTTGGGAGAATAAGGTGGTGAATCATGAAGATTGTAATTTGAATCTTAGTTAGAGGCATGTAAACTGATAGAGTTACCACTACCAGTGGTAGAGTGAGTGCTGGCCCTGTGAGCGTGCGGGAGAGAGAGAAGATGGTAGCTCTTGCCCTTCCAGAGTGCAGAGATCACTGACATTTTCTTGTCCTGTTGGATGCCTTTCTTCATCCGAGCCATAACACAGAACCAGACTGCAACTTGGACCAGCTTAGCTTCGTCTGTTGGCTATGTCATCATTTTTCAGTCTGAAGTCAAATAATAGTGCTCTTCTCCACAACCGCATCCAACAAGATCTCAAAGTCCCCATTCCTGAAGTAGGAAGTGATATTTTCCTTTGGGTCCATGTAATCAATGATATCAATCAATGTGAGGGCAAATTTGAATTGCAGTATTTGATGTTATGCACAATTTGGATGTTAAACAGGATCCCATGGCCTAAACATCAGACAGCCTCATCCCTGAGAAAGACACCCAAGATGCCAGTTGCGTCATTTAATGAAGTGAAGTGTGGAAGATTGTATGAGAAAATTGATGTTTTGGGATGCTGCTGCAGTGGTGAGGGCAGTGTGGTCTGTTCCTTGTGGTTGTTGCAGCTATGTCCTGGTGGATCTTGTTGAGTGGTAGTCTGCTGTAGCAGCTTTGGTGGCACAGTGGGTCTGGCCTGGGATTTGAGAATGGCCCGAAATATGGAGGCTTTGATGTCTGCTTTTTGCAGCAGTGGAGAATGTGGTTCCTGTTTTTTCCCCGACTTTGGGAACCCACGAACCGTGAATTGAACAAAGATGGACTTTGACTTAATTATTTTTACAGATGATTTCTGTTATTAATATAGGCATTGGAGTATGGTGACTTAAACACTTTTCTCTGTACCTTTTGTAGAAATGCAAGTCACAATAAATGACTATTCCATTCTAAAAGTCACTTTGAGCGATGGGAGACTGTGTGCCAGGAATCTCACTTGACAAAAGACTAACTGAGAAAGAGAAAATCTCACCCATATCCTACCCAAGTCTTTTTTGAATCAGGACTATGAAATCCAGATAGACCCTTGGATTAAAGACTCATCTGAAAGCTAATGTCAGCACAGTACAGAATTCCCTCAGCACTGCACTAAAATGCCAACATAATATGTACTTGAATCACTTGGATAGGGCTTGAACGATAACAAGCAGTAAGCCACATTGGGCATTTAATCCAGCAAAATAATTCATTTTGGCTGTTGAGGATATGTGAGGACTTCTGAGAGATTTTTTTTTGTACAATGATTGATTCAACATTTAAACAGGATAAAGATTAAAAAAAATTCTGAACTATTGCATATTATAGAGATTAAGAGCTATTCTGTTGTTGCTTATGTGTTCAGCTTTTACCACATGCTAGGTAACGTGAACTAAAACAATAAATATTTAAAGCAAATTTTAGTTTTGGATAAGCACATTAAAGCTATTTGATTGATGATGTTGTGGAAGTTTTTTTCTCATTGTATGGGATAATATATAGAAAGTAATCATGCATGGTATAAAATATGAAACAAATTAGCTGATACTTAAATAATGAGCTGGTGAAGTAACATGGATAATCCAAATTCCCAAAGTTTAATTCTGGTTCAATAAATGAATCAGATTAATTGACTTTCTTTGCTGGTTAAATTAGGAACAGCCCTTGAGCCTGTTTAATAAGCTCCCGACTGACCTATGACCTAACTCCGTATGCCTGCCTTTTGCCATATTCCTTAATGCCTTTACTTAACAAAAGTTTAGTTATCTAGATTTAAAATTAACTACTGATCCAGCATCCGCTGCCATTTGTGGAAAAGAGTTCCAAACATCTACACCCTGTATGCAGAAGTGCTTTCTAACATCTCCCCTGAATGTTCTGGCTCTAATTCTCAGACTATGACCCCTCGTTCTAGAATCACCATCAGTGGAAATAGGTTATCTTTTCTAGCCTGTCTTTTCCTGCTAATAGTTTGAAGACGTCTATCCGATCACCCTTTTAGGTTCCAGTGAAAACAGGCTAAATTTGTAATCTCTTCTCATAACTTAACCCCTGAAGCCCAAGTATCATTCTTATACACCTAAATTGTACTCCCTCCAATGCCAATATGTCCTTCCTAAGGTGTAGTCCTCAGTTCTGCTCATATTCCTTCAAGTGAGGGCTAATCAGTTATTTGTATAACTGCAGTATAATTTCTCAATCCTTATACTCCAGTTCTCTACATATAAAGGCCAGTGTTCTATTAGGTTTCTTGGTTATTTCCTGCACCAGTTCATGGCAGTTTATGGATGTTTGCACTTGAACCCCCAAGTCCCTTTGAACATCCACTGCATTTAAATGCAGACCATCTAGACAGTACACTGATTGAACCTTTTTTGTTCCAAAATAGATAACCTCACATTTTCTTACACTGAATTCCATCTGCCACAGTTTTAGCATTCACTTGGGCTATTCATATCCCATTGTAATTTTATGCAATTATGTACACTGTCTACAATGTCGCCTAAGTTTGTGTTATCAGAAAATTTGGATCTATAACTTTCTATGTCATTATCAAATAATGAATAAATAATGTGAATAGCTGAGGCCCTAATACTGATCCTTATGGAACCCGTCACTGGTCACATCCTGCTAATTTGATTACTTACCTATGATCCCTATTTTCTACTGCCTGCCACCCAACCACTTTTCTAGCTGTGTCAGTAATCTGCCCTCATTTCCATAAGCTATTATGTGGAACATTATCAGATGCTGGCCGAATCCATATAAACAATATCCATGGATATTCCCCTGTCCATAACCTTAGTCACCCCTTCAGAAAATTCAATGAGTTTGATCAGGCCTGATCTACCTGTCATGAAGTTATGCTGGCTCTCTCTGATTAACTGAAAGTTTTCTCGGTGTTCAGTTACCCCATCCTTGATTACAAACTCCAACAAATTCCCGACCACAGATGTTAGACTAACTAATCTGTAATTCCCTGGTTTCCTCTTTCGCCTTTCTTAAAAAGGAGTGTGTTTGGCTATTTTATCAATCCAGCTGGTTGATTCCTGTATCCAGGGATCTCTGAAAGGTTATAGTCAGGGCAGTTATAATGTGCTCCCCTACTTCCTTTAAAATCCTTGGATGGAAATAGTCAGGAACAGGTGATTTGTCACTCTTTCATTCTATTAATTTCCTTATTACTGATGTTTTGCTCACATTAATTTTATTCCATCCCTGTTCTCGATCCACTATTAATTTCCTTGGGACTTGCAGCAATCTATTCTTCTTTTCTATGATAGGTAATGAGGCAGAATAATTATTCAACATAGATTCCATTTTCCTCTAGTCATTGACGATGTCTCCACTTTTAGTTTTTAATGGACAAATATTGCTCCTGATCATCTGCTTTCCCTTTATTCAACTATGACATTCCTTTTTACTGATTTTCATGTCCCTGACAAGTTTCTTTTCATAATCCTCTTTGGTCGCTCTTATAAGCTGCTTTCCGGTCCTTTGCTGGTCTTTGTTTCTTTCCCATTCAACGGAATCTGTGCTATTTTTTGCATTTACTCTTAAATCTACTGTTGAAGTGAACAGCTACATTAATGGAGGAGAAAGTGAGGACTGCAGATGCTGGAGATCAGAGCTGAAAATGTGTTGCTGGAAAAGCACAGCAGGTCAGCCATCATCCAAGGAACAGGAGAATCGACGTTTCGGGCATAAGCCCTTCCTGAAGAAGGGCTTATGCCCGAAACATCGATTCTCCTGTTCCTTGGATGCTGCCTGACCTGCTGCGCTTTTCCAGCAACACATTTTCAGCTACATTAATGGAGTAAAGAATGAAAAGTAGAGTATGCTGATTATAATTATTTCAAAAATGGAGTTACTATCATGTATTAACGGATTGCAAAAATGCTTTACATTGATTTACTTTGAGGTTGTATTATTCAATTGACATTATGTGTTTCTAGATTGTCAATGTACGGTACCTAGAAATGTAATTTTACCTTGCTGACTGCCTGACGTCCAAATCTTATCTCAATGGTCCATGTTTATCACTGGTTCAAAGGTTCAAACAATGTGGCTCAGTTCAGGGAGTGATTTGGAAATAATTGCCTCTGATGAATTTCTTCGTAACCTATAAGTGGCACAAACGAGAGGTAGGCAGTTATGTATTCTTTAGTTGGGTCTAAAGGTCAAGGTTTATTCATAACATTAAAAGTATGAAGTAAACACCTAAAACTTAAACAGTGAAGAAATAAAGTTGTTGGATGATGTAATTATTGAGTTGCCACTTAAATAATGAACATAGATATTCACCTTTTCCAGTGCTAGACAATAGACAATAGACAATAGGTGCAGGAGTAGGCCATTCAGCCCTTCGAGCCTGCACCGCCATTCAATATAATCATGGCTGATCATTCCTAATCAGTATCCTGTTCCTGCCTTATCTCCATAACCCTTGATTCCACTATCTTTGAGAGCTCTATCCAACTCCTTCTTAAATAAATCCAGAGTGTGGGCCTCCACTGCCCCCTGTGGCAGAGCATTCCACACAGCCACCACTCTCTGGGTGAAGAAGTTTCTCCTGAGCTCTGTCCTAAATGGTCTACCCCGTATTTTTAAGTTGTGTCCTCTGGTTCGGCACTCACTCATCAGTGGAAATATGATTCCTACTGCCAGAGTGTCCAATCCTTTCATAATCTTATACGTCTCAATCAAATCCCCTCTCAATCTTCGAAACTCAAGGGTATACAAGCCCAGTCGCTTCAGTCTTTCAGTGTAAGGTAATCCTGCCATTCCAGGAATTGACCTCGTGAACCTACGCTGCACTCAAAGACATTTGAGAGAATGTCTTTTCTCAAATTTGGAGACCAGAACTGCACACAGTACTCCAGGTGTGGTCTCACCAGGGCCCTGTACATCTGCAGAAGCACCTCTTTGCTTCTATACTCAATTCCTCTTGTTATGAAGGCCAGCATGCTATTAGCCTTCTTCACTACCTGCTGTACCTGCATGCTTGCCTTCATTGACTGGTGTACAAGAACACCCAGATCTCTCTGTACTGCCCCTTTACATAAATTGATTCCATTGAGGTAGTAGTCTGCCTTCCTGTTCTTGCTACCAAAGTGGATAACCATACATTTATCCACATTAAATTGCATCTGCCATGCATCTGCCCACTCACCTAACTTGTCCAGGTCACCCTGTAATTTCCTAACATCCTCATCACTTTTCACCCTGCCACCCAGCTTTGTATCATCAGCAAATTTGCTAATGTTATTGCTGATACCATCTTCTATATCATTAACATATATTGTAAAAAGCTGTGGTCCCAGCACAGATCCCTGCGGTACCCCACTGGTCACTGCCTGCCATTCCGAAATGGAGCCGTTTATCACTACCCTTTGTTTCCTATTAGCCAACCAATTTTCAATCCAATCTAGTACTTTGCCCCCAATACCATGCACCCTAATTTTACTCACTAATCTCCTGTGTGGGACTTTATCCCACACAGTGCTAATACCCAGTACAGATGGTATACATGTAGATCATAGATTTTCTGTTGATGTATTGACAGAATATTTTCTAGCAAATCAGTCTGATTCTGTTTAGCTGTCTGCACTGGACAGCATTCTTACCCAGTGTAAACACATCATTACCCCACTGTCTTCTGACCAGAAAACAAATCAGACACTGCAAGGGAAACTTCTTCAAAACCTAAAGATAATAAGTGAAAACAAACAATAAATGACATTCACATTCACATTCACATCGTTCTTTTCATTCTCCAATTTCTCTCCCTTTCTGCTCGGTCATGCTGCATTCAGGGCAGTACCATGTTCACAGTTCACATTCAGGGCAGTACCATGTTCACAGTTCACATTCAAGGCAGTACCATGTTCACAGTTCATGTTCACTTCTGCTCTGCCATGACCTTTCTAATTGCTCATTACTCTCACATTGCACATTGCACCACATTCGCCACTCATGCAGAATAACTGTATTTTGTTCAGCGTATATGAATAAAAAATGTCCTCACCTGATTGCTATAAATGGTACCAAATAGTAGGGAAATGTATCTTCCAAATAGGAGAACAGAATTAAGACTATAACTTTATTTGGAGTATCATGTACAATTTTGGTCCCCTTACTTAAGAAAAGGGGCGGCACGGTGGCACAGTGGTAAACACTGCTGCCTCACAGCGCCAGAGACCTGGGTTCAATTCCCGCCTCAGGCAACTGACTGTGTGGAGTTTGCACATTCTCCCCGTGTCTGCGTGGGTTTCCTCCGGGTGCTCCGGTTTCCTCCCACAATCCAAAAATGTGCAGGTTAGGTGAATTGGCCATGCTAAAAATTGCCCGTAGTGTTAAGTGAAGGGGTAAATGTAGGGGAATGGGTCTGGATGGGTTGCGCTTCGGCAGATCGGTGTGGACTTGTTGGGCCGAAGGGCCTGTTTCCACACTGTAAGTAATCTAATCTAAAAGATATGGTTGTATTGGAAGCAGTTCAGAGGAGGTTCTCTAGATCCAGAGGTGAGGGCTGGAAATGTGTTGCTGGAAAAGCGCAGCAGGTCAGGCAGCATCCAGGGAACAGGGGAATCGACGTTTCGGGCATAAGCCCTTCTTCAGGAATGAAGAAGGGCTTATGCCCGAAACGTCGATTCCCCTGTTCCCTGGATGCTGCCTGACCTGCTGCGCTTTTCCAGCAACACATTTCCAGCTCTGATCTCCAGCATCTGCAGACCTCACTTTCTCCCCAGAGGTGAGGGGTCTGTCTTATGAAGAGGGAATGAGCAGCTTAGGCTGGGGTTTACAAGAATGAAAGGAGTTGTATAAGATGCTAAAGAGAATTGACAAAATACATGTAGACAGGATGTTTCCTCAAAGGTTGGATCATATGGAATACAGGGAGAACTGGCTATTTGGATCCAGAACTGGCTCAAATGTAGAAGGCAGAGGATGTTGGTGGAGGGTTGCTTTTTAGACTTGGAGGCCTGTGACCAATAGTGTGCTACAAGGATCAGTGCTGGGTCCACTGCTTTTTGTTATTTATATAAATGATTTAGATGTGAGCATAGGAGGTATGGTTAGTAAGTTTTCAGATGACACCAAAATTGGAGGTGTAGTGGACAGCGAAAGAGGTTACCTCAGAGTACAACAGGTTGATCAGATGGGCCATTGGGTTGAGGAGTGGTGATGGAGTTTAATTTAGATAAATGTGAAGTGCTGCATTTTGGAAAGGCAAATTAGGGCAGGATTTATATGTTTAATGGCAAGGTCCTGGGGAGTATTACTGAACAAAGAAACCTTGGAGTACAGGTTCATAGTTTCTTGAAAGGGGACTTCCAGGTAGACAGGATTGTGAAGAAGTTATATGGTATCCTTTCCTTTATTGGTCAGAGCACTGAGTGAAGGAGTTGGGAGGTCATGTTGTGACTGTACAGGACATTGGTTAGGCCGCTTTTGGAATATTGCGTGCAATTCTGGCCTCCCTGCTATTGGAAGGATATTGTGAAACTTGAAGAGGTTCAGAAAAGATTTATAAGGATTTTGCCAGGGTTGGAGGATTTGAGTTATAGGGACGGGCAGGATAGGCTGGGGCTATTTTCCCTGGAGCATTGGAGGCTGATGGGTGACCTTAGAGAAGGTTATAAAATCATAAGGAGCATGGATAGGATGAACAACCAAAGTCTTTTTCCTGGGATGGAGGAGTCCAAAACTTGAGGGCAAGTGTTTATTTTGTGAGGGGAAAAATTTAAAAGGGACTTAAGAGCAACTTTTTCAGGTAGAGGGTGGTGCGTGTATGGAATGAGCTGCCAGAGGATGTGGTGGAGGCTGGTACAATTGCAACATTCAAAAGGCAAATGGGTGGGTAAAAGAATAGGAAGAGTTTAGAGGGATATGGGTCAAATGCTGGCAAATGGGACGAGATGAATCTTGGATATTTGATTGGCATGGATGAGTTGGATTGGAGGGTCTATTTCCATGCTGCACGGTTCTATCACTGTATGTGGGGGAACCTAGAACAAGAAGAAAGTGTGAAACAGACTGATATGCTAGAACAGGTTGATGTTAGGAAGGATGATGTGCTGGGGAAGAGATTGCTGCACCTTTGGTGATGATCTTTGCATCCTCACCATCCACTAGGAAACTGCCAGATGATTAGAGGGTGGCAAATGTTATTCGCTTGTTCAAGAAAGGGAATAGGGATAACACGAGGAATTACAAACCAGTCTGTCTTATGTCAGTGGTGGACACAGTATTGGAGAGGACTCTGAGAGACAGGATTTGTGATTACTTAGAAAACCATAGTTTGATTAGAAATAGTCAGCATGGCTTTGTGAGGGGCAAGTCAGACTTCACAACCCTTGTTGAATTCTTTGAGAATGTGACAAAACATGTTGATGAATGTAGAGCAGTTGATGTGGTGTACATGGATTTTAGCAAGGCGTTTGATAAAGTTCCCCATGGTGGCTTATTCAGAAAGTAAGGAGGCATTGGATACAGGGAAATCTGGCTGTCTGGATACAGAATTGGCTGGCTCATAGAAGACAGAGGGTGGTGGTAGATGGAAAGTATTCAGTCTGGATCTTTGTGACCAGTGGTGTTCTGCAGGGATCTGTTCTGGGACCTCTGCTCTTTGTGACTTTTATAAATGACTTGGATGAGGAAGGGAGGTGGATAGTGTGGAGGGCTGTTGTAGGTTGCAACAGGGCATTGATAGGATGCAGAACTGGGCTGATAAATGGCAGAACGAGTTCAATCTGTGAAAGTCATTCACTTAGGAAGGTCAAACCTGAATGCAGAATATAGGGTTAAAGGCAGGATTCTTGGCAGTGTGGAGGAACAGGGGAATCTTGGCGATTATGCCCATAGGTCCCTCAAGGTTGCCACCCAAGTTGATAAGGTTGTTAAGAAGGTGTTTGATGTGTTGGCTTTCATTAGCGGGGGGACTGAGTTTAGGAGCTGCAAGGTTATGCTGCAGCTCTATAGCCCTGGTTAGACCACACTAGGAATATTGTGTTTAATTCTGGTTGCCTCATTATTGGAAGGATGTGGAAGCTTAAGAGAGGATGCAGAGGAAATTTACCAGGATGCTGCCTGGATTGGAGGGCATGTTTTATGAAGTAAGATTGAGGGAGCTTGGGCTTTTCTCATTGGAGCAAAGAAGAATGAGAGGTTACTTGACAGAGGTGTGCAAGATTTTGAGAGGCATAGATAGAGTGGATAGCCAGAGAGATTTTCCCATGGGGAAAATGTCTATCATGAGGTGGCATAATTTTAAGGTGGTTGAAGGAAGGTTTAGCAGAGATGTCAGAGGTAGTTTCTTTACCCAGAGAGTGGTGAGTGTGTGGAATGCACTGCTGGTAGTCATAGTATAGTCAGATACATTAGGGACATTAAAGCGGCTCTTGGATAGGCACATGGAGTATAGTACAGTGAAAGATATCTAGGTTAGACTGATCTTAGAGTAGGATAAAAGGCCTGCACATTATTGAGGGCTGAAGGGCCTGTACTGTTCTGTGTTCTATATTCCATGTTCTAAGACGTCATACTTTTAGGACAAGTAGTAGCAGATTTAAAACAGAGATGAGGAGAAATTACTTCTGTCAAAGATTTGTAAATCTGTGGAAATCATTACCCCAGAGTGTGTTGGCTGCTGGGATATTGTGAAAACCTAAGGAGGAAGTAGACAAATTTTTAATTAGTAATGAGTTCAAGGGTTATGGAGAGACAGTAGGAAAGTGGATTTGAAGCCAAGTTGAGATCAGCCATGATTTTTTTTTTATTAGATTAGATTACTTACAGTGTGGAAACAGACCCTTCGGCCCAACAAGTCCACACCAACCCACCCCCCTACATTTACTCCTTCACCTAACACTACAGGCCATTTAGCATGGCCAATTCACCTAACCTGCACATTCTTGCACTGGGGGAGGAAACCGGAGAACCCGCAGGAAACCCGTCCAGACACAGGGAGAATGTGCAAACTCCACACAGTCAGTCGCCTGAGGTGGGAATTGAACCTAGGTCTCTGGCGCTGTGAGGCAGCATTGTTAACCATTGTGCCACCGTGCCGCCCACATGGAGCAGTCTCAAGAGGTTGAATTGCTTACTCCTGCTCCTCCTTCTTATCTGTTGTTAGCCATGATACTACAATAATGAAGAACCTTATGAAAGAACATTTGGTAGAGATTCTGGTGATAATTATTTTACTGAGGCCATGATACCTCAATCCATTGTGAATCTAGAAATATAATGTCATTTAAGAATGTTACCAAAGCATTTGGAAGAAATTACATTTTACCTTCCAAAGCTCTTTAATACCTTAGGAAACAACTCTGAAGAGTTCGTTGAAAATATGTAGAGGTACTTTGGAGCTATTATTCATAACTGCTTGCTAAAATCCTCTGAAGTGTTGAAAAATTTGAAAAAAATCCAGAACATTTGGTCTGCCAGTTGCTATGGAAATGTATTGTAGCCAGTATGAAAGAGTACATCTTTGAAAGCTCTGAAACCACTGGAAGTGTTTGCTAAAGATGCAAATGAGCACTCCTGATGGTTCAGGGCTGTCAGTAGATGTTTTTAAGAATTGGATTTATTTGCACTTGTTGCTTTTAATAGTAGCAATGTGTGGAGATCAGTACCTTTACAGTTTAATTTTTTCACAATTATTAATGCAGTCAGAGAGAGAAAGATGTGTAGGCCTGCAACTTTTTTGAAGGGATTTATGCACATTTCTTAAAAAAAATGTAACTGATAGCTTCTGGAGGAAGTTGCATGTGATTTCTTTGATCTACTTATTTAGATTCAGTTGGTGCTGGGGTTAGTAATTAATGTAGAACCCAGATTAAATTTGTCCGAGCAATTGAGTCTTTTGAATAGTTTTAAAAAACACAGTTCATTTTGCACTGCCCAGCAACTAGTGGGGACAAATGAACAAACAAGCCCACTAGCAGCTGTGGAGCAGCAGAATGTTTAAATGTGTAGATTAGCTAAATATACAGTCAAAGCAAAAGTGAGTTTTAATGGGAATTTTAAATGTGGAGTAACAACATTAGCATCAGAAGTATATATAATGATGATGATGATGATATAGTAGTGCTGTGGTCAAAATTACACCATTAAATGCTGAAAGCCAGAAGGGAGCAGATCACAGTTCCAGCCCATTGTGAATATAATGTATGTGTATGGATGAAGCTTGAATAAAAAAGTTCTTGCAGAAAATTTCATGCACTTCAGTAGCATTATTTTGGGAGAATAAAGAGAGTTATATCCCTAATACAAAACAAGACATTAGATATCACATAGATTGGGCTAAGCAAACCAGTTCATATGAGAAAAGTGAGAATACTTCGAGTATATTCAGAATAGTTTTCTGCCACAATAGGTCCTATAGCCAAGAAAGAAGTAGGCTACATTAGACTTAATAATGAGCATTGAGTCAGATTTACTTAATAGTTAAAGATGTGTACTTATCTAATACTCATGGAGTTCAATACTGTGTTTAAAAGGTAAAAGCCTGAAACAACTACTAGACTTAACTTAAAGTGACTTCAGCGGACTGAGAATGATGACCACCCAGAGTCAACTGGGCATATCTGGTAATGAGGAAATTGACAGGACATCAGTGGGAAGTGCTCAAATAAGACTTGATCCTGATATAGAACCAAACAGTATTCCGAAAGGCAAGCACTCTTCCTGCCTGAACGAATTTGCTGGTATAAAATGTGGGAGACAACATAAAGCTAAAAGATAGAGCATTTAAAGATGTAGGAAGTATATCAGAAATTTCTGATTGTGAGAGATACAAAGAACAGCATGTTGCCAGGGTTGGAGGATTTGAGCTATAGGGAGATACTGAACAGGCTGGAGCTGTTTTCCCTGGAGCATCAGAGCTGAGGGGTGACCTTATAGAGGGTTACAAAATTATGAGGGGCACGGATAGGGTAAATAGGCAAAGTCTTTTCCCTGGGGACAGGGAGTCCAGAACTAGAGGGCATAGGTTTAGGGTGAGAGGGGAAAGATATAAAAGAGACCTATGGGGCAACTTTTTCATACAGAGAGTTGTATGTGTATGGAATAAGCTGCCAAAGGAAGTGGTGGAGGCTGGTACAATTGCAACATTTAAGAGGCATTTGGATGATTGCAACATTTAAGAGGCATATGAATAGGAAGGGTTTGGAGGGATATGTGCTGGGTGCTGGCAGGTGGGACTAGATTGGGTTGGGATATCTGGTTGGCATGGACGGGTTGGACCGAAGGGTCTGTTTCCATGCTGTACATCTCTATGACTCTATGACTGTAAATAAGATTCACAAAAAAGGAAACTCTTTAGTGTGAACACTCCCCATCTCTCATTCTCAGATTCAATGTTGGTTTCCTTACGAGTTCTAGCATGATAGCTTCTTCCTCTTCTATATGTAAAAATGCAAAGTAATTATTCAGTAAATGCATTCTTTGCTCATTTCCATTGTTATCAGTTAATGAGGGACACACATTGCTCCAGATCATTCTCTTTTCCTACTGTGATTGTGATGAAGAAAAATTTGTGTTTTGCAAAACAAAGACACATTTTGTCAAAGCTTTTGTCTTGTACACATCAGGTCAACTCACAAAAATACTAACTCAAGGGGAAATTAGCATTTATACCTCATGAGAGGAGAGTGCTGATTGGAGGTCAACTCCGATTAATCGAAGTGTTACTATGGAGAATGGACCCATGAATACTTATTGACAATTAATGACTTAGCATAGTTTACATTTTAAATCAGTCAGGTTGACTTTGATTGACCAGTGCATTTACCTGAGAAATAGACCAGCAAACAGCGGTCACCTATTTTATAAAGTTGAAACTTCATTGCAGGGATCCCCTGTGATTGTTCCCCTGAAAAACACGTATACTGTTTTGGATACTGTTGGGGGAGGGGGGAATGATTTACCAGGGGCATACTGTGGGGTGCAGGTCTCTGGCACAGAGCCTGTCCCTGTTGCACAGAAGGGAAGGAGGGAAAGAAGGAGAGCGTTAGTCACTGGGGACTCAATAGTTAGAGGGTCAGATAGAAGGTTTGTTGCGAACGAATGAGACTCATGGTTGATGTGTTGCCTCCCAGGTGCCAGGGTCCGTGATGTCTCGGATTGTGTCTTTGGGGTCCTGAAACGAGAGGGTGACCATCCCCAAGTCGTGGTCCACGTAAGTACCAACGACATAGGTAGAAAGAGGGATAGGGATGTAAGGCAGAATTTCAGGGAGCTAGAGTGAAAGGTGAGAGCTAGAACAAACAGAGTTGTTATCCCTGGTTTGTTACCTGTGCCATGTGATAGCAAGGCAAGGAATAGGGAGAGATAGGGATGCATAGAATGGGGCAGCAAAATGGAGGGGTTGCAGACAGTGAAATGTGGAGCTGTTTTAAGGAACAGATATTGCGTATCCATTATAGGTATGTCCCTGTCAGGTAGGGAGGAAGTGATAAGGTAAGGGAACCATGGTTTACTACAGAAATTGCACCTCTTGTTAAGCAGAAGAAGGAGGCTTATGTGTTGATGAGACAAGATGATTCAGATGAGGTGATGGAGAGTTACAGATTAGCTAGGAAGAATTGAAAGAGAGAGTCAAGAAGAGCAAAGAGAGGACATGAGCAGTCTTTGGTAAATAGAATAAAGGAGAAACCTAAAGCTTTCTATAGGTATGTGAGGAATAAAAGGATGACTAGGGTAGGAATAGGGCCAATCAAAGACAGAAGTGGGAAGTTGAGTGTGGACCCTGTGGAAATCGGAGAGGTGCTAAATGAACATTTTTCATCAGTTTTCACTCAGGAAAAGGAGAATATTGTAGAGGGGAAGAATAAGATACGGGATATTAGACTTGACAGGATCAAGGTTAGTAAGGAAGATGTGTTATCTGTTGTAGAAGGAGTGAAAGTAGGTAAGTCCCCTGGCCGGATGGGATTTATCTGAGGATTCTCTGGGAAGCTCAGGAGGAGGTAGCAGAGCCTTTGGTTTTGATATTTGAGTCTTCATTGTCTGCAGGTTAAGCACCAGAGGACTGGAGGATTGCAAATGTTGTGCCCTTGTTCAAGAAGGGCTGTAGAGATGACCCAGGTAATTATAGACCAGTGAGCCTTACTTCTGTTGTAGAAAAGGTTTTGGAAAGGACTATAAAAGATAGGATTTATAATCATCTAGCAAGCAACAATTTGATTGCAGATTGTCAATATGGTTTTGTCAAGGGCAGGTCGTGTCTCATAAACCTCATTGAGTTTTTTGAGAAAGTGATTAAGCATGTAAATGAGGATAGGGCAGTTGACATGGTATACATGGACTACAGTAAAGCCTTTGATAAGGTTCCACATGGTAGGCTGTTGGAGAAAATGCAGAGGGATGGGATTGAGGGTGAATTAGCAGTTTGGATTAGAAACTAGCTTTCTGAAAGAAGGCAGCGAGTGGTGGTTGATGGAAAATATTCAGCCTGGAGTCTGGTTGCTAGTGGTGGTCCACAAGGATCTGTTTTGGGACCATTGCTGTTTGTCATTTTTATATTGACGTGGATGCAGACATAGGTGGATGGGTTAGTAAGTTTGCAGCTGACACTAAAGTCGGTGGAGTAGTGGACAATGTGGAAGAATGTTGCAGGGGGACTTTGATAAACTGCAGAATTGGGCTGAGAGGTGGCAAATAGAGTTCAATGCAGTTAAATGTGAGGTGATTCACTTTGGGAGGAATAACAGGAAGGCAGAGTACTGGGTTAATTGAAAGATTCTTGGTAGTGTGGATGTGCAGAGGGATCTTGGAGTCCATGTACTTAGATCCCTGAAAGCTGACACCCAGGTGGATAGAGCTGTTAAGAAGGCATACGGTGTGTTAGGTTTCATTGGTAGAGGGCTTGCGTTCCGGAGCCGTAATATCATGCTGCAACTGTACGAATGCTAGTGCAGCAGCACTTGGAATATTGCGTATATTTCTGCTCGCCCCATTATAGGAAGCATTGGAAAAGATGCAGAGGAGATTTACCAGGATGGTGCCTGGTTTGTTGGGGACGTCTTATAAGGAAAGGCTGAGAGATTTGCGTCTGTTCTCATTGGAGAGAGGAAGGCTAAGAGGGGATTTGATAGAGACATACAAGATGATGAAAGGATTAGATAGGGTAGACAGTGAAAGTCTTTTCCGAGGATGATGACGTCAGCTTGTACGAGGGGGCATAGCTACAAATTGATTGATTTAAGACAGCCCTGTCTGCCAATGTAGTTAACTCAGCCACATTAGGGAGATTTAAACAATCCTTGGATAGGCATGTGGATGATGATGGAATAGTGTCGGGGGATGGGCTTAGATTAATTCACAGGTTGGCATAACATCGAGGGCCAAAGGGCCTGTTCTACGCTGTATTTTCCTATGTTCTAAACAGAGATAATGCTGTGTATATATTCCTTCCGTCTGCAAAATAAATGTAAGGAAAATTGTACATACAGCTGTGGATTCAAATATATCATTGACATATCAGAAATATGCAAGGGACAGGAAAGGTATAAATGTTGATTTTTCCACTGTATTGGTATTTTTGTGTATTGTCCTGATTTTTGTATTCACTTATGAGATGTGGGCATCACTGGTTTGCCAGTTTTATTGCCCTTCCCTAGTTGCCCTTGATAAAGTTAGTGGTGTTCTCATGTATCTGCTACCCTTGTTCTTCTCAATGGAAATAGTCATGCATTTGGAAAGTACTGTCTAGGGATTTTTGGTGAATTTCTGCAGTACATCTTGCAGGTAATGCACACTGCTGCTACTGAGCTTCAGTGATGGAGGGAATGGATGCTTGTGGATGTGATGCCAATCAAGTGCCCACTGTTTCAAGCTTTTTGAGTGTAGTTGGAGCTGGAGCCATCCAGGAAAGTGGGGAAAATTTCATTACCTTCCTGACTTTTGCCTTGTTAGGTGATGGTCAGGCTTTGGGGAGTCAGGAGGTCAGTTAGTTTCTGCAATATTGCTGGTCACTAACCTGTTCAAGTAGCCATTGTGTTTTTGTGGTGAGTCAAGTTGAGTTTCTCGTCAATGATAAGTTGATGGTGCAGGTTTCATTAATAGTAACACTATTGAATGTCAAGGGATGTTAGAACATAGAACATAGAACAGTACAGCACAGTACAGGCCCTTCAGTCCTCGATGTTGTGCTGACCTTTCATACTACGCTAAAATCAGACTAACCTACATACCCTTCATTGTATTATGTTCCGTGTGTTTATCAAAGAGTTTCTTAAATGCCCCTAATGTATCTGACTGTACCACCACTGCTGACAGTACATTCTACACACCCACCACTCTCTGGGTAAAGAACCAACCTCTGACATTTCCCCAAACCTTCCTCCAAGCACCTTAAAATTATGCTCCCTCATGATAGCCATTTCTGCCTTGCGAAAAAGTCTCTGGCTATTCACTCTATCTATGCCTCTCATCATCTTATGCACCTCTATCAAGTAAACTCTCATCCTTCTTCGCTCCAATGAGAAAAACCCTAGCTCCCCCAACCTTTCTTTATAAGACGTGCCCTCCAGTCCAGGCAGTATTCTGGTAAATCTCCTCTGCACCCTCTCTTAAGCTTCCACATCCTTCCTATAATGAGGCGACCAGAACAGAACACAGTATTCTCAGTGTGGTCTAACCAGGACTCTATAGAGCTGCAGCATAATCTTGTGGCTCTTAAACTCAATCCCCCTGCTAATGAAAGCAACACACCATATGCCTTCTTGACAACCCTATCAACTTGGGAGGCAACTTTGAGGGATCTATGGACATGGATGCCAAGATCTCTCTGTTCCTCCACACTGTCAATAATCCTGCTTTTAACCTTGTATTCTACATTCAAATTTGATCTTCCAAAGTGAATGACTTCACACTTTTCCTGTTTGAACTCATTCTGCCACTTATCATCCGAGTTCTGCATCCTGTCAACGTCCCATTACAACCTAAAACAGCCCTCCACACTATCTACCACTCCACCAACCTTAGTGTCATCGGCAAACTTACTAACCCACCCTTCCACTTCTACATCCAAGTCATTTATAAAAGTCATAAAGAGCAGATGTCACAGAACAGATCCCTGCAGAGGACCACTGGCCACCAAGCTCCAGGCTGAATACTTTTCATCTACCACCACCCTCTGTCTTCTATGGGCCAGCCAATTCTGTATCCAGAGAGCCAGATTTCCCTGCATCCCATGTCTCCTCGCTTTCTGAATGAGCCTACCATGGGGAATCTTATCAAAAGCCTTGCTAAAATCCATGTACACCACTTTCACTGCTCTACCTTCACCAGTGTGTTTTGTCATATCCTCAAAGAATTCAATAAGGTTTCTGAGACATGATTTGCCCCTCACAAAGCCATGCTGACTATCAATAATCAAACTATGGTTTTCCAAGTCATCATAAATCCTGTCTCTCAGAATCCTTTCTAATAATTTACCCATGTTGTTAGATTAAGTCCCAAAAGAACTGTGGATGCTATAAATCAGAAACAAAAACAGAAAGTGCTGGAAAAGCTCAGCAGGTCTAGCAGTATCTGTGAAGAGAAATTAAAGTTAACATTTCAGTTCCGGTTCTGAGGAATGGTCACTGAACCTGAAACGTTAACTCTCATTTCTCTTCACAGATGCTGCAAGACCTGCTGAGCTTTTCTGGTATTGTTAGATTGCCTCTTATTAGAGATGGTCATTGCCTGGCATTTGTGGTGCAAATGTTACTTGTGTTTGCAAAACAGAACGTTTTGGTAAAATTTTTTTTCAGCAATACTCACCTTCTGTATTACCAACTAAGAAAAATTGTCTTATGATAATCTAGAATTAAATATAGTGACTAAGCATTATGAAAATATTACACTAATCAGACAAAGACAGAATGAATTTGTAAAAGTCAGATATGTTTGAGATACCTGACTGAATTTTTTGAAGAGATGATTAAAGTAGTGGAGAGGGAAATGTCCATGGTTGTCCTTTACATAGACTTCCAGAGGACATTCTATAAAGTCCTTTACAGAAACTGCCTGTTAAATTGAAAGCAATATTGTGAAAATTGAAAGAGTTCAGAAAAGACTTAAAAGAATGTTGCTAAGGTTGGAGGGTTTGTGCACCCGGAGGAAACCCACACAGACACAGGGAGAATGTGCAAACTCCACACAGTCGTTGCCCAAGGCTGGAATCGAACCTGGGTCCATGGGGCTATGAGGCAGCAGTGCTAAACACTGAGCTGCCGTTCCACCTCTAGCCACCATTTAAAAGGCATCTGGATGGGTATATGAAAATGGAGGGTTTAGATGTCTATGGGACAAATACTGGCAAATGGGACTAGATTCATTTAGGATATCCAGTTGGCATGGACGGGTTGAACTGAATGGTTTGCTTCCGTGCTATACATTTCTATGACTCTATGATTCAAATTATTGACCTGGTTAGGAAGTTAACTGAATGGCAGGTGAAAGCGAGTAAGGACAATGATTAGGTAAACTTTATTATCTGGATGTGACCAGTGTTGTTTTATGAAAGTCGATTGAGCCTTAACTATGTATAAGCAACTTAGTTAGAGGATAGAAAGTAACATAACTGATGACACATTGCACTGCAGAAGCTGACCAAGCTTCCTTTGATAGCACTTTCCAAATCCATGATTTCTATCATCTACAAAAACAAGGTGTGGGAATGTTACCAACAACAAGTCTCCCTTCAAGTCACGCACTATCTTGATTTTTAAATAAATCACTTTCTTCATAATTATTGGGTCAAAATCATGGAAACCCCATCAGCACGGTGGGGGAACCAGTTCCACAAGAAATTTAGCTGTTCATAAAAGAGCTCTCTAGCACCATCTCAAGGACAATTGTGAATGGAAAATCATTGCTGGTCTTGCCAGCTACTGCCACCAGGTTGAGTGAATAAATAAAACTGCGGTAAATGGATTTCAAAGTGGGAAATTTGCATTTAATTTGGACTGAAGTAGGATTAAACAGCACACTTTCTAAAGCTAAAAACGCAGAGATTCTACGAGGATGAGGAAAGGAGGAGGTTTCATGGACACTATTCTGTGAATGATTTATCAGGCTCTTGTTCCATTGAAAGTATCTTCACAATAATGTCGCTGTATAATCATTTGACTTTAATCACTCTGCTGCATACAGCATCCTCTTGTGCAACATTTTGAGGTAAAAGCAACCACAATTAAACTGGAATCTGGATGTTGTTATTTGGCAGCTCTGCTTTTCGCTCTCCACTGCTTGTGCTGTCTTACCACAATGCTATCTCTTCGCTAGGCATGGCATCTGCTTGTTAGGTGCTGGTGATTCTTTTTGACTGACTTGCATTATAAGCCAACATATCAGGCTCCACTGGGTCAGACTGCTTGAATCTACCTCCATGACTATCCCCATTCCTTTTGTAATATATGCCTCGAGAAACTTCTTAACCCATTCAGAAACATGATTTCTTTTCACCTCTTTTTTTCTAAAGTTGACAACACTGTCTCAAAGAAAATGGGAGCCCTGATTTCTCATCTGCTGCTCCTTTAGTACATTTTGTTCCTTGTGAAAAGCACTTTTGTGCCACTTCAGGTGTCAGGATTCCTTTTAAAGGCTGCAGGTTAACTTGTGCTAGCCTTGTATGCAGCTTGACTTCTGTAGAGTGTGCAGCCTCAGGAGTTTGTTTCATGTTGGGCTGTGCACTCTAGTCGTGATGATAACAGCCAGCACAAAGTTTGAATGCTTTACATAACTGTGATTGTATATATGGAGTTAGGCCATTTAATATGACGGAAGAGGCTTGAAGGATGAAATGGCTCACTTTAGTTGTATGTTCCTGCTAGAGAAATAATGCTTTGTTGTTTCAGTTCACTTTCAGTTTCATTCCCTGTCTCAACATTGTTATATTTATATAGAATTTGTTTGAATTCTGCTATAAGCTGTGCTCAGAATACAGGATGTTATTGATTCCAAGACATTCAAAGGCGTTAACATCACTGAATCCCTTGCTATCAACATCCTGGGGTTTAACATTGACCAGAAACTCAACTGGACTTACCATATGAATACAGTGGCTACAAGAGCAGGTCAGAAATGAGGAATAAAGCAGCGATTTGCTCAACCACTGACTCTCCAAAGCGTGATCACCATCTACAAGGCAGACATCAGGAGCGTGATAGAATACTCCCCAGTTGTCTGGCTGAATGCTGCTTTGACAATACTCAAGAAGCTTGCCATCATTCAGAACAAAGCAGCTTCATTGACACTATATCCATGAACATTCACTCCCTCCAACACCAAAACTCAGTAACAACAGTGTGTGCTATCTACAAGATGTACTGCAGAAATTTGCCAAAGATCCTCAGATATCACCTTCCAAACCTACGACCACTTCCATCTAAATGGACAAGGGCAGCAGACTCACAGGTACATCACCACCTGCAAGATCCCCTCCAAGCCACTCACCATCCTGACCTAGAAATATATAGCTGTTCCTTCACTGTAATGATTAAAATCCTGGAATTCACTCCCTAAGGCCAGTGTGGGTCTACCTACTGTACTTGGACTGTAGTGGTGCCCACCTCCCAGGAGTGAATGAAAGAAAAACCAGCTCTCCTGTACAAAAATAAGGGCAGGAGCACTACCTCCTGGTCTACTGGTGAGTGTGGAAACCATCTCCATTGCCTGCATCAGAGACTGATATAGTTGAGTCATTGTTCTTTGAAGACTGGTCTTCTATAAATGGGCATCTATGATCATTTGATGGTAATAATTTTTCCAACTTCATAAAGGAACAGCGTCCTTAATCTCTTCCAGTCCCATGTCCTCAGTTTCACTAGTGCTTAGTGACTCAGCAGTAGTGACTCATTTGTTAAACCTGCTTGTGAGTACTATGTTGATAATTACGTGATATCAGGATAGAATAGGAGTTAGGAGAAAGTGAAGACTGCACATGCTGGAGACCAGAATCAAGTGTGTGTTGCTGGGAAAGCACAGCAGATCAGGCAGCATCTGAGGAGCAGGAGAATCGAGTTTCGGGCATAAGCCCTTCATCAGGAAATCTTGATGAAAGGCTTATGCCCAAAATGTCGACTCTCCTGCTCTTCAGATGCTCCCTGACCTGCTGTGTTTTCCCAGCAACACACACTCGACTCTAGAATAGGAGTTAGCATTGACAACCAATTGAAATTTGCTTATTGTCATCAAAATCACTTCAGCCAGCTCCAATGTCACTCTGGAGCTGGAAAAGTCGCAGTGGAGAGAGCTGAGCATGAGATAACAATGGACCTTTCTTCAGGAAAAGGAAAGCCTGAAGAAGGGCTTATGCCCGAAACATCGATTCTCCTGCTCTTTTGATGCTGCCTGACCTGCTGTGCTTTTCCAGCAACACATTTTTAAGCTCTAATCTCCAGCATCTGTAGTCCTCACTTTCTCCCATAACAATGGACCCACTGTGCTATAATGGAGTCTACAGAAGGACTTGCAACCTTACTTTAAAAGGTTACGAATCTTTTGCTGTGATGTTCCACAGTTCTTTTGAGGACTGCTATTTAGGCAACTGAAGACCTGTAACAACCAACTCTACACTGGGATCCAGAACTGTCTAATGATCTCAATATGCAGTGTCTAAATTTAGGTGGGTGCGTTGTGCAATGAGGGGTGAATTTTATGAGGCTTACAGAGTGTAGAGATGGGGATAGGAGGCACAGGATTTGAAATATAAGGAAAAATATATGGAACTGGTACCTATAACCTTCCCATTGCCATAGCATTCTGCCAATGGAGCGGAATGCAGAGGATAGCCCTCCTGTTCACAGGCCAATTGTGCCACTTTACTGTTCAATTAAGCACCTTTTTCTACTCTTGCTATTCTGGTACTCTAAGGCCTAGAAAAGGGATTATTGGTGGCAATAGTTGCCCTTGTTACTGTCACAAACTCTTCAAATTGGGGCTTGTCACTGGTGACCTTCACCCCATTTACTTTGCCATAAGATCACCATCCATTGTTGATTCTCTTCATTAGCTTCAGTCACTGTAGTAGCCCCTGCTCACGACAGGCTGTGGATCTGATCACAACTTTTACTCTGTGTGCTTCCTTGGCTTAAATGAAATAGATTCACAATTTATATTTGGCCTCTGTTCCCCAAATGTTCACTTGAGCTGAGAAGATTAAAGAGATTGGAGTATTATCCATGAGGACTTCAGAAATATCCAGCTAATAACTCAAGGACATGGAAGATATAGAATGTAAGGAAATAGATGGGGACATCTTGAAAAATGTCCATGTTACAGAGAAGAAAGTGCTGGATGTTTTGAAATGCACAAAAGTGGATAAATCCCCAGGACCTGATCAGACGTACCCTAGAGCTCTGTGGGAAGCTAGGGAAGTGATTGCTGGGCCTCTTACTTGTATCATCGAGAGTTTCAGGTGAGGTGCCGGAAGACTGGAGGTTGGCTAACATGGTGCCACTGTTTAAGAAAGCTGGTAAGGACAAGCCAGGGAACTATAGACCAGTGAGTCTGACGTTGGTGGTGGGCAAGTTGTTGGAGGGAATCCTGAGGTACAGGATGTACATGTATTTGGAAAGGCAAGGACTTATTAAGGATAGTCAACATGGTTTTGTGCAAAAGAACCCATGTCTCACAAACTTGATTGAGTTTTTTGAAGAAGTAACAAAGAGGATTGATGAGGGCAGAGTAGCAGATGTGATCTATATGGACTTCAGTAAGGCATTCGACAAGGTTCCCCATGGAAGACTGATTAGCAAGGTTAGATCTCATGGAATACAGGGAGAACTAGCCATTTGGATACAGAACTGGCTCAAAGGTAGAAGACAGAGGGTGGTGGTGGAGGGTTGTTTTTCAGACTGGAGGCCTGTGACCAGTGGAGTACCACAACAATCGTTGCTTGGTCCACTACTTTTCATAATTTATATAAATGTTTCGGATGGGAGCATAAGAGGTATAGTTAGTAAGTTTGCAGATGACACCAAAATTGGAGGTGTAGTGGACAGCGAAGAAGGTTACCTCAGATTACAACAGGATCTGTACCAGATGGGCCATTGGGCTGAGGAGTGGCAGATGGAGTTTAATTTAGATAAATGCGAGGTGCTGCATTTTGGAAAAGCAAATCTTAGTAGGACTTATACTCTTAATGGTAAGGACCCTAGGGTGTGTTGCTGAACAAAGAGACCTTGGAGTGCAGGTTCATAGCTCTTTGAAAGTGGAGTCACAGGTAGATAGCATAGTGAAGAAGGGGTTTGGTATGCTTTCCTTTATTGGTCAGAGTATTGAATACAGGAGTTGGTGCATCATGTTGCGGCTGTACAGGATATTGTTTAGGCCACTGTTGGAATATTATGTGCAATTCTGATCTCCTTCCTATCTGAAAGAAGTTGTGAAACTTGAAAGGATTCAGAAAAGATTTACAAGAATGCTGCCAGGGTTGGAGGATTTGTTCTATAGGGAAAGGTTGAATAGATTGGGGCTATTTTCCCTGGACCGTTGAAGGCTGAGGGGTGACCTTATAGAGGTTTGTAAAATCATGAGGGGCATGGATAGGATAAAAAGACAAAGTCTTTTCCTGGGGTGGGGGAGTCCAGAACTAGAGGGCATAGGTTTAGGGTGAGTTGGGAAAGATATAAAAGAGGCCTAAAGGGCAACCTTTTCACGCAGAGGGTTTTACGTGTATGGAATGAGCTGCCAGAGGAAGTGGTGGAGGCTAGTACAATTGCAACATTTGAAAGGCATCTGGATGGGTATATGAATAGGAAGGGTTTGGAGGGATATGGGCCAGGTGCTGGCAGGTGGGACTAGATTGGGTTGGGATATCTGCTTGGGATGGACAAGTTGGACCGAAGGGTCTGTTTCCATTCTGTATATGTCTATGACTCTATGACATACTTTTGTAACATCTCTGCCCTATAGATATATATTTTCACAAGTCAATTTCCAAACAATAAAATGCTCAGCTATTTTTTGGAAACAGTTCTTACCACTGAGAAAGTTGCTCCAGCAGATAAAATTTTATAAGCTTATTGTTTTAACATTAAAGTTTCAATAAGTATTTAACATGTGTTCCAGAATTGTTGAACAAGAACTGTTAAGTTCAGCAAAATTTCTATTTCTCATAATAAAGTTTCCGTTGACCAAGAGAACATTTATTGCAAGTGTAAATGCAGTTTTATCTGTTGTGATATATTCCCAAAGCCAAGCAATTGTCTTGTAATGTCTTGATGGAGTTCTTTAAGCCTGACTTCGAGTATAGTCAATGGACATACCTTGACAATGAGTAATCTTACTGGTATTGAATGGTTACATATAGATCGTGGATATTCCAGAAGTGTTATTTCAAAAGGTTCACTTTTGATGTGGAAGGTCATCATTAAATGGATAAGCATTATGGTTCCATAATGAAAAAGTAATTTTTTTAAAAAGTGAAATACGTCATCAGGCTGTTCAAATAGCCCTTATTTAAAAAAGAAGTTTGAAATTTTGTATTTGATTGTACTATTTTTAGAGTTGCAGGGCATTAAATGAAAAAAAAATTAATGTAATATTTATCTTGTTTTGCAGAAGATGTCATCACGTAACATAATATACATTCTTCTTTTAGGACTTTTCTTAATTATGAAAGGTATGATCTGATATTTGAATTGGTAATTTATAGAAAATTTACAGTGGAACAATTTAATGGTGACGTGTTGCCAGAAATTGACAGCAACTTATCCCTTACTGTTTTTGGAAATAATACAAATAGAAAATTGCAATGGAAGTTGTCTAGAAATTTAATGCTCAGTGAATGCTTTTCAGACCGACATGAGGCCAATATCACATGCTGGGGTCTTGCGCATGACTTACTTGATAAATATGATTGCAGTCATATTTGACATACTGCTTTCAGGCATGCAGACTGGCCATTTGTAAAACAGTGCTGGCTTATTTTAAATGCACAATGACAGAGCCTATGTTTGTTGCTTTATTGGACAAATTACTCTTCAAAGCTAATTTCAGATTTGACAGATCAGTTTCTGAAGCATTAAAGGTATAAGCACTAAACAAATGTTTAAAATCTACTTGAATATGGAGCTAAGAAGAGCAGGAATGTTTCTCTCGGCTCTGTGTAAAAATTACAAGCTGTTGCTGGCTGCTCTCGCCCCTTAACTCTAATTGTATTCCTGCTCCAGTCCTTGACTTGGCTGATCTCCCAGCTGACTAAGCTCCATGCTGAGATTGTCAAGTTGCCTCATGGGTCATACGAAATTATTTGCAAAACTCTTGTCTGCTCCTGATAATGGTGGAGGACCCATAGCATGTAGTCCTTTCGACCATGCATTTAGGTTTGTCAGTTGTTGCAGCCACTTGATTTTAACCTGGAAGTGGTCATTCATGAACTTCCAATCACTGTTTTATCTGAAGTCATTATTAAAATTTGAATTCAGGCTAATTTTTATCACCAAGTGCAAACTAGTTAAATACCTTGACATTTTTTGACATACTGCAAAAATATCATGAAGTAATGTTAAT
Source organism: Chiloscyllium plagiosum (assembly GCF_037043375.1). Taxonomy (NCBI): domain Eukaryota; kingdom Metazoa; phylum Chordata; class Chondrichthyes; order Orectolobiformes; family Hemiscylliidae; genus Chiloscyllium; species Chiloscyllium plagiosum. Next base: position 52,060,550 of record NW_028270154.1, on the reverse strand, counting down.
TGTGTTTTTAAAAAATTAATTTCAGCCCAATCCATACCATCATTTTCCACCAATATGTCTGTTATATATGTTCCTGAAGACACACCAACAGGTAGGTTCATCATTATGTATTATTTATATGAATAGAAATCAGTTTTATTTCAGAACAATAGCAAGAAGAGCGAAGGCTTTCAGAGTTGAGAATTCTGTAAATGACCAGAATTAGAGTATAAAGTTAATTTTGTTTCATTGCTCAAGTTATATTATCAGAAAAGTTGACAAGGAAACTGTTTGTGAAATCTTAATATCTATGTAGGTATAACCCGTAAATGCCAACATGTGAAATAAAATGATGTCAATAGGTAAATGAATAGTTACAAAAGGAAGAGTCTCCTGTGGTCTGTCTGACTAGTGGTTTCAAGATAAAGGAATGTATGAGGTACCAGAGTGGGTGAGGTATCAGAGAGAGTTGATGAGACTTGTGAACCAAGCTGGAGTTCATGGAGTAAAAGAGAAAATCACAACAAGACAGAAGTGTACAATATAACAGGAAACATGCAAACATTTCTGTCCTGGACTTACTGCAATGTTCCAATGAAGCACCATGCAAGTTCAAGGGACAACTTATTTTCCACATAAGCCCTCAATATTGGAATTCATTAACTTAAGAAAAAAAACAAAGAACTGTGAATGCTGAAGATCTGAAACAAAATCACAAATTGCTGGAGAAACTCAGTAGGCCTGGCAGCATCTTTGAAGGAAACAAAGTTAAGGTTTTGAGTCCAGAAGTCTTCATCAGATTATTCTGATGCTGAGTTCTTCAGTAATTTCTGTTTTTGTTTCAATAGCTTCTGAAAATTACTGCTTTATGCCTGTTCTCCATTTTTCTTACATTCTCTATTCCCCTCTTCCTCACAGCTGTATCTTGGTTACTTTGTACTTAGTCGCAAGGAACAATTCTCTCCCTTTCACACCTTAATTTACACCCTTTATACATGTTTGTTTCTTTCTTCATCATTAACAGTTTCTTAGTCTTCTGCACTGGGCATCTGTGCTATCTGCCCTCTGGCTCCTCCTCTGCCTTTGTCAAAAGTATATAAAAAAAAATTTCCAACAATTTTCAGATCTGAACAAGAGTCATACTGGACTCAAAATTTTAACTCTGAGCAGATGCCACCAGACTTGCAGGATTTCTCCAGCATTCTCTGAGTTTACAATAAATTACAAAATTGGCTGAGCGATAGGAAACCGAGTAGTAGTGAATGTTTTTAACGTTAGTGAATGTTTTAAAGTGAAAGTCTCCAAAATTAATGTTAGGCCCTCTCCTCTTCCTGATATCCATTAATAACCTAGATTTTAGTCTACAGTGCACAATGTCAACATGTGTAGATGCACTAAACCTGGAAATTATGAGCAAAGAGGATGATAGTTTAATCCTTCAAAAAAAAACATAGAAAGTCTCCTGGAATGGGTAGACAAATGACAGGTCAAATTGAATGGGAAGAATACAGAATACAGTTATTATGAGCATTACTGGCTTTTGATGGGAAGAATACAGAGATCCAATAAAAGATAAACAGTTCAATTCCAAAGGATATTCAGAATCAGATGCAACGAGATGTATATGTATATAAATTGAGAGTGTGGTGCTGGAAATGCACAGCAGGTCAGGTAGTATCTGAGGAGCAGAAGAATTGACATTTCAGGCATAAGCTCTTCATCAGGATTTCCTTGGATGCTGCCTGACCTGCTGTGCTTTTCTGGCACCCCACTCTTGACTTTGATTTCCAGCATCTGTAGTCCTCACCTTTTCCTAGTATATGTATGTAAATCAAGGAAGATAGCATGACATGTTGAGAATGTGGTTAGTAAAGCATAAAACATCCTGAGTTGTGTCCCGGGCGCATTGAGTACAACACCAAGGAAAAGTGTATTAGGAACAGGAATCGGCCATTTGACTCCTTGAACCTTTTGTACTATTTTGTAGGATTATGGCTAATCTGTTTGGGGCTTAATTCTACTTTCCTGTTTACTACTATAGCCTTTGGCTTCCTTATCAATTACAAATCAATTAAATGATCCAGCCTCTACTCCTTCTGGGAAGGGGAATTCTACAATTGGCAACCCTCCAAGAGAGAAAAAAAATTCTTAGTACTGTTTTGAATGGGAGATGTCTTATTTTTAATTTGGATCAGTTAGCCCTAGTCTCCCTAATATAGAAAACATTGTCCCAGTATTCACCCTTTCAAGGCACTCCGCACCATGTCGAACAAAGCAGCAAGGAATTAGGAGAAGCTATTATGAGCATTACTGGCTTTTGAAATGGTATGTGTCATAGGGTAAATCGATGACTTGATGGTCAAACTGAACACATACAAGGGTTATAAAACTGATCAGAAGCTAATGCACATTTCACCTCTTTTGCCCCAAAGCATTCCATCATCTACACAATTACTGTGATGGAATGTGCTCCACTTGTCTGATTGAGTGCGACTCTGAAAACACTCAAGGAACTCTGAAATCATACAAGATCAAACAAGCAGCTTGATTGTCACCCTATCCATCAACTTAAATATTCATTCTCTCCACCACTGCTACCCACTGGAAAGAGTTTGTACCATCCACAAGATGCACGACAGCAATATGTCAAAATTTCATTGACAGCACCTTTTAAACCAACAATCTTCACCATCTAGGAGGACAAGATGCTTTGCCATATCTTCAAATGCACATTCCACTGATAGACCTACAGCATCCTGACTTCGTCATAACTTTGGCGGCACGGTGGCTCAGTGGTTAGGCACTGCTGCCTCACACCACCAGCATCCGAGGTTCGATTCCAGCTTTGGGCGACTGTCTGTGTGGAATTTGCACATTCTCCCTGTGTCTGCGTGGGTTTCCTCCAGGTGCTCTGGTTTGCTCCCACAGTCCAAAGATGTGCAAGTCAGGTAATTGGCCATGTTAAATTTCCCATAGTGATAGGTGCATTAGTCAGAGGTGGAACTGGGTGCGTTACGCTCCGGAGTGTCGGTGTGGACTTGTTGGGCTGAAGGGCCTGTTTCCACACTGTAGGGAACCTAATCTAAATGAAAATCCTGGGACACCAACCCTCACAGTATAGTGTGTATACAATCACCACATGGTTCAGTGGTTGAAGAAAGTGGTTCACCAGCAGCTTCTCAAAGGCAGTTTCATTAGGGCAATATATTTACCTTGCCAGTGAAAAACACATCATACTTGCCATAGTATGATACAGGAAATGGAAGTGCAATGTTGCTTGAAATGAATGTTCGTGAAGATTTGCAGACGATCTTGAGTTGCCAGAAGGGGTTTAAATAAAGATAGCTCTGGATGATATAAGGAGGTTACTCTTTGCAAAATAGATTTCCTGCTTCCACAATGTGGAGACAATCAGAGTGTGAAATGATGTGAGGCATTCAATGCCATCTTGTGAATGGAGAGCATATGCATTGACGAAAACACCTTGACCTAACTATCCTCTCCTTCGGAGATTACTGAATCTCATCCAGCACTATATTGGAGAAGATGAGTGTTTCTGGTTCTACCATCTCCTTTGAAACAGCCTGAGCAAATCTCTAATGGGTTTTCCTGCTTTTGGTGCTCAAAGAATCTCTTTCTATTAATACTGATTTTGACAAACAATACTGAAAATCCAGGAGCCAATGAGCTGACAGTCCACACCATCCCAAGCTAGTTGCTCCTCTTTATACCATCAGGATTTGAAGGGGCTTGTGTGAAGCTCTTTGACTGATTACAGCCTTTTAGAAAATGCACCATGTCTGAATATGCCTCTTTTGTCGGAGCAGTGTGTCTATTAGTCACAGAGTAGAGCTCCAAGTTTGCCATGCATTGATAATGAGTTTTCTAGGACAAAAAGGTAGAAGCTTAACAATGGATTTACACAAAAGTACAATTCTTACTTCATTTTCAGCCCATCAGTAGGAGGACAATACACCTTTGTATCTTGAACCCATTAGTCACACAATCTAGAGGAGGCCTTTTTTCCCCATTGTGATATCTACTGACTCATAATTTTTTGTGTTGATATTTATTAGCTATATCTACTTAGGGGGCTAAGATTTTCCCCAACAGTTTTTGTTGTTGACTTTTCTTTCAGATAAATATTTTGCTGATAGTCACCAATTGCAGATATGGCTTCAGCAATGTAGAGAAATGAAGTTCTCATCATGATTTCTGTCAACTGCAGAGAGTTCTCTACTTGGAAGACCTTTCCTTCTCATGCCCAAGTTATGAGGAAGATCACGGAAGTGATTATGGTTGCTGAAAATGTTTGTTGTTTGCCAGAGCACTGAGATGTGCCATTCAGCCAGGCTTACAGGAGCTGCATAAGAGAACATAAAAAAAAAACTAACTTGCTGATGCAATTGTCCACAAGAAAAATATCATGTCATTAATTAGATGAACAAAATTATAATATCAAGTAAATTCCTTACATTTTCTTCTTAATCCCAAGGATCTCTGGTTAGAGCACACAGAGCATTGTTAAAAGGGTCTATGTATCATGGGGACTAGTGGGAGAAAGGTTCACTGTAGAAAATGTTGGGAAGAAAATATGGGAGCTATTATCAATTTGCTTCTGATGTTTATTGTCTTTCACTGTTCTTCTCCATTTCTCTTTCATTCTATTTTTAGTGAAATGGCTGTACTTTTTCTAAAACCATCCTACATGTTTCTGTTGATGCATAAATCCTAAATCCAATGCCAGTTTGATTTCCCAGGTCACTCTAATAGAACCTCTGAACTACCAGCATGTGGAACCTGCCAGGGCTGTTACAGATTCAAGTATCCATTTTAGAGATCTGTTGCCAATCCAGACTAATTTTCTGTAAGCAGTCCCTTTCCAAAAGGTTGGGAGCTGACCCTTGAACCTCCATTAAAGGGAATCAGACTGTCTGTTGCCCCTGAGTAACTGGGGTTACAGTGATCCCAATTACACATAAGGACTCTCTCCTGCATGTGCCCAATCTAGTCTTGGTGTCTCGTAGGTTTAAAGGCAAGATACCCATTGGCATTTACTAAAGTTTTGCTCCCCAACAATAGACACAGCAGTGTCTACCTTCAGGCTTAGGGTGTGGTCATTTATCTCGAGTTTTGTCTTAATTGGGACCACTTTGGGAACAGTGATCAAACTTAGTTGTATCAATTTCTCATCTCAGACTGATTTATTTGCAAAGTGCTGTCTTGAGGTGGCTTTGTCAGCTCAACATTTTGAGGTGGTGTTTTCCTGCTTCAGTAGCCCTTCCCATCCAGGGAATTCTAGGCTTTATTTGCCTCACCTTTCTCTTTTGATGGAATATATTTTCACTTGTCCAAATTATATTCATTTTGAAAGTAGCCCATTGTTCAGCTACAGTTTTCCCAGCCAACTCTTCCTGACCCATGGAGGTTGGCTCTCGACTAGTTAATTAGTCTTTCTCTACAGTCCTTTTCATCGTCATTCTGAACCTAATTCCACTTGGCAACCTAAGCCAGTAACTCTGCAATCTTATTTTTTGTATCTGGGCATCACATACATGCAGTGTAACATTTTCTGCATGTGTTCACCTATGTCACACGAAATGTTCACATTTCCTCATATTCCAAATGATGAGTATGCTGACTGACCAAGCTGCTGTGCCATAACTTAAGGTAACTTTTACAATATTGATTAAAAACTGAAGATTAGAGATTGATAAATTTACTGTACTCTTGTGATTTCAGTGCTTGATTTGAAAAAATACATAGTCCTCATGTGCTGCTCTTCAACTGTGGGATTTGCTGGGGCCTAACAAAGATAAAAACATATAAAAAAAGAAACCACGTCCGTCCCTTCTTTACTGAATTCACTTGGTCACCAAATTTGTAGTGATCCCACTCCATCACAGTGCACTCTCTGCTCTGCACTCAAGCTCATTTTTCCTTTATAAATTTGAACACAAAGAAATTGATTTTCTGCTGCATTTGGAATGGATCTTTCCCCTATGCTCCTCTAAGTCCTCCATGAGGTTTAAACCCCTCACTTGTGTATAATTTTCTTAGGGTGGCTGAGTTGCGTGAAGCTCAAAATGGAAAGGGCTTACATCAGGATTCAGCTATTATTCAGCTTCGGAACTGAACATTCTCCCCCCCGAAAAGAAATCTACTCCTCTATTCCTATGTCTATAGCCTTTTTTATGTCTTTACATTTCTATCACTACTTTGTTTTCACTGAGACTGAGAAACACAACATTGTGATTAATGTAAGAATATTTTCCAAACCTGAATAAAGGAAGCAATGATTAATGATTAATTTCATTTTTTTTCCAGGTGCAGTAGCATATAAGATTATTGCATCTGACACCAATAATAATCCAATTACCTATTCTATGTCTGGAAAGGATTCAGCATTCTTCAATTTAGATAAAAACACTGGCATTGTCACAGTTGCACGTGACTTGGACCGAGAGGTAATTTCGTAGGAATGCAGTTTAAGTTATAAATCACAAGAACGCTGGTACCAAATCCGAACAAGGTTTCACTGTTTTGAATCACCTTAAAAACCATTTCAATGGGTTCCGGGATGCTTAAGGTTATTTATATGCTTGTGATTTGTTGGTCAATCCTCTCATGCAAGGACAGGGTAAAGGATATTATGTTAACAGGATGCAGAACTTAAAAAAAATTGAATAAAAATGTAGAGTCTGCAGGGGTGTATGTGTGGGTTAGAAGGTGAACAATTTTCACAGGATCCACATGGTCATCTGTAGTTAATGGTTGAGTTAGCTAAACTCAGTTGGGATGATGATAAAAAATGATCATTGATCCAAATGCCTCTGAAACAATGAGTGGAACATTTAGCTGGCATTCCTAACAGTCTAGCCCTCGCTTCTAACAATTATCATGGAGGACAAGAATAGGCTGAGTTGTAATTACTCAGTGGCCAGAAAGATCAGGATAAGAGGTTGTTGATAGTTTGGAGCAAAAGAATCAGGAGGGGCTATGTGGTCCAACCAGAAGTAGTGTTGCCTTCCCACTGCTATGGTATTTTGCTAGTGCTGGGGAATGCCGTAGATGGTCTTCCTACCTTAGAGGTTAATTAGGCCACTTACATGGTCAAAAAAAAGCATCTTCCCATTATTGCTAGTAGTTCTCATCTTCCATCGCATGGGGAGACTTCCTGATAATACTGGTAAGCTTCTTGTTGGTTCAGAGAGGATGTGGGTGGAACCCTCCAGGATCTGCACCTGCCAGCTACAGTAGCTGCTCTTGCTTCATGGTCCACCCACACCTCACCAATTATCCTATTCAGCTTAGTGGCTTCCGTGGTCCATACCCCATTTACCTTATTCCAAGGGTAGTGGCAGTGATGCTTCTCTCTGCTTTGTGCAGTTAGAGCAATGAACACTATTTCTGGTGGCTACATTGAATCTGAAGAGTCCTCCCCACAATAGTGGATAAGGATGAATAATATGTGTTCTTCATTCATGCTTGGAACATGCATTAGGTCCTATGTTTATAAAAATGATAGACTTTGTGTTTATTTCAGAAATTCCTACCCATCCACATACAATATTTTTGAGAGAGTTTGTCATTTTAATTTTATGCATCAATATTGTTGGAAGTTTGTGCTCGAGTTAATTTGTCATCTTCAATACCTAATACTAGGTTACAGCTACTTTGCGTGTTACTATTTATGCTCGTAACAAAGGAGGAGAGACACAAATGGTGAGTTTTGTTATAGTTATTTCAGGAAAAAGTGATTAAATATGTTGAAAAATTGAACTGAGAGAATAAGTTAAAAGGACTAATGTTATGAATAAGATCATCTGAAATATGAGCAGGAATAGGCTATTCAATCCACTGAGACTGCTCCATCATTTAATAAGGTTATATCTAATTTACTGTGGCCATAACTTCATTTTCCTGCATGGTCCTACACATTTGACTCCCTTGGTGATCAAAAATCTGCATAATTCAGTCCTGACTATATTCAATGACCTCATACCCAATGTTTTTGATGGGTGAGAATTCCAAAGGCTAACATCGCTCTTCAAGAAGAAATTCTTCCTTAAAGCTGTCTGAAGTAGGCAATCCCTGAGTTTTGAAATTTTTTCCCTAATTCTAGATTAACTCACAAGGGGGATTGTTCTTTTACCATCTTTTTGTCCAGAATAAGTTTAAAGACTCTGATGCTATTCAAAGATGTTGAACCATGCATAAATGTATAATAGAGCCTCAGCCTGTATATCAGGACTGTCACATCATTTGTTATACCACATTCAAAATGCCTCCTCCATACTGAGTGCATCCAAGGAAGTCCTTGATTAGCCAATTGGAATGCTGCATGGAACAGCCAATCAAGACATTGAAAGAACAATCAATCAGAGCTGTGAAAAGTTGTCCCGTTGACATACTGCTTAGGTCAAAAGAAAAGTCAGAATCTGATTTGATTTGATTTATTGTCATGCGAACCTAAGTACAGTGAAAAGCTTTGTTTGTGAGCATTACAGGCAGATCACAGTAAGCAAGGACATACAGATTATCAGGCGAAAAAAGCTTTGACAGAGTAAGACATACAGGTTACTCCACACAGGATGTGTGCGAGGCAAGATCAACATTAACAAGATCAACATTAACAAGATCAACATTATGTGAAGTTAGAGAGTCCACTCATCAGTCTAATAATGGCAGCAAAGAAGCAGACTTCACCCTACTGCTGTGCGTGTTCAAGCTTCTCCTCGACAGTGACCATTGCTGTCTCTGAACTTGTGATCCCAAATGACCAGAATGCATGTGGCCCATTGTTGGGACCCTCTGATTGAATCTGTCAGGCACATCAAAATCTTTCACATTTCAGTAAGAACAACCCACTGTTCTAAATGCCAATAGATAATCCTTATAGAGGTTTATAAATCATGAGGGTCATAGATAAGGTGAATTGCAAAAGTCTTTTCCCTAGGGTGGGGGATTTCAAAACTAGGGGTATATTTTTAAAGTGAGAGGAGAAAGATTTAAAAGTGACCACAGGGGATCCAAGATGGCGGCGACCCAGTAAGACTGAGTCTATAGTGCTCCTCCCAAGACTTGGGCACAGTGGGTCACCTACCCCCTACCAAGCTCACCAAATCATTTATAAATCATTTATAATAGTTTAGTAACTGAATTAGTGGTGTAATATTACATTTAAGCTACATTTAAGCAACTTTATCCTAAGTTAAAATGACTAAAGGGAAGGGAGCCCGCAGCTCTCAGCAAGCAGCAACCCCTCCCCCACCCTCTCCAGCTGCAGCAGAGGCGTCCACAGCCGCCCCGGGGGACTTACCTACAGTAGCAAGTCTTGCAGAAATGCTTTCCAAGCTTGACTCGAAGATCGATGCCTTTATCGTCGAATCCAGGAACCGTTGGGAGTCGTTGTCGGCCGCGCTGAAGAAGCACGACCGTGAAATTGAAGAAATTCAACGCCGAGTCGGAGGGGCGGAGCTAAAGGCCGCGACCTCGGAGACAACCGCTCAATCGGCCGTGGATCAGGTCCGGACTCTCGAGCAGCGAGTCCGGACCTTGGAAAATCATATTGACGACCTCGATAATCGAGGTCGTCGAAAAAATATTCGTTTGCTGGGCCTTCCCGAGCAGGAAGAGGAAGGCCAGCTTACAGCATTCCTGGAGCAGTGGCTGCCACAACTTTTAAATCTGCAAGCTGGATCAAGCCAGGTAAGGGTGGAATGGGCCTACCGGGTAGCAATACGCGGGCCTGGCTCGAACCAGCGCCCACGCCCGGTCCTGTTCCGGCTGCAGAGCTACAGGGAGAGGCAGATACTCCTAGAAGCCTCTAGAAATCTCGGAAAAGACCCCCAAGCTATGATCTACAAAGGATCCAAGATCATGCTATTTCAGGACTTTTCCCCGGCTCTGGTTCGAAAGAGGAAGGCATTCGACGAGGCGAAGAAGCGTTTAAGGGACTTAAATGTACAGTACTCCTTACGCTACCCAGCGATGTTACGCTTTAACCATGAAGGTTCTGTATATAACTTTGGATCACCAGAAAAGGCTAAGGAATTCTTGGACTCTCTTAGATAAACTGTAGGACATAATGGATGTTGGTCTGCCTTCCCCCCCCGTTTTGGTTTATATCCCCTCCCTTTTTTTTTCTTACCTTATTGCTTAATATTATTATGGGGGGTGGGGAGAGGGATTTGATTTTCTCCCCTCCCCCCCTTGGAGTTGTTTTCTGTTATTATTTTATGTATATATGAGGGGTGTATGTATATGTGTGTGTATGTATGTATATATATATATATATATATATATATATGTATATGTATGTGTATGTATATATATGTATATATAAGTTGGGGGATTTGGTTAATGTTGGTGGGGGGAGGTGGTTACCTTATTCGATTTTACCTCTGTCTTTAGGAGCGGGGTTGTTTTTCCCTTCGTTATTTTGTATTATCATATTTAATTATTATTTGTTGAACTGGTAATTTTATAGTTATATGTTTATATATGGTATTAACATTACCAAATATACCCAGGTGTTGGTAGGGGTGGGGGTGGGGTGCTCACTGTTAACTCTAGCTTTGTATTATATTTGAATTTTCCTCACTTTATTGAGGAGTGCCTGGGTCAAGGGTGGGGCATTGGTTGGGAGAGGATATGAGGGATTTTTGGAGAGGAAGTGATGCCCCCTGGGAACAAGGGGGAAAGTCTCCACTTAGATACGTTTTATATTTTTTTTATTTAGAAATAGTTTTTTACTGTATTGTTGTGGGTGTATTAAAGAGGGTTTATTTTTGTAAATTTTACATGTTCCATGCTCGGGATGTTCTGGATAGGGTTCCCCCTCCCGAGGGGTCTCGGATTGGCCCAGAGGATTATGGTTGATCAATCGGTTAAGTGGTGCACCTGGAATGTCAAAGGGAGTAATTCGCCACTTAAAAGGAAGAAAATATTATCAAATCTTAAGAAGGAAAGAGTTGATATAGCTCTCCTACAGGAGACACACCTGTCAGATAAAGAACACTTGAAATTACGACAGGGCGGATTTGATCAGGCCTTTTTTTCTTCTTTTAGCTCAAAAAGCAGGGGAGTTGTTATTCTTGTTCGGAAGAATTTCCCTTTCAAAATCCTAAAGCAGATAAAAGACGAATCTGGACGATATATCTTGATTAAAGCTCTCATAAATGGAGAGGAATATGGGATTTTAAATTTGTACTGCCCCCCGGCACACCCCTTTAAATTTATAACAGAAGCCTTCTCAAAATTGATGGCTTTTGATGCCCGTCATATAATTATAGGGGGAGACTTTAATTGTATTATGGATCCGGAAATAGACAGGATTCCCAAGAGTACTGCAGGAGTATCTCCCAGATCTAGACAATTGATGGATCTGAACAAAGAATTAGGATTAGTAGATGTATGGAGATGTCTTCATCCACAGGGTAGAGATTTTTCTTTCTACTCTAATCCACATAAATGTCATACCAGAATTGATATGTTTTTTGCCCCCTCAATTTTTTTAAATTCCATATCATCCTGTAAAATAGGTAATATAGCAATTTCTGACCACGCTGCTGTATATATGGAAACTAAGGCGAGGAACAGTGGGACATCCCCTCGGCATTGGCGTATGGACCCCTTCTTAATGAAAGATAGTAAATTTGTAAAGTACTTCTCTCAAGAATTTAAAACTTTTTTAGAAATTAATTCAGGTACAGCTAGCAACCCGTCAATGATGTGGGAGACCATCAAAGCTTACACGCGAGGCTTGATCATCTCCTACTCAGCGACCCAGAAGAAATTAAAAGGAGAACAACAGCGTTTGCTTGAAGCCCGCTTAAAAGCGGCTGAAACAGCATACACTGATAGACCCTCTATTATTAAATTGCAAAGGATTACAGCTCTTAGGACAGCTCTAAATACTACACTTACTCAAACGGCTAAGAGGGAAATATTATTTGCAAAGCAAAGATTATATGAATATGGCGACAAACCAGGTAGATACTTAGCATTTCTTGCAAAGAAAAAAAAGGCCCCTCAGACGATTATGTCTATCAAGGAAAGTACGGGTATTTTGACTCATGATCATAAAAAGATTAATGCGACCTTTAGAAAATTCTATTCTGAGTTATATAAATCACAGGATTGTGAAGATAGGGCGAAGAGGATGCAGTCATTTTTTAAAAATTTGACTTTTCCAGACCTAACTCCGGAACAAGTATCGGTCCTAAATGCTCCTCTTACACCCCAAGAAATAGTTGATGCAATTAGGCACCTTCAAAATGGTAAGACGCCGGGCCCAGATGGCTTTCAAGCTGAATTCTATAAAGAATTTACAGAAATACTGGTTGGTCCACTTATGGACATGTATAACTATGCATATAGTCAGGGCTGTCTCCCGCCTTCGCTGAAAGAGGCAAATATCTCTCTTATCCTCAAAAAAGGAAAGGACCCAGAAGATTGTACATCATACAGACCAATATCCTTGCTAAATGTAGATTTTAAAATCCTCTCTAAAACGTTAGCACTGAGATTAGAAAGGATACTGCCACATATTATAAAGGAGGATCAGACGGGGTTTATTAAGGGCCGTAGATCATCCAATAATGTTAGAAGGGCTCTGAATATGATTCAAGCTTGTCATCAGGGAAAGATACCAGGAGTAGTGGTTTCATTAGACGCGGAAAAGGCATTTGATAGGGTCGAATGGTCATATTTGTTTTACACATTGGAGAGGTTTGGTGTTGGACAGGTGTTTACCAAATGGATCTCAACATTGTATAGTGATCCCAAAGCAGTTGTGGTTACCAATGGATTAGGCTCGGATAGCTTCAGTGTGGGTAGGGGCTGCCGTCAGGGATGTCCCCTCTCGCCATTGTTATTCACGCTAATAATTGAACCACTAGCAGAAGCTATACGAGCTGATCCTAACATAGTGGCCCCAAGGATTGGTACAGGTAAACATAAAATTACCCTTTATGCAGATGATGTTCTTCTATTCCTCAGTAACCCTTTGATGTCCATACCTCGCTTAATCCAAGTTATTAATACATTTAGTGCATTCTCAGGCTATAAAATTAATCTTTCAAAATCGGAAGCTATGCCAATGGGTGGCCTTGCTGTGATACCCCGCTTAGCGGACGGTTCCCTTTTTCCCTTTCGCTGGTCCCTGGAGGGTTTCTTATATTTAGGCATTTTTATTACTCCAGTATTTGGTCAGTTGTATAAGGCTAATTTTGTGTATTTATTGGAAAGGATAAGGCAGGACCTCCAGCGATGGGGAGACCTGCCAATTTCCTGGCTGGGTAGAATAGCATTAATCAAAATGAATATCCTGCCCCGTCTCCTATATCCTATGAGAATGCTTCCGGTGATGCTGCCGAGGACAGCTTTATGTAAATTATACGGCTGGCTGAGTTCCTTTATCTGGAACCATAGGCGACCCCTCATTAAGCTGAAGAAGCTACAGCTTCCACAGGCAAGGGGTGGATTGGACTTCCCAGATTTTAGGAAATATCAATTAAGTTCCCTATTAAGTTATATAGCTGATTGGGTCTTGTCTGATCCACAATCAATCTGGTTGGACATCGAGGCTTCTCAAGTAAAATACCCACTTATTAACCTTTTATTCTCAGACAAGAGGAAAATCATTACAGATCACTGTAAAAACCCTATAATACTGAATACAATCAAGGCTTGGAATATAATGCGGCAAAATGAGGGTAATTCACATAAAACATCCCCCTATGCACCGATAGTGGGAGCATGGGGATTCCAACCGGGGTTAACAGATGCCACTTTTAAACTCTGGAGAGCCAGGGGTATCTCATGTCTCGGGGATTTATTTAAAGATGGGGTCCTGATGTCTTTCGGACAGCTGCGTCAGAAATTCGGATTACCCAATGGAGACCTCTTTCGATACTTCCAAATTCGAGATTTTATACAGAAGAAGACTACGTTATTAGATAGTCTTTATAAATCCGATAGAGAATGTAGTGTCCTACGACCAGTGGGGGTATCTTCCGTCAGTAATATTTATCATTTGCTACATGATGAAGTATCGGGAGATATGGATAATCTGCTTAAAACATGGGATCAGGATCTGGGACTAGAAATCTCCACAGAAACGTGGAATGATATCTGGGAAAATGCTAGAAGAATTACTATTTGTAACAGAACCCAGGCTATCCAGCTGAAGATACTTCATAGGGCCCATATAGCACCGGTTCGATTGGCAAAATTTAAGGCAGGAGCATCTCCAATGTGTCCTAAATGCAAAATAGAGGTGGGCACTCTTGTACATTGCTTATGGACCTGTCATAAGATCCGTGGATATTGGACTAAAGTAGCAAGTACCCTGACAGAAATTTTAGGAACGGAAATAAAAGTGGACCCCGTATCTCTCCTCTTGGGCTTTTCGAACTTTCCCTCCCTGGACACGTACGGGAAGAGACTATTTTCTATTCTTTCTTTCTGTGCAAGGAAAAATATTTTGATGAACTGGGTGGCGGAGGGCCCCCCTGGACTTTCAAATTGGCACAGACTAATTATGGAATGTATTCCCCTTGACTTCCTTACAAATATGGTGCACCGAAAGACCGAATTATTTTATAAAATATGGCAGCCCTTTTTGAATTACATAAATACAGATATTTCGGCTATCCTAACAAGGGCTTTTATTTAATTGAGACTACGAACCTGGCTGGTCCGCGGCCCCTCGGGGGAGGAATCCCGCACGAATACGGGTTTTATCATATCTGATGTTAACACATCCCGAGCATGTAAGAGACTTAAATATACACCCTGGTTAGTTGTAGGTTAGATTAGTAGATAGTTGAGTTTTGTCTGTTTGTTTTTTTTTGTTGTTTTTTTTTGGGTTTTTTTTTGTTGTTTTGTTTTGTTTTGTTTTTTTTTGTTGTCAAATTTTGGCTATTGTATATTTGAGCTAATTGTATATCAATGTTTATATCTGAGAGTTTTGTTTATTTTTGTAAACTTGTAAAAATGTTAAATTTCTAATAAAAATATCTATAAAAAAAAAGTGACCACAGCGGCAACGTTTTCACACCCAGGATGGTTGTATGTCAATAAACTGCCAGAGGAAGTGATGGATGCAGATACAGTTACAACATTTAAATACGTTGGATAGGTATATGAATAGGAAAGGTTTTGAGGGATGTGGGCCAAACACAGACAAGTGAGACTAGTTTAGTTTGGGAAACTTGGTCAACATGGACAAGTTGGAACAAAATGTCTGTTTTCCATGTTGTATAGCTCTATTACTCTTAAGACAAACCCTTCATCCTCTAAGTAAAGAGACCAATGTACAGCACAGTTGTAGAAAAAGATCCGACTTTCATATCACATTCATGTCATTCTGTTTGCAATGATTTATTATACCTACATGACATCTTTCTGGGATTCATATATAAGGGCAGCCAGATCCTTCTGTACTGAAGCATTCTACTGTATCTCTCCAATAAAATACAATTCCACTTTTCTATTTCCCTCCCATAGTGGACAACCTTAGTTTTTTTCACATTGTACAACACACACCAAATTTTATCCACACATTTGATCTATCTATATCCCTTTGCAGACTCTTTGTATTCTATGAACAATGTGCTTTCTCACCTACCTTTGCACCTTCACAAAATTTGGTTCCAATACAGTCCCTTCATCCAATTCATTATACACTTGCAATAATTACTTATCTCTTTGGCATGTCACTCTTTAAAGTTTGGAGCTGAAAATGTGTTGCTGGAAAAGCGCAGCAGGTCAGGCAGCATCCAAGGAACAGGAGAATCGACGTTTCGGGCATAAGCCCTTTTCAGCTCTGATCTCCAGCATCTGCAGTCCTCACTTTCTCCACTCTTTAAAGTTTGCCACCTGAAAATAATCCAATTATCCCAGTTCTCTGTTTCCTATTAGATAGTCATTTTGTACACATGGGAATGTGATCCACAATAATATAAAGTCTTATCTTGTGCAGTAACCTTCTAAAAAGCCTTATTGCTGTCTTCTGGAAATTCAGATAATCTCCTGTTGCCCTTTTAGTTACCCTAATAGTTATATTCTCAAAGAACATTAATATTAATGTTACATTTGCTAAACATGATTTTCTTTCACTAAACCATGTTGACTATGTCTGGGTGATTTATGATTCTCTAAAGGTCCTTCTATTATCTCCTTAATAATATATTCTGGCAATTTCTGATTAGCAAATATTAGACTAATGGGCCTGTAGTTTTCTGTTTTCATCTCTCTCCTTTCTTGAATCAGAGATAGTATCTTGTGTTACCCCCAGGCCTACCCCTCCCTCTTTATTTCTGAGCTCCCTTTCTGCTCCCCAATCCTGAGGAAGGGTCTTGACCTGAAATGTTGACTTTTCCACCTCCTGATGCTGCCTGGCTTGCTGTGTATTCCAATTCCTGGTTTTCTACTATAGTACCTTTACAGTTTTCCAGTCCGCTGGGACTTTACCAACTCTAGGGATTTTTGGGAGATTACAAATAATATATTCACTCTCTCTTAGCCATTAGGATGTAGGTCAACACATCCAGGAAAGGCTTTAATCAGTTTTTAATCTTGTTAGTTTTTGTAAATGGTTATGATTATTTTTAAGTTCCTTGTGTTCTTTGGTTTCTGCTTTTCTACTGTTCTTGGATGTATTATGCATCTTTTATTTTGAAGCCAAATGTAACACATTTTTTGAAAGTCTCTGTCAATGCCTCAGTTACGTTTAATTTCTCACTCTCAATGTGAAGTGAATGTGAAGTTTTGAAATCTATTTTGTCATTAAAAAAATTTATTTCTTGGTTTGATCTCCAGACACAAATAATCGTTCTTGAAGATGCCAATGATAATGCACCCATATTTCTAAATGTTCCATATCATGTATCTGTTTATGAGGTGAGTCATTTTCAGTTTTTATCATGCAACAGGACATTAGTTAGGCCACTTTTGGAATACTGTGTGTAATTCTGATATCCCTCCTATTGGAAAGATGTTGTGAAACTTGAAAGGGTTCAGAAAAGATTTACAAGGATGTTGCCAGTGCTGGAGGATTTGAACAATAGGGAGAGGCTGAACAGGCTGCGGCTCTTTTCCCTGGAATGTCAGAGGCTGAGGTATGACCTTATAGATGTTTACAAAATCATGAGGGACATGGATAGGGTAAAGAGACAAAATCTTTTCCCTGGGTTGGGGGAATCCAGAACTAGAGGATGAAAAGGGAAAAATTTAAAAAGCACCTAAGGGCAACTTTTTCACACAGAAGATAGTGCGTGTATGGCATGAGCTGGCAGAGGAAGTGGTAGAGGACGGTAAAATTACAATATTTATAAGGCATCTGGAAAGGTACATGAAATGGAAGAGTTTAGAGGGACATGGGCTAAGTGTTGGCAAATGGGACTAGATTAGGCAAGGATGAGTTGGACCGAAAGGTCTGTTTCTGTGCTGTAAATCTCTATGACTCTATTTGAAGTACTGTGTGATGAAGTAGCCAGTAACAGAATGGTTCTATTACCATTGAAAATTGGTTTCAATTCAGCCCAGGTAAGTGAAATTAAATAAATACGAATATTTCAGTATAAGTAAAGTAGCCATGAAATGACGTAAGTTCACCAGTATCAATCTAGGTCTACTTATAGTGGCTTCAGTCAGTCTGTGACTCCATGCAGCAATTTCTTTGGCACTGTGGTGGGTCTGGCCTGGGATTCCTAGGGTGGTGGAGGGGAGTTTTTTAAAATTCCTTTTTCTTCCTTTATTATAATATCATGGAAAAACTGTTATTCTGAACTTTATCTCTTTATTTTTATAATTTATGAATGTGATTTTATACTTTTGAAGTTTTGTATTGCAGATATTTTATTTAGTTCGTTCATTCAAATCCTACTTTAAGAAACCACAGGTTTAACTACTGTAGGAGGGGAAGATCATGCTTAAACAAACTATTTCATTTTCAGGATTTGCTCATTTAATTGTCATGAGTGGACAAGTGCCATTCATGGGTGAATCATCATTTCCCACAAACCTGAATGTGAGTTTACACCTGTCCATGAAACATCTTTCACTATAATTGACTTGCTGAATTGACACAAAATTTATTTTCAACTTTTGATATTGGAGCATTAAGGAGATCATTAAATTTGTCTTAGTTAAGGATGCCAAGGGATATGGAGCAAAGGCAGGAAAATTCAGTTGAGCTGCAGGTCAGTCATGATCTAAATTGGATATTGGAATACAGCTGTATTTTCTTCCTAATATTAGGTTACTAATTTTGTCAAGTTTTGTCAGTCCATAAACTGTGGTGTAAGTTTGTTAAAGTTAAATATTGAGCAAAGCTAAAGTCTCTTCACTTGGTTATAGAATCTCAAACTTAAAGTTCTTCAAATGCAAAAATAAGAAAAGCCAAAATGCTTTGTCAACTCTGCTTTATGTAGTCTTCATGTACTATAATAGTAAGTGAAGTTTTGGCCACCAACACAACCCAATCAAGTATTGCTACAGCAAATTATTTCTCACCAACTTGATATTCATTTTCAGAGATAACTCTAATAAAACATTCATCTCATTTATATTGGTATTTTGTCACTGGCAACCTCAAACTGCTGGACAGAACTGATAATGCATGAACAGAACAAATGCTGTATGTTCAGGTTGGAGCTTGGTTGTAATCAGATTTCAGGGATACTTTCATTGTATTTGGGGAAGGGTTCCACCCCACAAAGTAAATATGACTGTGACATTTGCATTTGATGAGAAAGGGAACGGAGCAAATAAATCTTGGATTGAGGCTTTCTTCATAGATCAATTTGTCTTTTCTTGACCATCAGTTTTGTTTGCTTGTAAGTAATACTGACAGTAATAGTTGGTTACATTTTACACCATGCGGGTAAACTAGCCTTCTGAGTCCAGTTTAAGACGGTGGGGCACTAGTTCCTCTAAAATGGTATCCTTGGTAGTTGTTGACCTCCCTGTAACAAGACACCCACTTTCTGAGTTGTTTCAGTCATTGGGCCAACTGCTCACCAAGCTTTGAATGCAATGCAATGGTATTTACATTTGTCATCATAAAAATGATATAAAGTCAGAAATTAGAAGGTTGAAAATTGATTCAATTCTTTATAGAAATGTGTGACTAGCTAGCTAAATTTATAATGTGTCAGACTGTCTTTTAATTGTCATTTCATGGAATAAGTAATTCTGCATCTTCTTGTTGGACAGAATGAAACTGAAGGGGCAGTATTATTTACTGTTGTCACAGAGGATAAAGATCAAGGAGCTGCTGGAACAGTACGGTATCAGATTATGGAAGTAAGTATTAATTCTGTGAAATATGAGCAATTCCAATAGATCTAATGAAATTTATATTATATACTGTTTCAGACATCTTGAGTTTGTGATAAGATGTCCTATTAAAAATACCACAGAGTGATAGTCAGCATGAGTGAACCACTGTTAGACATGATCAGACTTTAGCTTGGGAAGAACTGAACCGTCAGCTACTAAAATAAATGTTCAATCTTTGTTTCAGAATGAGAGAAAGAAAAGCTGAAAGGCAAAGGAGGCCATCCAATTGCATAAATAATTTATCCTTATTAAGTTTGTGAAGGCATTCCAAATCAGTAAATATTGTATGCTTCATGTGTGGCCATGTTATACCTGTGATGTGGAGGTGTTGGTTTTGGACTGGGGTGGACGAAGTCAGAAGTCACACGACACCAGGTTATTATCCAACAGGTTTATTTGAGATCAGAAGCTTTTGTCACCTGTCGAAGGGGCAGCACCCTGAAAGTTTGTGACTTCAAATAAACCATGATCAGGTGTTGTGTGACTTCTGACCATGTTATACCTCAACTGGGAATACCAAAGCTGTAATTAGGGGAAATATCCTATTATGAACATCTCATTGAATAGCAGATTTATTAAAAAAAACAAATCCTTCAACTTTATTAACAACCAAAAAGAAGTATCTAAATTAGAGGATGAGGCTGTAAACTTGTAGTGATATAGCAACAGATTCACCTCATTCAATTTGAATATCATTATGGAATGTAATAGTTAAATATTGGATGTATCTCTGGTCTGTAATTATTTTCTCTTAAACTCTATTTTTAAACTTTTCATAATGTGTAATAATTTTCATTACCAGTACCTTCGCTAGTGTGTAAACAGAACACCATACATTGGGCCAACTCTGGACTCAGGACCTTTCTTCTGTTGTGTTATATGACTGGTTCCACACTTGATTGTGTCATGTTGCAATAACTCATAAATCACTTCATATTCTTCAGATTGCTGAATAAACTCTGTTTCTTACTCTGTTACAGGTACTCCCAGATGCCCCTTATCTCTTTGAAATTCAACAAGATGGAGACGTTATTTTGAATGGTACTCTGAATTACACGGGGAAAAGCACATTTTATCAGTTACAGATCAAGGCTTCAGTAGGTTGAAATTGTTTTGCTCAAATATCCTCTGTCCTTTTCTAATTTGAGCTACGAATAATTTACTTCTTGTTTGATAGGATCATGGTGGACTGTACAATGGAGCATTTGTCATTCAAAATGCCTCTACGTTTGCAATTATCAATGTAAAAGATGTTCCTGACTTGGATCCTATATTTTTGAACATGCCTTATCAAACGACAGTGCCTGAGAATTCTAAAGTGGTATGTATGAGAAACTACTTCATATTGTCCAGAACACTAGAACTAGAGGAGTAAGCTTGTACTTGAAGTAAAAATATAATTAATATGATCAAGACTAGGACATTTGTCCGCTGAAGCCCGATCTGCTATTCAATAAGGTCATGGTTCATCTGCCCTGAACCATAACTCCTCTTTCGTGCCAGCTCATTATAGCTCTCAAATTCACAATGATATAAAAATCTACCTTCTGCTTCTTTAAATACTTTCAGTGATCTTGCCATCATAGCTCGCTGGGGTAGAGAATTCTAGATATTCACTACCTTCTCAGAGAATGGATTCTTTGAATATCTCCTAATTCTATGACTATATCTCTAGTTTGAGATTTCCCCACTCATTAGAAACACCTTCTCAATGTCTATTCTGTCAAGCCTTGTCAAAAATCTTGTGTATGTTTCAATAAGATCATCCCTCATTCTGTTAAACTCCAAAGAATAAAGGCCTAACGTGTATTGTTGCTCTTGCTAGGTCAGCCTCTTAGTCCCAGGGATCAGCTTGCAATGTCAATATATTCTTTCTTAGACATGGGGACCAAAACTGCACAAAGTACTCCACATGTAGCTTCACAAACACCCTGTACAATTGTAACAAGATTTTCCTATTTTTAACCTCCAAACCACAATCCCCCTTGAAGGAGGTATATTTTCAAAAGACATCTCTGGAAATGATGGCCCCAATATTTACATGGGAATGATAGAAGTAGCCAGGAAATTTGAGTATGTGGGTAACACAGAGTTTCTGACTAATTTAACAGCTGGAACCTCAACTAATTACTTTTCTCCCATTTCTGCAGACAGGCAGGCAGCCAGATTAAGAGCCTAGTTAGCTATTCAGCCAGAAGGCCAGTGCAACCAGAGAGCAGAACGTATTGGCAGGGATATCATGGAAGAAAAGTAGGATGTGGGGATTGGGGTAGGGACAATGGAAAAACATTTGGGAACGGAGGTTTAGGGAGCTGTACGTGGATGTAGGATCATGGTGGAAATTGCCGGTGGAGGGTTGTGTGGAGAATTGTGGGTAGAAGGCTGAAGGGTGATTATGAAGCAAAAATCAAGGGAAATTGATTGTGGGTGGAAGGTCAAGGAGGAAATAATGCTTCAAAAACTTTAGGAAGGATGGTTCGACTGGCAGACATCAGATTGTGCAAAGACAGACCATAAGGAGGAAAATAGGTTTCCATTAAGAACTAGACTGAATCATTTCTGCTCCTGTTGGCTCTTAAGCAGTATGGAAAGACAGTTAACTGCTGGATAAGAATCCTTCTTTCCTCTAATTAGATGTTTTATTTTTCAAGTTATGGGAATGTTGTGTTCAATTTAATTTTAAATGTAAATAAAATTAAATGCTAAAAGATCTTATAGCCATGCAGGACTATTCCCATGGTTCCTACACTAAACTTCATCCCCTAAAATAAACAGTCTCTGTTGCTTAGTGGATATTGTGTCTAACATTGTCAGTCGTCATGCCATTTCACCCCTCCCCCAAGGTCCAGGAAGATCAGATTTAACCTGGTGTGGAATCTTCTCCCCATTAGTAACTCTGCTCGAGCTATCCTTGTAGGTGCATGAGGGGTGGTCCTATAATTAAATTGGAACTGGGACAGTTTGGTATCTCGTCATCTGTTTCTTTAAGCATGCCTTCAAAGTTTGGACTACTCTTTCTGCCAGACCATTAGATGATGAATGATATGGAGCTGACCTTATACATCAATTACCATTCAACTTTAGGAAATACTCAAACTCCCTGCTGGCAAAAGATGGCCTGTTATGTGTGACCAGCACTTCAAGGAGTTCATGTATTGCAGAGGATACATGCAGTTTTTCCATCATCGTTCCTGTGTTTGAAGATTGAACGCTACGTGCGTCCAGCCATTTTGTGTGGGCATTCACAATGACTAAGAACATTGAGCCCATGAAAGATTTGGCATAGTCCACGTGTTACTGAGTCCAGTCTTTATTACCGGTGGATTATTCCAGGTGGATTATTGTTGGCTCTTCACACTTTGATTTCAATGTCTGATGTAGTAACTGAGAAATATTGATTTACATTGGTTATTAACCACTGGCCATCATTGAAAAGTTGAAAATTTGAAATTTGAGACTATTTAAATGGAGTCTTTTGTTTCAGCCATTTATTTAATATAAAGGTTATTTACATTATTGAAAAAGATAATGTAATTACAGATACATTGTCCCACATGTAACATGTTGTGTGAGTAGTGATGAAGGATGAATGGATGTAAGTCTTATGCTTTGTTGTTTGTGTATCCCATATTGTGATGAAATGCATTTCTAAAATGCCCTTTCATCTTATAAGGGTGGAGGCATGTAATGACTGTATCCTTTTATTTTTCTGGAACTTTTGCTTGTGGATTAATTAAAGAAAAAGGACTCTTTTAAAACCAAAAATTGTAGAAGAGATTGCTGCACTTTTAGAAAACAAGTTACCAACAATTATTGGAAATTCTATTTACATTTTTGTTTGCTCAACCAATGGTGGAATTTTAGTTGTAGTTGAACTAGCATCAGGGAGTGTGCACAAAGTGAGATTCAACAGGTATCAAGTAGGTAATTGGTCTTTGAACCTGTTGTTAATGTCAAAGGCCTTCTACCTACCAATAAATGTGATGTGACTTCTAGATAGCTGGTTAGCCTTTGGGTGTAAACGTTATAGCCAGAAGCCTTTAGACTTTCAGGAGAGGTGGTGACCTTAATTCTGCAGTGAAAAAATACCTATCACCTGAAGGAAGTCAATTTATTTTCTTTTGTCAGTTTCTTAAGCTGTTGTTTTTAACCAATTAGTCAGAGACTTTATAAACTACGGACCAGTCGCTCTGTGCCTCCTGCAAGCAAGTGAAAGTACCTGTAGAAGAGAGATTGAGGAGTTGCACGTTCTAACAATACAAAATGATCATCTCAGTGAATCGTGTTGACAGGGGCTATTGAACTGCCTTCTTAGTTTTTCTCTTCATTAATAATACCAATTTAGTTTGTGTTTCTCTGTATGTGTGCATGTTTGTGTGTAGCGGGGTGGGGGTGGGGCGCAGATGGGTTTATGGGAGTTAGAATTTTATCTGATAGAGTTACATGTCGACTGTACATTGTTATTTACCTGTAGCTGTTATCTATTTATTTATAATAACTAGTAATTCTTGTTATGTTCAGAAAATTGGCCTGTGCTGTGTGTCAACTGGGTCTTAAAAGAAAGGTACATTGAGGAATTTTGGGCCCTTTTATAAAGTTACTGACTTTTGCTACAACTCCTGGAACAGTAGTCTTTGGTTTCTAGCATGGCACTGAGTGAGACATGACAATATTTTTCTGTGATCACATTCAACAGTATTTTGGAAAAGGTCTGCATCAATATAATGTGTAGAAACTCCTTATATAATTCAACAATGTGGAAGCTAACTTAAATAGACAAACTCTACTGGAAAGATTGAGTCCTTCAAGATCACAGCATGGGTAATCCCATCACCTGCTGAGGTTATCATGAAGGACTCTCCTTCTCAGCATCACCCCTCACCTGAGGTACGGTGCTCCTCAGGTTAACTCACCACCAGTTGTCTCTCTCTCTCTAATGAGAGATCAGCCCTACGTTGTGATAAGACTATTGTAACACAACAACAATAATGTTGTTAATTGGTATCTAATTCACACAATGCTTTCAACTAACTACAGAAATATCTTTTTGTTTCTTCATTTCTTTTTCAGGGAACAACTGTACTTACAATTACAGCTGTGGATGGTGACCGAGGAATTAATGATGAGATTACATATTCTATCTTAAGTAAGAAAGTAGATTGCCTTATGTTGTATCCTCACTCATTTCTTTTGTTGCGCAATTTCTCTATGAATGATCTAAAGCTGTTTGTAGTGAAAAGTTTTTGGTATTGTTCGTGTCATCTTTTACTTTTCACTTATAGATTCAAAGCCTCCAGGTTTATTTAACATTACTGCTCAAAGTGGAGAGATAGTTGTGTCTCATTCTTTTGACCGAGAGGAACTTCTTGACTTTAATGCAATTGTAGAACTGCAGGTTATGGTAAGTAAAATACAATGTGTTGTAGACATACAATATCTACTGCAAAACAATATATATCCTATACATTTTACTTTATTGAAGTATCTTGACATATCATCGCATTCACTGAAATATGTCATTAGAAAATTAATGATAAAAGCAAAAATAATTAAAGTCTCTGATTTTAAATGATTTTATATGATCTCCTGGTACAGTAAATACAGCAATCCAAAACTTAGAGGACCATTTCTGATCGTTTTAGATTGCTGTCTTTCAACATATTCCTTACAGCTGGGAACTAATAAGGTCAGAGGCATTTCAGGATTCCAAATGCCCTCATGATATCAGAAGATTATAAAGTAGAATGATTGTTATTTACATCTAATTGATAATTAATGGGCATGAGTGGTGGGTGGGAACTTGCTCCTGATTGTACCTATTTTCTTCGTGGAAAATAGGACAAAAGATCAATTATGAGTAGTGCCACTTGATTTGTGCCATCCTTGTTGGTTGTTTAAGGTTGTTTTGTAGCTGCTAGTACCCTTGTAAATGAGGCGCTTAAAACCTGTATGAAATCCTCTCATTAACATGTCTTGCTAAATATTTAAACAGATTTACGATCAACTTCATTAATAGCTTTCAGTGAAGGAGATCTGTCATCTTTATGCAGTCTAGCCTACATGAGACTCCAGATCCACAACAATAAGATTAACTCTTAACTACCTTCTTGGCAATTAGAGATAGGCATGAATCAATAAAAAAGAAAGATTCTTCAGTGATCTCTGTGGCAGTCATGAAAATAAAAATAAACTTCAAATAAAAATCTACCACTGAATATTGTTGTGGAAATGGGAGGAGCAGAAGTGCTTTCTCAATTGACAGCAATAATAATTGTTGAGAGTGGGGTGCTGAAAAAGCACAGCAAGTCAGGCAGCATCCGAGGAACAGGAGAATTGACATTTCGGGCAACAGCCCTTCATCAGGAAGATTCCAGATGAAGGGCTCTTGCCTGAAACATTGAGATTCCTGCTCCTCGGATGCTGCCTGACCGGCTATTATTTTTCAGCACCCCACTCTTGACTCTGATCTCCCGAATCTGGAGTCTTCACCTTCTCCTAGCAATCACAATTGGATCATCCAACCACTGCTGTTCCTATCACCACCAAACCCCAGCAATTTCTTTATCCTCTTATGGTAAGGGAGATGCTTTGATATTCTTCAATGGATGAACTACCTGAACAGATTGGTAATATGACTGACATCTAGCCTGATATGCAATTTTATGATGGTCTCAGGCATATGATTGGAGCCCATATTGCTTTGCTGTTCTGATTTTGGGTCTGAAAATGGTCCCAAATAAGTTTTTGTATACACAGATCTTTATTTTTAATGTTGTGAAATGGTTAAGAATCCCAACTCAATTCTTATTTGCTGTTGACAATGTCTCAAATATTACTCCAGCAGCATATCTCTTTCCAAACCTGGTTATCTAGAAGAACAAAGGCTTCAATATTGTGGTGATATGTAATTTTCAAAGCTGCCTATAAACAAGTCACTTACCATTCTGACTAGGACAGTATCTTGGAATGCTTTATTTGATGGTTCTTTTAGGAATACCATGACTTGAAGGATTGTTTCATTTCAAGGAAACATTCAGCATCATACTCACGGGAAAACGAGAGATAGACAGTCAATGCAGTCTTTCAAATGCTGCTTATGTCTCTCAAACAAATTTGCTAAATGTTTCCTGTCTTTCTCATTTTCAATTGTAAGTGATTCTTTAGTGTTTGATTTTTACCTGTAATTACCAGCTTGCTATTATACTGCTAGATGCAACGTTTTTTTGTAATTTGTTCACTATTTTTAACATATTCTTTTTCAGTTATCTCCTGGCACCTCAGTGTATTATTTCATTGTTTTTCCTTTAATTCTGGCAATTTGTCTAGAAGCATTGGACACTATTTTTTAGAATTAATAACTTATTTACAAATATGTCAGTTTTGCATCACTTTATGGAACAAAGATGCATTTCATAGGATATGGTAAATTATGATAATTGTTATTCCCTTTTTCTGGTTGTAACACTGCTAATATAATGCAGTGATGAGCTGCTTTCAGATGGTAATAATGGCTAGAATTTTAAATCTGACTTTCAGTGGCAGATATAAAGCTCAGAAATCTGCAAAAGTTAGTAATTTTTTCTTTTTTGATTTCTATTCAACATACCATCTTCCAAGTGAACACATTTTTTTTTTATTTCTAGGCCAAGGAAATGCATCATGATATCAATGGAATCATTGCCTCTGCAGTTACAAGCGTATCCATCACTGTGACCGATATTAACGACAATACACCTGCGTTCTATAATTGCATTCTTGGCACTTGTAATTTTGCTGAAAGTTCAAAAGTGAATTCATTTCGCACTTCCATTCCTGAGCATTTCTCGTCAGGAGTGCCAATAGAGAATTTAACTATAGTAGCGCGTGATCCTGATCAGGTACATAATTCTAAGAGTTTTAATACTTTGTAACCTTTTTAAAACTCACACTGTATACCCTGAGGTTATATTTGAAATATTCAATTAGTAGAATTAGTTGTGCTTCTGATATTTTGTAAACCTCCTGAAGCTAATAGTTGTATAATTGTTAGACAACTCTTGGATATGCACCTGAGTGAAATTAAGTATAGAACTGGTACAATTTGAGGTACACTGTATTGATGGGTATATCACTTAGTTGTTTTAGAGACTGTTTTATGCAAAGTTGAATTGTGCATTTGTTTCATTGTTCCAATGGAGAAATGTGTGATAATGTTGTAAATCTCCTCTCTAAACATGAGCTGTGATTTGGTTTCATCTGTGTTGTTCTTGCATAAGTTGACAATGTTATTTTTACAGGGTATGAATGGAAGCTTCACATTGTCCCTTCAGGGAGCGAACGCATCAGCTTTTACTGTTTCCCCAACAGAGATCAAAACTGTGGGAGTGGTACAGATAGCAGTGAAAGACTCAGATATTATTGATTATGAACAGAGAAAGGTTTTGATCTTTGAGGTAATATTTGTTTCAAGAATACATATAGCCTTTTCCAGAAATTTGAAAAGCTGTGCTTTTCTCCTGCTATTAACATTGTTATTACTTTCAATGAAAGACAACTGGGGGTGGAGGGGTATATTCATCTTTGAGAAAAATGTGTAACAGATATTAATGAATCAACTAGATTAGAGACAAATAAGACACAGGTGCTGGAATCCAAGGTAGACAAGCACGAGGCTAGAAGAACACAGCAAGCCAGGCAGCATCAGGGGGTGGAGACGTCAACATTTTGGGTATAATTCTTCTTCAGGTCTGGGGATGGGTGTAAGTGGATCAGCAGATAAAGGGGGGGGGGATGGGTTTGGGGTGGGGTAGGAGTTTGGGTAGGGAGAGGGGTGGAATGGTGATGTAGGGATAGGTGAACACAGGTAGAGCTTACGGTCTGGTTGGTCAATGGGAGAAATGAATCCAGTTAGTAGCTGGAACGAAGGGTTGGTCAGAGGAATGGAAGGGAGGGGGAGGGACTGGAAAGAGAGTCAGGGAACGGGAAGGGAGGTTATTTGAAGTTGGAGAAATCAGTGTTGAGTCCTCTGGGCTGTTGGCTGCCAAGGTGGAAAGTGAGGTGTTGTTCCTCCAATTTGCAATCTGATTCACTGTGGCAATGGAGGAGGCCGAGGTTGGTCATGTTGGAAAAGGAGTGGAAAGGGGAATTCAAATGGGCAGTGACTGGTGGGTCAGGGCAGCCCCTGCAGACCTGGCTGAGATGCTCGGCTAAATGTGCCCTGAGTTTATGTTTGGTTTCCCCAGTGTAGAGAAGACCACATCAGGAGCACTCGATACAGTAAGCTGGGTTGGAGGAGAAGCAGGTGAACGTCTGTCTCACTTGGAAGGACTATTTGGGATCCTGGATGGAGGTGGTGTGCCAGCAGGTTTTGCATGAACTACCACACTGTATTTTCAGCTAAGGTGTAGTGTGAAGCAGACAGCCAATGCAGTAATGCCAATTTTGTGCTTTTGCAGAAGGTTTTTTTTTCCCCTTTAAGAGTTTTCTTGCATCTCTTTAGGATTTATACCAGGTAGAAAATGACCAAATTTTCAGACCAACATTGATATTATGGCAACACTCGATATATACAGTACATAAAATGCAATATTAACTAGTAATTAGTAAATCCAAAAAGATCACTCATTTAAATTTTTTTTTAATAATTTACTTGAAACTGAAATTTGCCAATCAATGTCTAATTTCTCAAAAAATAAAACAGCAACCTGCACTTGCACTGTTCCCTCTTCATAAAGGAATGCCCCCAGAGTACTTCACCCCATGGGGGTAAGCCAGGAATAGATTGAAAGGACATGCTGAACTTTCTCAGTGAAACATGCTTTGAAAGGATTGTTAATGGTAGAGAAAGAGAGATTGAGGAGTTCAAAAGAGTAGAATTGAGACAACTGGTAATGATTACAGTAATGTTGGGGCAAAAGAAATGGAGAGGCCAGAACTAGAGAAATCTGGTGAGGCTATGGACATGGAGGGAATTGCCAAAATAAGATTTCCAAGACCATGGAAAAATTTTGTAGCTGAATTTGTTCAGCTGAGTTGTGCTTAGCAGCAAATTAGCATTGGTCAGCAAGTACAGGATTGACGGGTGAAAAGAATTTTGTCTGGGATAAGATGTGGACAGCAGAACATTTGACAAATTCGAGGTCAGCAAGAACAGTGCCAGGCAGTCAAAAATGGACATGACAAGGGAGATGGAGCTGAGATAGAGCTAAAAATCAGCAATGTTTTGATGCTATAACTATGGAGTGATGATAGGACATGAGTCATAAAGAATTATAGCACATGAAAGATATGTTATCCACATGTTTCAGTTGCAAACCTTCGCAAGTCAACGTAGATACAGCTTAACTACAATGTTCAAATAGAAGATGGTCCTGTGGTAATTTGTTTACTTCCTACTTCCTTATTTCCATTTACACCCCACATCCTGAACTTGCCAGTTACAGAACTGCTTTCTTTTAATCAGTCCTTCCTTATACTATTTGCCATAAATGACTAGTGCCTTGAAGTTGCCTCTTAAAGATCTCCATCCTCTCTTTTACTTTTCCAAATACTCTTCCAATCCAACCCCTTCAACCAATCTTTCAAATGCTCTTAGTAATACTGATAATAACACACTTCATAACACCTAATCTCTCTTTTCTTGGTGTAATGACCATTTTTGTTTCCTTTATGAAATTCCTGAGGACAAATAATTCAATGTTTAATGTTTTATCCAAACTATTTCTATGATTATATTTTGGTATCAGCATGTCACAATTTATCAGTCTGGCATTGGAGCCCAAGGACAGTATAAAAGTAGAATAATTTGAAATCAGAAAGCTAAAATATCTCTGAAATGGTCACTAAATGAGATAAATGAAATTTAGCAACAAAATTATTTTGTATGGAATAATAATCAGCATTTTGGTTTACAATCTCATGAGCAGAATGATAATTAAGTAATTTGTTTTAAAATTATTTGCTAGATTGTTGCAAACGATACAACCAACCCGACGAAATGTTGTTCCACAGCAACTGTTACAATCGACATTGTTGACATTAATGATCACAGCCCAGAGTTCCCACACCAAACATATGTCCTGACTGTGAAAGAAAATGCAGACATTGGAACTGTAGTTGGAATTGTTACAGTAAGTTTTATTTTATTTTGGTTTAATCTCAACTGAAATATTTTTTCTGAAGCTCTGAAATTATGTATTTATATGCAAGCTCAAGCTAACATAATGCGAACTATTTTACTGGATAGGATAAGCATTAATGGGTTTCCAAGGTGACCATGGTAGCTCTTGAGAGGTAATAGATGAGGAAGGGTCAGAACAGATGAGGCCAGCCAGAACAAAACAGCTTCTGTAGGGTGAGGAGGCTGAGGTGAGGTCAAATCAAAGAGAGCTTCAGATTCATGGTGACTTGCTGGCTTTTCCATGATCGGTCAATCATGGGAGACCAGTTGTTACCAGTAGCGGTTGTACCTAAGGGTCAAGCTCACAGCTACCGGCAAAGAAGAAAGAAACTGAGGAAGAGGAGGTGGAGAGACCCTAAGGGGAGACAGAAACTTTGCTTCTGAGAAATGCTTTGCACTATCTAATTGAGAGAAACACTGCACCATCAGATTCATTTATGTTTTTGTCACATTTGAAAACTTCGGATCCATTAGAGAATTTATCATCTGTACTCAGTAATTGCAATTGTGTCCTCATGAAGATCACAATCCAATAGACAGATTCCAACACTATTCAATCACTGTTTATGTACATTCAAATCAAACTATTTGAATTTACCAAAATCAACAGCACTTACTACTATTACACTTTCCACACTGGTGTTTATGCTTAGTGGCTGTCTTATGTAATTTAGTGCTACTATGAAATACAATGGCAGATGCAGCAGCAGGTGAGGTGGGTGACTGCTGAGAATCTGAAGACAGCAGTTCAGATATTCTCTTGGGGAGTTCTTCAGAGGTTTGGAACCGTCATGGTTCTGTCTCTCATTGCATCATCTCA
This sequence comes from Chiloscyllium plagiosum, assembly GCF_037043375.1. Classification (NCBI taxonomy): domain Eukaryota; kingdom Metazoa; phylum Chordata; class Chondrichthyes; order Orectolobiformes; family Hemiscylliidae; genus Chiloscyllium; species Chiloscyllium plagiosum. Next base: position 52,029,240 of record NW_028270154.1, on the reverse strand, counting down.
GAAGAATGAGCCTTGAGTAGTTTTGGATGCCAAGCTGACAGCTAACTGTCAGGATAATGTTGTATTGGTGGAAGAGGGAAACAGGAATTCTATTTGGAGAGAGTCTAGTTTGATCTGACTCAACCATTTCTACGTTTCTAAGTCAGGTCTTTTAGGTAGCCTGTGCAATGATCTGGGGGAGGGCAGGTCTGTGGGTATTCGAGACACTCTGCAAACCACATCCAGCTGAGGAACCCACAGCCACAATGGCAGCTATCTGCGCTTCCATTGCTGCACTTCATCACTCTGTGGAAGCTGAAATGACTATACTGGAATATGTGACTTGTGTCATCAGATGCTGTGTAATGTTAGACTCCAAAAGTTGCTGTCTGGAATTGACATGCCTCTCCACAATCAAGGGGGGATGTTCCAAGATATGTGTCAAGCCATTGAACATAGAACATAGAACATTACAGTGCAGTACAGGCCCTTCAGCCCTCAATGCTGCATCAACCTGTAAAACCAATCTGAAGCCCATCAACCTACACTATTCCATTCTCGTCCATATGTCCAATGATCATTTAAATGCCCTTAAAGTTGGTGAGTCTACTACTGTTGCAGGCCGTACGTTCCATGCCCTTACTACTCTCTGAGTAAAGAAACCACCTCTGACATCTGTCCTATATCTATTACTCCTCAATTTAATGCTATGTCCACCTGTACTAGCCACCGCCATCTGAGGAAAAAGGCTCTCAGTGTCCAACCTATCTTACCCTCTGATTATCTTGTATGGCTCAATGAAGTCACCTCTCAACCTTCTTCTCTCTAATAAAAACAGCCTCATGTCCCTCAGCCTTTCCTCATAAGACCTTCCCTCCATACCTGGCAACATCCTAGTAAATCTCCTTTGAACCCTTTCAAAGCTTCCATATCCTTCCTATAATGCAGAGACCAGAAACGTACGCAATACTCTAAATTGGCTGTACCAGAGTTTTGTATAGCTGCAACATGATCATATGGTTCCGAAACTCAATCTCTCTACCAATAAAAGCTAACATACTGTGTGCCTTCTTAACAACCTTATCAACCTGGGCGGCAACTTTCAAGGATCTATCTACCTTGGCACTGTAATCTCTCTGCTCATCTACACTACCAAGAATCTTACCATTAGCCCAATACTCTGTATTCCTGTTCCTCCTTCCAAAGTGAATCATCTCATACTTATCCACATTAAACTCCATTTGCCACCTCTCAGCCCAGCTCTGCAGCTTATTAAGGTCCCTCTGAAACTTACAGCATCCTTTGGCACTATCTACAACTCTACCGACCTTAGTGTCACCCACAAATTTACCCTTCTATGCCCTAATTTATAAAAATGACAAACAGCAGTGGACCCAAACAGATCCTTGCCGTACACGACTAATATTTCCCATCAACCACCACCCTCTGTCATCCTTCAGCTAGCCAATTTCTGATCCAAACCGCTAAATCACCCTCAATCCCATGCCTCCATATTTTGTGCAATAACCTACCATGGGGAACCTTATCGAACACCTTATTTAAATCCACATACACCACATCAACTGCTTTAACCTCATCCACCTGTTTGGTCACCTTCTCAAAGAACTCAATAAGGTTTATGACGCATGACCTGCCCTTCACAAAACCGTATTGACTATCCCTAATCAACATATTCCTTTCTCGATGATTTAAAATCCTGTCTCTTATAGCCCTTTCCAGTACTTTACCCACAACCGAAGTAAGGCTCACTGGTCTATAATTACCAGAGTTGTCTATACTCCCCTTCTTGAACAAGGGAATAACATGTGCTATCCTCTAGTCTTCTGGCATTATGCCCGTAGCCAATGAACAAAATAAAGCTCAATGACAAATGCTCGGCAAACTCCTCCCTGGCTTCCCAGAGAATCCTAGGATAAATCCCATCTGACCCAGGATACTTATCTATTTTTAATCTTTCCAGAATTGGTAGCACCTCCTCCTTGTGAACCTCAATCCCATCCAGTTGAGTAGCCTGTATCTCAGTATTGTCCTCGACAACATTGTCTTTTTTCTAGTGTGAGTACTGACGAAAAGTATTCATTTAACACTTCCCCTATTCCTCTGACTCCATGCACAGCTTCCCACTGCTATCCTTGATTGGTCCTCATCTTACTCTTGTCATTCTTTTATTCCTGATATACCGATAGAAAACCTTAGGGTTTTCTTTGATCCTATCCGCCAATGACTTCTCATGTCCCCTCCAAGCTCTTCTTAGCTCTCTCTTTCGGTCTTTCATGGCTAACTTGTAACTCTCAAACGCTTTAGCTGAGCCATCACATCTCATCCTAACATAAGCCTTCTTCTTCCTCTTGACAAGAGATTCAACTTCCTTAGTGAACCACAGCTCCTGCGCTCAACAACTTCCTCCCTGCCTGACAGGTACATACTTACCAAGGATCTCCAGTAGCTGTTCCTTGAATAAGTTCCACATTTCAATTGTTCCCAACCTCTGCAGTTTCCTTCCCAATCCTATGCATCCTAAATTTTGCCTAATCACATTGTAATTGCCTTTCCTCCAGCTATAACTCTTGCCTTGCGGTACATACTTATTCTTTTCTATCATTAAAGTAAACATAACCGAATTGTAGTCACTGTCACCAAAGTGCTCACCTACCTCCAAATCCAACACCTGGCTGGGTTCATTACCCAGTACCAAATCTAATGTGGCCTAGCCCCTTGTTGGCCTGTCTACATACTGATTCAGGAAAACATCCTCCACAGATTGGACAAAAACTGACCCATCTAAAGTATTCAAACTATAGTATTCCCAGTCAATATTTGGAAAGTTAAAATCCCCCATAGCAACCACCCTGTCACTCTCGCTCCTATCAAGGATCATCTTTGCTGTCCTATCCTCTGCATCTCTGGAACTATTCGGAAGCCAATAGAAAACTCCCAACAGGGTGACTTCTCCTTTCCTATATCTAACCTCAGCCCATGCTATCTCAGTAGACGAGTCCTCAAACATCCTTTCTGCAACTGTAATACTGTCCTTGACTAACAATGTCACACCTTTCCCCCCCTCCCTCCCCCTTCTTTTACCATTTTTTCTGTTCTTATGAAACATCTAAATCGTGGAACCTGCAACAACCATTCCTGCCCCTTCTCTAGCCATGTCACCAAAATGGCTGCAACATCGAAATCCCAGGTACCCACCCAAGCTGCAAGTTCACCCACCTTATTTTGGATGCTCCTGGCACTGAAGTTGACACACTTCAGACCAACCTCTTGTTCCTGGTGCCTTCTTGTGATCTTGAAACCTTATTTCTGACCTCACTTCTCTCAACTTCCTGTATACTCGAACTACAATTTAGGTTCCCATCCCACTGCTGAATTAGTTTAAACCACCCATTGTTGAGCAATGAGATATCAACAGAATGTATAATATGATGATATATAATGATTTAATAATGTCAGTGTCATAAAATTATGCAATGCGATCTGCAAGAGGCAGAAACTCTCTCTGAGTCTAAGAGAAGGTGTGTATCTACTATTCTGTAAATAAAAAGTTTGAACGGAAACATCTTGGATTCAAGAAGCAATACTTGGGAGAATAAAACTAATTAGACTCCATGCACATAATAGAACGTTATGTACTACTTATTCTTGAAAATAAAAGAATGGTAAAAATGTGCAAACGTTTCTGACAGTTGTGTTTTGTGTCTGATATCTCAGTTGTTTGAAAAGCTGTGAAGTAAGTTTGAAATTTGAGATTAATGGCTATGAAAGCTATACTATGGAATGTCACTGTATAATTAAATGGTGGATGCAGCACATCAAGGTTGTGATACTGGTGTTGGTACAATTATTGGGATTAACATCTCTCCACTGCTGTAACTCCTTCAACAGGATCTCCTCTGAGAACTTGCAATTTCTCTCCTTGGGCCCCACAGCCATCATGATAGGAGCCATCGTCTGCCAACCAGAGCACACCATGGGTGGAATTTAACAGGGCTACTGGGAGCAGAAAATGTGGTTAATGGGGTCACTTAGGCAGGAACTGCAATATTAACTTCACAATGGTGGTTTGGGTTTAAGGAATTAATTTGTATGTATTTCAGCAGGAGATTAGCACATATCTGGTGACAGGAATGTCTATTCCCTTTATTTGCATGTCATTCACAGTTATTAACTCATACCTTCTCCAAATTATGTCAACAATAAATCAAGAAATCCCTGACACCTGATTTATGACTGGTTGAAGGTAGTGTCCGCCAGGTGAAGTGCTCTGTTTGGATCATAGATGAGTGGTTGACTTTATTGAACACTGAAGAAACGGGAGGGGTGCATGGGAAATCTTGATGGACGTGAGTGTTGGTAGCAGTGAGTGTGAATTGGAAGAGGATGATATAGAGTGAGGGACAGAACATGATTGAACTTGGGAGGTGTGTGGGATGTCACTATGAGAACTGGGGAAGGTTGTCAGGAAGCGATATAGAGTTATGGGAGGGTGAATAATGAGGCTAAAAGGTTTGGATCTATGAAGAGAGATGAAAGCTTACCTTCCAGACAATAGCCTCCTAAATCAATTGTCCCAATATGAGCTTCTCTGCATGTCTTTGTGCTTATTGTGGGGGCTCATTCTCAGTCACCCAGAGATACAATGCGATAACCTGATGGTGGATTGGGTTATTTCCTGTTCATCCCTACAGTGTGAAGACATATGCCTCACATGGTTGCATCTAGCACTTTAAAATTGATATTAAATTCTATAAGCAGGGGTTGCTGTTATGCAAGCAGAAATGACACACACTTCCACCACCGTGACCCCACCTCTCAGACTAAATTCCAACCCACACCTTCAGTTGGGGACGTCTGTCCTCAAAGATTGCTCCTGAGCAGCATTTCAGTATGAAATATGTGCCTTTAAATCATGGGATTTCCCCAAAATCTGCCTTCTAACAGAGAGATATAAGGGGCTGTTTGCATCATATTGTGAGCTTAAGTGTTTGATGCCCAGAAATGGAAACAAGAGTGGGAATTTTTAGATGCTGGCTTTCTAAAAGTTTTTATTTCCAGTCTCCTCTCTGAACCATTAATATCTCATCTTTTCAAAGTTCTTATTTTTAAAGACGCATCAGCATTACCAGTTGGGTTTCTACTTGATCACATTTGTATTTCTCTTTTTGTATCTCACAATACATTCATAACTACGTTTGCCCAAATACTTCCCTGAATATCTGTGGCTGGGCTAAATTAAATTGATGTTTTCAGCACACTGAATGGTTTGATCTTTCAGTTAATTTGTTGAGACAGTATACTTAGCAATGACTAATATTTCCTTCAAACTTAATCTGGATTAATCAAAATGTTCATTGATTTCTCTGTGGCAAAAAAGTTTTTAAGAAATCATAACACAAAAAAGTTGTTACTAATGTTATCATTATTATTTATTTTGAATCTTGTTCCATAGGCAACAGATCCCGACAGTGGACCCTTTGGTAAAATTACATACAGCCTGTTACCAAAGAGCATGTATGTATACATAAATCAATACTTTTGACCTGTTATTTTGAATTATTAGCTTTTCTAACTGACCTTATTGTATTTTAATAAAATAAAGCCACCATAATCCTACTGGACCACAGGTTTGCTCTCTGATTAGAGACAGACAACTGATCCTGGTGTTAACCATCCCTCAGCCAAGGGGAGAGATTGAGAATGAATGACCATTATGGTAACCTAAGCAAGGGTGGAAATTGGACCTGTGCTATGAGAGTACTTCTACATTGTAAACCAGTCACCCAGCCAGCTAAGCTAACCATCCCCTAGTATTTTCATAGAAGCAAGTCAGTTATCTAATCTTGATGCCATCTGGAGCACGAAAGCTGTTGGTAGTATGTGAACAATGATAGAAACTAAGGGGTTGCTTTTGAATGTTTGGTTAAAAAAAATGCGCAGTGTACGAAGTTGGTATCAAAATGCTGCAGCTCATTTCTTGCCTGGTAGGAATAGTTAAAATAGAATATTAATATGCCTAATATTAACTTGCATTTCCAATTTTCTGAAAATGCTCTGCAGGTCATTCACCATCATAAAGCGATAAGACACAATGTGATATTTTGAGTGTGTACCCTTCAAGAAAATACTGATAGACAATACATTCCTGAAATCTTGAGTTTTTAAAAAAGATTTGAACAATGAATGAAAAACTGTGAACTCTCAAATTCATCCTAGAGTTTGTGTCAACCTGTATAGACAGTTTGGCATAAAGTTTCCATAGTTGAGCAACTTGATGCATCAATCATTTCAAATCATATCAATAAACATGGCTACCAACTCAATAGAATTCTGAACTCCACAATATTTAACATCTTCAGCAGAGGAAGGAAATGCATTTGAGGGAAGTAAACACAAAAAACTTTGTGTGTAGATAAATGTCTTAGCCTCTTCTTTTCCTTTGAAGAATTAGTCCCTCAGCCCAGCAGCTGAGGAGTGGAAATATGGGAAAGAATTCTAGTACTTTTTGAATTTTTTCACTTTAGTCAATCTTGCGTGATGACTCCTGACTGAGAGGGGCTGGAAGTGGAATGGAGATAGGCAGTTCTTCCATTCATTCTCCTTCCATGCCAATGTCATTTTTCAGGATGATGTCTAATGAAGGCAGGGTTTCTGGAAACCTCACAATGTACATACACTGCAGTGAGCTGTGTGTATGTTTGAAAGAAGCACAAATGTGTGCTGTTGAGAGTTGCACTGTCTGAAGTGCAGTCACTCCCAAAGTCACCAATGAAGGGCCATCAAAGTATGGCCTTGGGAAACCTTGGAGAGTCAGGCCTGTGAACTCAGCCTTTACTGTGGAGTGTTAAGACATTATTGCAAAATGAAGGCAGGAGATTTGTAATGCTGTTTCTGAGATGGGTTTCCATTGCATTCATGCAAATGTCCTGACTACCTGGGATTTAGAATGTGTTTAAACCTAGGACAAAGTAAGTATTTGAAAGCTGCACCTCCTGTACTTTCCAACATATATCGTACCGCTAAAATATTTATCATTTAGAAAATTCAAACATGAAATATTGAAGTAACAAAAATATGATAAGAACACTACTTAGAATTTTTATTGATTGCCTAGAGAACTTGTATGTGAATTCCAGAATGCTGCTTATTAATTTAATTGTTGTTTTAACTGAAGACAGGAATTTAAAGTTGACAACGAGACGGGCAAAATTACTGTTGAGAACAATACATTACTTGACAGAGAGAAACGTTCCATATATTATGCGACTGTTCAAGCAACAGATGGTGACGGCCGTAAGGGTACAACATCACTTGAAATTGTCTTAGAAGATGTAAATGATAACCGTCCAGTAATGTCAAGAGAGTCCTATACTGCATTCATCACTGAAAACCAAGGAAACGAATTAAACATTAAAATTGAAGTAGGTCAAAATCTAACATGTTTATAGTTCTTTTCTGTATTCCATTTTTGTAAATTTTGTCTTGAAATTGAGTGAAGCTAGTTCTAGAGAACATTATATTATTATATTATAGAGAATAGGCGTGAGTCTTTGCATCTGCACCATCAGGTTGTATGTTCATTCCAGTAATCTTTCCCCACAATCAGTTATTTCCTCAACCTCAAAAGAGAATTTTGTTATCTCGCAACCTTATTACAAATATGTCATATTTTATGTTTTCCATAAGAAGCAAGTTGAATTAAATTGTTACTTCAGACACACATTTATACTGTTGTTATTCCAGCTGATGTTAGTCCTGGACAAGTCAGATTCCAGACTGAAATCTATCTTGATAAATTATGCTTTATTTTGCTTTAACAAGATGATGTCTTACTGAAAAGGAAGTATGTAAAGCTACATTAATTTTAACAATAAAACCAAAGTTCGTTAAGCAAAGCAAAATACACAAGTTATTTACACATAATATGTCTTTCAATATGTTGAATCATCTCAGACTCCTTCAGTCTTCAGCCAATTTGATTAATTCCAAATGATATCATAAAACAGTTGGAGGCACTGGTTATGGGCCGTGACACTCCGGCCATAATACTGAAGACTTGTGCTCCAGTACTTGCCGCATCCTGACCCCAGTACGTGTGCAGCATTGGCATCTACCCAACAATGTAGAAAATTGTCCAATTATGTCCTGTACATAAAAAACAGGAAAAATTTAACCTGGGTAATCACTGCCCCATCAGTCCACTCTTGATCAACAAGAGGATGTCATCAACAATGTTATCATGCAGCATCTGCTCAGCAATACCTGCCTAGTGAGACCCAGTTTAGTTCAAACCTTGCCTTGGCTCAAACATGGACAAAAGTGCTGAATTCCAGAGGTGAGGTAAGAATGACAGCCCTTGACATCAAGGCTGCATTTGATTGAGTGTGGCAGCAAGAAAACCTAACAAACCTGAATCAATGGGCATCAGTGGGCAAACACTGTGCTGGTTGGAATCATACCTGCTTGTGATTTTTGGAGGTCAGTCTTCTCAGTTCCAGGGCATCTCTGGGTAGTGTCCTAGGCCCAACCATCTTCAGCAATAGCCTTCCCTCCATCATAAGGTTAGAAGCAGGGATGTTTGCTGATGATTGCACAATGTTCAGCACTATTCATGATTCCTCAGATACTGAAGCAGTCCATATCTAAATTCAGGTTTTGACTGACAAGTGGCAAGCAACTTTTGTGTGGCACAATTGCCAAACAATGATCATCTCTGACAAGAGAGAATCTAATTCAATGGAATTACATTCACTGAAGGCCCCACTATCAACATCCTGGGGGTAACAATTGACCATAAACTGATTTGGACCTAATTATATAAATACAGTGGCTCCAAGAGTAGTTCAGAGGCTAGGATTATTGCAGCAAGTAACTCTTCTCCTGACACAACTCAGGAGTATGTTGAAATAGCCCCCACTTGCCTGGATGGCTGTAGCTCCAACATCCCCAAGAATCTTGACACCACTTGACTGGCACCACATCCAAACATCCACTGTCTCTATCACCGATGCTCAGTAGCAGTAGTGTGCACTACAGAAATTCATCAAGGCTCCTTAGAGCCAGCACATTCCAAACCCATAATTCCTCTCAGGAAGGATCAGGGCAACAGATATATGGAAACTCCACAGCCTACAATTTCTCCTCCAAGCCACACAGTATCCTGACTTGGAAATATATAATTTGGAATTATAAAATTTCTTCAGTGTCACTAGCTCATAATTTTGATACTCTCTGCTTAACTGCTCTGTGATTCTACCTACATCAAATTGACTGCAGCTGTTCAAGAAGGCAGCTCATCACCACCTCCTCTGGGGCAACTAAGATGGGCAATGAATGCTGGCCAAATCAGTGTGTGAGAAACGAAGATCAGTCACTTCAATAATTTCAGTCTGAGACAAGATCTGAATCAGTAGTGTCATTTATTTCGCTCTTGAAAGAGGGGTGTGGTGTCTACTGTGTACAAAGGCAGTCACACACACACACTGAATTCAACTAGTACACAATATTTATGTAATTTGCTTCCCTTCTCTCCTCCCATTGCTCCTCCCCTGTTTACATCTCCCACTTCTCTAAGACTGGCACCCATTACTCTTATTTATCTCTTGCCTTATCCGCCCTTGTCTGTGACAAAATGCTTATTTCTGGCCTCACAAGGCCGTTTGACCACCTGCCTCTGTGGTCCATTGTTAGGTATATCCTCCTTCACTACCATCTGTTTCCCTTACTTGTTATGACTTAATGACTTCTTGATTGTGGTTTGTTCTTGTTTTTGCAGAAGCTGGAAATAGATGCTTATAACTACTGTTTGTATAGGCATATCTAGCTTAACACCCTCCCCTCACAGCATCTTATCTATTTGTCTGTAACATCTACCATTGTTTGCAGGCACATTTCATTCTTGTATACACAGTTTAGCTAATACAAAAACAATTATATATTTCCTTCACATACATTAGATTAGATTAGATTACTTACAGTGTGGAAACAGGCCCTTCGGCCCAACAAGTCCACACCGACCCGCCGAAGCGCAACCCACCCATACCCCTACATTTACCCCTTTACCTAACACTACGGTCAATTTAGCATGGCCAATTCACCTGACCTGCACATCTTTGGACTGTGGGAGGAAACCGGAGCACCCGGAGGAAACCCACGCAGACACGGGGAGAATGTGCAAACTCCACACAGTCAGTCGCCTGAGTCGGGAATTGAACCCGGGTCTCTGGCGCTGTGAGGCAGCAGTGCTAACCACTGTGCCACTGTGCCGCCCATAGTTTTCATTCCTGTTGACTCAGCTCTTGGCTGAAACAATTATACACTGGTGTGAGTTAATTTATCTTGAATAAGTAATTATGATTGCAGAGGTAACACTACTTTACCTATATCCCACAAGTGGCACCCATATCTCATGCATGAATAAATAAAAAATATTAAAGAGATTAAAAAAGAAAGGTCATCTTATAAATTTGTTTTGAATTTCTTTTGTTTTGTAAAGGCTTTTGACAATGATGAGGTCAACGCCAATAACAGTGAGATTCGCTATGCAATAGTTGCTGGTGACGACCAACAAAATTTTACCATTGATCCGATCTCAGGTGATCTCCGTTCAATTGGTCCCATAGATCGAGAGGCCATGACATCTTCAGATGGAAAAATTGATCTAATTGTGAAAGCTTATGATTTAGGAGTTCCTTCTCTTTCAACAACTGTCAATGTTACTATCCATGTAGAGGTAAGCATTTGAACTTCTTAAAACTTTGGATAGTTGGTTGTGTTTTCAGAAATAACCAGGTAAAATACACGTGTATCTGCTGTATTTAGGTACCCAAAATCAAATTCACAATGACGCCTTCTGTTGTTATCAATTTCAAAATGACTCTCATTCCTTCATTCCTTGAAATGACTCCTTAAAAAAAACACCTGTTTATTCTTGAAAAGTTTTGAACAATTAACTCTATCATGTAATACTAAGTTTCAGAGCATTGCTCAAGAGAATTTAACTTTGTTTGGTATGTCTTAATTTATGAAGTTTGCTCAGAATTTTGGCGTCAACTTAATACTTTTTCTACTACTGCTAGGTTTGAGAAATCATTTTCTATTCTCTATCTACAAGAAGCTGAGAATATGCTTGGCTAGTTATTTGTTACATACATGGAGAGAGATGGTAACTTTTATAAGCATTTTTAAGTTCCCACTGACCAATAGATGAAATTGAATGGTAAGGTTCCAAGTTTTAAGTCTTTTACTGGAACAAATTAAAATCAACATTGACTAAATATTATGTCATAGGCAACGAATACTCTAAACTACAGGTTATTTATAGCTTGACGTGAAGGATGACCTGCATTGCATACTTACTTTGCTCTTTGTTAAAAAAAATCCCAAAGTCTCTCAGCTTTAATTCCTTCTATCCATTTTTCTCAGTTGTGGTATCCTATTTCCATCAACAATCCTGTCCCTTGGTCTTCTGTGTATTCCTAAACTGTCTTCTAGAAACAAGGCTCATTCTGAAATATAGCAAAGTAAGAAGAAAAATTGACTTTTCAGTCCCTTGGGCCTCCTCTGACATTCTAGATCATGGCTGATCATCCATTTCAAAACCAATTTTCTGGGCAGTGAAGTGACCCTTTCCCACAGCCTGCCTTCATACTTTGCAGATCTGTGGCTGCCTCTGAACTCTTCCCTGAGGTGACTGGCCTGACTCCTATACACACACTTCCCCTCACCCTCAGAATCAAAGCTTACAGCTTGCTCCCAGCTCGGGAACAAAAATCAGGCAAACATCCTTAAGCCAACAAGAGGACCTGTTGTCTTTGATTGTGCAATGAGCCAGATTTAGTTACCAGACCAATGTTTTCTGGCATAACCATTTGTATGTAAACATAGGAACAGTTAATTGGCAGCAAGCTTACGTTATTCGAATCCTCGAGCCTGCTTTGCTATTCAGTAAGATTATATCTGATCTGATTGTGCTCTTGCCTCCATATTCCTGCCTACTGCTGGTAACCTTTATGTAATAGCAGTCAGAATCAGAGTGAATTTAACATCATATTTGAAAGGAAGAAAAAAGATTTAAGTTAACCCAATGTCAATGGGAGACAAGGTATGGACATACAGTTGAGGAGAAAGTGAGGTCTGCAGATGCTGGAGATCAGAGCTGGAAATGTGTTGCTGGAAAAGCGCAGCAGGTCAGGCAGCATCCAGGGAACAGGAGAATCGACGTTTCGGGCATAAGCCCTTCTTCAGGAATGGGGAAAGTTTGTCCAGCAGGCTAAGATAAAAGGTAGGGAGGAGGGACTTGGGGGAGGGGCGTCGGAAATGTGATAGGTGGAAAGAGGTCAAGGTGAGGGTGATAGGTCAGACTGGGGTGGGGGCGGAGAGGTCGGGAAGAAGATCTCAGGTTAGGAAGGCGGTGCTGAATTTGATGGATTTGACTGAGACAGGGTGGGGGGAGGGGAAATGAGGAAACTGGTGAAATCCGAGTTCATCCCTTGTGGTTGGAGGGTTCCTAGCCGGAAGATGAGGCGTTCTTCCTCCAACCGTCGTTTTGTTGTGGTCTGACGATGGAGGAGTCCAAAGACCTGCATATCCTTGGTGGAGTGGGAGGGGGAATTGAAATGTTGAGCTACAGGGTGGTTGGTCCGGGTGTCCCAGAGGTGTTCTCTGAAACGCTCCGCAAGTAGGCGGCCTGTCTCCCCAATATAGAGGAGGCCACATCGGGTGCAAAGGATGCAATAGATGATATGTGTGGAGGTGCAGGTGAATTTGTGGCGGATATGGAAGTTTCCTTTGGGGCCTTGGAGGGAGGTGAGGGGGGAGGTGTGGGCGCAAGTCTTGCACCTCCTGCGGTGGCACGGGAAGGTGCCGGGAGTGGAGGTTGGGTTAGTGGGGGGTGTGGATCTGACGAGGGAGTCACGGAGGGAGTGGTCTTTACGGAATGCTGATAGGGGAGGGGAGGGAAATATATCCTTGGTGGTGGGGTCTGTTTGGAGGTAGCGGAAATGACAGCGGATGATGCGCTGTACATGGAGATTGGTGGGGTGGTAGGTGAGGACCAGTGGGGTTCTGTCCTGGTGGCGGTTGGAGGGGCGGGGTTCAAGTGCGGAGGAGCGGGAAGTGGAAGAGACGCGGTGGAGGGCATCGTCGACCACGTCGGGGGGGAAATTGCGGTCCTTGAAGAAGGAGGCCATCTGGGTTGTGCGTTTTTGGAACTGGTCCTCCTGGGAGCAGATGCGGCGGAGTCGAAGGAATTGGGAGAATGGGATGGCGTTTTTACAGGGGGCAGGATGGGAGGAGGTGTAGTCCAGGTAGCTGTGGGAGTCGGTCGGTTTGTAGTAGATGTCCGTGTTGATTCGGTCGCCTGAGATAGAAATAGAAAGGTCGAGGAAGGGGAGGGAGGAATCTGAGACTGTCCAGGTGAATTTGAGGTCGGGGTGGATGAACTGTTCAACTTCCTCATGGGAGCACGAGGCGGCGCCGATACAGTCATCGATGTAGCGGAGGAAAAGGTGGGGGGTGGGGCCAGTGTAGTTGCGGAAGATGGATTGTTCCACATATCCTACGAAGAGGCAGGCATAGCTGGGGCCCATGCGGGTGCCCATGGCTACTCCTTTCGTTTGGAGGAAGTGGGAGGATTGGAAAGAGAAGTTGTTCAGGGTGAGGACCAGTTCAGTCAGTCGAAGGAGGGTGTCAGTGGAAGGGTACTGGTCGGTACGGCGGGAAAGAAAGAAGCGGAGGGCTTTGAGTCCTTCGTGATGGGGGATGGAGGTGTACAGGGACTGGATGTCTCCGTGTTGATTCGGACATACAGTTGTTCTGCTATAATGTGGTAATTCCATTCTCGTGCAACCCCGTGTTACAAGAAAATCGTGTAATAGCAGCACCATTTAAACTAATGGGGCTAGAATTGCATTATAACAAAAATGTGCTTTAAAAGGTGGTTCTTTAAAACCAGTGTCCCCAATTCATCAACTGTGTTACAATGAACAACCTGTATTTGTAAGTAAAATGACAAAATATCAATGGAAATTAATGTGATTCAGATCCACCATACCTTTAAGGCGCAGGTGCTCTAGTGCAATTTGTAATCAGCCATGGACAAATAAAGAGGTAAAAGACAATATAAAACAAAGGGCAATATGACATGTAAACAAAAATGCTTATCTTAGTGAATAGGGGAGATACAGAAAACAGCAAAGATTGACAAAACCAATCATAAGGGGTACAAAAGGGGAGTACAAAAAGAAACTTTTAAGATCAGCATGATTTTTTTGATTTGGAGATGCCGGTGTTGGACTGAGGTGTGCAAAGTTAAAAATCAGACAACACCAGGTTATAGTCCAACAGGTTTAAATGGAAGCACACTGGCTTTCGGAGCGACACTCCTTCATCAGGTGGTAGTGGAGGGCTCAATCCTCACACACAGAATTTAAAGCAAAAATTAACAGTGTGATGTAACTGATTATACATTGAAAAATTGATTGTCTGTTAAGCCTTTCATCTGTTAGACTACAGTGATAGTTTCACTTCTTTCATCTGTAAATCACAAAACCTTTTTTTTAAAAAAGTTGCATTCTCAGGTTAGCTGTTAACAATGGTGATAGCTAGACAATATGTTGAAGGTGTTGGCCCCCAGTGCTCTCTGTCTATGACCTGATGTTTAGATTGATTATAATCTAAAAAGTGAGATAACAGAGTTTTACATAAATTCCTGCAGTTTTTGAGCTCAGAGTTCTACATGATTGCATGCAGTTTTTGAGCAAAGTGCAATGTAATCCTGCAAGCACGAATTCACCGCTCAAACAAATATATGTGTGCATGTGGGTCTTTGTCTGTCTGTGTGTGTGTGTCTGTCTGGGTTGGGAGTTGTGAGTGTGAGAAAGTGTATGTGTGTGTGTAGTGAGTGCAGAGTGTCTTAAGTCTGTGAGGGGGTGAGTGTGGGAGTGTGTGTGTCTGTAAGGGTGTGTCTGGGTGTCTGTGTGCACGTCTGTGTGTACGTGTGTCTGAGTGTATGTGTGTATAGGAGTGCCTGTGTGTGTGTGAGAGTGTGTTTGTGTAGGAGTATCTGTGTGTGTGTATTGTGCAATGGTGGTCACCTGTAATGTGACATGAACCCAAGGTCCTGGTTGAGGCCCACCCTATAGGTACCGAACTTAGCTATCAGCCTCTGCTCGGCCATTTTTCTCTGCTGCCTGTCCCGAAGTCCACCTTGGAGGATGGTCACCCGAAGGTCTGAGGCTGAATGTCCTGGACCACTGAAGTGTTCCCCAACTGGGAGGGAACCCTCCTGTCTGTTGATTGTTGTGCGGTGCCCATTTATCCATTGTCGTAGCCTTTGCTCGGTTTCCCCAATGTACCATGCCTCCGGGCATCCTTGCCTGCAACGTATAAGATAGACAACATTGGCTGAGTCACATGAGTACATGTGTGACTCAGCCAACGTTGTCTATCTTATACATTGCAGGCAAGAATGCCCGGAGGCATGGTACATTGGGAAATCCTGAGCCTCTAATACAGTTGTGTCTGACATAACAAGATATGAACAACCAGTATTTATGAATCAAGTAGAATTTATTAGCCAATGTTTTATACTGAGTAAACAAACAGTGAAGTCAGTTTTGAAATTTCTTGTCTTTCAAGGCTCAGGATTCCTTGAATAAAGGTGATACCTTTCTTCTTATCTTCTTAATAATTACACCACAGAAGCTGTGTTAAAACAATGCCACAAAGAACTCTAATTTTAAAACACTATTCCTAACTCTGAAGGTTGCCTATTTCTTCCTTAAAATAGTTTGAATTAGCTCTTTCCGTTGTTGAAGAAGGTCTGAAGAAGGGTGATTGGACTCAAAATGTTAATTCTGCTTTCTCTCCACAGATGCTGCCAGACCTGTTGAGTTTCTCCAGCACTTTCTGTTTTGCTTCAAACCTATAGCATCCACAGTTCTTTGTTTCATCTCCACCTTGGATGCATACAATTCTTCTTTACATTTTCTCACCAATTTTAAGTTCCAATGTGGCTGGATTGAAAACATTCTCCATTCACTGAAATTGACTTCCCACCAATTTCTTTCTTTTTTTTGTAGCTAGTTTAAATCTAATTAGGTTAAATGGATTGGGGGTGTATGGGGAGAGGGGATGGGGAGAAGAATATGGTTTGATTAGAAAGAAAGACAGCCTGGATGTTCATTTGAGAAAATACTTCAAAATGGCACAAGTTGTTTGGTGTACTTTACTTTGAATAAGAGCACCTCTTTAAATAATGAAGCAAACTTTTGTATTCTTAAACCTTACAGGATGTAAATGACAATTCACCAATATTTTCTCAGCCTGTCTACAATGCTTCTGTAATGGAACACACATTAGGTAAGTTATGACGTGAAATAGCAACTACATTGTAATGATCTTTGTTATGGAGTAAATTATGTATTTAAAGCACTAGTTTCCCACTCGTCCCCAACTCCAATGACTTGGTAACAGATTAAATTAGTGGCTTTGCTGCAAGTGGTAATGTGTTGCATGTTTAAAACATTTAAAAAAAACATACTAGTTTTGGATGGTTCGTGTTCTAATCACAAAAGACAGAATTTCAAATAATGGTTGATGTTCCTTTGATAAGCAATAACAACTCATAGAAGCAAGGGAAAATTGGTTGACAGAGGTCTTATGAGCATACAGAGGAGCAACATGAATGTCAGAAAAAACTGTTGGGAGAAGTAGCTGATTTATCAATTGGCATTCAGGCTGACAGCTTTCCTAAGGAGCCTTCGAGTTAAAGTATGCCTGATGATCAAAACCATGCCTGTATTTTTAAAGACAGACACTGTTAGACCTTTTGGTTCTGCTCTTGTTTGCTCAGAAAAGCAACTTCATACTAAACCTGAGGCAACCTGAAATAAGATCTGTAAGAGTAACTCGTTTCAGCTATGCAGTTGTTGAGTTTCTCTCAGGCTGGCAGGTATAAAATTAGCGATTTCATATTTCAGTTTTAAATTAATGCATAAACATTGTTATTACTTTTAAGCATAATGTTTATATTTTGTTTTTGCAATTTCTTGATTTGATTGGTCTTTATTCAGCACTTCATTGATAATGAAGGTTGAACACAGCTTTCATTCAATTGTTAATACAAATAAAGAACTCTTAATAGCATAATCCATCATGCCATCTTCATACCATTGAAGATTTATTAACTGTAAATTTTCTGATTAAATGATCATAATTTTATTTTATCATTTTATTTATAATACTATGACTGCAAAATAAAACCGTCTTCAATAATATCTTTGAAAAATGCTGTTCAAAGCAGTGTGACATATTCATTTTTCCTTGATTGACTGCATTAATGTTAGTATCTCTTAAAACAATATGTTTACCTTTCTCATTTGTTCTTACCATGCATACAGGAGCTTTTGTGACATTGGTTAAAGCCAGTGACAATGATGCAACAGAAATCAATAACCGGATAATATACCGTATTGAAAATGGTGGCTCAGGAACTTTTCTAATCAGATCAGTCTTAACAAATGATGCCATTCCGAAACAGTATGAAGGAAATCTTACTGTTGATCCTGCAATAGCGCTGGATTATGACAAAGGACCAAAATGTTACAACTTAAATGTCAGTGCTTCAGATTTAGGAACTCCATCTAATACAGCATATGCAACTGTTCGTGTCACTGTAATAGACGTGAATGATGAAACTCCTGTACTAGATCCAGATTCAATGAGGGATTTGGATGTAATGGAAAATAACACTGAGCTTGGAATAGTAAGGAATATAACTGCAACTGACATTGACACAAATCATTCTTTAATTTATCAACTGGTTTCAACAGTTTGTTATAAATCTAAAATTATTGATGCTCAACCAGATGCACCATGCCATTATTGGTTTGGACTTTATGACAACGGATCACTCTATGTGAATGAATCATCAGTTATTGACTATGAGGAAGTTGATCAGGTGGACATGACTATTCGTGTGACTGACCTTTACACTGAAAAAAATAATGCATCTCGCATTGGTAAGCCAATCTTCAAATTCTCAAGTGTGTTGCTGTATGTGCTTTTCTAAAAGGCTTATTACATTTTTCTCTGCTATTGAGACAAAATCATTTTAGACAATTCTCTTTTCAATCCATCTCTTTGTTGCCTAGGGAAGCAACAAAAATTGTGGAGTAATTTTTCTTTGGCCCTTTGCAATTCCTCTGTTAGAGAGGTTGCAAGCTGTTCTGATTTCAATCACCTCATTTCTGCAGCTGGAAGCTGCGGGTCTCCCACAGCTATTTTATAAACAGCTGAACCTCTAGAATTTAGACAAGGCTAATCTCAGACTTCAGTAATGCAATAAGATATGAATCCCTTTCTCTGCCTATCTCCCGTCCACGGCCCCTCCTCCATATCATTGCACTTCTGATGGTAAATTGCAACCCTCAAGTCTCCTATATGTGCAACATATCAGGAAGAAAGAACAGTATCTAATTTAAAATGCTTTAATAATTGAATTGTTTTTATGATCATTGCAACAAAATTAGTAGATAAGTCTGAGTAAAGAAGCTAAGGCGCAGAATTTGTTTTGACTCTGTAAGCTCCTCAAAGTCTCAGGCAACCTGCTTTTCAGTGAGACTAATACTATGTGGTTTTGATTTGATCATTTAGTACCAACACAACACCTCTGCCTAGAAATGAGGTGGTGCAGCAGCCATGTTTTAGGTCTTTGGTGGCCTCCAGGTTTCCAGCATGGTAGGAAAGATATACATGCACTTGATGAGCTGAAAGCTTGTGGCTAGCTGGATTAGCAAAGGCCAAAAATACTGGCATGCCTGAAATAGCCATTAGTTCCTTTGCATGATGAAGGATCCAGCATCCGTTTGAATGAATGTGACAGCTTATCAATGCCATGAAAATCCAGTAAGCTCTGAAGAAAAAGCATCTTGTTGGATGGGCAGGTACATCGAGTCATAAAATCATAGAGTCAGCCAGCATTGAAGCAGACCCTTCGGTCTAACTCATCCATGCTGACCAAGTTTCCCAAACGAAACTAGTCCCACTTACTTTCGTTTGGCCCAAATCCCTCTAAACTTTGCCTATTCCTGTACCTGTCCAAATGTCTTTTAAATGTTGTTACTGTACCTGCATCTACCACTTCCTCTGGTACTTCATTCTACATACGAGCCACCCACTGTGTGGAACCGTTGCCCGTCAGGTCCCTTTTAAATCATTCTCGTCTCCACCATAAAAATATGTTCCCTAGTTTTGAATTCACCCACCCAAGGGAAAAGATCTTTGCTATTCACCTTATCTACATCCCTCATGAATTTATAAACCTCTATAAGGCATCCATCAACTTCTTATGCACCAGTGAAAAAAGTCCAGCCTATCCTTATAACTCAAACCCTCCAGTTTCGGCAACATCCTGGTAAATCTTTTCTGAACCCTCCCCAGTTTAATGATATCCTTCCTATAGAAAGGTGACGAGAACTGTACATAGTTCTCTGAAAGTGGCCTCACACAATTAAATCGCTGATTATGATTGAATAATAAAATTTGGCTAAAAATGGGTGGAAATAGAAAATTAATATTTTGTTTTTAGATTCTAAGATTTTTTAAGAGAGACCGAATATAAGAAAGAAAGAGAACTGTTTGTATTGGGGAAGGAAACAAAATGCGTTGTTCAGATAATAGAAATTGCTGGAAAAACACAACAGGTCTGGCAGCATCTGAGGAGAGAAAACACAGTTAACATTTCAGGTCTAGTGGCCCTATTTTAGAACTGATGTCCTGAGATTAGATCTGATTTAACAGTTCTGAAGAAGGGTCACTGGACCTGAAATGTTAACTCTGCTTTTTCTCCATAGGTGCTGCCAGACCTGCAGAGTTTCTAAGCAATTTCTGTTTTTGCTTCTGATTTCTAATATTCACAGTTCTTTGTATTTTTTCTATTTACTATAGTGGGCATGATGTAGTCTAAAAAGGAGTTGTATATAATTAGGGGCCAAATATAAAAAAGGGTTGTTACATTAGTTACAGGTCCCCTGATTGTGGGAGAGAAATGGAAGTTAATGCCTGAATGTCAGAGTCAGAATCATCGAGACAAAGTCTGGAAACATACCCTTCAGCCCAAACTGGTTCATGCTGACCAAAATGTCCATTTACACTTATCCCATTTCCCTGCACTTGGCCCATACCCTTCTAATCCTTTCCTATCCGTGTATCCTTAGTCTAAGAACTCCCCACCTACGTTCAGAACACCACCCACGCCCTCCACCTCCTTCATGATTTTTGTTTCCCTGACCCCCAACGCCTTATCTTCACCATGGACATCCAGTCCCTATACACCTCCATCCCCCATCACGAAGGCCTCAAAGCCCTCTGCTTCTTCCTTTCCCGCTGACCCAACCAGTACCCTTCCACTGACACCCTCCTTCGACTGACTGAACTGGTCCTCACTCTGAACAACTTCTCTTTCCAATCCTCCCACTTCCTCCAAACCAAAGGAGTAGACATGGGCCCCAGCTATGCCTGCCTCTTCATCGGATATGTGGAACAGTTCATCTTCTGCAGCTACGCTGGCACCACCCCTCACCTTTTCCTCTGCTACATCGATGACTGTATCGGCGCTACCTCGTGCTCCCACAAGGAGGTTGAACAGTTCATCCACTTTACTAACACCTTTCATCCTGACCTCAAATTTACCTGGACCGTCTCAGACTCCTCCCTCCCCTTCCTAGACCTCTCCATTTCTATCTTGGGCGACCGACTCAACATTGGAGGACCAATTCCAATACCGAACAACCCAGATGGCCTCCTTCTTCAAAGACCGCAATCTCCCCTCAGACGTGGTTGACGATGCTCTCCACCGCATCTCCTCCACTTCCCGCTCCTCCGCCCTTGAACCCCACCCCTCCAATCGCCACCAGGACAGAACCCCACTGGTCCTCACCTACCACCCCACCAACCTCCAGATACATCGTATCATCCTTCATCATTTCCGCCACCTCCAAACAGACCCCATCACCAAGGATATATTTCCCTCCCCTCCCCTATCAGTGTTCCAGAAAGACCACTCCCTCCACGACTCCTTCGTCAGGTCCACACCCCCCACCAACCCAACCTCCACTCCCGGCACCTTCCCCTGCAACCGCAAGAAATGCAAAACTTGCGCCCACACCTCCCCCTCACTTCCCTCCAAGGCCCCAAGGGATCCTTCCATATCCATCACAAATTCACCTGCACCTCCACACACATCATTGACTGCATCCGCTGCAGCCGATGTGGCCTCCTCTATATTGGGGAGACAGGCCGTCTACTTGCGGAACGTTTCAGAGAACATCTCTGGGACACCCGGACCAACCAACCCAACCGCCCTGTGGCTGAACACTTAAACTCCCCCTCCCACTCCACCAAGGACATGCAGGTCCTTGGCCTCCTCCATTGCCAGACCATGGCAACATGACGCCTGGAGGAAGAGTGCCGCATCTTCCGCCTAGGAACCCTCCAACCACAAGGGATGAATGCAGATTTCTCCAGCTTCTTCATTTCCCCTCCCCCCACCTTATCTCAGTCCCAACCCTCAGACTCAGCACCGCCTTCTTGACCTGCAATCTTCTTCCCGACTTCTCCACCCCCACCCCTTCTCTGGCCTATCACTCTCACCTTAACCTCTTTCCACCTATCGCATTCCCAACGCCCCTCCCCCAAGTTCCTCCTCCCTACCTTTTATCTTAGCCTGCTTGGCACACCCTCCTCATTCCTGAAGAAGGGCTTATGCCCGAAACGTCGATTCTCCTGTTCCTTGGATGCTGCCTGACTTGCTGCGCTTTTCCAGCAACACATTTTTCAGCTCTATCCGTGTATTTGTCCAAATGTCCTTTAAATGTTGTTAATGTACCTGCCTCAATGTTTGCCCATGAACCAGGTGCACAGGATAAGGGCAAACACAGCTTAGAAAAATGACATTGGATTTGTTTGTGGGCTACGTTAGAGACTGCAGCGTGCTAGGTGTGAAGTGGGCTGGTGGAGATCCTTTCTCCAAAACCTAGCACCGTACTGAAATTTATAAATGCACATTAAACAGTGTCAAGTTCTCATACCTCACAGTTCCCCCCAACAGTGCCCACCCACACCCAGACCAACCCCTACACTTACCCTGTCTATTGCCAATCAATTATGGCCACCATGGGCAAACCTCAGGACCTATACAGAGATGAAACAAAATAAATAAATACAGTTCCTACAGTGTATTGCAGACTTCACCATATGGAAAAAAAAGTACACTCATTCATAATAAAAATTACTGTCATCACATGATTTGGCCAGAGTGGACTGGGAACTGATACTTCTGGGTAAATCTATGTCAGAGCATGGCAAGTATTCAAGAAGAAAATAGGGTGATACGAGACAAAGTAAAAACAAAGGATAGGACCAACAAATCTTGTGAACCCTGGATATCAAGGGATCTACAGGTTTGGATAGAGAAAAAAAGGGAGGCAGATATACTGAGGGCTCAAAACAACAGAACCCCGACAGAAGTGCAGAATGTGCAAGGGCAAACTAAACAAAGAAATCCGAAAAACCAAAAGGGGGGCATGGAAGAATAATGGCAGGGAAAATATTGGAAAATCCCAAGTTATTTTATAATTAGAATCAGAATTAGAGAATACCTAGGGAAAGAGTAGGGTCTGTAAGGGACCATAGTTGTAATTTGTACATGGAGTCAGAGGATATAAATAAGATTCTACATTAAAGTTTTTTGTTGGTCTTCACTTGTGAGAGGGATGATGTAGGTATAGAAATCAGGGAGAAAGGCTGTGATACACTTAAAGATGTTAGCATAGATGGAGAGGAGGATCTGAGTGTTCTGGTAAGCTTAAAAGTTGATAAATCTCCACAACTCGATGAAATGTGTCCCAAACTGTTGAGTGTTGCTTGAGAGGAATTAGTTGGGGCATTGGCAGTAATTTTGAATTCCTCCCAGGCCACAGGAGAGTCATAGTCATAGAGATGTACAGCATGGAAACAGACCCTTCGGTCCAACCTGTCCATGCCGACCAGATATCCCAACCCAATCTAGTCTCACCTGCCAGCACCAGGCCCATATTCCTCCATAGCCTTCCTATTCATATACCCATACAAATGCCTCTTAAATGTTGCAATTGTACCAACCTCCACCACATCTTCTGGCAGCTCATTCCATACACGTACCATCCTCTGCGTGAAAAAGTTGCCCCTTAGGTCTCTTTTATATCTTTCCCCTCTCACCCTAAACCTATGCCCTCTAGTTCTGGACTCCCTGACCCCAGGGAAAAGACATTGTCTATTTATCCTATCCATGCCCCTCATAATATTGTAAACCTCTATAAAGGTCACCCCTCAGCCTCCGTGCTCCAGGGAAAACAGCTCCAGCCTGTTCAGCCTCTCCCTGGAGCTCAGATCCTCCAACCCTGGCAACATCCTTGTAAATCTTTTCTGAACCCTTTCAAATTTCACAACATCTTTACGATAGGAAGAAGACCAGAATTGCACACAATATTCCAACAATGGCCTAACAATGTTCTGTATAGTCGCAGCATGACCTCCCAACTCCTGTACTCAAGACTCTGACCAATAAACGAAAGCATACCAAACGCCTTCTTCACTATCCTATCTACCTGCGACTCCACTTTCAATGAGCTATGAACCTGCACTCCAAGGTCTCTTTGTTCAGCTACACTCCCTAGGACCTTACCATTAAGTGTATAAGTCCTGCTAAGATTTGCTTTCCCAAAATGCAGCACCTCGCATTTATCTGAATTAAAGTCCATCTGCCACTTCTCAGCCCATTGGCCCATCTGGTCCAGATCCTGTTGTAATCTGAGGTACCCCCTCTTCGCTGTCCACTACACCTCCACTTTTGGTGTCATCTGCAAACTTACTAACTGTACCTCTTATGCTCGCATCCAAATCATTTATGTAAATGACAAGAAGTAGAGGGCCCAGCACTGATCATTGTGGCACTCCACTAGTCACAGGCCTCCAGTCTGAAAAACAACCTTCCACCACCACCCTCTGTCTTCTACCTTTGAGCCAGTTCTGTATCCAAATGGCTAGTTCTCCCTGTTTTCCATGAGATCTAACCTTGCTAATCAGTCTCCCATGGGGAACCTTGTCGAATGCCTTACTGAAGTCCATACAGATCACATCTACTGCTCTGCCCTCATCAATCTTCTTTGTTACTTCTTCAAAAAGCTTAATCAAGTTTGTGAGACATGATTTCCCACGCACAAAGCCATGTTGACTATCCCGAATCAGTTCTTGCCTTTCCAAATACATGTACGTCCTGTACCTCAGGATTCCCTTCAACAAGTTGCCCACCACCGAGGTCAGGCTCACCGGTCTATAGTTCCCTGACTTGTCTTTACCGCCCTTGTTAAACAGTGACACCACGTTTGCCAACCTCCAGTCTTCCGGCACCTCACCTGTGACTATCGATGATACAAATATCTCAGCAAGAGGCCCAGCGATCACTTCTCTAGACTTCATAAAATTGATTTTATACCCCAAATAAATTAATCACTTGTATTAAACGGGGCACAGTTATCGTCGTGCTAGTTAGAAAGAGAAGAACATCATTTGTGTAAAGGGTGATCTTATGCCCCCCGATCCTATATCCAGGGCAGTTATATTGAGGTCCTTCCGGATGGCCTCTGCCAACGGCTCAATCCCTGATGTAAATAGCAACGGTGAGGGGGGCACACTTGTCGGCTGCCTCTGCCAATACTAATATTGTCAGACCTTATGCCATTAGTGAGAAACGCTGCTTTAGGGTCACTATATAACACTGCCACCCACCTGGCAAAGACCCCTCCGAGGCCAAACCATTCTGGGACATAAAAGAGGTACAGCCACTCCACCTGGTCTAAAGCTTTCTCTGCATCCAGGGAGACTACCATGCCCGGAATTGACCTTGCTGGCAAACCTGAACTATATTTAGCACTCTTTTAATATTATTAGAGGACCTGCGACCCCTCATAAAACCTGCTTGGTCCTCTTTTACAATGAAAGGCAAGACCTTCTCAACACCAGCATTTTCGACAAAATTTTAAAGTCCACGTTTAGTAACGATATGGGCCTGAGCGATGGGTAATCCTCTGGGACTTTCCCTCTCTTGAGAATAAGAGAAATATTTGCATCTCTGAGAGAGGATGGGAGGCAGTTCTGACTGTACGAATAATTGTTCATATCCAACGTTGGTCTGAACAGCATATCTACGAACTCCTTATAAAACTAACTCCGAAATCCATCTTGGCCGTGCGCTTTACCACTCTGGAGCTGCCTGTCAGCGTCTTGTATCTCTTGGATAGTCAGAGGGACATTCAAAAGAGACGCCTGCTCTGAAGTTACACCTGGGCGGTCCAAACCCTTAAAAAAGGATTCCATCTTCACCAATCTGTCCTCACAGCCCTCCGACCAGTACAACCCAGAGTAGAACTTCCTGAATACTGCATTAATCTTTTTGGGATTGCAGGTGATATTCCCAGCACACTCTAATGGATGTTATAGATTGGGAGACATTCTTCTTTCTGACCAAGTATGCCAAATAACTACCCAATTTATCATCATACTCGAATAACCTCTGTTTCACAAAGGAAATCTCCCTCTTTGCTGTCTGGATGAGCGCGGCATTCAGAGCAGCCCAGAGGGCTGTAATCCGCTACAACTTAGTCACGGATGGTCTGTTAAAATATGCTGTCTTGGCTGCCTTCAGCGAGCCTCGAGCATACGCTGCTGCTCTCTCCCTGCTGCTGCCTCCAAGTCACTGAATAAGAAATAATCAAACCCCTTGCATAGGCCTTGGCAGTCTCCCAGAGCACCAATGGATTATTGGCTGTACCTGAATTAATGTCGCAAAAAATTTTAAATTCCCGTGAAAAATAGTCAATGAGCTTGCTATCCTTCAGGAGGAAAGGATCTGCGCGCCAGTGCTACGAGCCTGTCCCATTGCTACTGGCCTTAACCTCCATGTACACTGCTGCATGATCAGAACTGGGTATGTTCCCAATTCTGCAGGACAGCACCGAATTCAAAAAGACGATGTCAGTCCTACTGTAGCACTTATGTGGGTGAGGAAAAAAGATGAAGTCACTACCCTCAGGGTGAAGACATCTCCACACATCCACTAACCCTAGCTCCCTGTTCAGGTCCACAAGCTGCCTGGATTGCAGGGATATACCCGCAAGACCCCGAGGCATCCTGTCCATCTCGGGGTCCATAAGTCAATTAAAGTCTCCCTTATAATTGTATGATGCATCCCATCAACCTGGAGAGTACGTCCATTAAAACTTTGAGAGGGTATGGCAGGGGTGGTTAAAGCTTTAAAGACTAGAAACCATCCACATTCATCCTGAATTTGGTCTAACAACTGAAATGGAAGATTCTCTGAATAAGTATAGCTACTCCTCTACTTTTTGATTTAAAGGATAAGAAAAACACCCGACTGAACCCTCCCTGCTGTAACTTTAAGCAGTCCTTATTGGTTAGATGTGTTTCTTGCAGCAAGGCTACATCAACTCTTTCCTTTCTAAAGCTTGAAAGTATCTTTTTCTCTTAATTGGTGAATGACTCCCCTTAATGTTCCATGTGCACCATTTAAACAAATGGTTAGCCATAGCCAATCAAAGCAGCCCATGACCCCCGGGAGGAAGAACCTCATTTATAGCGTGATCCCCCACCCGAGAGAAAACAGTAAACAGTTTGTATAAACTTGAAAATGCATCTGCAAAAAGTACCAAATCAAAACTTCTAACAACTATTTCTAACAACTGTATCACGACCCAAGCCCAAACAAAACAAAACAAAGTACAAAACAGTTAGATGCGTTTTACAACAAGAATATTAAAAGTGCGCATTCAACCCATCCCGTCCATACTTTGACCGTAGGTAGTCCTGGTAAAAAAAAGCCCTTCACTTCCCAACACCACCCCCCCCCCCCTTTCCCGTGCTAAAAAAGTCAAATGAAAAGTGAATGATAGAAAAACAAAGGATAACGGGGTTGTGGGGGTGGGGGGGGGTGGAGAAAGAAGGGAGAGGAGAGAGCAAGAGAGAGAGAAAAAAAGGGAGACCTCCACACATTAAATAGACAAGCAAGACAAAGCGGGCAAACTACAGAAAAAAACAAAGCAAACACAATTGTGCATATTATTTGAGCCAGCCAATCTATTTTAAGGTGTCCCTTTGCCTTTTCCGCTGAGTCAAAATTAAACACGGATCTCCATGGCTGAAACGTAATATTGCCGGATATCTTAGAGTACTGAATATTCAAGTCCCTTTTTGCCTCATCAAAGGCCTTCCTCTTACGGATCATGGCCGCAGAAAAGTCTTGGAAGAACATAATTCTTGATCCTTTATATATCAGAGCCTGTGGATCCTTCCTCAGTGCTCTGCAGTTTTCCAGCATCACTTGTTTGTCTCTATTGTGCTGGAGTTGCAAGCTCCAAGACCAGGCTCTGCTCCACGGTTAAGTCCCCAGGAGCATTCGCAGAGGCCAATGCTGCAGCCGCGGGTTTGTCCGGTACTGCAAAGAAGTGCCCTGCTTGTTGCGATCATCGTGGTTCTTTTCCCTTAGTCATTTTTGTTTCTTTGAAAAAAAGCATTGAAACAAATAAATAGCAGTTCTAGGGGTCTAAAACGAGCTATTTGCACCACAATGGGAGGGTGAATGTACCACTTTGTCTGGGTTTTTGGGCAGAGCCCAGCAGGGCAGACCTACTGGATTGCCGCCATCTTGGATCTCCCACTCTTTGTTTTTTAACGACACCATGTAAATGTTATTGTTACTTATGCTACTGCCAGCTTTTGTTAAATTATTCATTGAGGATTTCTTTGGTTATAATTTGTCTTTTGCACTTGTCATTTGTCAACTCTTGTTGGATACAGTAGGTGACCAATCTCAATAAGACCCTTGCTACCATTAAATTTAAGCCTGGCTGAGTTTCGTTGTTTGGGGAATTTATGATCTTTAACCTGTATCCTGTCACATGTATTGTGTCTGCAAATAAATTGCACTTATCTTCAGTGAGTTAGTTTAATAAATTAAATGGAGTTCTCAAATAAAGCTTTTAATCATTGGCATTTTTAAATATCTACAGGCAAACTTACAATTCACATTGTGGATGCCAATGACAACAGACCTGTGTTTCTTGCCTTGGAAAGAGTATCTGGTGGGTCATCTTATTTTGAAATAACATTATTAAAAGCCAATCAATAAACTTATCTCAAACTATGCTTTGCTTTAAAGAAAATTGAGATTAGAGTGGTGCTGGAAATCCGAGGAACAGGAAAATCGACATTTCAGGCAGAAGCCCTTCATCAGGAATCTCCTGCCTGAAATGTCGATTTTCCTGCTCCTCGGATGCTGCCTAACCTGCTGTGCATTTCCAGCATCACTCTAATCTTGACTCTAATCTCCAGCATCTGCAGTCCTCACTTTCGCCTTTATAAGAAAGTTGTTAACCAATTCATTTTACTGACACTGTAAACATTTTAAGATGTTATCATCAAAACTGGTACTGTCAATAATGCCCCCCAACTTCACGAGACTGACAGTTTCACTACTTTTGCTGAAGTTACTATTGAAGCAACTGTCTCTTGCTTCTTGCTGGGAATGTTAACTAGCTGCAGATTGCTCAAGCTTTTTAAAGGCAGACTGACTGATTTAAAAGAATGTTAATTTCTACAGAGATTTGCAGCGCTTCCCATAAATCTACCGAAGTCTACAAAAGGTGTTAATTACAACCATATGTTACTACTGCATGAGTAATAATGACACAAACATAATATACAGGATCTTCTCCTTATTGAATATCCGATAATGTTAATTTGGACCTGTCTGCTGTGTCATTTATTTAATGTGTAACAGGTAAAGTTTGGGAGTAATTTTCATTTGGTGAAAAGGTGGTGGTACCTACTATCCACTCTCTCCAAATTTCCTTGTCACTGAAATCAATCAAATGGAAATTGTGCACCATCTGTAACAGGCAGGCAATCTGTTATAGTCAGTTCTTGGTAGTCCCCAGGAGTAAATTACCTTCTTTCTTTGCAGTGTTGCAGGTGCAGAAATGTTCAAATATTTATTATTACATTTCAGTTACTTTTGTTGTTGAGATGTGGACATTACTGGTGAAGGAGTGCTTATTCCCATGCTTTGTTGCCTTGAAGACATTAATACGTAGTAGTTTTCACAAATCTCCAACAGCCTTAATGGTCATATTTCTGCTGTGAGCCCAGGTTGCACAAAGTGGAACTAATTATCACTAGGTTTGGTTGGCAGTTTCAGTGTCAGAAGGAGAATGGTAGTATTACTGCTCTATTAATGCACAAACATGTGGTTGGTTCCATTTTGAAAAGGGACTACCTCCAAGTGTCCATTATGCCGACCTACTTCAAGTGGTGGGTGTAAGAGCAACAGATATGATCTTTCATGTTGCAAAGAATTCATCTCTATTGTTGCCACTTTCAAAGCCATCCCCATTCCAAACTACATTTATGCCCAGCCTGATTTTCAGGCCTTAATCGGTGGGTTGCATTGGGACATCAGTTTGCCACGCAGTAATGGGCCTATCAAGGTTGATGACAGTGAAGACCTTAAATGTGTAGCAGTCACTTTGATGCAGAAACAGGCAGATGACCTGTGAACTTGTCTGTTGATCACTCACAAATGCAAAAAGTGATGATAGTGATGTCTATTGTCACTAAAAATAGGTGGTTTCATTTAAAGTTAGACAAAGCTCTGTTTTGAGGCATAATAACTAATTGATTAATCTTGCATTTCAGTTATCGTGCCAGAATTAGCACCAATTTCTGCTGAAGTCGCAACAGTTAAGGTACATCTAAATTAATATAAGTGCAATGTTTTTTATCTGTACTGAGTAGTAATAAACATCAATGTCAGTCTTGAACTAGGACTCCACTTGCATTAGAAGCAAATTGCAAGAATTATGCAGATTTATGACTTTCTTAAGTGCTCATAGTGTTCACCTCTTCTTTTAGTTTAATTCCTACTTAAACCAAACCTGTATAAGCCGTAACCATACACTAGAATTGACCTATCAAGCCTGCACCAGTGAGTCTGAATTTGTTAAATTGAAAGGCAAAATATCCACATAGGTTATTTCTGATTTTGTGATCACTCCAATCAGAAGGAACTGTGCCCATTTTTATTGAATTAATATAATGCAGTAGAAAGCTGTTTTCTGTTAAACATAGGAAATAACAACTTATAATGAAGTCTATGCTAGAAAGAAAGCACTTGGCATATGGCCTGTTTCAAGGAGAATACTTTTCAGAGTGGAGACCTGATATGTTCCAGATATCAGTCACCTTTGTAGACAGAAAATGTTATAAATACTGGCACCATGTGTGGAGAGGGAAGCAGTGTTAAAATTTCAGGTCCATTAGCTTTGGTTCAGACTTCCAACATCTGCAGTATTTTACTTTTGTAGATTGATAACTTGAATTGAGTTGAATTTATTGTCATGTGTACCGAGGCACAGTGAAAAACTTTGTCTTGTGAGCAGTATGAACAAAAAATGCATGAACTGAATGAGGGCGAATATATATTTTTAAATCATGATTTTTCTTTAATTTTACTTAGAGTCATAGATAGAGTCATAGAGATGTACAGCATGGAAACAGACCCTTCGGTCCAACCTGTCCATGCCGACCAGATATCCCAAACCAATCTAGTCCCACCTGCCAGCACCCGGCCCATATCCCTCCAAACCCTTCCTATTCATATACCCATACAAATGCCTCTTAAAAGTTGCAATTGTACCAGCCTCCACCACATCCTCTGGCAGCTCATTCCATAGACATACCACCCTCTGTGTGAAAAAGTTGCCCCTTAGGTCCCTTTTATATCTTTCCCCTCTCACCCTAAACCTATGCCCTCTAGTTCTGGACTCACCGACTCCAGGGAAAAGACTTTGTCTATTTATCCTATCTATGCCCCTCATAATTTTGTAAACCTTTATAAGGTCACCCCTCAGCCTCCGACGCTCCAGGGAAAACAGCCCCAGCCTGTTCAGCCTCTCCCTGTAGCTCAAATCCTCCAACCCTGGCAACATTCTTGTAAATGTCTTCTGAACCATTTCAAGTTTCACAACATCTTTCCGATAGGAAGGAGACGAGAATTGCACACAATATTCCAACAGTGGCCTTACCAATGTCCTGTACAGCTGCAAAACGACCTCCCAACTCCTGTACTCAATACTCTGACCAATAAAGGAAAGCATATCAAATGCCTTCTCACTACCCTATCTACCTGCGACTCCACTTTCAAGGAGCTATGAACCTGCACTCCAAGGTCTCTTTGTTCAGCAACACTCCCTAGGACCTTACCATTAAGTGTATAAGTCCTGCTAAGATTTGCTTTCACAAAATGCCGCACCTCGCATTTATCTGAATTAAACTCCATCTGCCATGTCTCAGCCCATTGGCCCATCTGGTCCAGATCCTGTTGTAATCTGAAGTACCCCTCTTTGCTGTCCACTACCTCCACTTTTGGTGTCATCTGCAAACTTACTAACTGTACCTCTTATGTTCGCATCCAAATCATTTATGTAAATGACAAAATGTAGTAGGGCCCAGCACCGATCCTTGTGGCACTCCACTAGTCACAGGCCTCCAGTCTGATAAACAACCCTCCACCACCACCCTCTGTCTTCTACCTTTGAGCCAGTTCTGTATCCAAGTGGCTAGTTCTCCCTGTATTCCATGAGATCTAACCTTGCTAGTCAGTCTCCCATGGGGAACCTTGTCGAACGCCTGACTAAAGTCCATAGAGATCACATCTACTGCTCTGCCCTCATCAATCTTCATTGTTACTTCTTCAAAAACCTCAATCAAGTTTGTGAGACATGATTTCCCACACACAAAGCCATGTTGACTATCCCTAATCAGTCCTTGCCTTTCCAAATACATGTACATCCTGTCCCTCAGGATTCCTTCCAACAACTTGCCCACCACTGAGGTCAGGTTCACCGGTTTGTAGTTCCCTGGCTTGACTTTACAGCCCTACTTAAACAGTGGCACCACGTTTGTCAACCTCCAGTCTTCCGGCACCTCACCTGTAACTATCGATGATACAAATATCTCAGCAAGAGGCCCAGCAATCACTTCTCTGGCTTCTCAGAGTTCTCAGGTACACCTGGTCAGGTCCTGGGGATTTATGCACCCTTAACCGTTTCAAGGCATCCGGCATTTCCTCCTCTGTAATGTGGACATTTTGCAAGATGTCACCATCTATTTCCCTATAGTCTATATCTTTCATATCCTTTTCCACAGTAAATACTGATGCAAAATATTCATTTAGGAACACAAACTCATTTTTAATATGTGCTTAAAATACTTTTTCAATTATGAGATACATTAAGGCTGTTTGTAAATTGTAACTTATTATTGACATAACAATAATTTGAAAATGACCAGCTCATCAACACAAATATAAAGATGCTTTTGAAGAATTTTCGAACTTGGAATTCAATATCCCTTGCTTTTGTAAAACTATAATGTCGGAAAACAGCTCAAAACGACTCTCTAGATTTTGATAACAACCACAACTACCAAATGAAAACAGATCACTAGACAAAGATAAAGGCAGTCTATACCAGCAGTGTTAAATAATGAATCGGAAGTTGAAATTTCACAGAACATGATTTGCTTTCCACTGAATTTCACAGAATGATCATTTTGGAGACTGGTTTCTTGGCCCTGTCAAAATTACTTGGTTTGAGAGATAAAAAAAATTGTAATATTTTTGAAGTCAAATTTAAAATAAATAACAGCACAGTAAAAAACAAGGTGTTAAAGTTGTCACCAGTCCACTTTGCACCACTGACATAAACTATTTTCACCTGCAAAATTTTTTTCATGTTTACAAAGAATATAAATCTCAAATGTTGACTTCTCTTAGTCTTCAAAGTACTCATAATCCGGGAAGGCAAATTGTTTGAAGGGATGCAAGTCTCAGAGGCAGTTTTGAGAGGGAGAGAGTTTTTAGAAGTCCGCATGGCATTTACATTCATTTCACTCTTCAGGCGTTAATGTAATTTCCTTTTGAAGGTACTATTGAATGTTCAGCAACAATTCTATGATCCGGGCATCTCATTTGAATGACAGATGACATTTTTCTTCATGTCACTCTTGGTTCTATTGCTAATGACCCTAGGTTTGTGCCCTCTGGTCAATGACCCATCAAACTTTGCAAACCGGTTTCTCTTTATTTGTTCAATCAAAACCCTTTATGATTTTAAAAACAGAAACAGAAATTGCTAGAAAAGGTCAGGAGGTCTGGCAGTCTCTATGGAGAGAAAACAGACTTAATGTTTTGGGCCCAGTGACCCTTTTTCAGAACTGATTGTAGCTAGGAAAAGGTTTGTCTATATGCTGAAGATGGGGTGGGGGGAGGTGAAAACAATAAGTGTACATAGAACCCAGAAACAGAGAAAAATGGTTGAGTGGACAAAGGAAGGGTAAAGGTCAGCCTGAGCGAATCAATAGCTGATATGGGGACATTAGTGGCTGACAATGGGTTGCTTGTGGTAGGTCTGATGTGTGGGGTTTGGGTACGGACATGGGAGAAAGTGCTGAAGCCTTAAAATAGTTGAACTTGATCATGAGTCCTGAAGGTTGCAGGGTTCCGAATTGGAAAGTGAGACTATTCTTTTTGCATGCATTGTGCTTAGCAGAAGCAGTGCAGCAAGCCCGAGAACAGAGATGTTGGTCAGTGAACACAGTGGTGTCTTGAAGTGGCTCTTTAGGATTTTAATCACCTACAGTAAATCTTCTCTGAGCCTTCCTTGAACTAAAAGAGAACAGCCCTATTTTCTCCAACCTATTCACATAACTAATTGTTGGAACCATTGTAGCAAATAATATATGAAGTCTAGCACTTTTCTTGTTGATTTTTAATCATTACAGCAGGAAGATATTCTTTGGCTGCTCGAATTCTTATCAAGTGTCCTACAAGTAACTGGTGTGGAGATTTGAAGCTGGATTCCGGCAGTGTACCATATAAACGCTATGCCTTATTACTCTGGCTACTGAAGTCACTATTAAAACTAAATGTCTGTAAACAACAATTGATAAATAAGATTAATTAATGCAAAGCCTTTCTTTACAGGCAAGCGACAATGACACTGGAAAAAATGCAGCAATTGAGTTTTTTGTTGTCAAAGTTTTATTCATCTTTTTGGATGGACAATCAAACAATTTATCGCCAGATATATTTGAAGCTTCAAGATCTATCCTTATCGATGGTGAATACACAGCAACTATCAAGTAATGTCAATTTATGTATTATTTCAAATCATGAGTGATCTAAAGACAACAATGCAGATTACAAAACCTCAGCAGTACACCTGAAATGACAGTAAAGGAAATTGTTGATGGCACAGCTAGGTCATTCTTCTATGACTAAAAAACAACAAACAATTTTCTACACTTGTTTGTGCTGTCCCTGAACTAACACAACCAGCAGCCAGGAAGGGAAATTGTGAGGTGTCTTATTGGACTTCTGTCTGGTTTCTACTCTAATATGTTTCTGCTAGTTGGCAACAGTTGTAATGATAATGGTAATTTCAGGTAGGTAAATACTTCCTTTCAGTCCTTATTCGGGTGAGTGCTCACAATTGTGGACAAACACAACTTGCAAATTCAGTATTGTAAGGTGATGGCAAGAATCCTTGGTACTGGAATGGTCAAGCTTATAAGAGTAGCCATGATGTGGAGTTGCTGCTGTTGGACTGGGATGGACAAAGTCAGACATCACACGACACCAGTTATAGTCCAACAGGTTTATTTGAAAAATCACAAGCTTTTTGGAGCGCAGCCCCTTCATCAGGTAAAGTGAGAAAGAAGAGCACACAGACACAGAATTTATGGGTAGAGAGATCAAAGGCAAAGAGGTCAAAAAATGATACAACTGGTGTGAGTGGAGTGTTCAATAATAAGTCTCTGCAGGTAACCAAGAGTGGTTGATGGTGTGAGTGAAGTGTCAACAACTGAATAACAAGTGAAGGGATGACCTATAATCCGATTAAGTGAGGCAGAGAGATTATAAAAAGTTAAAAATAAAGTAGTGCTGGAGACAAACTAAATGACTGGGATAACATGATAGATTTAAGAGTCACATACCAAGGGTCTAACCAAAGTAATACATAATCCAAAACATACAAACTAATTAAGGTAGAGAGATCATAACAAGTTATTAAGGTGAGGCTGTCAAAACAGAACAGTAAGGAAGATTTCACGGATACAGAACAGTGTGGTGGGGTCACATCTAGTGAGACATGAACCCAAGGTCACGGTTGAGGTGGTCTTCCTGAGTATGCAACTTAGCTATCAGTTTCTGCTCGGCGATTCTGCATTGTTGTGTGTCTTGAAGTCCACCTTGGAGGACGCTTACCCAAAGATAGGAAGCTGATTGTCCAACTGGAAAGGAACATTCCTGTCTGGCAATTGTTGCACAGTGCCTGTTGTCGTAGCACCTGTGTGGTTTTGCCAATATACCATGCATGAGGGTATCTTTGCTTATAGCGAATGAGGTAGACAACATTGTCTGAGTCACATGATTACCTGCCATGTACATGGTAGGTGGTGTTCCCACGTGTGATGGTATTACCCATGTTGATGATCTGACATGTCCTGCAGAGATTGCTGTGGTTGGGTTGTGTGGTGTTGTGGTCAATGTTCACCTGAATGCAAGGTAGTTTGCTGTGAACAATGGTCTATTTAAGGTTTTGGCAGTTATTTAAAGGCTAGAAGTGGGAGGGGTAGGGATGAACTTGGCAAGATGCTTTTTGTCATCAAAGACATGTTGAAAGCTGCGAAGAACATGGCATAGTCTCTCCGCTCCAAGGAAGCACTGGACAAGGAAGGGTACTCTATTGGTCTTATCCTCTATCGGTCTTCTGAGGAGGCCTTTGCAGTTTTTTGCTGTGGCACGTTGGAACTGGCGATTGATAAGTTGAGCATTATATGCTATTCATCTGAGGGCATCCGGTGTCCGTCGCTTTCTTCCTCATTTGAGCAGATGCTGTGTATGTGCAGAGCTTGTCCTTAACGGATGGTTTCTTTAATATGTTTAAGTGGAAGCTAGAGAAGGACAGCATCATTAGGATATTTGTGGGCTTGCGTTAGAGAGAGTTACTGAGGTGTCTGTCTTTGATAGAGATGCATGTGTCTAAGAGTGAAACTGATCCTGAAGAGTAGTCAATGGAAATTCTGATGGTGGGATGAAAGATGTTGATGTTGCTGTGTAGTCATTTCAGTGACTCCTCGCCATGAGTCCAAAGGAAGAAAATGTTGTTAATGTGTATGCATATAAATTATTGATAAATTGTTATGATCTCTCTATCTTAATTCATTTGTATAGCTTAGGATTATTTATTACTTTGGTTAGACCCTCAGCATGCGACTCTTAAACCTATCATGTTATTCTAGTCATTTAGTTCGTCTCCAGCACCATCTTATTTTTAATTTTTAAAAATTATCTCTTTGCCTCATTTAATCGGATTATAGGTCGTCCTTTTGCTTGTTATCCAGCTGTTGACACTTTACTCACACCATCCAGCATCCTTGGTCACCTGCAGAGACTTATTATTCGATATTCCACCCCCACCAGTTGTATGATTTTTAAAAAAAATCTCTCTGCCCTTGATCTCTCTCTGCCCATAAATTCTGTGTCTCTGTGCTCTTCTCTCTCATTTCAACTGACGAAGGAACTGTGCTCCGAAAGCTTGTGATTTCAAATAAACCTGTTGTACTATAACCTGGTGTTGTGTGACTTATTAGGATAGTCATCTTTAAGGTTGAAATTTGTCAGAGTGGTAGTTGCCTTGAAGACAGGTTGGCAAATAATGGGTATCATTGACTCTGCCTGGCCATATTTATCAATGGCCAATCAGCTGTTATGTCAGATGTTTTGTGAAAACACTCTATTCGTGATTCTTTTCATTATGCCATATGAGATAAGGCTTGCCAGGACAGTCAAATGTAAGTGTTACCCAATTGGCTGAACCTAAGATGCCAGCATACATTTTCCAGATCCAAGTTTATATCTAATAGTCACTGCAAGAAACTTCCTTCTCAGAATGTAAGTCAACAGAAAACTCAGCACAAAGTTGTACTCTTTAATGTGATGGTATCTGTCGCTATCATGCAGAATAGACTTGTGTCAGAATAGGCTTGAGTTTCTTGTAGGAATTCTGTAGCACTGAAAGATGAGCAAAGCAGTGTAAGGTTGCAGACAGTAACACCATTCTTGCAAACACCTTATTTCACCTTCAGCAACCATCAAACATTGTTCTGCAAAATCTGTTGTCTGCAGCTTAGATTTCCTCTCTCTTAATTTTGCTTGCCTTTTCTTAGTCCAGTAAACTGTTTTGTCAAAATTCTGGTGATGGCTGGGGATGCCTTTGAGGTTCTCCAAAGATTTACAGAATATTTGTTAGGTTATTGCGATATCATCCGTTATTGTGTTCTCATCACTTTGAAATTCACTAAAGCATAATTCTCACCATCGTTGTGCCCATGTCCTGGGGATCTACACTTGATGCTTTGAAATATGTTTCTGAAAGGATTAAGGAAGCACTTTTTTCTGGAAGTGTCTGAGTAACATCATACATTGTGATGACATCACAGCTCACATAAAAAGGCAGCATTCAAAAGACTTGAAGAGAGACCAACATATTACTGTAGAGTGCCTATGTTTGCAAGTATACAATAAACTAGTTTCTGTTAATTATGTAGTCACAACTAGTACACCCAAAGTGCAAATAGCCTCCATCCCAATCCTTTGAGATGAAGGCAGCCCTTTTGGAGAGTTAAGCTACTCTTTTGGTGAGGTAGAGGGAAATATTTAGGAAAGGTAAGGGGCCGTTTGGAAGTGGTCAGGTGTCCTTAGAAATTGTTAAAGATATATATGAATGTGCAATAAGCAATGAATAAATCCATTGAAACAGTCAAGCTGATTGAAATTGCCAAGGGAGTTTTCAAGGCCATTCTCAAGGGAGTTATCAACAAAGTTATCAAGGGAACTGCCAAGCTTTAAGGTTTTTAATTGTCCTTCCAGTTAAACTTTTGAAAAACTTCCTGCAATGTCAATAAAAAAAGCTTGCTATTGAACTGTCTCAAACCTGAAAGTTGTTATTAAGTGTTTTGATCTGCATGACTTGATTCCACAATCTGCCATTATCAGAGTAGGATACCTGCCAGTTCACAGCTTGACTGAGAATTCCAAGTGCTTGCAAAGTCTTTGACGTGGGCCTATGAATGCCAATACTCATTTTTATAAGAGATTAGATAGTGAAATGTAGTGATATTTTAAAATAAATCAGTGATTCTTTTACAAATAGTGAATTCATCAATGGACACTTCAAACTTTATCTTATTTGACCTCATCATGTGTCCTGAGGTCTACTCATGGTGCATATTGGCTCAATGATATGGAGGCCATAAAGGAAAAAAGCTGGAGTGTAATAGAAATGGGCTGGCTTGGAAGGTTGGAGCGGCCATAAAAGATGGATGGGGGGGATGCTTGTGTAAAGTGCATAGATTGGCATGCATGGGGCATGTGGAGAGTGGTTGGGAGAGAACAGGGTGTGGGCTGGAGAATCAGTTTTTGTTTTACTGTGTCTTTATGTATCGCAGCCAAGGCTAGCCATGTCACAGATTGCCTTTTCACCCAGTAGCCCCTATGGCTGCCTTCCAACTCTTTCTAGGCCAATGCCTGTAACTCCTGTTAGTACTCACTCCTGAATGAAAATCCAATTGGCCAGGATCACTTTCTCCCTAAGTCAGTTTGCAGAGGCAGGAGTGATCCCAACTTTGCGCTCCTAACTTGACAGGATTAAATTTCTCTTTTCTTGTTGTTACCCCACCCTTCCATTTTCTTGCGGCAGACATTGAATGTGATGCTACCAGGAAATAATCTAATTAAAGTGAAGTATGCAGAAATTCTGTTTTGGTATTGCTTTCAGGAATCTGTCTACAGTCACATCTCTAAAATAACTTTCATTTTTATTTTAATTTATCAATCAGTTTTTTGAATGTCATTTATTCACTGATGTTTGAATTGTTGACATCCTCTGAATGCACAGCAATGCATAAAATTATGACACATATCTCATTGAAGAAAGATTTTAACATACCTTACCTGATGATATTAAAATAGTGCTTTGATTCATAGGATTAAATCATCACTAGACAAAACATTGAGAGGACAATACAAGGTAACTGTAGAAGCAAGAGATGGAGGCAATCCCACTTTATATGCAAGCAGTGATCTAGACGTAAGTACTATTAAGATTATCCAGTTGTTATAGAATCTCTTTCAACTTTTAATAACTACTCTCATTGTTGAACAAACATAGCATGAAAGTCAACTTGGTCCAAACAAAAATAATAAAAATCAAATGGTCTTCCGCTGTCATCCTCCATTCAGGCAACCTGCAATTCCTAAAATATGGATCCCATTTAAATGACTCCTTGATCTGTCTCATTCCATTAATTACCCTGACCTCCTATATTACATGTCAAAAATTACAACCAGTATAATAAAAGATACTTCAAAATTGCAAGGCAACAAGAGGCCTTTTTGACTGCTATGTTTGTTCATATTGGCTGATCTATAGATCAAAAACCTTTTGCACTTTAGATCATTTAAGAGCCACAGCATTAATTCTGGGATTGTATTTCTTCATTTCTGGATCTGCCAGTTATTGAAAGGGAACCATTTCAAACTCAACCATTTGGCTCTTTAATGCTCCATCAAGTGAGTGAAGGATACACTGCCTGTAGTCCTGCTCTCTCAGTAGACAGATGACTGGTAGTGAGTTAAACTTGTGTTGCCTCAGGTGAGGGCAGGATTGAGGAGGCCGGGCATTCATGGTGACCTGAGCTGGTAAAGAAGTTGATCCTGTAGTGTTGACATCACTTTGCATTGCATGCCATCCAACTGAGCAAAGGAGTCACTGATGCTTTGCTACATGAATTACCAGTTCATGTAATTCCATACAGTCCATGTGAATAAATCTGAAAGGAGAAAGTGAGGACTGCAGATGCTTGAGATCAGAATCAAGAGTGTGGTGCTGGAAAAGCACAGCAGGTCAGGCAGCGCCCGAGGAGCAGGAGAATTGATGTTTCGGGCATAAGCCCTTCATCAGGAATGAGGCCTGTGGGCCGGAGGATTGAGAGATAAATGGGACAGGGGTGGGGCTGGCTGGAAGGTACCTCGGAATGTGATACATGGATGAAGGTGGGGGTGAAAGTGATAGGTTGGAGAGGAGGGTGGAGAGGATAGGTGGGAAGGAAGATGGACAGGTCAAGATGACAATGCCAAGTTGGAGACTCAGGACTGGGATAAGGTGGAATGAAGGGAAATGAGGAAACTGGTGAAATCCACATTGATTTCGTGTGGTTGCAGGGTCCGAAGGCAAAGGATGAGGCGTTCTTCTTTCAGGTGTTGGGTGGTTAGGGAGTGGCAATGGAGGAGGTGCAGGATCTGCATGTCCTTGATGGAGTGGGAGGGGGTAGTTGAAGTGTTCAGCCAAGGGCGGTAGGGTTGGTTGGTGCAGGTGTCCCAGAAATGTTCTCTGAAATGATCTGCAAGTTGGCGTCCTGTCTCCATGATGTAGAGGAGACCACATCAGGTGCAATGGATACAGTAGATGACATGTGAGAAGATACAGGTAAATTTCTGTCGGAAGTGGAAGGATCCTTTGGGGCCTTGGATGGAGGTGAGGGGTGAGGTGTAGGTGCAGGTTTTGCATTTCTTACAGTGGGAGGGGAAAGTGCGGGTGGGCTTGTGGAGGTGGGGGTGGGGGTTTGCGCGTGGATCTGACAAAGGAGTCGTGGAGGGAATGGTCTCTCCGAAATGCAGATAGGATGGGGAGGGACATATAACCCTGGTGGTGGGGTCTGTTTGCAGGTGGCAGAATTGGTGGAGAATGATGCAATGCATCCAGAGGTTGTGGGGGTGGAAAGTAAGGACATGGCGGTTCTGTCCTTGTTGCAATAGGAGGGATGGGGTTCAAGGGCGGTGGTCCTTGCTACAATTGGAGGGGTGGTGCTCAAGGTCGGAAGTCCTTGCTGCAATAGGAGAGGTGGGGTCAAGTGCAAAGGTCCTTGTTGCAATTAGAGGGATGGGGCTCAAGGGCAGAGGTCCTTGCTACGATTGGAGGGGTGGTGTTCAAGGGCAGAGGTCCTTGCTGCAATAGGAGGGGTGGGGTTCAAGTGCAAAGGTCCTCGTTGTGATTGGAGGGGTGGGGTTCAAGGGTGGAGGTCCTTGCTACATTTGGAGGAGTGGGGTTTAAGGGCGGAGGTCCTTGTTGTGATTGGAACGGTGGGGTTCAAGAGTGGAAGTCCCTGTCTGCTCCCAGGAGAGCCAATTCCATCATAGAACATCCCAGATGGCCTCCTTTTTCAAAGACCGCAATAGCCCCTCCCAGGTGTCGATGCTTCCTCCAGTGCATCTCCTCCACTTCACACATGTCTGCCCTTGAAACCCAACCCTCCAATCGCAACAAGGACAGAACCTCCCACCCCGGTCCGCACCTTACACCCCATCAACTAACGGATACATCGCATCATCCTCCACCAATTCTGCCACCTGCAAACAGACCCCGCCACCAGGGTTATTCCCCCCCCGACCTCTATCTGCATTTCAGAGAGACTATTCCCTCCACGCCTTCCTTGTCAGATCCACACCCACCACCAGCCCATGCCCCACTCCCGGCACTTTCCCTGCCACGCAAGAAGTGCAAAACCTGCACCCACACCTCACCCTTCACCTCCGTCCAAGGCCCCAAAGGATCCTTCCACATCTGACAGAAATTTACCTGTACTTCCACACACGTCATCTACTGTATCCATTGCACCCAATGTGGTCTCCTTTACATCAGGGATACAGGACGCCAATTTGCGGATCATTTCAGAGAACATCTTTGGGACACCTGCACCAACCAATCCCACTGCCCCGTGGCTGAACACGTCAACTCCCCCTCCTACTCCACCAAGGAACATGTAGGTCCTGGACCTCCTCCATCAGTATTCCCATCACTCCCCCACTCCCCGTGCTCTGTCCCTGAAGGCCCTCTCTTTCTCTCTCTTAGCTCTGCAACTGCAGGGGCGTCGCTGTGGATTCAGTCCCTGAGTCACAATCCATGGTAGGGGGGTTGCATTCCCTCAGGATTTCTCCCCTGCTGCTGCACACCCCCTGGCCCGCCTGTGCCAGCATCAGCCAAGGGTTGAGGTGAAGCACAACACAGGCTGCAGGATTCCTGGTGGAAGCATTGCCAACAAATTGGTGCCTTCACTTCATTCAGTCAAATGGATTTCTGCTTGGTTGGGGTGGGGTAGTAGTGTGCCAGAGGAAGAGGTAGAGGGTGATACAATTAAAACATTTAACAGGCATCTGGATATGAACAGGAAAGGTTTAGAGGTGGCATGATGACTCACGGTTACTACTGCTGCCTCCCAGAGCCAGGGTCCCAGGTTCGATTCCAGCCTTGGGTGACTGTCTGTGTGCAGTTTGCACATTCTCACTGTGTTTGCGTGGATTTCCTCCGGGTGCTCCGGTTTCCTCCCACAGTGCGGATTAGGGTGGATTGGCTATGCTAAATTGTCCCATAGTGTCCAGGGATGTGCAGGTTATGGTGGATTGGCCATGCTATAAATTGTCCCATTGTTCCTGGGGATGTGTA
This sequence comes from Chiloscyllium plagiosum, assembly GCF_037043375.1. Taxonomy (NCBI): domain Eukaryota; kingdom Metazoa; phylum Chordata; class Chondrichthyes; order Orectolobiformes; family Hemiscylliidae; genus Chiloscyllium; species Chiloscyllium plagiosum. The sequence continues at coordinate 51,986,503 of NW_028270154.1, read as the reverse complement.
GGTTTGTTGCATCAGTCAGGAGTAAATGTAGGGTAATGGGGAATGGGTTTCGGTGGAATACTGTTGGTGGGTTGGAGTGGAGTTGTTGGGCCGAAGGGCCTGTTTCCACACTTCAGGGATTCTATGATATCACCAAACCCTAACTACCCGATGCTTAGTGGAAGAATGCCTCAGCTTCCGCCTTGGGACCCTGCAACCACACAGGATAAAATATGGATTTCACCAGTTTCCTCATTTCCCCATCTCCCAACCTATCCCAGTCCCAAGCCTCCAACTCGGCACCGCTGTCTTGACCTGCCCATCTGCCTTCCCACCTATCCGCTCCATCCTCCTCTCCGACTATGACTTTCAACCCTACCTTCATCTACCTATCACATTCGGAGGTTTCTTCTCCTCAGCCCAACCCCCTTCCCACTTATCTCTCAGCACGCCCCCACTCCGGCCCACAAGCCTCATTCCTGATGAAGAGCTTATGCCAAACACATCAATTCTCCTGCGACTTGGATGCTGCCTGACCTGCTGTGCTTTTCCAACACCACACACTCGAATAAATCTGAAAGAATGTTGGGGGAGAACTTCAGCATGTTACAATCTTTGTCCACAGTTGTGGAATAGCAGTGAAAAGAAACTTGAAAATCAATGGCCTGCACCATCTTTGCTTGAATTTGATGCACTGCTAAATTTATCTTTTTTTAGGGAGCTCTGATAGTCACATGAAATAAGTGCAGTCTTTTGAAATGAGTGGCCTGCATTTGTTTTGAGAACAATTTGCTATGTTTATTGAGTCGAGGTAGAGTGTGCACTGTTCAATATTTGACTATAGCTTTTGCAGATGTACAGTGGTCCAACTTGTAGTCCTAAAAGCCACTGACCAAATATTCCTCTGTATCCACACTAGCAGTGAGCTGTTGCTGACCTAGTCCCATTTAATTTTCTTTTTTAAAATTTATTCACGCATAGGATTTGATCATTGCTGTCTGACCAGCATTTATTGCCCATCTAAAGTTGCCGTTGAGAAAGTTGTGGTGAGCTACCTCCTTGAACCACTGAAGTTCATGTGCTTTAGGTAGACCCACAATACCCTTAGGGAGGGAATCCCAGGATTTTGACCTGGCAGCAGTGAAGGACCGGCAATATATTTCCAAGTCAGGATGGTGAGTGGCTTTAAGAGGAATGTGAGGGTGGTGATGTTACTATTATATCTGCTGCCCTTGTCCTTCTGGATAAACGTTGTTGTGGGTTTGGAAGGTGCTTTCTAAGGATCTTTGATGAACTTCACAGTACATCTTAGAGATAGTACACGTTGCTGTTACTGAGCATCAGTTGTGGAGGGAGTGAATGCTTGTGGATATGGTGCCAATCAAGCTTGCTGCTTTGTCCTGGATGGTGTCAAGCTTCTAGAGTTCTGTTGGAGTTGCACTCATTCAGGCAAGTGGGGAGTATTCCATCACATTCTTGACTTGTTCCTTGTAGATGGTGGTCAGGTTTTGAGGAGTCAGGAGGTGAGTTTACTTGCTGCAATATTCCTAGCCTCTGACCTGCTCTTGTAGCCTACTGTACTTATATGATGAGTCTAGTCGAATTTCTAGTTAATAGTAACCCCTGATGTTGACAGTGGGAGATTCAGTGGTGGTAAAACCATTGAATGTCAAGAGGTGATGATTAGATTGTTTCTCATTGGAGATGCCATTGCCTGGTGTTTGTGGTGTGAATGTTCTGCCACTTATCAGCTCAAACCTGGATACTATCCAGATCTTGTTGCATTTGCACATGGACTGCTTCAGTATCTGAGGAGTCATGAATGGCGCCAAAAATTGTGCAAACATCCCCAATTCTTGTGACAGAAGGAAGTTTGTAAATGAAGCAGTTGAAGATGGTTCGACCTAGGACATTACCGCGAGGAACTCCTGCAGAATGTCCTGGAGCTTTGATGACTGACCTTCAACAACCACAAGCATCTTCCGATGTGACACGAATGACTCCTATTAGTGGAGAGTTTGCCCCTTCCACCTGATTTTTGTTAGGTCTCCTTGTAGCCACACTCAATCAAATATGGCCTTGATGCAAGGGCTGTCACTCACATGTCATCTATAGAATTCAACTCTTTTGTCCATATTTGTACCAAGGCTGCCATGAGATCAGGAGCTGAGTGGCGCTGGTCGAACCCAAACTGGGCATCAGTCAGCTGGTTGTTACTAAGAAAATGCTGCTTCTGTCACTTTACTGATGATCAAAAGTGGACTGATGGGACAGTAAATGGCCAAGTTGGATTTGTCCTGCTTTTTGTGAACAGGACTTACCTAAGTAATTTTCCACATTAGCGAGTAGATGCCAGTGCTGTAGTTATGTTGGAACAGCTTGGCTAGGGTGCAGCAAGTTCTTTAGTACTATTGCTGGAATGTTTTTAGGTTTCTTTATAGCATCCAATGCCTCCAGTCATTTCTCAATGTCACGTGGAGTAAATCAGATTGGCTGAAGACTGATATTTTTAATGCTGGGACCACTGGAGGAGGCTAAGATTGATCATCTACTCAGCACTTCTGTCTAAAGATTGCTGCAAATTCTTCAGTCTTTTTACTGTGAGTCCTCCAGCCTTAGCTTTTGCACTGAAATGCTGAGCTCTTCCATCATTGATGATAAGGATATTTGTGAAGCTTCCTCCTGCAATGAGTTGTTTCATTGTCCACCATCATTCACAACTGGATGTCTCAGGACTACAGATCTGATCTGTTAGTTATGGAATTGTTTAGCTCTATCTATCAACTTGCTGCTTATGTTGTTTGACACACAAATAGTCCTGTCTGGTAGTTTCACCAGTTTAGTACCTCACTTGCAGGTATGCCTGGTGCTGTCCCTGCCATGCCCATCTGCACTCTGCATTGAACCAGAGCTGATCCCCTGGCTTGATGGAAATGGTTGAATGGGGTGTCTGCTGGGGCAAGAGGTCGCAGATTGTGCTGGAGTTCAGCTACTGTTGATGATCCACACAGTTCTTCTTGGCTGCTAAGCCTTGGTCTTGAGTTGCTAAATGTGTTCAAAGTCTGTCCCATTTAGCGCATTGATAGTGCCACACATCATGATGGAGGTTATTATCAATGTGAATGTAAGACTTCATTTCCACAAGGACTGTGCAGTGGTCAGTCATACTGATACAGTATCAGTATGGACAGATTCATCTGCAGCTGACAGATTGGTGAGGATGAGGTCAAGGAGTTTTTCCCTCTTGTTGATTCTCTTACCACCTGATGTAGACCCAGTATAGCAACTATGTCCTTTCGGACCTGACCAGCTTAATCAATAGTGTTGCTACCTAGCTACTCTTGGTGGTAGACATTAAAATCCCCCATACATTTTGCATCCTTGCTACCCTCAGTCTTCCTCCAAGTGTTGTTCAGTATGGAGGAGTACTGACTCATCTTCCATTCCCTCAACTCCCCATGACTTACCTAAGTATTGTAACCAGCTTAAAGCTGACAGGAATTTGTCAGGCTTTCAACAGTGACCTGCATGGAATTGCTTGATTATCACTTACAGCTTAGTGATCATAAGATAAGGTGGCACTAATATATATATCATATGTCTTTCATTTGTATATATATATATACAAAACCATGATAGTGAGGTTGGTGATGATAGTCAATCTGCTTTGTGATATCAGAAGATGGCATAACGGTAAGATGAGAATGGAGCACAATGAAAATTTGAATAAAATAATCAAAATTATTAGATTTATTTTGCATATTGTAACACTTTTTTTACAGTTAATTACAGTTGATGAAAGTTACAAGACACAGTTAGAGTTTAGTACAACACCTGAAAAACTTCAGAAAAATATGAATGAAATAATTGCGTAAGTTACCAAGCCATTCATCAAAATAAATATTTGCTACACTGTAATTTATTTCCTACAAATCTTTAAATATGAAATTAATTCTGTTTATAGGTTGCTTCGGGAAGCCACAAATTCAAATCCATATGTGGCAAGTGTAACTGCTGTCAACAATAATAAAGTACAACCATTAGCCAGGTATGGCATAAATATTCCAATGCTATTTCAGTGAAAGGTGCATTATTTATTTAATGCATTGCTAGCATTGATTAATGCATTGATTATTATTGTAGATTGGATCTCAGTAAAAATGTTTATACATTTTGCTTTAAGATTTTTAGCAGATGCTTGACAATCAGACATAAAGCACATTTATGAAAATTTCTACTGGCTGAGATTTCAGATAATGCAGTGCAATTAGAACTATATTCATTTTTTTAAAAAAGTTACAAAAAAATTAAGCTATTTTTGCAATTAAATAATGTGATAAAATAGTTTTGAACTTGTTTTATTATATTAATATTTTGAACAACTTTGATTATTAAATAATTGGAAGAAATAATTTTCTTACAGACAGGTAGCTAAATCTATAATGGAGCTGTATTTTGTATATAACAATGGAACAGCTATTCCTCCCGAGGACATCAATAGGTATGTCTTTTTTAAAAATATTCTTTTAGTGTAGTTAAAGTTTGTCAAATATTCTGTATAAAGGGGAAGAGACAGAGATTGGCTAGTAATCCATACATTCTGACTCGGGGCTTGTTGGCAAACTATGCTGTTTCCCTGTTGGAGTTGGATTGTGGTAAGAGGGAAGATGGCATTGAAGGAAGTAAGAGGAACAATGAGCAGTGCAAAAGGAAAAGGAAAGTAGAATTGAATAAAATTGGGGGGATTAGAGATAGAGTAAAAGAAATGTTTAAAAATGGAAATGAATATTACTTGTTTTTCTTATTTAGATTACGAATCAACCAAATGCAATTTTAAATGTGTTCAAACAAAAGCAAAATGCATTCTGTTTAATGTAAATAGTCAATATATTTCTTCAAGAAGCATAAGTGTGCGATCTGCCTAGAAGTTTGGAATCATATTTTTTCCTTCAAGGTTATGCTTAGCTCTTCAAACTTTTATTTAACAAATGTAAACCCTTCACCAGCATGTGTAGTCACATGGTTTACAGCATGAGGTACTGTTCTGCACATCAATAAGATGATTATCCTTCTCTCTTTATGTTGTTATGGCCTGCAATGGTTTCCCATTACCTCTAAATGACTTCTGTTGGACTCTGGTAGGTTTCTGCAAATCCTTTTATCTTTATTATTGTAGATAATACTGTTCTCTGTAAGTACATCTCTTACAGATACAAAGCATCACATCCTTTTTTTCCCTAGATCCCTGAACATGACTGCTGATGCCACTGTTATGTCATGTTATATATCACCAGCTTATTATCATATCCTTTCTCATTGTAATACACCATTGTTTCATTGTCCCAGCACAATTTAAAGGAATATTCGTTCCAACATTCCAACCTAATATTTTTCACATTAAATACACCTGCAATCAATGATATTTTCAATAAACAGTCGGTAGCTGCTTCAGTTTTTAATGCTAATTTGCTTTGATTAGTTTACTAGTTGACATGGTTGAAACAAAATTGCTTTGTGAACTGATGCTCTAAAACAGCTTATGTAAATTAATTAAACAAAATTGCCAGGCGCGAAGATTCTCTCCATTAAACATTTTGTACATTTTACATTTTAGTGAAGTGGTAGTGTATTAATGAAATTGCCTCCATTATTAATATTTAAATATTTATAGAATAATGAATACAGCTGCAAGTAACTCACCTTCTGACTCATCAAAGCCTGTTCAACATCTACAAGGCAAAAGTCAGGAATCTGATGGAATACTCCCCACTTACCAGTTTGGGTGCAGCCCCCACAACACTCAAAAGCTTGATACCATCCAGGACAAAGCAGCCTGCTTGATTGGCATTACATCCACAAGCATCCACTCCTTCCACCACTGACGCACTGTAGCAGCAGTGTGTACTATCTACAAAATGCACTGCAGAAATTCATCAGAGGTCCTTGGACAGCACCTTTCAAACCCACAATCTCTTCCATCTAGAAGGAGAAGGGCAGCAGATATATGGGCACACCACCACCTTTGACTTCCCTCAAACTCACTCACCATCATGACTTGGAAATCTATCACCATTCCTTCCCTTTCGCTGGGTCAAAATCTTGGAATTCCCTCCCTAATGACATTGTGGATCAACTACAGTGAACTACAGTGGAACACAAAGGCAGCTCACCACCACCTTCTCAAGAACAACTGGCGAGGCAATAAATGCTTGCCAGCCAGTGATGCCCACATCCCACAAAATGAATAAATAAAACAAATTAGTTATGGGAATAACATACAAAGAATGACTTAACAAAAATCTATACTACGTGTCACTTCATCCTCTGTGCAAGAAAGTACAATTTATGGTTTAGTTTCTATGTTTAATGCAATTGGCAGAACTGTGTCCAAAATTATGTTAGTATTGAGAAGGATTTCCATGTCTTGAGTTTCTGCTATGGTCAAGTTAGGAGAGGTGAGCTGATTCATTGACCTAATCCTTCATTGGTCACAAAAGAAAAGCTTGAATTTAAAAAGGGAAGTGATGTTGTCAATTTTAGAAAAATGCATAATGCACTTATAATCAGATCATTTGTTGCTCAATATCAAACACATCAGCTATATTCCGTTAGCAACAGTTAAATAACTAATTTATTGCAAACAAAGTATACCCAAATGAAGATTTAAAGATTATGAACAAAACGCTTAAACTGTACAAATATATGCAAGTAGAATTTTTTTGCAAAGTCACACAGACACATGAATGCATGCATTCATACACGCAAGTGTTACCTTAAAACCACGTTGGCAAAATAGTAGTTACATGTGGGGCAAAGAATCATCTCCAGAATTCCTAAATGTTGTGGTGTCACCAAAGTAATTTTGCTCACAAGCTGTTGGCAGTGGGGTGTGCCTTCAAAGGATGAGGGGTGGCTGACTGAAGTTTGGAGATAATGGTGATAGATTCTGGATTCTCATTTAAGATTTCTCAGGTTGCAATAATTCCTTTACACACCCTCCGCTTGTGTTAAAGAGGTATTCCAATGGGTTTTCAACTTACAAACTTTGACGGTTTCTGAGAAAGAGACAGAGAGGTCAAATACTATCGTCACAGACAAACTATCCCTTGGGCTATTTGTGTTTAATCTAAAAGTTTTATTGCAACTTTAAACTGAGTCATGTGACTTCTTCTGAAAGCATTGTAGACTCTGTGGCTACAGGCAAGAACTTGTGTTCCTTTTAGATCCACCACTTATTTCTTGCTTCAGCCTATTTCGTTTGCTTTGCAAAGTGTTGTTTCCAAAAAGTCCTAGATATATCTATATGTTCAGTCACTGACATTCTTCAGATTTACATCTTTATGAAACCATTTAAAGTAATTTTCCTTTCTCTGTATGCAAAATTTGTCAGGGGTTGGCTATTCTCTATTGGCTCTTTTTGTGGTGGGATTATTACGATAAAATGTATGCCCAACCCACTTCCTTCCCACCCACCTTTGAACACACTAATATGGGAGCTGGACACCAAAGTTGACACACAAACATATGTAAAGAAGTAAATCTCATAAAAATTCTGCCTCCTTTGCAAAAGCTTCCAGTTCTTCACATTTAAATATCTAGTCTTGAAAGCTTCACCAGCTCAGACTGCCTCAATACCTTCAGAGTCCACCACCAAGAGTGGATTGGCAGCTGAACTGACAAAACTGGTCAAGGACTTAAGATCATTGCTGCACAATTGAATCTGCAAAAGCTGGTGAAGGAACCCAACTAGTGGTAAAAAATAATTGACATCAGAGTGGTGCTGGAAAAGCACAGCAGGTCAGGCAGCATCCGAGGAGCAGGAAAATCGACGTTTCGGGCAAAAGCATTCCTGATTTTCCTGCTCTTCGGATGCTGCCTGACCTGCTGTGCTTTTCCAGCACTACTCTGATCTAAACTCTGGTTTCCAGCATCTGCAGTCCTCACTTTTGCCTAGTGAAAAAGAATTGAACCCATCTGCACCAATCTACCTGCCATGGATATATCTTTTTAAGGACAGAATCAATAGAAGTGACCACTGCACAGTCCTCATGGAGTTGAAGTCTAATTTTTACATTGAGGATTCCATCTATTTTGTTGTGTGGCATGAATGGGATAGATTTTGAACACAGCTAGCAATTGAGAGCAGAATTGTACTGCAATTCATTTCTACCACTTCTTGGCCCTCAAATATCCCTCACTCAGCCATTAACATCAGGCCAGGGGATCAACCTGGTTCAGGAGACCATGCCAGAGCAGCACCAGGCATACCTAAAAATGAGCTGACAACCTGGTGAAGCTCCAAAGCAGGACTGAAACAGCAGAAGTAGTAAGTGATAAACCAAACAAAACAATTCCATACCTAATGGATCAGATCTAAATTCCTGCAGTCAAGGAGTAAACTTTGAATGTCATTTCCTGGTTTGCGGTGTTAGAAATGCAGCGCAGCTGAGGTTTAAATATTGGACCTATGGTGTCAATGCAGAAGGTTCCAGCAGCAGCCAGCAAATGGTTTGACTGCAGGAAGAGTGCTATTGAGCTCGGGTGCATAATTAATGAGGTTAGCAGCAAAAAGTTGCTTGAGAAAAACTGCCGTGACCTACAAATGGAAATCGTCCATGAAATTCACCAAAAATAACATCTAGCCAAACAATGGGAAGAATCAGCCCTTTAAATGTTTCTCTGCACAGATGCTACCTGATTTGTTTAGCTTTTCCAGCACGTTTTGTTCTTAATTTTGGATTTCCAGTAACCACAGCATATTACTTTTGTGCCATTTTATATCATCCTGTTGATTTCCACATTTTGCTCACCCTGCCATAATTTGTTCCATTTCAGCATACTTCAGTTTAACCCTGAGGCTGCTAGTAAGCTGATCGAGCTTGGTCTTTTGAATATTGTAAGTACTGACATCTAGTGAGGGTGACCAGAAATTTCCTCTAGCAGATAATGTGAAGCTTTTGGTTTCAATTCAAACTCCATTCCTTAGCTACTGACTCCATCCCTGACTATATTTTTAGACTAAATCAATCTGTTTGTGATGATGAGCTTTTGATCACATATTCACACTTTTACTGTGATTGCCTGTTTCCATCAAACCAGCATCACTTGACTTTCTGCATTCCTAGCTCATCTGCTGCTAAAACTCTCATCCATGTCTTTGCTGCCACCTGATTTGCCTACTCCAACATACTCCTATCTGGTCACTCACATTCAACCCCCTGTAAACATGAGGTTAACCAAAACTCTGCTTCCCATGTCTTGCTTCACACTAAGTTCCTTTCAACTCCTATGTTGTCTGAAATACATTGGTTGCCAGTCAAGCAAAATCTTGATATTAAAACTCTTGTTCTTATTTTCAAACCCCTCGATTATCTGTCTCCTCCCTATCTCTGCAATCTCTTCCACTTTGACTAACCTTTGAGATATCTGTGTTCCTCCATTTCTCATCTCTTGAACATCCTTAACTTTAACTGCTTCATATCAGTGGCCATACCTTTGGTTGCATAATCTCTGAAGTATGGAATTCCACCCCTATATCACCCGCCTTTCTACTTTAAAGCCATGATATATAGGAGCAGAATTAGGCCATTTTCTCCATCAAGTCTGCTCTACCACTTGATTATAGTAGACCTGTTTCTCAAGTCCATTCTCCTGCCTTCTCCCCGTAACTTTTGATCTCTTAATAATTAAGAACATATTTATTTCTGTCTTAATTGCACTCAATTACTTGGTCTACACAGCCTTCTGTGGCAATCTGTTCCACAGATTCATCAGCTTCTTGCTGAAGAAATTCCTCTCCATCTCAGTTCTAAAGGGTGACCCCTTCACTCTAAGATTGTGCCCTCGGGTCCTAGTCTCTCCGACTAGTGGAAACATCCTCTATACATCCATTCTATCCGGGCTTCTCATTATTCTATGACTTTCAATGAGATCCCCCTCATCCTTATAAATTCCATCAAGTACAAACCCAGAGTCCTCAAACGCTCCTCAAGCACTTCATCCCTAGGATTATTCTTGTGAACCTCCTCTGGAAATCCTTCAATGCTAGCACATCCTTTCTTAGATTCAAGGCCCAAAACTGCTCACAGCCTGATACAGCTTCAGCAGTACATCTCTGCTCTTGTAATCGAGACCTCTTGAAATGAAAGCTAACATTGCATTTACCTTCCCAACTGCCAAATGAACCTGCATGTTAACCTAAAGAGCATCCTGAACTTGGATTCCTAAGTCTCTTTGTACTTCAGATTTCCGAAGTCTTCCTCCATTTAGAAAATAGTCTTTCCCTCTGTTCTTCATCCAAATTGCATAACCTCAGAATTTTCTACATTGCCATTTCTTTTTGCATGATCTCCCTCACAAACTACAGGGTGAATTCTACTCTAGGTTCCTTTCACCTTAAGCTTCCTAATCAATCTACCTCATCATACATTACCAAACACCGATTTGCTTGTTCCGTAGTGGACTCTACCACAAGCTGCTCCAAAAATAATCTCATACACATTCCACAAATTCCTTTTCTTGGTTTCCCAGTCCACCTACATATTGATGACTGCATGATTATTGTAATATTGTCTTTCTTATATGTCTTTTATATTTCCTGATTTATTTTCTGCTCCACATCCTGACTACTGCTCGTATACATACCTCCCATCAGAGTTGATTATTCTTTGCAGTTTCTCAATTCTACCCACCCAGACTCTACATCTTCTGACTCTTTATTGCTTGTTATCGGTTCAATTTCATTTGTTACTAACAAGGCAACTCTGCCCCTTCTGCCATCTGCCTGTTCTTTTAATAGGACTTGAATATTTGGTTTCCAGCCCTAATTTCCTTGCAGCCACATCTGTGATGCCCACAACACTGTACCCACCTGTTTCAATTTGCACTACAACCTCACTTAACTTGTTTTGTATACTGCCCATACACAAGTACAGTACTCTCAGTCCTCATTGACCATTCCCTTTCTCAGTTGTTCCTGTAACTGCTGTGCTTGAAGTTAGATTCCACATGATTCCATACTCTCTGTCCTTTTACTTATTCTGGAAACATTCATAGCCTCTCCTGAGTCCTCCCCATTTTAACAATGTTAAAGTCCTGTGGCCTTGATTTACCATGAATTACACCATCAATTTGTCTACTGTATTCCAAATGCTTTGTACATTAAAAGCCTTTAAATTTGTTCTATTATTGCGTTTCTCTACACTTTTATGGTTTCTTGATACAATGTGACATTCACACACACTCTCCCTTCCTTTCATTTTCTGTTAACAATCAACCCCATGACTAAACAACTTTTCCTTTACCTTTGCTTTTATACTTTTTCATTCAACTGAATCCACCCCTCACTATTTCGTTTAAAGCCCTAGTTATATGATTTGCTAGAATTCTTATCGCAGCATGATTCAGTTGGAGTCCATTCCATCAGAACAGCTCCCTCCTTCCCCAGTACTGGCGCCATTCAAATCTGTTTCTCCTTAATCTTGGAGTCACATGTCATTAATTATGTTGACTGAGGTTGTAATCTGGAGATTATTACTGTTTTGTTCAGTTTTTTAATTTCGACTTTAGCTGCTCATTTTCCCTCAGCAGAAGCTTCTCCCTCTTTATACCAATATCATTGGTAGCTACATGGACCATGACAACTGGATATTTCCCTTCCCACTCCAAGTTCTTTTGCAGGCCAATTGAAGTATCCTGAACCTGAGCACTCTAATGATATTATCCCTGAGTACAAGTATGTTGCTTTTTTCTCCCTGCTCTTGAATGGCTTCCTGTTTGACAGTTCTCTGATCAGTTCTCTGATCAGTTTACTCATCCTCCCTCCACTGCTGCTCTCGACTACACAAGCAGCAAAAATCTCAAACCTGTCAGACAAGCTCAAGGGCTAATGCTCCTTCAGTATTACCTTCTGGCACCCTCTACCTGCTTCGCTTGTAGTCACATACCCCTGTACTGGAGAACTGACTGAATTTGAGGTAGTTAATCTAAAGGGTGTGACTGTCTCCTAAAACATAGCGTCCAGGTAACTCTTACCTTCCCCAATGTATTGCATGGTTCATCAACTCTAAGCTGAGGTTTCTCAAGCAACCATTACTTGCTATTTTCCACCTTTAATACTCACAAAATCTACCTAAACCGGTAGTGTAACCTAAACAAGTATATGCAGCTAAGTGTTAATGTTCCTCTGAAGTACCTTGGGACATTTTATTATATTGTTGGTTAGTCATTGAAATCATTATTTGGATTTATCTTCTGATCATCTCCATGTATTCTTTCATACTATTTAAATACAACACAGGATTATTTTTTGGTTTATTTGATATAAATACAACTAATTCCATTGTTAACATGAAGTACCTAATTCCTGAATTTTGTATCTTTCAGAAAGAAACAACTGAATCTAGTAATAATGAAAGATTGTCTGTGGCTATCATCGGTGGGCTGGTGGCAGGTTTCGTTATTTTGTTAGCCATCATGGTAACTGCTCTGATTTGCAGTCGAGCAAGGTATTTGCACAATCATCACACAGAACATCTGTGAAAACCACTATCTGTATTCCTAAGAAAAGGCTTAATTTATAGGCTCAGCAATACCTCAATGAGTTTATTGAATAAGTATTTGAGCAGGTTTCAGAATGGATCTCTACTTTTCACTGAATTACTAACACCAGCAATAATGGAATGAATTTTACACTTAGCTAATTTATGCGTCTCCAGTTGTATAGAAGTTCAAAACTTATATATACTCTTTGGATCCATTAGCTGTGGAACTGGTCTCATTACATGACAAACATTGACAATTTCCAATCCAAATTGATAATTGGGGTTCTAAGGTACAATTTGCATATTAGAAGGGATCCACCATCTGAAATGTGGTCATGCTATGGCATTCGGTTAAAAATGTTATTGACCTCTTAATTAGCACTGACAAGTAGTTAGGCTATCGTTATGTAGCAGTCAAAATATTACTAATGGCAAGTTATTAATGTTGGAGATCCATTTGCTCAGTTGGCTGGAAAACTTTTTGGGAGGCAAATTGACACCAACAGCACCGGTCCAATTCCCATATCAGCTGAGGGCCCCATGAAGGATTCTCCTTCACCTGAGGTATGGTAACACTTAGGTTCAACCATCACCAGTTGTCTCCCTCCATTGAGAGAGCAACGTATGACCTGGTAGGACTATGGTGAGTCTACCTTTTAAAATCAAGCAAAAGAAGTGAATATTGAGCACCAAAAAAATTGTAAAAATGTTTTATATTTGAGCCTTTTGAGGGAGTTAGTATATTGGTGGATATTGGAAAAGCACTTGATATTTGTATTTATTTATTTCCATTTTCAAAATGTTTTTCCAAAGTGTCAGACAAAAGACTCCTACTGTCCTCCAAAAATGTGAAAAACTGAAGTGTCAAAATCTGTTTTGGCCAGGGTGGCACGATGGCTTAGTGGTTAGCTCTGCTGCCTCACAGCACAGGGTCCTAGGTTCATTTCTGGCCTCAGGTGACTGTCTGTGTGGAGTTTGCACATTCTCCCTATGTCTGTGTGGGTTTCCTTCCACAGTCCAAAGATGGGCAGGTCAGGTGAATTGGCCATGCTAAATTGCCCATAGTGTTAGGTGCATTAGTGAGAGGGTTGGTGTGGACTTGTTGGGCTGAGGGGTCTGTTTCCACACTGTAGGGAATCTAGTCTAATCTCTTCTCCCCACTAGATTGGGCTGGCAAGAAAGTCACAGTGGTTTCTCTGTGCAGGTTTTTGACTGAAATGACATTATACAGCGTCACTTCATCTGAGCCTAAATTGTTTTTGTGACCCTTTTGGCTAATCAGAAGTTAAAATAAAAAGCTGTGTATCTTTTTGGGATATCACTGGGAGAAACTCCCTGATGATTTCAACTGCCTTCCCACACAATGAGCAGGGGGATTTACCATTAATAGTTCTATTCTTTGTATGACCTGGTTTTTCTGTTAGGATTTAGAAGTGTATATAGTGTTCCATACACATAATGAAATGTAAAATTACATTGCCATTTCTACTGCACAAAGCTACTTTAAAAATGATCATCTAGGAAATAGTAGGTGATAACTTCCTGACTCCCAACTGTGAAAATATGCTTCCAGACTGCTGTCTTCTGAGCACATACAGGCTGACACAGGTGCAATGTTAAAAGTGTCACTTTGTAGTGATTAATTATTATTCATATACTAACACCCAAGAAGACAGAACAATCTGTCAACAATAGTTAGGACTATGGTTGGATGATCTGAAGATATTCTGACTATAACATATACATGTATTCAAGTAGGTTACAGAAAGTAGACTCAATTCAGATTCCAAAATTTTCCTGATTACCCTTGAAATCCTGCACTCTGAGTTCCCTACATCTGGGCAGCTGGCCTATTTTCAGTAACAGTTGTCCCTTAATGAAATAATTCTTTTAAGAATAATTTCAATTCAAATCTATTTTGTAGAAGGTATTTGGCCATTGCATTGAATCTAATAGATATAAAATGTTTAAAATAGCACAGTTTTCATTTTATATCTCATGAGTTCTGAAAGTCTTCAGGACGATTTTTCCAAAGTCATTCATTGAATTCAGTATCTCACCCAACTGACTATTCTTCGCATAAAATCTTAGAGTACTTGCTTATAAGAGCATTACAGATCAGAACCTTAATGAGTCATTTACTTTTAGTATCTATCCAGAGTGAAAATAAGTTATTAACTCTTCATTCAGCCATCTAATTAACCTGAAATAACCTGAGGCTTTTGCATGGAGAATACATATGTTAGATAAATATATAACATTACATTTATTTACATTAAAAGATATTTACCAGTAATGGGTCCATTGTATTTTGATCTATTTGGAACCATTTTTCTTTTCTAAGCTCCATGGTATATCTTTGTGTCACATACAAATTTAAAAAAACAGTTCCCTTTCATCCAGGTGATTCATTAAAAATAGTGAAAAACAACATTAAACAAATTCTCTGTGGGCTTCCATATTGTCAATTCCTGAAACAAATCGCTGTTATTGATAATGCAGGGCGCAACCTTATTTAGTAGATTTTTGTATGACACTTTGGAAGAACATTTTGACAATAAACATAAGCAATGCAAATATCAAGTAGATTTCCAATATCCACCAATGTACTAACTACTTTCCCAGAAGGCATGCTGAGATCCGTTGATAATGACTACTTTGTCAAGGTGATTGTATAGTGCATCTCTAAAGAATGCTTTCTAGCAACTTGTTTACAACTAAAACCAAATTGTAATTTCCCTGTTCTGACTGATATAGGCACATAAAATTATAGAGTACATTGTTAATCTGTGGAATTGACTTCAGAGTAGATGCCATACAGCTGACAGTCTGGCTACCATTGAAGGTTCTTCAGTGAATATTATCAGGGTGGCAACCTGATCTGTTTTGAGGTCCTCTCTTCTAACAGACTATATCTGCATCCACTTTGAGACTTTCAATCTAAACAGCTTATGTTGTATTGTGGATAATTTAGCATCATCTCCTCCGTAAAGATGGTGCAAAATAACCATTTAATTCCTCATAAGATCATAGAAATCAATTCAAATCTTCCCTGAGTAATCCTTCAATAGCATAATACAATCCTTAATGGTGCTCTGAATCCCAAAAAAGACTTTTATGTTACTACCAAGATTTTAGTTATACTCCTCTCCAGTGTACTATAGACAGTTATGATAGCAGTTTCCATTGCCTTCAATTGGGTTTGATACCCACATCTGTTTTTGTGCTTATCCCAATTTGTCCACAGAAGGAGGCTATTTAGCTCATCTTGCCTGTGCCAAATATGACCTGTTAACCAGTTTTGTTTTGTATTACCAAGTGCCCTTTTAATACTAGGAATATACTTGGTCTTTTTCCTCAGAAAGTTATTATGAAGGCATTGCATTTTGCATTGTGTTGCTGTTACCACTGTTTGGTTGGATTATGCAATCAATTTTGTTTAACATTTTAAAAATCTTGTATTAATGATATGACATTTTTATCTCCACTATTTATTATCAATAGGGTTGCCTCTCAGTCACTTTCACTCAAAATTCAAGTACTACAATTTTTCCAGTGTGCCCTTCTCGTTCAAAATTAGCCTCCTGTCTCCTTTCTGCCTCACTTCTAGGGCTTAAGTATGTTCCTCATCCCTGACAGACCAAAACTGATAGTGACTACAGATCTGTTGACACTGCTTAAGATCCTGTTTTATACTGTTGCCACCCTGATAGTGTCCACTGGAGACCCTACAATGTATCTTTCACTCATAGAAGACAGAAATTGATATAATAATAACATGCATATGATCTCTGCTGCTCACATAAAAATAATCTTGTTTGAATGTTCACTCCACAGTTACAAACGAAAGATAAAATCAATAACTGCGATGAACACAGCTAAAACAATTACAAGTGATATACTGCAGAATGGGGCTGTTGTTCCTGGTACAAACAAATATACTTTGGAAGGGTGAGTAAAGAAAAACTTCAATAAAAATAACTTTTGCAACGGAAAGAGGAAATACTTATATTCTATCTAAAATTCAGAAGTCACCTCTTTTTGAATAATTTATACATTTTGAATGCTGCATTTTCTGAGAGTGTATAAATATTTGCGGGAACAATTGTGTATGTTACTTTTAACTAATATTCTCCCTCTTCCTCCCGTCAGGACTTAATGTAACAAACTCTATGTTTCCTCAGAAAGTTATTATGAAGGCATTCCATTTTGCACTGTGTTGCTATTACCCCTATTTAGTTGGATTATGCAATCAATTTTGTTTAACGTTTTAAAAATCTTGTATTAGTGATATGACAGTTTTATCTCCACTATTTATTATCAATAGGGTTGCCTCTCAGTCACTTTCACTCAAAATTCAAGTGCTACAATTTTTCTGGTTACTACTGTCAGGTGAGAGAGTAATGGGGAAGGTAGTGGCTTAATGGTAAAGTTATTGGTTTAGTAATCCAAATACCATCCACCAAGTGTTGGAATTTCAAGTTACTTAATAAGGTCAGAAATGTAAAAACCGGTTCTGATGATTGTCATAAAAATCCATCTGGTTCATTAATGTGTTTTAGGGAAGGAATCTGCCATCATATCCAGTCTGATCTATGTGTGGCTCCAGAATTAGCAAACATAGTTGACTTTTAAATAGCTTAAGAAGCCATTCCTTCCTTCACCTTGCCAGTGAGGCCCACATTCTATGAAAGAAAATAAATATATTCATATCAGAATTAGTGAAGAAGGTATTGAGGTAGATTTTCCAATCAAGCATATATAATGATCATAGTATGTAGGCAACACCTGATTTTGCAGCATTAGCTGAATGTTCAAAGTGTGAGTGAAATCCCTTCCCACAAAAAATAAAAGTCAGTTTATAGAATTAAATTAGTACATGCAATATTTATACTTGTATTTATTTGTAAAGATTTGGGAACTAATTGTTATATGCAAGTGTTCCTGAGGCCACAGAATGTTTTCATGAGATTCAAGTGATTGGTAACAGGATCAGCTTAGACCCAGTCTTTTCAATAAGTCACCATAGCAAGTATGAAATAAAAAGAGTTTTCATCATTGCAAGCTTTAATTGTGATTATATTAATTCCACATGAGTCAAAACAACCAGAGCTCTCAGCTGTGCAGTTAAAGGGACATAGCATTTGAATGATAGTGCATGATAACAAATACAATGATGGCATTTGTTTTGACAGGGCTTGAATATAAAAGCAGGGATGTACTTCTGAGGTTCTATAAGGCTCTAGTTGGTCACATTTGGCGTGTTATATGTAGTTATTGGCCCCATATCTCAGGAACGGTGTACTGGCCGCTGGAGTATGTTCACAGGAGATTCACAAGAATGGTGCCAGGAATGAAAAGCTCAACATATGAGGAGCATTTTAGGACTCTGGGTCTATACTCAATGGAGTTTAGAAGGATGAGGGGGATCAAATAGAAACTTACAGAATACTGAATGCCCTGGACAGAGTAGATGTTGTGAAGATGTTGCCATTGCTAGGGGAGACTAGGACCTGAGGACACAGTCTTAGAGCATAGGGAAGACCTTTCAGAACAGAGACAAGGAGAAACTTCTTGAATGATGAATCTATGGAATTCGTTGCCAGAGAAGGCTGTTGAGGCCAAGGTCATTAAGTGTATTTAAGACAGCGATAGATAGATTCTTGATTGTCAAGAGGACAAAGGGTTATGGGTGGAAAACGGGAGAATGGGGTTGGGAAACGTACCAGCCATGATTGAATGGTGGAGCAGACTCGATGGGCTGAATGGCCCATCTGCTATGGCTTATCATCATAGGAGAGCAAGATGGAGCCATGAAATGACCTCAGCAATTAGGGTTAAAGAGAATTCCACAGCATTCTTTAAAATAGTGATGGAAAAGGATAAACCAGATCTAAAAGTTGAAGTTCTAAATTGGAGAAAGGCCAATTTTGACGGTATTAGGCAAGAACTTTCAAAAGCTGATTGGGAGCAGATGTTCGCAGGAAAAGGGACAGCTGAAAAATGGGAAGCCTTCAGAAATGAGATAACAAGAATCCAGAGAAAATATATTCCTGTTAGGGTGAAAGGAAAGGCTGGTAGATATAGGGAATGCTGGATGACTAAAGAAATTGAGGGTTTGGTTAAGAAAAAGAAGGAAGCATATGTAAGGTATAGACAGGATAGATTGAGTGAATCCTTAGAAGAGTATAAAGGCAGTAGGAGTATCCTAAAGAGGGAAATCAGGCGGGCAAAAAGGGGACATGAGATAGCATTGGCAAATAGAATTAAGGAGAATCCAAAGGTTTTTTTCCAAATACATTAAGGACAAAAGGGTAACTAGGGAGAGAATAGGATCCCTCAAAGATTAGTGAGACGGCCTTTGTTTGGAGCCGCAGAAAATGGGGGAGATACTAAACCAGTATTGTGCAACAGTATTTACAGTGGAAAAGGATATGGAAGATATAGAATGTAGGGAAATAGATGGTGACATCTTGAAAAATGTCCAAATTACAGAGGAGGAAGTGCTGGATGTCTTGAGACGCATAAAGGTGGATAAATCCCCAGGACCTGATCAGGTATACCCTAAAACTCTGTAGGAAGCTAGGGAAGTGATTGCTGGGCCTCTTGCTGAGATATTTGTATCATCCATAGTCACAAGTGAGGTGCCGGAAGACAGGAGGTTGGCTAACGTGATGCCACTGTTTAAGAAGGGTGGTAAGGACAAGCCAGGGAACTATAGACCAGTGAGCCTGATGTCAGTGGTGGGAAAGCTGTTGGAGGGACTCCTGAGGGACAGGATGTACATGTATTTGGAAAGGCAAGGTCTGATTAGGGATAGTCACCATGGCTTTGTGCATGGGAAATCATGTCTCACAAACTTGATTGAGTTTTTTGAAGAAGTAACAAAGAAGATTGATGAGGGCAGAGCGGTAGATGTGATCTATATGGACTTCAGTAAGGTTCCCCATGGGAGACTGGTCAGCAAGGTTAGATCTCATGGAATACAGGGAGAACTAGACATTTGGATACAGAACTGGTTCAAAGGTAGAAGACAGAGGGTGGTGGTGGAGGGTTGTTTTTCAGACTGGAGGCCTGTGACCAGTGGAGTGCTACAAGGATCAGTGCTGGGTTCTCTACTTTTCATCATTTATGTGAATGATTTGGATGTGAGCATAAGAGGTATAGTTAGTAAGTTTGCAGATGTCACCAAAATTGGAGGTACAGTGGACAGCGAAGAAGGTTATCTCAGATTACAACAGGATTTTGATCAGATGGGCGAATGGGCTGAGAAGTGGCAGATGGAGTTTAATTCAGATAAATGCGAGGTGCTGCATTTTGTGAAAGCAAATCTTAGCAGGACTTGTACACTTAATGGTAAGGGAGTGTTGCTGAACAAAGAGACTTTGGAGTGAAGGTTCATAGCTCCTCGAAAGTGGAGTCGCAGGAGAGTGAAGAAGGTATTTGTTATACTTTTCTTTATTGGTCAGAGTATTGAGTACAGGATTTGGGAGGTCATGTTGCGGCTGTACAGGACAATGGTTAGGCCACTGTTGGAATATTGCGTGCAATTCTGGTTCTGAAGGCTCTGATGTTGCGAAACTTGAAAGGTTCAGAAAAGATTTACAAGCTTTAAAACCTAGCTAATAAACCTTCGCTAGACTCTCTCTATGGCAAGTGGAACCTCTCTTCAGTACGGAGACCAAAACTGCATGCAGTTATTCCAGGTATGGTCTCATCAATATCCTGTATCACTGCAGTAAGGATTTGGAGGATTTGAGCTACAAGAAGCGGCTGAATAGGCTGGGTTTTTTTCCCTGGAGCGTCGGAGGCTGAGGGGTGACCTAATAGAGGTTTACAAAATTATGAGGGGCATGGATAGGATAAAAAGACAAAGTCTCTTCCCTGGGGTGGGGGAGTCTAGAACTTGAGGGCATAGGTTTAGGGTGAGAGGGGAAAGACACAAAAGAGACCTAAGGGGCAACTTTTTCACGCAGAGGGTGGTACATGTATGGAATGAGCTGCCAGAGGAAGTGGTGGAGGCTGGTACAGTTGCAACATTTAAGAGGCATTTGGATGGGTATATGAATAGGAAGGGTTTGGGGTGATATGGGCCGGGTGCTGGCAGGTGGGATTAGACTGGGTTGGGATATCTGGTCGGCATGGACGGGCTGGACCGAAGGATCTGTTTCCATGCTGTACATCTCTATGACTCCATGGCTCTTTTGGGATAAAGATTGGACGAGACTAGGATTGGCTACAAGTCTCTTATTACCCTATTACTTATCAGTATTCACTAGATTTTAAGTTTATAAATCAAATATTGACTTGTTTTATGTGTCCAAATTCACATGTCATCATTCATAAGATGCTTGATCATGCTTTATGACATAAAGGCAATAATTTTAAACTGGACATTGGTATTTTGTGTTAAAATTAATCATGCAATATTAACAGTCTATATCATCAGTCACACACTGGCAAACAAATGAGCAGAATTTCATCGTGTTACCCAGTCTATTGAAAATGTAAAACTGAGTTCAAGTCGAGAAAACCGCATTACATTTGACATAAGAAATTTTGGAAACATTTCTTAATATTTAAAGTTTAACATTGAATCCCAGGAAAGTTAAGAACAGGATGTGGTTTTTCAGACCCTTGGCAGTTTCCCATTTAATTAATCCTGGAGGAATGCTATCTTGCTTTTACTGTATCAGTTGAATATGGCAGAAATGATGAATAAAGCTACTCTATTAATTAGCTTATGGTTAAACTCTCATTTCCTGCCTCTGTTCCATATTCCTTAATGACCTTACTTAAGAAAAATCTATTGGTATCAGTCTTGAAAACTCTAGTTGTCTCAATATCCATGGTCTCTTGGGAGAGAGAGTTCCAAATTTCTGCTCTGTTTTAAGTTCATCCTGATATGGTTATCAGTGGTTTATATCTAAATTTGAGTTGTCATTTTACAGAGAAACACAGAAACTAGGAACCAGGGTAGGCCATTCAGCTCTTCAGGTCTGATTCGCCATTCAAAATGATTGTGACTGATCCTTTACCTCAATGCCATATTTCCACTTTCTCTAAACACCCCATGATGCCTTTAATATCTAAAAACATATTAATATCTTTCTTGAATATACTTAGTGACCCACCGTCCACAGCCTTCTGTGGTAGAGAATTCCACAGGTTGTCCACCCACTGAGTGAAGAAATCCCAGTCCTAAATGGCCTATCCCATGTTCTGAGACGATGACGTTTGATTTTAGTCTCACCAACCTGTAGAAAAATCCTTCATGCATTTAGTCTGTCTAATCCTGTTAGCGTTTTATGTACTTCAATCATTCTTCAAAACTTGATTGAATATAGGCTAAGTCAAACCAATCCCTCCTCATACAAGTCCTGCCATCCTTTGTATCAGCCTAATAAACCTTCGCTAGACTCTCTCTCTATGGCAAGTGGAACCTCTCTTTAGTAGGGAGACCAAAACTGCATGCAGTTGTTCCAGGTATGGTCTCACCAGTATCCTGTATCACTGCAGTAAGACCTCATTGTTTCTGAACTCAAACCAATTGTGTTTGATTCCCGCATGAGAGGAAATAGATTCTCTGTAATTACCCAATAAAATAGTTTTATCATCTTAATGTCCTAAACTCAAGGGAATAAAATTCAGTTTTTGCAACCTTCCCTCATAACTTAATTCTAAAATTCAGTGACAATGTAATGAATCTATGCTGCACCAATTTCATGTCAGCTTATTCATCAAGGAGTTCAGTGGCCAAGTCTTCAAATGAGCCTTCAAATTAAAAGGATTAAGTATCACAGTTTTAGTAAAGCTCCTGTGAGCAATTTTGCCAACAGAAGGAATTTGTGGGGGAAGAGGAACAGGAATGTTTTTGTGGATGATTAATGGCAAAACAGAGATCTGGAAGAAATGAAGCCAGTAGACCCAATTTTGTATTGCAATTTCATGCATTTTATTTTGCTTTCATCTTTCTAGTGCTAATCCAGTGTGGAATACCGTTTTTGACACTCCCATAGATCTTGGTTTTGAAGATACAAATTCAGACCGTGCAAGGTAAAATAGAAAGTCACAGCTTGTACAATTATTAGGAAACTAAAAAGAAACCTAAACTTTTAGCTGTTACTTAGCCAGGAACTAGTTTAGGTCAGTGAGAACAGGCATAACAAGCTGAGCAGGACTTGATGCAGTTAGGACATGGCAGAAGAGTTTTGAATGTGTTCATGTTTATGAAGGTAGAACATGGGGTGCTGGCTAATTGTGCATCGGAATAGTCTAGTCTAGGCGTAACTAAAGCATTTATCAGCAGGTTATGAGTTGAAACAGGAGCAGAATTGTATGATGTTGTGAACTTGGATAATGACAGTCTTAGGCTTTGCCTCAATGTGTTTCTCCAATTTACTGAACCCTTTCTGCCCTACTGTATCCCCCATTCCACCATTGCCATCTAACTTGATACAGGGCTAGCTTTTAGGCTTCCTGATGATGATGGGCTAACATGAAATGTTATGTCCATGAGATTAAGTTCACTCTGCTGCCCATGTCCTTAATCATATCAAATTCTATCTACCTAGTTTTTTTTAGCATCTTAAGCTTGCTGTGGTATAGTCATAAGGCACTGTCCTCAAAATGGACCAGGCATTCCATTAAAGTCAACTCACAATATACATATGATTTCCAGAGGAGTGGAATAGTCTTTGATTTTTTTAGATGCAGTGTTTATTATATAGCAGTTATGAAGTAGGAAGGAGATTTCTTGACTCTCTTAGGATGTATAATTCTTTATCACAGTGCAGTTTCATTGAACACATTCTGCAGCTTAAGATAAAAATTATATGCAAGTTATTGTGCAAATCTGCATTTTGATACAATCAGTATTTGCATTATGTGTCTCTGAATTTTGGATCTCTATTTTATTTTCTAACATTACAGGCTGTTCCAAATTCAGTATTTTTGGTATTGATTTTTATCTGTTTTTATTTGGAACAACCCGAAAAAGCTGCTGAATTTAATAGGAAGTGTACAATGGAAGGAAAACTGTGTTAATTCTTAATGCATCAAAATCATGAACACTCCTGTGAGATCTTGAGGCATAACCATTCAGTAAGACTGAATTTATATTTCCTGTAGTGTTAATTCTTTGGATAAGAATATGGTCAATGCAGTAGAAGAAACATGTGCAAAGAAACCAAATACATTAGAGGTAAGTTAACCATGTCATCAATGCTCAAAATGTGTTATATAAACATGTGTATATTTGACATTTGGAAGAGAAAAATGAAAAAAGTGCAGTAAAATCGTGTCTCATGATATTAAAATCTGACTACTTTTTAATTTTGTATCAATGAAAAGGTTGCTCTGTTTTAATAATAATCTGATTAAAGATTTATATGTATACGTATTACTGCCATTGCAACACAGAAACCATGTTAATCTTTTGATTCTCAGAGAACAGAGTGACACAATAGATTTCTGCTTTGTCCTTTCACTGTTAGACCTTGTTCACACAGCTCCATTATCTGTTGTGTACAAGGGTATTACTTACATATACTTCAGAAGTTGCTGTAAAGTGTTTTTGGACAACCTGAGGTCATAAAGAGCATTGTATAAAGCCTGACATTTTCTTTTCTTGCATGGGGAATAATTGGTTTGTATCCATTGAACACTTCGTGAAGGTAGGCCTACAATGTAAAATTGCCTCAATTTTAGACTAAATTATCTATGTCACCTCTTGAAATCACAAGGCTGGATGTTATAAATAAAGAAAATGACATCTGTTTTTTAAAGATTGGTGTTAAAGAATGTTATGAAGCAGAACAGCAGACATGCCGAGTTTGTATGTAATGTATTCTACACAGGCTGTAAGAATGCTTGAGGCTGACCTGCAAGGTTAAATCTCGTGTAGTTGAGATGGGGGAATGGTGCAGATTCTCTGCCACTATATAACATTTGGGAGTGAGCCTGCTTGCCCTAAAGGTATTGGATCTTTAATTGGGTTACAGTGGGCTTTGCACTCCATCCAAGAGGAGGTCACTCCTTGCAGTGCTACCAAACAATCAAATGACCGACTGTTCTCTTGTCACAGCAGCACCATTGAGAGTGATGATTAGATTAGATTCCTTACAGTGTGGAAACAGCCCTTCGGCCCAACCATTCCACACCGACCCTCCGAAGAGTAACCCACTCAGAACCATTTCCTTCCTAACAGTAACACTAGTGGGCAATTTAGTATGGCCCATTCACCTGACCTGCACATCTTTGGATTGTGGGAGGAAACCGGAGCACCTGGAGAAAACCCAAGCAAACACTGGAGAATGTGCAAACTCCACACAGACAGTCACCCGAGGCTGGAATCGAACCTGGGACCCTGGTGCTGTGAGGCAGCAGTGCTAACCAGTGAGCCACCATGTCACCCTAATGATAGCTGGCTGAAGTACAGTAAGTTTCCTGAAGAAAATGTAAAGGGTGTTAAGGAGCCAGGGTAGACAGGGCAGGCATAAGGGATAAATGTGCAATGGTGGAAATCTTGCGGGGAGGTGGCACCCTCGGGCACAGTTTCCCGAAGCAGAAGGAATTCCCCTACATCTTGACAACATTTTCACCATTTGTGCCAGGGCACAGTGAAATGTCTCAGGAGCAGTGGGAGAAGGCCCTTAACTGGTCATGAATTAACCAATTAAAAGCATCAAATACACCCATGGACAAGCAATCTGCCTGATGCCCGCTCTTCCATTGATAAAAAGCCTGTCAGGTCAGGTAGGTGACAGGCATGTTCTACTGCCTTTGTGCCAACTTTATCCTCTTTTCCCTGACTGCCATCCCATCTCTGGGGGAGGTGAGAGGGCATAAAGTTGAGTCTGTGATGTCTGAAATAGGGAAGCGTTCCATGATATGGTGCAAATATTTTGAACATTGGACATAGAAATTAATCAAAAGTAACAAAATGTGAAGAGTATAAATATTTTTGCATTGAAATGTGTACGTTTAATGCGGCACATTTAGTGAAATTTCACTTCAGGTTGTACCAAAGGTCTATGAAGGCTCAGATAAAATAACACTTCCTCTGGTCTTGTGGAAGCTGCTAAGAAAAGGCAGGGACTCAGATGTACCAGATTCCTGTTGATTTCAAGAGCAAGTTTCATGGGAGATTTCTCTCCACAAGGCCCAGCATGTATTTTCATTCACAAACAGAAATTGCTGGAAAAGCTCAGCAGGTGTGGCAACATCTGTGGAGAGAAATCAAAGTTAACATTTCAAATTCAGTGACCCTTCCTCAGAACCCCATCAATTACAGATGTCTTCAAACTACACTATGCAAGTGCATGATTTGTGTAATTGCTCCTTGAAGGATCTCTTGTTGATCGGAAGTGGTTTCCAGTATTGGGACAGAAACAAAAACACTGCCTTTGCCCAGTCCAGGTTTGGTCACAACCTTTTTCCAATTGTCTTTGGCATTTAGGAGTTGATTGAACATGGAAGGCAATGCGGGTCATATTTTGCACAGTGAATCTCAGGCTCAGCCTGGTAATCAAGGACCCTCCCTGAACCTCCATGTCCCTTGCTTCCTTATAGAGCCTGGACAGTCCATCACTACTGATCCTGTAAATGTTCCCACATACCATCTGGAATTACATTTGCAACTCTCATCATTATCCCCTGGGGTCTGCCCTTACAGTTTAAGTGATAGCCATAAAGTGCTGCACAGTCACCCTGTTGAGGCTGTGGGGTTGTGATCGGTGATGACTAGGCCCCACATGACTGCATGCCCTCCCCTTCTCTGTCAAGTCCTCCCCTTTATACGTCAAATTTCTCTTTTTCATCAGCCTTGTCTCTGTGCATCCAACATTGCTGACGTCAATCCTCAGCATTGGGTTCTCACACTTCTCTACCAAGCAGTGTCCCCTAATAACCTTAAGGGCTGATGGACAGCCCTGACTGATGACTGACCAGAGACCTGACTGATCTCTATGCAGCTCCCCTGCGTGATTTCTGTGAATTTCCTGATTGTTTGCTGGCTTTGATACACTTTTCAGAATGTATAGGGCTGAACCTCTTGACTCTGACCGTCTAAAGCAGCTGACTGTGTTCAAGCTCCTCAACAGAGATTAGATGATGCCCTTGACAATGAACTATGGCCCCCTGACTGATGACAGCCTCCTTTGACTTGACTGAGGATTACTCCCCTCAAACTTTGAGACATGGCCATTTGGTTTATTGACTGTCAGTGCATATGAAAGGTGTGAGACTGACATAGCATGTTGCTGTACAGCAGCATATCAACCTTCTTGTCTAAAGACTGATGGAAACCATGACAACTAAGCAGCATGCCAAGACAAAAGTACTGTAAGCCTTTAAGCTGTAGATAAGGGGGCAGAGCAAGGTAGGGATGCTGAAAGCAGGCACAAATGAATGAGAACTAAGAAAGCAAGTAAGCAGACCTGAAATGCACCCTGTTTGAACCTATGAGGTGGAAGCTTGACCCTGTACTCAGTGTCCTTGTAGCTGCATTCCGACACAAGGTGTCGATGTGCTTCAAAGGGCAACATTGAAGTGTAGAACTATACCATAAATGGATTGGAGATGTGCTAAGCTGAAATGACTGTTTAATGTCTATTTGATGCCGAGGTCTGTGAATATGATCAATGGTGTTCACAGCCCATGGAATGTTGGTGCCTGCTGTCCAAATGGGATTCTGGAGGAGCATGTGG
The DNA here is from genome assembly GCF_037043375.1 of Chiloscyllium plagiosum. Taxonomy (NCBI): domain Eukaryota; kingdom Metazoa; phylum Chordata; class Chondrichthyes; order Orectolobiformes; family Hemiscylliidae; genus Chiloscyllium; species Chiloscyllium plagiosum. Next base: position 51,959,274 of record NW_028270154.1, on the reverse strand, counting down.
CAAGCCAGAATAATCAGACAATGGCTTTGACTTTCACCGTCTAGTTTCCATGAGGTGGTGGGACATTGAACATTGCATATTAATGAGGCTAGATTAGGTCCAAACTTGTCCTGCTGTTCAACATTTAATTGGAAATGTGACTCTTTGCTTTAAATGGTGAGAAGCTCCTCATTAGCCTCATGAAAGGTGATACAGCTAGACTGAGCAATTTTACTTTCCTGACTTACAGGGGCCTACCATAACGGTGGAGACCAATCATAAGGTAGGTCTGCAGATAGAGAAGCTGTTCCCACACATGAAACATTCAAGATCAAGAGGGCACAGAATTGGTAGAAGAAACAAAAGAAGAAAATGTTTTCAGACAACAAATGATTGGGGTCTGAAATACATTACCTGGGAAAGTGGTGGAAACAGGTTCAATTGAAAAGCTGAAAAGGAAATTAAACTGTTATTAAAAAGGGAAAATCTGTAGTGTTTTGTGGAGAGGATTGGAGGATGGCACTGTTATGGATCAGGCCAGACCCCTCAAAACATTTCAAGAAGGTAGCCCAGACCCTAACTTTGCGAGTTGTTTTGAGAAGGTGTAAAGTGGATGTTCCAGAGTGATGCAGCTGGTCAAAGCCCCTCGGTTTCAAATAAAACAGAACTTATTTACAGAGCACTGAATGAAACACAAACAAAAGAGATCAAAATACAGAATAACTTAATCTATCTGAAAACCCATCAGACTATCCTGACTTAATGATGCTGCTCCAAATGCCTGCAACTGTTCCCATAAACACTCCCTTTTCAAAAAGGTAAAAGCAGACACAGGTTCTTACAGGAGAGAGAGATGGCAGAGAGGTTTAGCACAGAACATCCTTCCACTGTAGCTGTCCATTTGGATTGCCCAGCTTAAACTGAGCAGCAGCTCTGAACAGGCAGACTGCTAAAACCAAAACAAACCAAACCAGAGTAAAGCTGAGCTGGAAGAACTGGCCACTTCCCTTTCATTGTACAAGTTTTTTTTTAAAAAGCTTAAAAGCTTCTTAAAGTAGATAAACCCAGACATTTCAGAACCTGTGTCTTTATGATCCCTCTGAAAAAAACAAAGCAGCATCATCACAGCATTAATTGGATTGTTCTGTCATAGAGATATTGCAGACATGAAGTTGTAAAGGTTCTGTAATGCCAATTGAAATGAGGTGTACTAGCTTACAAATTTGTGCATCTAGTCCCTCTGGGAGCAACCAGGTAAGATAAGTATCCAAGATCAGAAAGAACAGGGACGGCAGTTAAGATATTTTGAAGTGCCACCTAAACCCTCCAGCCCACTTCCTGAAGGCAACATGAGATGGATAATTCAAGTAGCCTTGCCAGTAAACCCTGCATTCCTGTGAACAATTGAAAAAGTAAGATGAATTACGTAGCACATCAAAAAGAAATTTCTGACAGAGGTACAGCATATTACACAAAGGCTAATAATTCTTAAAACAAATAAAGCATTGAAGATTTTATTTTAGCCAGCTACCAAAAATGTAAGGATTGCATATTTTCTCCACCTTCTTGATTTAAATATTTACATTTTCTTTCTTGCTTAAGATGACCGAGAAGACAATTGACAATTATTCAACTGGTGAAAAGGCCAAACCTCTGAGTGCTGCACTAGTTGACCATGATAACAATAAAGAAAAAGAATCAGGGACATCTGGAGCTGGACTTCACATTTCTCATATAAAAAACATTGATATCTGAGCATTATATTTGGATGTCTTTGACTATTCATTCAGTTTTTAAATTTAAAAATCTGCATTTAAAACCTTTAATGTAAGCAAAATGGAATCTATTAATAATGTTTAATGTTGCCTGGTAAGCACTTTCCCAATATAACGTGCTCATGTGAAGATTTATTCCAACTAACAGAATGCTTTCATGACTATTTATTTTGCATTTGATTTTGTTTGTTGGCCGTTATATTTTTAAAACCAAAGTTAGCATGTTTTGTTTCATGCTTTTCATTACCCTATTGACAGCACTGATAAAACCTGTACACTACTTAGGAATGAAAGGAACAATATTCCATACGTGACAGCTGTTAGCAGTAACACAGCCAGTAATGGGATGATGCTATTGGTCTTTGGTATAATTAAATGCCTTTTAAAAAAAAATCTCAATCATCCATCCATTTTCTATTTAGAAAGATCCTTCAAAGAATCTTCCTGCATTGTATTGTGTTTAACTATCTGTCTGGTGCTATATATACTTTTATCAAGGAGCTAAATTGATTTAATAAGGATCTATTTATGGAAAAATATAAATTTGCAAAATTTTCAATGTTTAATGTCCTTTCAGCATCAATTTGAATAAAAAGTGGTGACCTCAAAGAATAGCAATGAGGAAAGATGAATAATTACCTATGGTATTAGGAGTTATGTGGAACTTGCTAACTGCTGAAGAAGGGTTATCTGGTGTGAGGACTAAAATATGGACTGAAGGGTGGGTAAGTTAGTTCATCTGCCTATTGAAAGAAATATACTTGGGTAAAGAGGGAGCTAATATGACAAGAGGGCAGTTCCTTGGCATTGAGAAATGCATATTCTTATCACTATGTTTGCACATTATTTCCTGAGAATAGGTAAGAAATTGATACTATAACAAATTCAAAAATGGTAGAGAAACAGAATCTTTGGAATGAAAGGACATCAACACTATATCATTAGGAAGGTTGCATAAACTGACAATTGAATCTGAAATTAAAAGAGAGTTCAGCAGATAGCCAAGAAACTGGTCCGAGAAGTTTGACAATCTATCATTACAACAGAAGAGCAAAGATTTCAAGTTGTTTTGCTAAAAGAAATCGGTTGGAACATATTTGCAAGTAGTTTTAGCTCTGAAGCTGTTAAATGTAGCAAATATGTTTGTCATAAGTGATGTAATGCAGAACATATGTTTTTTAAATGAAGGTTGCGTAAATAAAATTGTGTATTTCTTCTCAAAAAAGAAAGAATAGCATTTTGTAGTGTTAACTTTGCAAATTATGCCATTTGAAAATCTGATGCTTTGTATATGATTATATGAAATGTTCATAAACTACAATGAATCATTTTCTGTTTGCTATCAATGGTTTTATTTTTCAGCTTTTAATTCACTACAAGAGTCTAATAACCAATAGTAAAAATTAGGATTGATCCTGGTAATATTTGATGGGTGGGTTGGAGCTGGTGGTGTTGTCCATTCTAACACTGTTGTTGTGCATTGGACATACACTAATTGTTGGAGAGAACACAGTAGCTTGCAGGCCACTGTGATTGACGTAAAACATGTGAGTTCCAAACAGGTATAAAGTGGAGCCAGTGGATGTATTGCGTGTAAATCCAGAAAATTACAGTTTTAATGTCATCTTTAAAGACTTTAAGTCATGGTGGAGGAGGTATAAAAGAGGAAGGATACCACCAGGACCGCCAGAGCAGGGAGGATGGAGGCCACAATGACAATTGTTGTTGGATACCCCAGACACAGGAGGAGATCACCATGGAGACCAGATAGGAGCCACCTCAGAGCATGGCTCCAGTGCTGAAAACACAAAATTACCCATTTGACTCAAGTGGTTATGGCAAGTTCCTTTTCACAATTCTGTACCTTACCTTTACCAATGTTCTAACCTTAAGACACTGCATCCCAATTTAACTATAAACTGACACACATTCCAAACTATCGCGTTCTTCACAGGCCGTACACACCACTGCCACCACTAAAGGTGAGCTAACTACTGTAATTGAAGACATCACCTTGGCAACTTCAGAGATTTTATAGTACAAACAGTCCTCTAAGTTTTTTTTTATTCTTTTCATTTATTAATTGAAATATGCTCTCTTCCTTCACTGGTTCTAATGCACTTGGTTTTATGTTTGGATTTCCATTCTTTTTCAGGTTTACTTAGGTTTGTTTTAGCATTCAGTGCAGAGCAAATATTTGCTTCTCTATTTCCGGGCCCTCCTTCAATTGTGTAGATGAGTTGAAGTATTCTATGTACTGTGCTGGATGATTTATAATTCTTTACTTTGTTCCTATCCCTCGCTTTGCTTCAGTGCATTAGCTTCCATTCCTTTGTCTCTACTTCCGAATATCTCACTTCAGTACCTTATCACATAATTCTAATTAGTCTGTCTCAACTCTCTAATTTGCAGTCCACTTGAAGTTGTCTATTTGAAATATTTCCTTGTTTGCAAGTTTTAGAAGGAAACATTAATCAAACAACAGTGGTCACGATGTACAATTGCCCAGCACCAGTTCCTGTTGAAGCAGGCAGTCTGAAAACTGTGTGTTGCCTCCTCATTGAATTGATTTCAGCATATAGCCCATAGTGGAAAGAACCACTAAGAGGGACCCAATAGTGTATATGGCCAGCATGTTTTTCAGGTATCTCAGGTTTTCCCTCGAGATATTAGTCCGGGAGGTGAAAGAGTGGAGAGAAACAATATTTCCAGAGGGTACCAAGAGTCCCTGAAAGCAAATCTGACCAGGGAATAAAAGTAGGTGGCCACAGAGGGCAATTTCCTAAGTCAAGCTCCAATGACCTGGCAGCAAAAAACTAAAATAACTTCACTTGAGTAGTCAAGATCATTTAAAGCAACTGCACTTAATATCTGCTGTCTGTTGTCTCACCAACATACTCAATTAATCTCACACTTATCACTAACCAAGCATCAGTTTCATGCAATCTGTACTCATTGTTGTGGTCCTGTTCGCCGAACTGGGAATTTGTGTTGCAGACATTTCGTCTCCTGTCTAGGTGACATCCTCAGTGCTTGGGAGCCTCCTGTGAAGCGCTTCTATGTTGTTTCCTCCGGCATTTATAATGGTTTGTCTCTGCCGCTTCTGGTTGTCAGTTCCAGTGGCTGCAGTGGTCGGTATATTGGGTCAAGGTCGATGTGTTTGTTAATAGAATCTGTGGATGAGTGCCATGCCTCTAGGAATTCCCTGGCTGTTCTCTGTTTGGCTTGCCCGATAATAGTAGTGTTGTCCCAGTCGAACTCATGTTGCTTGTCATCTGTGTGTGTGGCTACTAAGGATAGCAAGTCGTGTCATTTTCGTGGCTAGTTGGTGTTCATGGATACGGATCGTTAGCTGTCTTCCTGTTTGTCCTATGTAGTGTTTTGTGCAGTCCTTGCGTGGGATTTTGTACACTACATTGGTTTTGCTCATGCTGGGTATCAGGTCCTTTGTCCTGGTGAGTTGTTGTCTGAGAGTGGCTGTTGGTTTATGTGCTGTTATGAGCCCTAGTGGTCGTAGTAGTCTGGCTGTCAGTTCAGAAATGTTCTTGATGTATGGTAACGTGGCTAGTCCTTTGGGTTGTGGCATGTCCCCATTCCGTTGTCTTTCCCTTAGGCATCTGTTGATGAAATTGCAGCGGTATCCGTTTTTGGCGAATACATTGTAGAGGTGTTCTTCTTCCTCTTTTTGCAGTTCTGGTGTGCTGCAGTGTGTTGTGGCCCTTTTGAACAGTGTCTTGATGCAACTTCTTTTGTGTGTGTTGGGGTTGTTGCTTTCGTAGTTCAGGACTTGGTCTGTGTGTGTGGCTTTCCTGTATACCTTTGTGGTGAATTCTCCGTTCGGTGTTCTCTGTACCATCACGTCTAGGAATGGGAATTGGTTGTCCTTTTCTTCCTCTCTAGTGAATCGGATTCCTGTGAGTGTGGCGTTGATGATCTGGTGTGTGTTTTCTATTTCTGTGTTTTTAATGATTACAAAGGTGTCATCTACATATCTGACCCAGAGTTTGGGTTGAATTTGCAGTAAGACTGTTCGTTCTAATCTTTGCATTATAGCTTCTGCTATGAGTCCAGAGATGGGTGGGCCCATGGGTGTGCCGTTGATTTGTTCATATATTTGGTTGTTGAATGTGAAGTGTGTTGTGAGGCACAGGTCCAGTAGTTTGAGTATGCAGTCTTGTTGATAGGTTCCCTGTCTTGTTGTCTGTTCTGTATGTCCAGCAGGTTGGCTATTGTTTCTCTGGCTAAGGTTTTGTCGATAGAGTGTACAAAATCCCATGAAAGGACTGCACAAAACACTACATAGGACAAACAGGAAGATAGCTAATGATCCGTATCCATGAACACCAACTAGCCACGAAATGACACGACTAGCTATCCTTAGTAGCCACACACACAGATGACAAGCAACATGAGTTCGACTGGGACAACACTACTATTATCGGACAAGCCAAACAGAGAACAGCCAGGGAATTCCTAGAGGCATGGCACTCATCCACAGATTCTATCAACAAACACATCGGCCTGGACCCAATATACCGGCCACTGCAGCGGACAGCTAGAACTGACAACCGGAAGTGGCAGAGATAAACCATTATAAATGCCGGAGGAAACAACACAGAAGCACTTCACAGGAGGCTCCCAAGCACTGAGGATGTCACCTAGACAGGGGACAAAACTTCTGCAACACAAATTCCCAGCTCAGCGAACAGAACCACAACAACGAGCAGCCGAGCTACAAATTTTCTCACAAACTTTGAATCCGTACTCATGCCTAATATTCCTGATAATCCACCACATCCGCACATGTTCCCAGCATCATACATTGCTCTTGTTGCTTTCAATGTCAGTGGTTATTCAGTTGTGGCTGTATATTGCCAAAACTTGTGTATGCACATGTACTGCCATTTATTCCCATCTCCATAAGGCTATAAGAAATGGGAACAAGGTAGTCTCTTCGGCCCCTTCAGCCTGCTTCACCATTCAATAGGATTATAGTTGATCCAATATTCCTCATGCCCACTTTGCTGCATTTTCCCTGTAACCCTTGATTCTCCTTGAGGAGACAGTAGAGGGGAAGTGATGGCATAGTGGTTTTGTACTGGACTAGTAATCCACAAAGCCAGGTAAAGCTCTATGTTCACATACCATCATGGCAGATGCTGAAATTTTAATTTAAAGAAAAGTACAGAATTAAAATCAAATGATTACTAGCGAGTTTTGAGAAGATTTATAGCTCAGGTTGAGGTTCTGGATGTAAGTTTGCTTGCTGAGCTGCAAGGTTCATTTTCAGATGTTTTGTCACCATACTAGGTAACATCATCAGTGAGCCTCCGGTGAAGTACTGGTGTTAGTGACCCACTTTCTATTTATTTGTTCAGGTTCCCTTGGGTTGGTGATGTCAGTTCCTGTGGTGATGTCATTTCTGGTTCTTTTTCTCAGAGGATGGCAAATGGGGTCCAAGTTGATGCATTTGTTGATAGAGTTCCGGTTGGAATGTCATGTTTCCAGGAATTCTCGTGCATGTCTCTGTTTGGCTTGTCCTAGGTGGGATGTACTGCCCCAATCGAAGCGGTATCCTTCTTCATCTGTATGTAAGGATACTAGTGACAGTGGGTCATGTCTTTTTGTGGCTATTTGATGATCATACTCCAAATATATACCAAACACCATCAACTTCATCAGCAAGGACAACATCGTCAAGTTAGTGGACCTATGCCTTACCACCCACTTCACTTTCAATAACAAAACATACAGACAAATCAACAGAACACCCAGGGGTCTCCAATATCAGGATTCTTAGCAGAGGCAGTAATGCAGAGACTCGAACAAACAGTTCTGCCAACTATCCAACCAAACTTTGGGTCCACTACGTGGATGACACCTTTGTCATCACTAAATGAAACAAATTAGAAGAAACCTCCGAGACCATCAATAATATCCTTATTGGCATAAGATTCACCAAAGAGGACGAAAACAGCATCAAAGTGCCATTCCTAGATGTCACAGTAGAGCGAACAGCCATACAGACAACAAGCAAAGCTAATGTCATTTACAAAATACCTTGCAAGAACTGGAACAAACACTACATTGGACAAATAGGCAGAAAACTAGTCACCAGAATACATGACTATCAACTAGCCACAAAAAGACATGACTCACTCTGACTCGTATCCTCACATACAGATGAAGAGGGATGCCACTTCGACTGGGCCAACACATCCATCCTAGGACAAGTCAAACAGACATGCAAGAGAATTCCTCAAAATATAGCATTCCAGCCAGAACTCTATCAACATACACATCATCTTGGACCCTATTTACCACTCTCTGAAAAAAAGAACAGGAAATAACATCACCACAGGAAATGACATCACCAACCCAAACAAACCTAAACACATAAATAGAAAGTGGGTCACTAACACGAGTGCTTCACTGGAGGCTCACTGATGATGTTAACTAGTATGGTGGCGAAACATCTGAAAATGAACCTTGCAGCTTTGCGAGTAAATGTACATTCAAATGATTACTTTTTAACCCTTATGATTGTCTTTAAAAAGTCCTTGTGGTTCACTAAAGTCCTTTAGGGAATGAAATTTGCCATCCTTACCTTGTCCAGCCAATGTATGTCTCAAGACACACAGCAGTATATTTGACCCTTAAGTTCCCTTTGAAGTGGCCTAGCAAGCTACTCGTTTGTATCATCCCACTGAAAAATGTCAAAAAGGGAATGAAACCAGATACTTTGTGGACCTGAGTACCGGAAACAAGATTGAGAAACTCAGCCCGATAAATTCTGCAAAGCCAGCCTTATCAACATGTGGGAACTAGTGCCAAAATGGGGAGAGCTATCTCACAGGCTAGTCAAGCAGTAGCCTGACATAGCCATACCGGCAGAATCGCACCATACACAAAACATCCCAGACAACACTGTCATCATCCTTCAATGGATGGATTGACACAGCAATGGTATACAATGAGGATAAAATTGCACTGCAATCCTCAACACTGATTCTGAATACATGATGTAGCATGATGGCATCAGGTCAAACATAGCAAAGGAAATCCCCTATGGGTTGCCACTCAATTCCCCACCTACCTCAGCTGATGATTTGATATTGCTTCATGTTGAACACTATTGGAGGGAACATTGAAAATGGCAAAATTGCAGAATGTACCCTGGATGGTGTAATTCAATATCCTTTGGTTTGGCATTACCACTACTGATAGGACTGATGAAGATTTAAAGAGCATTGCTGCTAGACTGGCAGATCATGAAGGAACCAATATGAGGGAAAAATATTCTTGATATCAATCTGCCTACTGTACATGCATCTGTCCATGACAGTATTGGTAGGAGTACCAATCAAAGTCAAAGTTCTGTCCTCACACTGAGGACATCTTCCTTTGTGTTGTGGCACATGATCACTTTGCGAAGTGGAGTATATTTTAATCAGATTGTTACAGAAATCTTGTTGGAGAGAGAAGCTGAACTTCTTTAAGGTGGGCATGCCTAGAAGAGATGTGGCAGTGAGTTAAATACAAATAAAAACCGAAAGAAATGCAGATGCTTTAAATCAGAAACAAAAACATAAATTGCTGCAAAAGCTCAGCAGGTCTGGCAGCATCTGTGAAGAGAAATCACAATTAACATTTCGGGTGCGGTGACTCTTTCTCAGATTCTAGCAATAGTACTGAAGAGTTTGCTACATTGCCAAGTTGTTCCAGTACAGCTGGCATTTATCTGACAATGTGGAAAATTGTTGAGCTATTCCCTGCATTCAAAATACAGGACAAATTCAATCTGGCCAGTTTCCACTCCAGCAATCGATTCTCGATCATCAGCCCCCTAAGAGATGGAAGTTGTCATGATTATCATCTATCATATTATGAAGTATAACTTGATTAGCAATAATCTGCTTGTTGAGACTCAGATTGGATTCTGCCAGGAACACTCAGCTCTTGACTTCATTATGCCTCTGATTTAAACAGGAATAAATCTGAACTCCAGAAGAGTCATGTGGCATGGAAACAGATGCTTTTATCCAACCAGTCCATGTTGACCATAATCCCAAACTAAATTAGTCTTACATGCCTGAACTTTGCCCATATTCCTCCAAACAGTTCTTAGTCATACACTTATCTAAATGTTGTTTAAGCTTTGTAACTGTACCCACACCCACCATCATTCCACAAACCACTCTCTGTGTAAAAACATTGCACCTCATGTTCTTCTTTAAATCTTTCTCCTCTCGCCTTAAACATCCTCCCCTTGTCTTGAAACCCCTCACTCCAGGAAAAAGATAAAAGAGAAACGACATTGACTGCCCTTGACATCAAGGCTGCATTTGTCACAAAGGAAGATGGTTCTGGTTGTTTGAGGTCAGTCATCTCATCTCCAGGACATCCTGACTCTGATTGCTCTAAGAGGCTGACTGACAGTGTCCAAGTCCATCGACTGGTATTGGAGATTGCCCTTGACTTATTGTGCCAGGACCCCTGAACAAAGGCTATCTTTCTTGACTTCACTGAGGACTGTTGACAATCATGAGCTTGATGCATGTCCCTGACTGCTTGGTGTCCATGGAGGAGTTTTAAAATGATTGTTTCTGGTGCAGCCTGAGACACAGTACTGAAGTATACTTAAGTGGATCAAAGCTGTGCCATGGGTCTTCTCAGATGCTGGCACATGTTAGATGCAGTATCTGTTGATATGGTGTGCATCTGGCAGTTCCCATGGAGTGTGTCCTGAGGTGCCTGCTGTTCAATATGGAGCAAGCGATGAGCTGCAGTATCCTTGAAGATTAGCTTGTTTGGTGTATTTGACAAGAGTAGGAAGCTAAATGTTAATAGAGTCATAGAGTCATAGAGATGTACAGCATAGAAACAGATCCTTCGGTCCAACCCGTCCATGCCGACCAGATATCCTAACCCAATCTAGTCCCACCTGCCAGCACCCGGCCCATATCCCTCCAAACCCTTCCTATTCATATACCCATCCAAATGCCTCTTAAATGTTGCAATTGTACCAGCCTCCACCACATCCTCTGGCAGCTCATCCCAGACACATAGCACCCTCTGCGTGAAAAAGTTGCCCCTTAGGTCTCTTTTATATCTTTCCCCTCTCATCCTAAACCTATGCCCTCTAGTTCTGGACTCCCCAACCACAGGGAAAAGACTTTGCCTATTTATCCTATCCATGCCCCTCATAATTTTGTAAACCTCTAAAAGGTCACCCCTTAGCCTTCGACACTCCAGGGGAAACAGCCCCCGCCTGTTCAGCCTCTCCCATTGCGGACATTAAAAAGGTGATTAAGCTACAATCCACTTAATTGGCAGCTCACTGTTACCCAATGAGAAATTTGCCTTGGCACTCAGCAAATGCATAAACAGCACAATGAAGCATTCCCAGGGACAAGATGGCCCTTGGCAATCTTCTTGCATGATTCTGCCACATATCTCGCCATAGTCCAGGTCTCTCCAGCCCCTATAAGATTCCATCCAAAGTTAACACTCTCAGATAGGATTGGAAAGTAATGTAGGCTCCGTTTATTAAACATCTGTGACAAGTTTGCTCATCAAACAGTTTATTAAAGAGATCAGTACATGTAATTACAGAAAAACACATGTAACCTCTTCCAATGACACACTGAAATCTGGTCTCCTCATGGCTGCTTGTTATGAGAGCTCTGGTTCATGAGGATTCACAGTCCAAAAAGCAATACCACAATAGTTTATATTTCAGGATTTTAGTCAAGACTATGGTTTGTAACAGGTAGAAGAATTGTGCTTTAACTTTGGTATTGGGATACGATCTCAGAGTCAGTAGAGTCAGAAGAGTCACAGAGATGTACAAACAGACCCTTCAGTCCAGCTCGTCCATGCTGACCAGATATCCTAAATTAACCCAGTCCCATTTGCCAGCACTTGACCCATATCCCTCTAAATTCTTCCTATTCATGTACCCTCCAGATAACCTTTAAATGTTGTAATTGTACTAGCCTCCACCACTTCCTTTGTCAGTTCATGCCATACACGCACCAAGCTTTGCAGGAAAACATTGCCTCTTAGTTCTCTTTTAAATCTTTCTACTCTCACCTTAAACCTATACCCTCTAGTTCTGGACTCCACCAATCCAGGGAAAAGACCTTGTCTATTTACCCTATCCATGCTCCTCATGATTTTATAAACCTCTATGGGATCATCCCTCAGCCTCCGATGCTCCAGGGAAAACAGCCCCAGTCAATTCAGCGTCTCCCTATAGCTCAAACCCTCCAACCCTGGCAACATCCTTGTAAATCTTTTCTGAACCCTTTCAAGTCTCACAACATTTTTCTTATAGGAAGGAGACCAGAATTGCACAAACATTCCAAACATGGCCTAACCAATGCCCTGTACAGCCGCAACATGACCTCCCAGCTTCTATATTCAATGCTCTGACCAATGAAGGAAAGCATATTAAACACCTTCTTCACTATCCCACCTGCGACTCCACTTTCAAGGTATTATGAATCTGTACTCCAAGGTCCCTTGGTTCAGCAACACTCCCCAGGACCTTACCACAAAATGTATAAGTCCTGATTTGCCTTTCCAAAATGCAGCACCTCACAGTAGCTGGAATATTTTAGCTCACCTGGAGATTTTTTAGAATGGTGTGTAGAGGAACTTTATTGGATGGGAGGCAGAAAGTCAGTTTCCTGATGATAGATTAACCTTTTGATTAATAAGTCCTCAGGAGTGTTCAGGTGAGTTGGATTTCCCAACCTTTATGACTCGGGATCCTGTTTCGCATTGATTAGCATGCCGTGAACATTCATTAACACTTCAATCCATGAGAATAATGTTAATAGTGTGATTTTGTTAGCTAAAAGTGAGAAACATATCTGTCTGCAAACCTAATGACACATATGAGGCATGGATCTCTCTGGTTAGACTTTCTCCTCCAAGCTTCAGTGTGTTGAACAGCAAAGCCATTCTTTTGTGAAAATGGTGACAATGTTAGGGGTGAATTCATGACCAGACCAACAAGCCTTCCCAGGTGAGGCAGCCACTCCTTTGATGTCCTTAAAACATCCAAGACCACCTCCTTGTAAATCCAAAATGTTTTCAAAATCCCCTCAAGAGCAATCAAGAAGGTACTGCCACTCACAGTGCACTGAAAACTTAAAAAAAAACTGCACCTCACCAAGAAGTTAGATAGTTGGACCTTTAAATATTGCTGGTGGGAATCTCTTGTGTCTGTTCAGCTGGGAGTGTTTGCGAGGGTGTATTGACAGAACCCGCGGAGACCTAAGCGATAGATGATGTTTCATACCTGATTTTGTGTTTTTGATGTCACAACCTGTTCATTTTGCATGCTTCTAGTGGACATATGGTATGCCTGCACGAGCACTGTGATGCTACAAAGCCCATTTTCATGGCCTTGATGCTTTTCTTCCCTTTTTCAGTCGGTCATTGAAAGTCAGTGTCAGTAATAGTGTCTGTGAAACTATCATTGATTGCCTTTCTTTCGTGGTTTGGCCTACAAATTACCCCAAATCTGCAACAATGTGGTTGACTCTAACTCCTATCTGAAATGGCCGAGCAAGCCAACCAGTTCGAGGGGATCTAGAGAGGCTCAACAAGTGGTATCCTTGTCAACAACACTGTAACAACAATAGCTAGAATAAAGACCAGTCAATCATTCTCTATCTATGTTGCAGGTTTTTTTTTCTTACATTACCCACAGCTTAGAAGTTTGGATTGCCGAGTGCTTTAAAACATATGAAAGTCAGAGTCTTTCTTCCATATTCTCACCATGTTTTCATTAGTCTCCACTCTGATCAAAATGTTGCAGCTATTTATAGTTGGTTTGCTGTTGTGCTGCAAATATTAGATGCAAAATTCAATCAACCATTACTTGCACTTGTGAACCGCATTAAAGATATATAAATACACAATATAAATGACACAATGCTTCGCAAAGGTAAAAAGAAAAATTGGACACTGAACATGTGTGGGTATTCTTAACATAAACTGAAAGATGCAGGCTACAAGGAAGATTTTGAAGAGAAGTCTGAAGTAACAAACCAGCTAAGAAGTTAGCAACAATGCTAAAGAAATTTGAAAGTCAGATTTTTCATAATTTCCTAACATGTGACAGTGGGTTTGGCTGGAAACAAGATTTATGGAGATTTATGGAGAGAGAGCAAGCTAACATATCAAGTCTGGATGCTTCTTCATCAGAGCTGACACTTCATGTTAGCTTGCTTGCTCTCTATGGATGCTGCCTGATCCCCTGTGATTTCAGGCATTTTTTGTTTTCAGTATAAATTCTAGCATTTGCAGTAATTTGCTCCTTTATCCTGTAACCGAGTCAAAATACAACATGTCATTAATTATGTTTTGGAAAACATAATGAAAACTTATGAATGGATAATGATTTTTTTCATGATTTGGAGGTGCCGGTGTTGGACTGGGGTGTACAAAGTTAAAAATCACACAACACCAGGTTATAGTCCAACAGGTTTAATTGGAAGCACACTAGCTTTCGGAGCGACGTTCCTTCATCAGGTGATTGTGGAGGGCTCGATCGTAACACAGAATTTAAAGCAAAAATTTGCAATGTGATGTAACTGAAATTATACATTGAAAAATTGATTGTCTGTTAAGCCTTTCATCTGTTAGAATACAGTGATAGTTTCATTTCTTTCATGTGTAAATCACAAAACTTTTTTTAACAAGTTGCATTCTCAGGTTAGCTGTTAACAATGGTGATAGCTAGACAATATGTTGAAGGTGTTAGCCCCCTGTGTTCTCTGTCTATGACCTGATGTTTAGATTGATTCTAATCTAAAAAGTGAGATAACAGAGTTTTACATAAATTCATGCAGTTTTTGAGTTCAGAGTTCTACATGAATGTATGCAGTTTTTGAGAAAAGTGCAATGTACCGGCCACTACAGCGGACAGCTGAAACTGACAACCGGAAGCAGCAGGGACAGGCCACTATAAATGCCGGAGGAAACACCACAGAAGCGCTTCACAGGAGGCTCCCAAGCACTGAGGATGTCACCTGGACAGGGGACGAAACGTTTGCAACAAAAATTTCCAGCTCGGCGAACAGAACCACAACAAAGTGCAATGTAACTCTGCAAGTACAAATTCACCCCACAAAATATATGTGTGCATGTGGGTCTTTGTCTGTCTGTGTGTGTGTGTCTGTCTGGAGTTGGGAGTTGTGAGTGTGAGAAAGTGTGTGTGTGTGTGTAGTGAGTGCAGAGTGTCTTAAGTCTGTGAGGGGGTGCATGTGTAAGTGTGGGAGTGTGTGTATCTATAAGGGTGTGTGTGGGTGTTTGTGTGCGTGTCTGTGTGTACCTGTGTCCGTGTGTATGTGATAGTATGTGTGTGTGTAGAAATATCTGTGTGTGTGTGTGTAGTGCAATAGTGATCACCCAAAATGTGACATGAACTCAATCTTAGCTATCAGCCTCTGCTCGGCCACTTTCCTCTGCTGCCTGTCCTGAAGTCCACCTTAGAGGATGGTCACCCGAAGGTCCGAGACTGAATGTCCTGGACCACTGAAGTGTTCCCCAACTGGGAGGGAACCCTCCTGTCTGTTGATTGTTGTACGTCACGGTGGACGCTGCAAGACGTGTCAGATTGTGGACATCGATACCACTATTATGCGTGGGAACACCTCCCACCTTGTACATGGCAGGTACTCATGTGACTCAGCCAACGTTGTCTATCTTATATGTTGCAGGCAAGGATGCCCGGAGGCATGGTACATTGGGGAAACCGAGCAAAGGCTCAAAAACTGCATACATTCATGTAGAACTCTAAGCTCAAAAACTGCATGAATTTATGTAAAACTCTGTTATCTCACTTTTTAGATTAGAATCAATCTAAACATCAGGTCATAGACAGAGAACACAGGGGGCTAACACCTTCAACATATTGTCTAGCTATCACCATTGTTAACAGCTAACCCGAGAATGCAACTTTTAAAAAAAGGTTTTGTGATTTACACATGAAAGAAGTGAAACTATCACTGTATTCTAACAGATGAAAGGCTTAACAGACAATCAATTTTTCAATGTATAATTTCAGTTACATCACATTGCAAATTTTTGCTTTAAATTCTGTGTTACGATCGAGCCCTCCACTGTCATCTGATGAAGGAGCGTCGCTCTGAAAGCTAGTGTGCTTCCAATTAAACCTGTGAGACTATAACCTGATGTTGTGTGATTTTTGATTTTTTTCAATTCTTTTAACAAAATGTTAAGGTCCTGGGGAGTGTTGTTGAAGAAAGAGACCTTGGAGTTCGTGCCTGATAGTAGAGTCGCAGGCAAGTGTTTAGTATGCTTGCCTTTATTGGTCAGTGCATTGAGTACAGGAGTTGGGAGGTCATGCTACAGCTGTACAGGACATTGGTTAGGCCACTTTTGGAATACTGCATACAATTCTGATCTCTCTGCCACAGGAAGAATGTAGTGAAACTTGAAAGGGTTCAGAAAAAATTTACAAGGATGTTGCCAGGGTTGGAGGGTTTGAGCTGTAGGGAGAGGCTGAATAGGTTGGGGCTATTATCCCTGGAGCATCAGAGGCTGAAGGGTCACCGTATAGAGCTTTATAAAATAAAAAGGGGCATAAGTAGGGTGAACAGCCAAGGTTTTTTTCCCTGAGGTGGCAGAGTCCAGAGCTAGAGGGCATAGGTTTAAAATGAGGGGGAAAGATTTAGAAGGGACCTAAGGGTAAACATTTTCATGCAGAGGGTGGTGTGTTTATGGAACGAGCTGCTAGAGGAAGTGGTGAAGGCTGGTATACTTACAACATTTAAAAGTCTTCTGGAGAGTTACATGAATAGGAAAGATTTAGGGGGATATGGACGAAATGCTGGCAATTGGGACTATATTAGTTTAGGAAAGATAGTTGGCATGAACAAAGGTCTGTTTCCATGCTGTACAGCTGTATGACTCTGTGACATTTTATGGTCATTTGGGGGTTAATTTGTTGTACACAAAGAATGGCCATAACAGTGCTGCAGCTTGGTTCAGGAGACATGAGGGACCATGAGGAAAGGATGGTATGGTTTGATGGAGTGTCATAACCTGGCACAGTATGATCACCATCATCCCAGTGTCCTAGAAAAACCATGCAGCTTGCCTCAATGACTGCCGCCTGGTTGTCTCTGACTTCCATAATTATGAAGTGCTTTGAGAGGTTAGTTATGGCTCACATCATTTCCAGCCTATCAAATTGTTTTGAACCTTAACAATTTGCCTCGTGACACAACAGGTCCACAGTTGACGCCATCTCCCTGGCCCTACATTTATACCTAGAACATCTGGATAACAAGGATACTTAAGTCAGGCCCTTATTTATTAACTTCAGTTCTGCCTTCAAACTAGAATTCCAAAAAATCATTTCCAAACTCCAAGACCCATATCTTCTCTCCCCCCCCCCGACCCCCATAACTGGATCCATAACTTCCTGACCTATAGACCTATACAATCAGTAAGAATAGGTAACAACACCTCCTCTATGATAATCCTTAACACTTATGCCCTGCAATATTGCGTACTCATCCCCTTGCTGTACTCCTTGTACACATACAACTGTGTGGCCAAATAACACACCAACTCCATTTATGCATTTGCTGACAATATCACCGTTCTAGGTCGGATGTCAAACAACAACGAGACAGAGGACAGGAAAGAGATTGAATGCTTAGTGGCATTGGTGTAAAGACCCAATCTCTCCATGTATGACAATGACATGAAGGACCTGATCATTAACTTCAGGAAACAGAGTGGAAGGAACCGCCCTCCCTGTGTCTGTGGTGCTGAGGTGGAGATGGCGCAGAGCTTCAAGCTCTTGCAAGTAATGATCATCAACAATTTGTCCTGGTTCACCTATGTCAATGCAATGGTGAAGAAAGCACAAGAATGATTCTACTTCCTCAGGAGGCTAAGGAGGTTCAGCATTTTCATAAAGACTATTACCAATTTGTATAGATGCATCATAGGAAGCATCTGATATGATATGGCAACTGCTTTTCCCAAAACCGCAAGAAACTACAGAGAGTCATGAACGCAGCCTGGTTCATCATATAAACCAGCCTTCCATCCATTGAGCCTATTTATACTTCCCTCTGCCTCAGGAAAGCAACAACATAATCAAAGACCCCTCACAGCCCAGTTATACTCTCTTTCATTCTCTTCCATCAGGCAGAAGATATAAAAGCTTGAATACATGTACAACCAGATTCAAGAACAGCTTCTTCCCTGCTGTTATCGGACTTTTAAACAGATCTCTCAAATGTTAATATTGATCTCTCTCTCTTTACACCTTCTCTGCAGCTGTTATGGTGTATTCTGTACTCCATTCTCCTCTCAAATGCATTTTGTTTGTTATGATCTGCCTATTGAGGACACAAAAACAACACTTTTCACTGTATCTCAATACATGTGACAACATTAAATCAAATGAAGTTAAAGACCCATTCAGAGTGGATGTATGAAAATAACTTGGCATGAGAGGATTTGCGAGTAAGTAGAGGGGCATAGCTTGGCATAAAGGACATAAGTGGCCTTGAATTGTGGATATGGGGCATCGCCTTGCAAGGGTGCCAGAGTTGAAAGGGCATGGAGAGTGTATAGGTGATGACAGGGTGTGAAAGTTCAAAGGCCTTATGCTTTTCAATATAGCTGGGAAGAGGTCCCACAGAAGTGAGCTGGCTTGTTAAACAGCTGCCTCAATACCCGGTAGCTTCATTGGCCACCTCCATTGTACATACCGTTGTCATAAGATAATTATTTCATATCAGCATCTAAAAGTTTGTTACTTTCAATTCTTGTACCATCGATAGTTCAACAGCATCAGGAATATTCTCTGAAGCTTAAACCTAGCACATGGAGTTCTATTTTCAAAAAAGATGACAAATCATAGGCATGAATCCAGTTTATTATCTGATATTCAATATTGGAAAGATGCAAGAAGGATTCATGGAAGATGGATTTTAGGATCATCAGGAACAGAAAGAGTCAATTAGAAATTTACAAAATGGCTTCTGGTAAGATTTAATAGTGTTTGAAAAGATCAACAGTATATTACATGAGGATAGTCCAGTAAAAATATTTTATGTGGACTTTTAGAAACCCTTTGGTAAGTTACTTCACAGGATGGATTCTTGTGGTATTAGGAGAAATTTAAAGTGCTGGATTACGAATGAGTTCCCACCCAAACCGCTTACAAAAGGGTTTCATAATTGAATGTGTTTCAGTTAGGAGACGTGTTACTGACTGTATCCTTCAAGGATCAATAATAGCCCCATTACTCTTCACAGTCTTAATGGCATGGACAGCGGTGTCAAGAATATGGAAAGCACATGGATATTTATAGATGACATTAAAATTTGTGCAAGCGTTTAGAATGGAAATAAATCCAAAAGGATCTAGATGTACTTGACTACTGGACAACACAATGGTATTTAAATTAGTTACACGTAGTATCATGCATGTCTGTCAGGCTAATATAGAAAATACATTTCATTTGCAAGGAACAATAATGACAGTGAAAATGATCTAGCTCTTATTGTGCACAGATAACTGAAAGTTTACAATGATAAACTTAACAAGATATTATGGAAACATTGAATATAAATTGAAGGACACCTTATTGACATTGCATGCTCACTGGGAAGGTCGTGTGTGTGCATGGTTTAGATCTTCCGACATGTTGGGTGATAAAGTAAACTGGAAAAGGATCCAAAACAGAGCTACAAATATGCTTTCTAATTTAAAGAATCTCAGAAATGTAAATACCTCCAACACCATGCTTTATTTACTTTACTGTAGCATAAACTCAGTGGTCACTTGTTAGAGGCTGTTATGATAGTTTTTTTTAAGATGAGTAGCAGCACTGACTCTCTCTTCATTCCCAGTGGTCCAAACATAAATTTGATTCTTTAACCCAATTCCAATATGGCCAGTTAGATTAAATTACTTACAGTGTGAAAACAGGCCCTTCGGCCCAACTAGTCCACACTGACCCTCCGAAGAGCAACCCACCCATACCCATTCCCCTACATTTACCCCTCCACCTAACACTATGGGCAATTTAGCATGGCCAATTCACCTAACCTGCACATTATTGGACTGTGAGAGGAAACCGGAGCACCTGCAGGAAACCCACGCAGACACGGGGAGAATGTGCAAACTCCACACAGTTGCCCAAGGCGGGAATTGAACCTAGATCTCTGGCACTGTGAGGCAGCAGTGCTAGCCACCGTGCCACCCCAGTTGTATGCTTTATCTATTCAAATTAGAAAAAAAATCCATCAGTCAGATTCCTTACTAAACAAAAAAGTATTGATTCTTTATGATACAAACCTTATTCAATGAAAATACAAAACTGGAAACACACACTCACACACACACACTCACACACACACACACACATTACATAAAGAGAGAAATGGATGTTCATTTTCATACAGACAAACCACCGACATGTGCAGGTATCTCTGGGGTCTTAATGGATGTGTGGAAGAAAAGTAGTTCTGACAGATTTTCCATATGTTCTTCAAGAGGAAAATCAGGTTTCACACTGGACTCACAAAAACAGGTGCTTTTAAAAGGCACTAAGCTGAATTGGGAGCCTCTCTTTAGCCATTTTGCTCTCAATTGGAAATCAAGCAATCTCCAATTGCATGCAAAACACTGTTCAAACAGAAATGAGCTCTCTAGTAATGATTAGACTCAAACAGGTACAGCATCTCCCAATTCTCAACTTATAAATTTATCCAGGATGTAACTGGTGTCATTTTCTCCAGATGCCAGCTGTTCATACGCTGTCCCAGTGACAAAGAGAATCAAACGACATAGGATTCACCACCATTACTGGCATCCGCTTGATTAATGTGTTGTAGACTGCACTCACATTACTCTGACATCGACTAACATCAACCTGTAGAATTCAACAATACAAGAGGCTTCAACTCCATCACTTCTCAGATTATTTGTGACCATCAATGCCAGATGTTAGTAGGTTGCACGAGATATCCTCTAAGTTGTCATGACACACAGGGCCATACACACAATGGCTGCTCGAAGTCAATGGGTATCCTATCCAAACATGAAAGGTAATATCTTTATGAAGCCGTCAGACTAATGCAGAATGAAGATGCAACACGCTCATGCATCTACTAGGAACATCTGCTTAATGCAAAGGACATGTGAATCTTGTTGTTTTTGCAGTGCTTAGATCTTTCTGTGGCTGAATAAACATTTAGTTACCAACCTGATTTTGTGTTGTATATCTGTGAATGATCTCACTTTAAAACATCTACAAGTTACTCTCTGGACAATTTTTCTTGCAATGAGACAAAAGACAGAATTGAGTATGACGGGAGCGAATGGAACATCCATTGTTGGTGATGCAAGAGAGGTGTTACCAGTGAATGATTGGGAAGCAGAGAAGGCAGGAAGGGTTAGTAGCTTGGAAGGTTCAAATGGGTGAATACCATTGAGTGGACGTGATGCGTGCAATACTGAGTTGTAGTCCATGAAACTTAGTGAGACGAATGTGAGACAAAGTTAAAGTGAATGGTGGCCTCTGAGTGTGAGATAATAGAGAGAAAATGATGATGTCCATGCAAAGTGCAGTAGCTCATTCTTCCTTGCTGCCGTGCATTCCATTAACCACAGCTGTGACCAAGTCCACTCAGTCCAGTCTGGCTGTGTATGGTGGCAAGGTCTGTTTTGACAATCGGTACTCTACTATGCCACCACCAGCACCTCCAAGTCACTGTCAGCAAAGCAGGGTGCCAGCTTCTCTTTTGGGATCATATCTTTAGTGATGATGATTGAGTATCACTGTGTGGGGGCAGTTACTGGTTGCTTTCTCTAAGGTGGTATGCAGCTGAGCTTTAAATAAAGCACCAGCAGCATGAATGTGGTAAAGTTCTGCAGTGATAAGTACTTCAGCTTTTCTCACCATGTGATTCCACAAGCAGGTTGCTGTTGACCCTGGATCCATAATTCATGAGATGAAGAGTTGAAGGTTGTTAGAAAAGTCACCATGACCCACAGTGGACAGTGTACCATGAAACTCTCTCAACAAAATACTTCAAAGTCAAAATGGAAAATTCAACCCTTGGGTTTCAAATAGGTAACTAATTGAAACAAGTATTCCATTGTCCAAAATGGCCTTGTTCAAAACAAAATAAAACATTTGGGTATCCATAGATCTTGAAACAAATAATTGTTTCCACGATTCTTCAAAACACAAGTCCTTAAAATGCAAGGTCGACAAAATAATTAAAGACTGTAATGTGTTTTCTCATTGATAACTTATTCCAATTTAACAGACTTTGCAAGAGTAGGAATGTACAATATGTTAAGTAGCTCTTCTTTGGCTAGAAATGTGTGAGCCTCTGGAATAAATTTCAAGCTGGTGTGGTAGGTGCTAATCCACTGTATGTCATTAAGAGGAAAATGGATTGGATTTAGAATCAAGGATCCAACAGCATAGAGACAGGCCCTTTGGCCCAAACTGGTACATGCTGACCAAAATGTTAGTCCATGGACTTTTAACCTAGTTCCCTGGACTTGGTCCATATCCTTCTAATTAGAACATAGAACATAGAACAATACAGCACAGAACAGGCCCTTCGGCCCACGATGTTGTGCCTAACATTTGTCCTAGCTTAAGGACCCATCCATGTACCTATCCAATTGCCGCTTAAAGGTCACCAAAGATTCTGACTCTACCACTCCCACAGGCAGCGCATTCCATGCCCCCACCACTCTCTGAGTAAAGAACCCACCCCTGACATCTCCCCTATACCTTCCACCCTTCACCTTAAATTTATGTCCCCTTGTAACACTCTGTTGTACCCGGGGAAAAAGTTTCTGACTGTCTACTCTATTTATTCCTATGATCATCTTATAAACCTCTATCAAGTCGCCCCTCATCCTTCGCCGTTCCAATGAGAAAAGGCCTAGCACTCTCAACCTATGCTCGTACGACCTATTCTCCATCCTGGTAAATCTTCTCTGCACCCTCTCCAAAGCTTCCACATCTTTCCTGAAGTGAGGCGACCAGAACTGCACACAGTACTCCAAATGTGGCCTAACCAAAGTCCTGTACAGTTGCAACATCACTTCACAACTCTTGAATTCAATCCCTCTGCTAATGAACGCGAATACACCATAGGCCTTCTTACAAGCTCTATCCACCTGGGTGGCAACTTTCAAAGATCTATGAACATAGAACCCAAGATCCCTCTGTTCCTCCACCTCACTAAGAACCCTATCGTTAACCCTGTATTCCGCATTCTTATTTGTCTTTCCAAAATGGACAACCTCACACTTGGCAGGGTTGAACTCCATCTGCCACTCCTCAGCCCAGCTCTGCATCATATCTAAGTCCCTTTGCAGCCGACAACAGCCCTCCTCACTATCCACAACTCCACCAATCTTCGTATCATCTGCAAATTTACTGACCCACCCTTCGACTCCCTCATCCAAGTCATTAATAAAAATTACGAACAGCAGAGGACCCAGAACTGATCCCTGCGGAACTTCACTTGTAACTGGGCTCCAGGCTGAATATTTACCATCTACCACCACTCTCTGACTTCGACCGGTTAGCCAGTTTTCTATCCAATTGGCCAAATTTCCCTCTATCCCATGCCTCCTGACTTTCCGCATAAGCCTACCATGGGGAACCTTATCAAATGCCTTACTAAAATCCATGTATACTACATCCACTGCTCTACCCTCATCCACATGCTTGGTCACCTCCTCAAAGAATTCAATCAGACTTGTAAGGCAAGACCTACCCTTCACAAATCCGTGCTGGCTGTCCCTAATCAAGCAGTGCCTTTCCAGATACTCATAAATCGTATCCCTCAGTACCCTTTCCATTACTTTACCTACCACCGAAGTTAGACTAACTGGCCTGTAATTCCCAGGGTTATCCTTATTCCCTTTTTTGAACAGGGGCACAACATTCGCCACTCTCCAGTCCCCTGGTACCACCCCCGTTGACAGTGAAGATGAAAAGATCATTGCCAACGGTACTGCAATTTCCTCTCTTGCTTCCCACATAATCCTCGGATATATCCCATCAGGCCCGGGGGACTTGTCTATCCTCAAGTTGTTCAAAATGTCCAACACATCTTCCTTCCTAACATGTATCTCCTCTAGCTTACCAGTCCGTTTCACACTCTCCTCTTCAACAATACGGTCCCTCCCATTTGTAAATACTGAAGAAAAGTACTCATTCAAGACCTCTCCTATCTCTTCCGACTCAATACACAGTCTCCCACTACTGTCCTTGATTGGACCTACCCTCGTTCTCGTCATTCTCATGTTTCTCACATACGCATAAAATGCCTTTGGGTTATCCTTGATCCTATCCACCAAAGATTTTTCATGCCCTCTCTTGGCTCTCCTAGTCCCTTTCTTCAGGTCCCTTCTGGCTATCCTGTATCCCTCCACTGCTCTGTCTGAACCCTGTTTCCTCAACCTTATGTATGCCTCCTTCTTCCTCTTTACAAGACATTCAACCTCCCTCGTCAACCAAGGTTCCCTCACACGACCATTTCTTTCCTGCCTGGCAGGTACATACATATCAAGGACACGTCGTATCTGTTCCTTGAAAAAGTTCCACATTTCCACGACATCCTTCCCCGACAGCCTATGCTCCCAACTTATGTTCCTCAGATCCTGTCTTACAGCATCGTAATTACCCTTCCCCCAATTGTAAAACCTACCCTGTTGCTCGCACCTATCTCTCTCCATAACCAAGGTGAAAGTCACAGAATTGTGGTCACCATCACCAAAATGTTCACCCACTAACAAGCCCATCACTTGTCCCGGTTCATTACCGAGTACCAAATCCAAAATGGCCTCCCCTCTGGTCAGACAATCTACATACTGAGTTAGAAAAGCTTCCTGGACACACTGCACAAACACCGCCCCATCCAATCTACTTGATCTAAAGAGCTTCCAATTAATATTTGGGAAGTTGAAATCGCCCATGACTACTACCCTGTGGCTTCTGCACCTTTCCAAAATCTGTTTCCCAATCTGTTTCTCCACATCTCTGCTGCTATTGGGGGGCCTATAGTAAACACCCAACAAGGTGACTGCATCTTTCCTATTTCTGACTTCAGCCCATACTACCTCTAAAGGCAGATCCCCCTCGAACTGCCTTTCTGCAGCCGTTATACCATTTCTAATTAGCAACGCCACCCCCCCTCCTTTTTTACCACCCTCCCTAATCCTACTGAAACATCTGTAACCAGGAACCTCCAACAACCATTCCTGTCCCTCTTCTATCCATGTTTCCGTGATGGCCACATCTTTCCTATCCATGTCCAAATGCCTTTTAAATGTTGTTAATGGACCAGTCTCAACCACGTCAGCTCTTTTCTCTTCTTACAGATGCTGCCAGACCTGCTGAGATTTTCCAGCATTTTCTCTTTTCGTCTCAACCACTTCCCTGGCAGCTCATTCCATATGCGTAATATCCTCTTGTTAAAAAGTTGCCCCTCAGGTTCCCTTTTATTATTTCCCCTCTAATCTTAAACTGATGCTCTCTAGTCCTTGATTCCACAACCCTGCGAAAAAGACTGAGTGCATTCACCCTATCCATACCTCTCACAATCTTATACACCTCTATAAGGTCTCCCCTCAGTCTCCTACACTCTAACGCTCCCCTGAGGGGAGCAGAGGAACTTCAAAGTATTATTTTTTCCTTTTAGCCCCTCATTCTTTTTTGTTTCTTCCAAGAGATGGCTTAGTGCATTTGGAGAAAGAAAGGGAGTTGAAGAGAAAGAATCCAGCCATTATGGTTTGGAGAAATTTGACAAACCAGCTTGTTTTTCCTGCCTCAACGTTTACGCTTTTTGTTCTTTGTGCTGGACTGCTGCAATAATGGAAATCTTTTCCCTCTGTCTACCCCAGATATTCCTTTTGAAATACGAAGAAACATAATCAAATTACCTCTAAACCTTTGATTTCTAGGGATTATGAGTCTATGATATCGTGCTTCATGAACTAATCCTTGGTAAGAAAATATGTTGGCCAATCTGCACTTCACTCTTTCCAAGGCCAATACATTGTCAGGTGGCGTGCTCAGAATTGTACTCAGTGTCTCAGTTTTGATTTAACCAGACTTTGTTTTGGCATTAGCTATAGCAAAACATTTCCCCATTTACATTCTAGCCCTTTTATTTTAAAGGCTAATATTCCAAAAGTGATTTTGATTTTTTGGATCTGCTTACTACAGATCAATGACCTATAGATTGATCAATCTTTTGAATCTTCACCATTCCTAGATTTTTGCCATTCAAATAATACTCACAAGTGTCCTTTTATTGTCCAAAATTAATGGCCAAACATTTACCTGAGGTGAACTATTGCTATTTTGTACAATCATGCTACAGTGATCTTTTCATTGTTTTAAACTCTAGTCCACATGAGTTGCTCAATCATCAACCTTTTTGCAATCCTCAAAATTGGTTATAGTCTTTTGATTATGTCACCATCTCATTAATAGATATGTTAATATCTATATTAATAGATATATAGATATATATTAATAGATATATAAACAAGGGTTCAGTACAGATTCTTGTAGGGCACAACTACCCATTTCTTCCAACTGAAGTATATATCCATTATGCCCGCTTTCTGACTTCTACTACTTAAGTAGGTCAGTAAACTGCCTTCAATTCCAAATGCTTTAATTTTAACTAACAATCCCAGATTGTCCTAGACATTGCTTTCACCATCCCTGGTTATGTCCTGTCTTAGGACAGACCCAGTAGAGGTCGTGGCACAATGATTTACGAAGTCAGGAGGGAGTTACCCTGGGAGTCCTGAACAATGACTCCTGACCCCATGAGGTCTCATAGGTTCAGGCTACACACAGGCAGGGAAACCTCCTGTTGATTACCAAATACTGTCCTCCCTTGGCTGATGAATTGGTACTCCTCCATACTGAACAACACTTGGAGGAAGCACTGAGAATGGCAAGGGTGCAAAATGCACTCTGGTTGGTGGATTTCAATGACCACGACCCACCAAGAGTGGCTCGGCAGCTGTACTACTGATTGAGCTAGTTGGGTCCTAAAGGAAATAGCTGCTAGTCTGAGTCTTTGGCAAATGGTAAGAGAATCAACAACAGAGAAAAACATGCTTACCAATTTTCTGGCTGCAGATGCATCTGTCAATGACAGCATCGGTAAGAGTGATCACCACACAGTCCCTGTGGAGGTGAAGTCCTGCCTTCACACTGAGAATATCCTCCAACAGATTGTGTGGCACTATCATCATGCTAAATGGGACAGACTTTGCACAGATCTAGCCAATCAGGACTGGGCATCCATGAGATACGATGGGCAGAATTGTACTCCAGCACAATCTACAACCTCATGGCCTAGCATATCCTCTACTCAACCGTGACCATCAACTAGGGGATCGATCCTGGTTCAATGGAGAGTGCAGGAGGGCATGCCAGGAGCAGCACCAGACATAGCTGAAAATGAGGTGTCAACTTGGTGAAGCTACCAGACAAGACTTCTTGCACACCAAACAGCATAAACAGCAAGTGATAGAGCTAAGTGATCCCACAACCAACGGATCAGATGTAAGCTCTGCATTCCTGCTTCATCCAGACATGAAATATGGTACACAATTAAACAACTCACTGGAGGAGGCCACTCCAAAAATACCCTCACCCTCAATGATGAAAGAATGCAAAAGATAAAGCTGAAGCATTTACAATAATCTCCAGCCAGAAATGCTGAGTGGGTGATCCATCTCAGCCTCCTGTAGTGGTCCCCATCATTACGGATACCAGCTTTAACCATTTCGATTCACTCTATGTGATAAAAGAAACATAGAAACATTGAATCCCCACAGTGTGGAAACAGGCCATTTGGCCCCAGTCCACACCGACCCTCTGAAGTGCATGCTACCCAGATCTACCCCCCTAACCTATTCCTGTAAACCTGCATTTCCCATGGCTAATCCACCTGGCCTGCATATTTCTGTTCACCTTGGGCAATTTAAAATGACCAATTCCCCCTAATCAGTTGGAGACACTGGATACTGAAAATATTATGGGCCCTGACAACATTCCAGCAATGGTAATGAAGAATTGTGCTCCAGAACTTGCTGCTCCCCTTCCAGTACAATTAAAATACTAGCATCAACCCGACAAATGTAGAAAATTGCCCAGGTATGTCCTGTACATAAAGGCAAACAAATGAAATGTGGCCAATCTACTCTCGATCATCAGTTAAGAAGGTGTCATTAACAGCGCTATCAAGCAGCACCTGTTCAGCAATAACCTGCTTTCTAATGCCCAGTTTGGGTTCCGCTATGGCCACTCTGCTCTTGACCTCATTACAGTCTTGGTTCAAACATGGATAAAAGAGCTAATTTCCAGAAGTGGGGTGAGAGTCATGGCCCTTGACATCAAGACTGCATTTGACTGAGTATCAAGGAGCCCTAGGTAAACTGGAATCAAAGGGAATCAGGGGAAAAACTCTTTGCTGATTGGAATCATACCTTGCACATAAGATGGTTGTGGTTGTTGGATGTCAGTCATCTCAGATCCAGGCCACCTCTGCAGGAGTTCCTCAGGATAGCGTCCTAGGCCCAACCATATTCAACTGCTTCAACAATGATCTTCTGCCATCATAAGGTCAGATGTGGGATGTTCGCCGACGATTGTATGATGTTCAGTACCATTTGCATCTCCTCAGATCCTGAAGCAGCTCATATTCAAATGCAACAAGATCTGGACATTATCCAGCCTTGGACTGATGAGTAGCAATCAACATTTGTGTCACACAAATGCCAGGCTATGAGCATCACCAATAAGAGACAATCTAACCACCACTCTTGATATTCAATAGTGTTGCCATCTCTGAATTCCCCCACTATTGGCATCCTGGGGGTTAGCATTGACCAGAAACTCAACTACTCACAACATAAATACTGTGGCTACAAGAACAGGTCAGAGGCAAGGAATACTGCAGCGAGTATCTCACCTGCTGACTCCCCAAAGCCGGTTCACCATCTACAAGGCACAAGTCAGAAGTGTGATGGAATATTCCCCATTTTCCTGGATGGGTCCTGCTCCAACAACATTCAAGAAACTTGACACCATCCAGGACACAGCAAATTACTTGATTGGCACTGCATCCACAAACATCAGTTCCCTCCACCATTGATACTCAGTTGTGGTAATGTGTACTATCTGCCAGATGCACCACAAGAATTCACCAAAGATCCTCAGACAGCACGTTCCAAACCCACAACCACTTCTATCTAAAAGGACAAGGGTAGCAGATACATGAGAATGCCACTTTCAAGTTTCCCTCTATGCCACTCACCACCCTGACTTGAAAATATATAGCCATTCTTTCACAATCCTGGAATTCCCTGCCCAATGGCATTGTGGGTCAATTCACAGCACTCGGACTGCAGCAGTTCAACAAAGACCTTACCATCACTTTCTCAAGAGCAACTAGGGACAGGCAATAAATGCTGGCCAGCCAGCAATGGCCACACCTCACAAATGAAGAAAAAAATCAAATGGAATTAATGGAAATCCTTCCTGTATTGTTGCCATACGTTTTTTAAACAACAAATACACCATTAAGGGAAGAATGAACATTTTAAAAGAGTGTGAATCCAACCTTTTACTTACGAACATATGGGAAAAAAAAGATAAGGGCCAAGTTTTCCATGTATTGTGTTTTAGACTGACATGATAGAAGCTCTTTAGACCATCAGCCCATTCTTCCCTAACACTACCACATCCTTCACTGAGAAGCATAAAAACATTAGGCCAATTTAGAGATAATAAAATTGTGAAAAATTAATCTCTGGAGTAACTTTTGGTTCATTTTTGCCTGTAGATAATACCTTATCCCATTTGATTGTCACTAGTATTAAAGTTTAATCTTAATTGAGATATTGTTCCCTTCTGTTCAATGGAAAGTGTGTTTCTGTAGACAAGCTTTCAATTCATGCGTCAGGAACTGTGTTCTTGACTATGAAGTATGTTTGTATAGCAGGCCACAAGGTGCACTTTTCAACCGGAAAGTAATATATCTTCCTACACTACTTTTCTGATCATGGTGACTAATAACAATCCCCAAATTAACAGACAATAATACCTCATTTACGCTGGCTGTTATGAATCAAGTCTTTTTTTAGTCAGAATGATGAACAAAAGCAAGATTCAAATCAACTGATTTAAATTAATTGTAGTACTCAAACCTAAAATGTTATCATCTAAAAGGGGAGTAGGTGCTTCAGAACACCACCATTAGCAAGTCACACCATCCTGACTTAGAGATAATTTGTTATTCTTTCATTGTTGCTGGGCCAAAATTATGGAACATCCTATCCAGCAGCACTATGGCTGGACTGTTCAGCACAGGCTGCAGTGGTTACTGTGGAAGGCTAACCTACAGCGAACATTATACCAACAGTAATTAGGATTAGTACAAAAATGCTGGCTTTGCCAGCGATGTCCACATACCATGAATTAAAAGAAAACACTACATGCTTTTAAAATAATAAAAGCCAAGAAGATGCAGCAAATGTTGAACTTTTGTCTTTAAAATCTGTTAGAAAGCATACAGGCATTAATGCTAGTTATGGGTATGTGTTCAAAAGCACAATGAATACCTGATGAGATGCCTGATTTCATCTTTAATAACCTTAGAACATTACAATTGTGTTTTCCATTAGAGGAATGACCAATGCAGGCAATGTTTCTGCAATACTTCTTCTTCTGAAAGTGACACCAGGGATATATGCTAATTGTCCCTTTCTAGTTCAATCTCTAACTCAGACTTGGCATAGCATATTAAAGACAATTTTAGGATGTAAAAGAATTAGGCTAATTAAAATGTATAACATGGACATTCCTTAAGCCTGGAACAGGATAAGACTCTGACCTATCACAAAGGCTATCTGGAATAATTTAACAATCCAGTCCACATGATAAAATTGCAACGTGGTTTCTTTCTGGTTTTAAATACTGGAATTAAGTAAAGTTATATTTTTTTTAAGCTCAGGATAGGTGTTCTGTTAGTTTGTGATGACTACTAATAGCTGTGTTAAGTAAATATCAATGAATCTAAATTTTATTATTTGTTTGTTTTAACTCTCTACATGTTTGATGTGCATCCACATTAGTATTACTTACTTTGTCAGCATTTAAAATCCATATGGCAGAACATATCTGTTACAAAACAGGTAAACCAAAGCGATACAATGTCTTTCGTAGGTGCATTAATAACACAGGTCATACACAAGGAAATGGCTATTTACCTAAAAATAAACCACAGAATGAGATGAGCCATAAAAAAACAAGCTCAAAGGTTGAGTGACTTACGCAGTTTTGTGTCAAGATATGACTTATTTTTCGATAGATAAATTGTAAGCAGTGGTAGTCCATTATACTTTCATTGTGTATTTTATTACGTACATTCTGCGAGGAAGTTTGTTCCCTTTGTAATTCAAAATAGCTTTTTTTATTCTTTGTGTATAATTTTGGAGAGGGAGAATAGTTGACAAAATGTATTTGAGGACAGCTATGTGATAGTATTCTGTGGAATTCTGAGGCTTCAATCGGTGTCTGTAAGGCTTGATTTTTCCTCAGAAAACACATTAAAGGGATATGTGAGTGGCAAGGTAGCATTTATTTCTAAAGGCCAAATAGCATCTGAAAATAATTTCCATATAAGCACATAAGAAGTAGAATAAAGGAGTTATATTAAATAGGCATCGTAAGTGCTCAATACAGTAAATATCTATCACACAGTTGAGATTGCTGAAGATAATAATTTTTTAATTCTCTTTTCAAAGCATGAAACAGGGATAGGAAACTAGAATTCAATCAATACGTCTGAGTTATAAACATCATCTACAGAAAGGAACGAACAAAAAATATATTCGAGTACAGAGAAAAGGCTTTCTCGCTGCACGAATGAATAACAAACTGGATTATCACTTCATAGGGATTACGAGGAAGAAAGAGTAAGAATTGGAGAAACATGATAAATATTCCAGTATAGATTCAAAAATAGTTTGTGTTTGAATAAACCAGATCTGGCATCCTTCCATCTCCAAAAGATAATGGACAGGCAGCAAACAGGTCCATTTCAGATGGTGTGCCTTAAAGTGTTGCACTTGTGCTGATGGCTGAAGATGTCAATCCTTTACAGCGTGGTTCTTCCACAAGTATCACAAATGAAATTATCAACTGTCATTTCGAGTTATTGTTGTTTTTGGCATTGGTTTCTGATGCCAAGTTGCTGTAGGGTATGGCAGCCCACTTGAAGTGTTGCCATTTATTCCATCACCAGCTCATGGCTCTGAGGAGTGATAATCAAGGTCCTTCATGTCAAAGGTGCTGCATGGGTCATTGAAGCAGAGCTTTGAGTATCCTCTTATCTGACACTGGATACTTAACCATACAGAAATTTCTTGTGAATATGATCATCTTCTATCCTGCAGATGCGCCCAAGACCAAAAAGTTACTTTATTTCAATGATTGCCAACAAACTACCTGTGCCTTTGAGAGGACTACTACTTTTGTGATTTTATCCTGACAGGGGATTCATCTAAGGTGCTGCAGATAGTGAGGATGGAAGTTGTTGAATTGATTTTCTTGATAGCTGACTAAACACAAGAAGAACTGCAGATGCCGTAAATCAGAAACTAAAATAGAAGTTGCTGGAAAAGTTCAGCAGGTCTGGCAGCATCTTTGAAGAGAAATCAAAGTTAACGTTTCAGGTCTGGTGACCTTTCCTCAGAACTGAGGAAGGATCATTATCATAGAATCCCTACAGTGTGGAAACAGGCCCTTCGCCCAACAAGTCCACACTGACACTCCGAAGAGTAACCCACACAGATCCATTCATCTACCCTATTAGCCTATATTTACCCCAATTAATGCATCTAACCTACACATTCCTGAACACTAAGGGCAATTTAGCATGACTGATTCACCTAACCTGCACATCTTTGGACTGTGGGAGGAAACTGGAGCAACTGGAGGAAACCCATACAGACTCGGGGAGAATGTGCAATCTCCATACAGACGGAGTCACCAGACCCGAAATGTTAACTTTGATTTTTCATCACAGATACTGCTAGATCTGCTGAGCTTTCCCAGTAACTTTTATTTTTGTTTCTTGATAGCTGCATTGATTCACAGTCCGCTGAGAGCACATGTCTCATAAACCTTCAACCTATTCCTAAGGGTCAGCTTGATGTTGTTCCATATGTAATTCATAAATTGACTAAAGGTAGTAGCTGCTTTACCTCTGTGCACAACAAGTTCTGCATCAACGAATGGATTGTCTTTCCCTGTTTTCCCAAAGTTGTAGAATTTGCCAATCTCTACAAGAAGGTGTTAATATATTGTTCCACTAGTGCAGTTTTCATGATTGTTATAGTCAGGGGTAAGATTTGGTAGACACAGTCCATGAGTTTTTTGAGGATGAATTTCAGTATAGGCAAGTGGCATGGCATCATCACAAAAAGGAGTTCCCCGATCATGACATGATGTGCATATATGCATTTGTTTTTGTTATCAGTCATAATAGATTTGAGAACTTGTCAATTGACCTAGCATATAAGTAAACTTCTCCATGTCTGCTGAGACGGCAAAAATTGGGAATGTGCATCAGAGAAGAAGATGCAAAAAAGAGTGGGGCTTGGGACAGAGTCTTGTTTCACTCTATCTGTCACTCTGTTGAAGTGGAATCATCATACTGTACATCGCTGTGTATGTGCTCATGGTAAGAGCAGACAAGATTCAACAGTTTTGGCGGACAGCTAAAGTTTCTGTTAGTTCCCTTCTGCTCGCAGTGTTGATTGCCTTAATGAGATCTATGAAAATAAGATAAAGAGGTATATCCTACATGCCAGACCTCTTATGTAGCTGGTCTATGAAGAAACATGTGTCCACAGTATATCTGCCAGTGCAGAAACTGCACTGTGCTTCCAGATGCACTTGGTCTGCAAGTATTTGGAGTCTTTTAAGTATGACACCAGCAAAGGGCTTCTCCATGATGCTCAAGAGTGAGATGTCCCTGTAGTTGTTGCAGAATGAACTGCACATGTTCTACATATCGCAAGCCACAAATTGATACATCAAATTGTTCTGACTTGCCGTTTTAACATCAGAAATGAAAATTTGAGGCAAAATGATCAAAAATAGTTTTCACAGTTTGGTATCCATTTCAAATTTTGCTGAGTGTTGTGTTATAAGGAATGAAAAGCAACAAATGTGGTGTAACTGTATTCATGTTATCTTTAAACTAAATAAAGAAAATTGTTCTGACTGAAGAGCTTGACTGATATTTTAATCCCTCCAATCTTTTTTGAAATTTTACAACATTTGAGATTACAATATTTTAACAACCCACACTAAAACAATCCATAACAATGGAACAGAAACCTGACCTTGACATATTTTTAAGAAACAATTTCTGGCATTGAGATTGCCCACAAAACAGCAAGGTTTTACAGATAGATTATACCTTGTGAATAAATGGAGCATTGTCCACATAGAAAAAAAAACAAATTATAATAAGAAGTTTGTTGCCTTTTATGATGAGAGGATGGAGTAAACTGTAATATTTAATGGTTATTTCTATCCATTCAACATAGAGCACCCAAGAGATTAATTCAGTATCACATTCAGCAAACACTTTACTTCAGATTTCTGCTTGTCGGAATGGATCAATAATAACAATATATTAATGTAAAGTGACCAATACAAAACTTGAATCTACAATTATGTTAGCTCACATACCACTCAATAGCAGCCAAGTTAGTGTATAAGAAACGACTTCAGACATTAGCTAAACTGAGGCAACTATACATTTTTGGGTTTTTTTGTATTTGTTCAATGGATAAGTTATACCCATCTAATTAGATTAACAGCCACACTGGAAAGCTAGAAATAGTTAGAAAAATAGAAACATAATTGTCAAGCAGTGCTGGGACTGTATTCACATTCTACTGATCTGAAAATATCTTAATACAATTGTATTAAATAATTTAATTGAAGTGTTCAGTTTTCATTTGTTGCAGTTCTGTTAACCAGGTAAACCATACCCAATTATTTTGTTTTCAGTTAAAGTTTTAAAATGCTCCTTGGCAAGCCCTTATTTTGTATAAATTAAAACAAATTTATCTACTGCACAGAGGATTTAGCGAATTATGCAGAGGCATTTATTTCTTTAATAAGGGACAAATGTTATTCTGATGAAACATATTATATATAAAAGGAAAATAAAAAGTACCTCAATGATTTGTTTTAGAAACTGAATATAGTTTCCAAATAAATGTACTTTAAAAAGGAGATTTGGATGATATGGCAATGCAGCTGAAATAAACATCAACCAATGGCACCACCAGTCTGAAGCTGGGTTCATTCTGCAATGACACTTCTTGACCTCCCCCCACATAACTTCATCTCTGGAGGGAGACACCAACTTCAGACCAGTGATTCCCCACAAGTGAGGGGGCTGCAGGGAAATAGGAGAAGCTGCATTAATCCTTGTCAACCTTTTCAGAGCAGTGGTGATAGATGCCAGGAACCTATTCTGCCAGCCATTTTGTTGTGTGCATTTGGTCTCCGATAGCAAGATCAGATAATGGGGATAAAATAGTAATCCTAATTCATTTCTTGTGAAACATGTTATTATTACACATGCACTGCTGCAATTCTAGAAAATGTGCGGCTGGATGAATAGTTCAATTTTAAAGACGTTAAGATAAAAGAAAGACATTGTAAGAATAAATGAAACAAATTATCTGCTTTAAGCAGATTCTTCACTTGCTTATGTACTTATAATCTTTGATCACTGTGACACAAATTAATTTTGGTGATTAATCAACTTGCCGAGGTAAAGCATGAGAAAAATAGGGAAATGAAAGGAAATGGTTTTCATGTTTCTTCGTCATTTAATCAATGGGCCCAATCAAATGGAAATCATTCTGCTGCAGTGCTCCCACGGGTACAGCACTGTGGACTTCTTATGTTGTGCAGAACTGCTTGAAAAACATTACTTTGCCGTCTCTTGTTTTCTTCCTTTCTCAAAGATTCTTTCCTTGAAATGGGTTTATCATTTTGACACACTTCAGTGTTTTGTTTGCCATGCTCCTCTATTTGTTTTTCCAAATGTTTCTGGATAGCTAGTCCTAGCACTTCTGCATCCATGGATGCTCCATAGACTTCCCATGTCATTCCTTTTTCATCCCACTGGACATCGCGCACTGGCTCTGGTTGCTCATCTTCCATGACCTCCACTTGAACTTCAGGGAGTGTAGCAAGCGGGGTCTTCTCTAATGGAGTCATTGGGCCAGTGGCTACTGATTTACATTGCACTGTTATATCCACCTGCATCTCAACATCTTTTCTTGGTGGTGTAGTGAGAGATGATGAGGTCACTGGACATGCTGCTGTCTTCTCCACTCTTTGATCTCGTAATCTGACATCAGGGATTTTAAATACTGGGTAGTTACCTAAGGGAGCCAGGGGGCTGGTGGCAACAGATATCTTCTGCACTTGAATAGCTACCTGGACCTCAGCATCTTGGCTAGCTGTGGCAGGTGTTGATATCTGTGAAAGGCCTTCAGCTGTCTCAATGTCTGTATTCACTTGCTCACTCTGCTGACAAATTTCTAGCCTGTTTATGTCTGACTGAAGAACTGATCCAACATTTGTGGGTTTTGCCATCTCTATCTGGTTAAGGGATTCCTGAGGGTCAGTGCAGCTGGATGTTTCCATTCCCCTGTCCTCTATCTCGCATCCTGTCAAGGGCGTCTCTGAACCGTCAACATTCAACCCTGTGCTTTCTTTAATATTGAGGCAAATGGCTTCGATGGCATCGTCAGTGCTGTTACTGAAGGCGCAGCTGGATTCTTTTTGCACCGGCTCCTTGTTTAAATCATTCTCTGGAGTTTTATGCGACCTGCCAGTTTCTGTATTGGCATTTTTAGCCACATTAATGCTCGTCTCCACCAGATGGCTGTGATTTAGATTGTCTGGATTATTGGCTGTACAAGGGCTAGAACAACGAGCCTGGCAGTTGGAATGCAATGCAGCTTTTCCAACTTTCTCTTCTTGGTTATTACAGACAGCACCCTCTGGCAAACACTTATTCTCCATCTCAACTGGCTCTGATACTGAGACTTGCAAACTATCGAGATCTTTGATGGTCCCCATCTTGTTTCATGGTAACGTGGCGCTTTCAGTGAACTGCCTGGGCTCTCTCTCTCCCGTTTATAATGGGCTGTTTGTGTTTTTCTCAGATCCTTGGAAGATTGCCAAACGGAAGCTTTCGAGTCTGAAAAGGGAATAAGTAAACCGTTTACAAAATGAAAAATGCAGATTATTAAGAACTACACTTGAAACAAAAAGGTCAGTTGTCTTACATTTTAAAATAACACGTCCTGTTATTAATTTCCTCAAAAGTACTCTGAGCTCAATCCAACCCGATTGTTCAAGACCTGGGAATAACAGGAGTAGTTTTGGTCAGCATTGGTCTGTCTGGGAGAGTCTGGGATTACCTGCACCTCCTGGCCTTTGCGACGAACCCGTGAAATAAGGCATTACCTAAAGATTTCACCCTTCACACACACACACACACACAGACATAGAGCAGCAGCTAACCCGGTTCCCCGTCACTGTCAGGACAAAGTGGCTGCATTGCCGACAGATTCCCAGTCTAAAACCCCGAATGCATTCTCGGGGATAGTTCCTCTCACGACGGAGTCTGACCGTCCTCACGCCAGGGAACACGGCAGACACTTTTGCTTGGGGATGAAATCTGTTGGAGGGGGGTAATGGGCAGCGACCGAGTGAAGGAACTGACCTCGCCAGCCGACAACCGGCAGCTGTCGCCTTCTTCCAGGGCGGGGATCCTCCCCTCCACCCTTCTCTCTCTCAGCAAGCCTCCTGTCGGCCTCTGGGACCTTCCAGCACCGTAACCCCGCCGGAGCTCCAGGGGCTTTCCTGAAAGCACGCTCTCGCTTTGAGCTTCCTCGCTGGGTTCTTCCTGCTTCACATGCGGAGGGACTGCTTCACACTCACTGTGGAGGAGGCATCGGTCTCTCTGGAAACGTCCTCTCTCTCTCTCTCTCTCCCCCTGTTGTGTTTCTTTCTTGACCTTTTAATCGATCAACATTTGACCGCCCCACGAGGCCAGCTCCCACTCCGAGAAATAAGGACCATGACCGCGCCACACAAAACTGAAGCGCTGGCAACTTGGATTATCTAACCTGGGGAACAAAGAGGCGATGGGATTGAATGCTGGCTGGGATCGCCATTGGTAAAGCGTGCGGTGTGACTGCAGTGTGCAAGTGAGTGTGTGGGTGGGAGTAGCTTTCCAAGTGGGTACGGTGACAACACCACCTCCCCCTTTAACACGGTTTTAGGTTCATTTTGTTTTGGCTGGAATGAATGACTTGGGGCAGTTCCAAGGCTCCTGCCGATTCCAAATATGTTTGGGAAAGGTTCGTGTGGGCACAGCGTGCAAGAATTAAAGATTCAAAGGGAATGGAGAGAATTGCCTAATTAACCAGCGGGTTTTTATCAAGCTTTTATATAGCCACTGGATTTGTTTTTTAAAAAAACCCTCCAAGTTTCAGAGTTTGAATGTGCGTTGGGGCTGGGGGTAGGGGAGGTGTTCAGCGATCGGGAGAGTCTGGAAAGCGTTGGAAATTCCAGGCAATCTCCTTGATCGCAACCACATGGAAGTTCATCAATAAAGTGGAAGTTTCGCCTTGTCAAACCAGCCTTAAGGCGACGTCAGAAG
Source organism: Chiloscyllium plagiosum (assembly GCF_037043375.1). Lineage (NCBI taxonomy): Eukaryota > Metazoa > Chordata > Chondrichthyes > Orectolobiformes > Hemiscylliidae > Chiloscyllium > Chiloscyllium plagiosum. The sequence continues at coordinate 51,920,660 of NW_028270154.1, read as the reverse complement.
CTTAACACGGGGCTGAAGTGGAATGTGGCTAGATCAGGGAATAACTCCGAATCGGTTATCTGAAGGCTAATTACCCTGGTTTTGGTGCACAACCAGCACTAACTTGGTGCAATTCGAATTGTTTCCTGTGTTTTTCTTTTGTTAACGTGCCAAGTATTTATTAGTCACACTGCATCTATGTTAGTACTGGTTGCCACATCAATCATGCTTTAGAAAAGGCTGTGTTTCCTCCACTGACATCTTCCTGATTAAAATGAATTTATCAATCCTGAACTGAAAGTAACCAGTGGACAGATTTGAAAATGTTATGCATGTCGGTTCCAGCTAATGAAATGGTAACCGCGAGCCTGGATCAGTGATTAGCTTGTAAACCCTAAATGTCTCGATATATGAATCTATGTAGCAGAAATTGACTGTGAATGACACATTTCAAATGATAAATCGGTATATTGTTTAGTGCAAGGTAAATCCGCAAGCAATTGGGGAAAATCACAGGCAAAACTTACATAATCAGTGTTTGTTTTAAACACATTTTACTGGACAGATTTACAACAAATAAGTCAGTAAATAAGAACGACATCGGGATCAACATAAATCGATATTCGGAGTTGTGTAAATAATTTTAGGAGTCATATATATTGTAAGCGAAAGGAAACCTGTCATACCATATACCAGATGTAAGTGAGTGCACAAGCAAATAGGGATTGAGACATCGTAAATGCATTGCAATCTTCCTGTTAGTCCATTGCCACTCTTGCAACGCAGTGATGGGTGTTATATGCTTAGGTCCTATTCCGAACTGGCGTTGTACATGCAAGCCATTGGGTCCTGACAGTGGTGGAAGGATGAAAATTTGATTTCCAGATATTTAAGGATATTGCTGAATGTCTGGGGAACAGTCACAACCTAAAAACGCCAACCTATTAACACCACTGAAATTTATTCGGGCGTTTCAGCACATTCGTAGTGTGGAGATTATCCCAGTACCTTATAATAAGATTCACATAATACAAGATGCACCTGGACGTAATGCTACCGATGTACAAAAATAATCATGAACATTAATGTTGGCTCGACTACTATGTATTTTAAAACTTGAACCCCATTACTGTTGTAAGCGAAATTGACATAACGGAAGTAAGGGGCTTGGGCTGGCTGCACTAGTTCGGGTAAAAACAAGTGCGCGGGAACTGGATTCCCTGAAACTTCTGAACTCTTTTTTGTTGTAATAATTTTAGTTTCATGATTTGACATTTCAGCAGGGTTACTCTGACACAAACTTAGTTTTCAACTAAAATATTTACTGATGAGCGCATTCTTGCTACAAAATTTAGAACGTGAAAGTCCAAAAATTAACTTTGCTAAAACAAGTTGGACAATGTTCCTCCCCATCTGAGATAACCCAAAACATTGACCAAATGAAGGGCTTCAGATAGCATAAGGACATGAAAACTGCTATACTGAAAGTAAGTCACAAAAAACTAGCTGTTTTATTTCCATTTCCTCTTATCCAAAGTGCAACCATTTTGGGGAATGGTATACATCACCGAGGACTCTAAGAATTCATCTGTCTACTTGTCATGATCTTGCATTAAATAATTATGTAAATATTGCACCTCCAACATGAACCTGCAAAAATCCCAAATGCTTTCCGCTAAATGATGTCCGTTCGATACGCATTGAAGAGATTGATGATTAACAGGATTAGCAAACACATGTAAAATCACTTCAGTAAAGGCCGTGAAAAACACTCTTTAGAAAATAGCACCAACATCCCCGTAGTATACTGGTGCCTCTGTGGATTAAAAGGAAGTCTGCAAACATTTGTGATTCCTAAGGTCTTGCTTCTTTATGTACATCAATTGCATATAGCACATGTAGAAATAATGCTCGTAAGATTCAAAGGGGAACTGTGCCATTCCCGTTGCAAAACCGAATGAAAATGACGTGTTTGAGGAAGTAAGATTTTGTGGGGACTTCAAGACCATTTTGGAAAATACACTGTTGCTAAAGAGTAAGATGATTTGTTAGCTTTACATTTACCAGTAACCAAATTTGCGAAATACCCCTAACGTTCAGCCGATATTGCAGGAATTAGTGTGAACAAAATATAAAACAATTACAATTGCATTCATTGCAATTGATCTAATAGAAAACCTTTGCATTGACATTTTTATGTAGTTTTTACACGGTAGCAAAGTCTTCAGTGCATGCTGGAAATAATTCTACGGTTATGAAAGCCGCTGTACATCTGGCGGTCCTTAAGAATTCTATTGTACAAAACGAGTGTGAAGAAACTGGGAAGTAGATTAGATTAGATTACATTACAGTGTGGAAACAGGCCCTTCGGCCCAACAAGTCCACACCGACCCGCCGAAGCGCAACCCACCCATACCCCTATATTTACACCTTACCTAACACTACGGGCAATTTAGCATAGCCAATTCACCTGACCTGCACATCTTTGGACTGTGGGAGGAAACCGGAGCACCCGGAGGAAATCCATGCAGACACGGGGAGAACGTGCAAACTCCACACAGTCAATCGCCTGAGGCAGGAATTGAACCCGGGTCTCAGGCGCTGTGAGGCAGCAGTAGAACCCAGATTTTCCATTGGCCGGACAGTCGTTATTGTAGATTGGAGTCGCACATGGGGAAGCAGCAGGCTCCTAAGGAACTGGCCCGGAAGTAGAATTTTTAGCTGTGTAATTCCTCAACACTTGAAACTCTTTGAAAGTTTCCACTTAACCAACGTGGCACCCCACTTGCCTTGCACCTTACCCCCTCTTGGCATCCAATGCTGGCATACCACATCTCCCCCAGTTGGCATCCCACCAACCTGGCACCCAGCACCCTATGCTGCTGGCATGCTACTTGCTACTTACATGGCACCCAACCCCTCCCCTCCCCCCCCCCCCCCACCCCACTCAACTGGTATTCCACCCTGGCAGCCTACCCCACCTAATGCTGGCACCTTTCCAAGCTAGCATCCTATTTATCTGGCATTGTATCACACTTAACCATCTAGCACCCTAACATCATTGTTCTAAATTGACCAACAGGATATTTACATCTCAGAATATAGCAGCTACCTGCTGTGGAAAGAGGATACAGCTCTGATAGTTCTGCACGGTGAGAGGGCTGTCAGAATGGAAATGTGGCTCTGTGTTTCTGAGGGAATCCTAAGTGGGACATCCTCTCAGAAATGTAGAGTTCCCTTTTTTCATAAAGAACGGGAGCAGCAATCTGCATGAGATAACGACTTCTCAGAAAATCTGACCCCAAATGGCTTCTGCACTAAACATAATGAGATGTAACTGCCCTTTTTGTAAAGAAAATTGTTAAATAGTCAATATCGTGTTCAACTGATCAAGCTCCTGTTTTATCAGGTCCTTAAGAAAATGGACTAAGTGTGAGATGGAGTAAAGTAAGTGAAGAGTTAGAAAACATTTCTTGTAACATTAGTTACATTGCAACTTTTGGGAGAATTGTAAACTATGTAAAGGACAATGTAAAACTCAAAAATACATTGACACATTGGTAGAGTGGGCAGATTGGTGACAGATCAAAATTCAGTATAGAGAAGTATGAGATGATACCAAGGTGGTACAAAGAATATGGAGTGATAATATAAAATAAAGAGTGCTATTGTGAAAGGTATGCACACAGCACAGTGTCTGTATATCTGCGTAAGGCATTAAAGATGGTAGGACAATTACAGCTATTAAATTGGCATACAATATTCTAGATTTTATTAATAGAGGCACAGAGTACAAAAGCAGGGAGGTTGTGCTGAACTTATATAGGGTAGATTGAACAATTTGGGCCTGTTTTCCTTGGAAAGGAAAGGCTGAGGGGAAATTTGGTAAAAATTTTCAAAATCACAAGGGGTCTGACTATAGTAGATTGGGATAAAATGTTTCCACTCTTAAGAGAATTGAAAATCAAAGAGCACAATTCTAAAATGTATGCCAAAAGAGACAAACGCTGGGTGAGAAAAATCTGTTCAAACAGAAAGTGGTTTAGGTTTGTAATTCACTGCCTGGAAGTATAGTGGAGGCAGATTCAATTTATGCATTTAAAAGGGCATTGGATGATTATTTTAAATAGAGGCAATGTGCAAGGTGATGGGGAGAAAAAGGAGATTAGCATCAAATCAAAATGCTCAAAAGATTTTGGTTCAGACACAATGGGCTGAATGGCCTCCTTCAGCATGGAAAAAATTTTGTGATTCTGTTATCATAGATAAGCAAACAAACAGGAATCTGTTTTGAAGTATTATACCAGCACTTCATTTTCATATATTTTTGTACAGCCCAATCTATTTGTAACATTTTCCTATTACAAAAATAACTTGTACTTGTTTAGTGACCTTAATATAGTAAAACACACCAAAGTATTTAAAGTTGTTCCAGTAGGGATGGCATTGCATTTCATTTCATTTCATTTCAAGTATGCAACTTTGAAAAGAGAAACTGCACCCAAGTTTGAACACTTTGCATACTGAAAGAAATTTCAACTTGAAAAAAGGGAGGCTGTTTGGGGCAAAGTTCATCAACTAAGCAGTGTAGTGGAAGAAAGTGAAAAAAAAATGAGTGATTGCTCTGATCATTTTTGGAATGTCGAGAGAAGACCAAAGTCCTTCTCCAGATTCAAGAAGAGCTTAAAAATGAAAGTTAAACCTGACAGGATTTCAGATTTGGAGCAGTTTGTGTTGGAGTGGGGTGGATAAAGTTAAAAATCACACACACCACGTTATAGTCCAACAGGTTTATTTGAAGCAGGAGCTTTCGAAGCACTGCCTCTACATCAGCTGGGTGTGATTCAGGACCATGATATCAGAACACAGTATTTCAGAAACCTATGCTGCATCACATTTGCTGAGTTTTCAGACTTAAATAGTGCAATTTGCAAATAAATATTGTGCTAATTTTGACATTATGTTATTCAGAGCAAACTGAAGACTTAAGACATGAATAAGTGCACAATATTTTATAAACCAAATGCAGGCAAAATGTGACATATTTCCTATTTTTGTGGGGCATTGGATTGGTTAGGGAAATATTAATTGCATGGGAAAATAATATTTCAAAAGTCTGAATATTTATAATCAGATTAGTACCCAAGGAAATGCAGGGTTGCATGTGTCTTAAGAAATGCAACAATGCCTGAAAAGGACAAATTTTAAATAGTTGAATTTATGTTGTATACAATTGGCTTTCCAATGATGAAAAATCTCTTATATGCTGTAATAACTATTGCCTTGTAAGTCTTCCGTCAATGCAGGAAGCTATTCATGCAGCAGGCTAATGCATTTATCTCATCAATAGCATGCTAAATCATTGGCAAGTCTATTTATAAAGATATTTACTATAAAAGTGCTGAGTAGTTGGGAGTTATTATTTAATGTTGAGGATTATTATGAAACTTACATTTTCGGAAGAGAAAATGGAGCTTGTCACTAATTCTATCATGTTTTTCATGAATGCTGTTAATCCTAGCATAGTAGTGTGAACAAGGAGAAAGTAGGTATGTTATGTAACAGTAGTTGTTGACATTGAGAATAACAGTGTTACATAGGTAGTTAAAATGTGAATTCTTTCTCATATATAAAAGCTTATCACATATTTGAGATCGTTTTTAAACATTATTCTTAAAATTAAGAAATGATGTTTTCTATTACTCAAATTAAGTAGAATATGCAGGACAATTTAATTATTATCTGTAAGATATATAATTAATATACAATTATCCTTCAATTTAAATTACATCAGATTATAATAAAACACCATTTCATTTAGGATTTTTTAAAACTGCTCTTCATTATAGTTTTAGATAGCTTCTATTCAAAAATATCCCAACCTATGAATAACAAACAAAAACTGAATTTGTTATCTGCCAATCCAGCTTTCTTGTGTATGCTAATTAATAACTGGGTGTGGACCAGTTTTAATTCAACCTCACTGATTTATCATCAGCAGAATTTTTTTTTACTATTTTAAAAAATTGAAGAATAGAATATATGTGTCAGAAAAGATTTACTTTGTTGTGTAACAGGAAGTACAAAGCCAATGACAACGGTGTGCTTCCACATTGCAATGATTGAAAACATTCACCGTAAAGGTGGTTACAAAATAAGCATAACATCTATCCTGTAACGTGAGTAAATTATTCAAGAATTATGAAAAAGATTAGATTTATGAAAAAGGTTAGAGTGTGACTGTGATGAGATCATTATTTGTACAGATAATAACTCAAGGTCAATTAAACTTCATTTGTAATTTGTATTGTTTATTTCAACATGTTGGACAATAACAGGGAGTTTCCCAATTGATGTAATATCTGTTATCTGAGGAGAAAACCCAAAGATTAAGACAGATCAAACAAAATTGTGGAGTTAAAAGCACATTTGCATATTGGCTAAATGAGGACAAACTGTGAGTTGTAGCAGATTTACATATATGGAGTTAGAAGAATGCAACTATACTTAGTCAATTGAAAAGACCAATAGCATGTTAACTAATGTGGCTTTTCATTGTTCTGGAATTAATACTAAATTTATTTCTCACTGATTATTTTACTGTTTGCTGTATTTCTAAAGTTGTAGACCAGACCTACAAGAAGTACTCCAATTTCAATAAAATATCACAGAATATCCTACATTCATTCTGACTCTAAATTTATGTAAAGTATCCGTCTTTCATTAGTGGTATAGCAGTTCAGTTGTTAATAACTATTGTTTTGGGGTGTGGTATGGAAGTGGTATAGTTGTGCAAAAGATTTATTTTTTGTGTACTTTATAAAATAACTAAACCTTGCAGTTTGGCAAATTCCACAAATTTAAACAGTTTAACTCTAACACCATACTTAATTTTTACTGTCTGTCTTTAGATCAGATTGAAAGTAAAATAAAAGGTGGACAGAGCATTACATCAAATACGTAAAGGGTTAGCACCTATCTTTGAAAAGTGTGTGATTTTATGATTATGGGTCAAAATCCTAAAGTACAATGGTCATTTTTAACTTGAAGTTCCAAATGTGTTTTTTAAAACAGGGCCAATATAGCCAAGGTCTGCTTTGGATGTAACTCCAAAGCCTGTCAGCAGTGGAATGTAACATATTAAGTGGGTAAATCCAGTGGCCCTTTGTCAAAACTGAGGGAGGCGCTCATGTTCTGAAATTGCCACATTCTGAAACTGTCACGTTCTGCAGCAGGTTGGGTGACCGCTTTGTGGAACACGCTCACTCTGTCCATAAAATGACCCTGAGCTTTCACTTGTCAGCCACTTCAACACACTGCTGTACTCCCATACCAACATTTCTGTCTTAGGCCTGCTGCAGTGCTCCAGTGAAACTCAATGTAAGTTGGGGAAACAACTCCACATCTTTTGTCTATGTATCTTACAGTCTTTAGGACTCAATGTTGCGTTTAACAATTTCAGAGCATGAACATCTTTCTCCATGTTTGTTATCCATTGCCACAACCCCAGGTCCTGTTCTGTATGGGTTGCTGTCAGCACAGCTGACATATTTTCAACTGTTCACACTCCCCTTTAGCACCCATTCACAAATTATCTCTCTCACAGTTTATCATCAGCAATCCCTTTGACTGCTGCTTTTTTCTCTCTATTTCTCGACTCACTCCGTTATCCCACCCTCCCTTCCGTCACCACCACTGTTTCCCAGCTGCATTCAGTTCTGATAAAGGGCCACTGGACTCAAATAATTAATTTTGTTTCTCTCCCCACAGATGCTGTCAGACTGGCTGAATTTCACCAGCGTTTTCAGTTTTGTTTCAGATCTCCAGTATTCACAGCTCTTTGTTTTATTGGAAACTGGAAAAGAGGTAATGTTAAATAAAAATGATGTTTAAGAATATAGAAAACTATCATCTATACCTAATTTGGAATTATTAAATGATACTTGAATTCAGGAACATGGTTTCAAATGAACAAAAAAATTTCAGACTAATCCCAGTAATTATTCTTCAAATATTCATCAATACATGGAATACTGTTCCAAATTTTGCAATGGAGGAAAAAAAACTTGGAGTTATTTAAGAAACAGTAAGATATTAAAAAGAGTGGAGATTTTATGATCTGGATTAATGAACTGAGATGGCCTTCCTCATCTGAGATGATCTTGTGAAAGGGATGAATCTTTAACTTGATAACTAAAGTAGACTTCAGAGTATTGCATTCAAGATGTGGAGGACAAGTATTATTTGGGTCTGGGAGAAAGATAACCACTCGGAAAAGGATCCTTTTAAAATTATCTTGCTGAAATAACTCAGTTAAATTAACGAAGGGGTTGGGCAAACAAAGAAGGGAGCCCATCTTTCCTCTATTTGGCACCATAACAAATTAAAGAACTTTGCTTGAGTCTGGTTTAAACAGTGAGTAAAAATGATATTAGAACTTCATGGAAGTACATTCTAATTAAATATGGGTCTCTTTGAATCTGTGTATGGAAGAATATTTTCCACTTTACACCAATATTAAATTTGCTATGTAAATCTAAAGTCAAGACCTAATTCTAGACTGGAACAAAGCAGATTGAGATTCCTGAAGGTGATACTGGAAGGAATCAAATTTCTTTGCAATGCCAGATCTTTGTTTCACAAGATATTAACTTAAATATTTAGGTTCTCCTGATCCGTTCTCTAGTTATTTATATATTTAATCTGTTCAAAGAGAACTCAATCCAGATGTGTATCCACTCATTTTCAGAAATTAATCTAGGTGGTATAATTAGAATTTCAACTAGAAAGGAACCACAGTATTGAAATCAAGAGTTTACGTGGCTGCATTTTGAAGTATAGTTGATAATCTCAAATCTATTGCATCCTAAAATTTTGGGATGAAGATCTTTGTTCCTTCCATAGAAAAATGCTGCATACAAATTGGAAGGGAAAATGGATGGCCAGTTTGGGCAAAATGAAAAGATGTCCCAGGAGTCTTACTAGATTTGGAACTAAACATGGTCAACCCGAACATCAGTCAAAAAAAATCAGTTGTATGCTAATTGCAAAAATTGTAGAATATAAATCAGATTAACAAATGTTCATTGTTATAATAACTGTGTAGCATCATAGAATCAGAAAATGTTACTGCACTGAAGGAGGCATTTCCAGTCCCAATGCTGAATATGCAATTTGAGTATTCACGAACATTTGATTGCCAAGACAGAAAAGAGATTTTCCAGCTCTGAAGACAGTCAGGAGGACAACTGGACTAGTATCATGGTCAGAGAGATGTTGAATGATGGCAGCAATTGGATTTTTCAAACTGGAAAAGAGGTAATATTAAATTAAGAATATAGAAAAATATCATCTGTACCTAATTTGGAGTTATTAAATGGTACTTGAATTCAGGAACATGTTTTCAAATGAACAGAAAAATTTCAGACTAATCTCGGTAATTATTCTTCAAACATTCATCAATACATGGAATACTGTTCTAAATTGCGCAATGGAGGAAAAAAAAGCTTGGAGTTATTTAATAAACAGTAAGATATTCAAAAGAGTGGAGATTTTACGATCTGGATTAAAGAACTGAGATGGCCTTCCTCATCTGAGATGATCTTGTGAAAGGGATGAATCTTTAACTTGATAACTAAAGTAGACTTCAGAATATTGTATTCAAAATATGGAGGACAAGTATTGTTTTATAATAAGTTTCCCAAGTCACAAGGTGACAAAGTTTACTCCCAGCATGCTTCTGCATTGTGTTCCAGATTATAATATATTTTGCAGTTGTGAAAGTCTGAATTCAAAAGCAAAATTTGTAATGTATTTCACTTGACTGATGAAGATATTGGTGAAACAGGAAATACTTATTTTTCTGTTGATACTTCAAGAAGTAAGGATGTGGTATTATTTCACATTTAAGCAATTTTACATTATTGCATCTAATTCACTATTTGTGATATATCTAAATGATTTTGACTTGGATTTAGAAAGATTGATCAGTAAGTATGCTGATGATATGAAAATTGGTGGAATGGTAAATAGTGGGGAGGATAGCCTTAAATTACAGGAGGCTATAGATGGGCTAGTCAGATGGGCTGATACATGGCAAATGGAATTCAAGTCTGATAAGTTGAAGGTGATGCACTTGGTCAGTACAAACAAAGCAAGAGGATATATGATGAACAATAGGACTTCGGGCACCGAAGGTCAGAGAGACCTTGGTGTGCAGACTCATTGGTACCATAACGTAGTGGGACATGTAAATAAAATGATTGAGAAAGGATATGGGATCCTTGCCTTTATTAACGGAAGAATAGTATTTAAGAGTAAGAAGGATATATTGGAACTATATGAAATTTTGATTTGGCCATAACTAGGGTATTATGTACAGTTCTGGAATCAACATAATAGGAGGGATGTGATTGCACTAGAGAGAGTGCTGAGGAGATTTAACATGTTACCTGGACTAGAGAGTTCTCATTATGAAGAGAGATTGGATAGATTGGGTTGTTTTATGGAACAGAGAAGACTGAAGGGGATAATGATTGAGATGTATACAATTATTGATGAGACCTCTATGACCCTAATTTAATTATGTATCTCTTCTTCTAATTGACACTAGGTGGATGAAATGAAAAACATTTAGATAATAATTTCAATTCCATGTTGAATTATAAGAATGGTGTCTTTCACTATAAAAAAATTAAGCCTTAAAATTTAAACATCCCTTGCACAACTTTTGTTAAGTGGTAATGATGAGAACACATCATCTTGACCTCCTGTCGTTGATATTCAGTAATTGTGTTCTTTTCACTTGTTTTTTTTCAGCTTCTTTATTTCTCCAGTTCAGTTATTTAGTTTCAAGCAATCTGAATTCTTAATATACTTAAACAGTCAATATGCCTTCTTTATTGGACTGGTTTAATAATGTGGTACGATGTAATTTTAATGTGCATGAAGGCTGTGCTTAAATAATTTCATGCCAAATCCACAATAATAATTTTACAGTTTAGTCTAATGAGAATGTTTGGAAAATGTCTGTTATGCTAGTATATTTTTCCAGCTTGTTGTCCATAATTTGATGAGAAAATATTGTTACAAAATTCTAAATTACTGCATGGCAACTCCATCAGAAATTGTGAAGCATAATGTACTTGAATAAAATCATGGCAAAAGAAAACAGCTGAATATCTGAGGCAGCCCGTGCAAATTTTTCTGGGAAATATCGATGCAGACTGTTTTCTACATTAAAGCTACATATCAGAAAGGGGCAAGAACTGAAAGTCTGTCTTTTCCACCTGTGGTTTTAGAAACAAGTGCGTATTACTTTTAACTTTGATATGCAAAACTAATCAAATTTAGTGCCAGGTTATAGTCCAACAGGTTTATTTGGAAGCTCTAGCTTTCAGAATGCTGCTCCTTCATCAGTTCATCAAAAACTCCTGATGAAGGAACAGCACTCTGAAAGCTAGTGCTTCCAAATAAACCTGTTGGACTATAACCTGGGTGTTGTGTGATTTTTAACTTTGTCCACACCAGTCCAACACCGGCTCCTCCACATCAAATTTAGTGCCAACTGAACACATGTACTGCATTGACAATTGTATATGACACGGAATATTATTCCATTTGGTGGCCCAGAAATGTGCCGTGTAATTTATTCAGTTTGATTATATTTACATATTCTTTGTACTAAGGACATTATATACAAATGTTATTTCAAACAATAATTCATTTGTGAAATTTAGCACTTTTACATAAGAATTCTCAAACTGTGGCAAGCACTAACCTATATTTCATACCCTCATATTCACAGGAATAATATTAATTTTCTCCATTATGAACTGGAATAGATTCAAGTGTGGAAGGAATACATCTTAGCAACATAATGGACCTGGTTTATTTCCATGGAGACTTTTATTTGGTAAATTTTGTGGATAAAGAAGAACTATTATGTTATTCCTGACCAATATGTTTTACTGTTCACTGCTGTTGCCATCTCAAGATCTTTTTTATTTTAAGAAAAGACACGCAAAATGGAATGTATATGTTACACTTTGAATAAATTGATAAATGGGAACCTTACTTTGTCTCCAAAATGAGGTGAAAGTGTTGCTATGGTAACCATCAGTACAGTGTAATTTTTTTTGTGCGAGTCAGAACTTTTTGCTTTTTATCGATTCAAGTACAATACCAGAACATAATTAATGTTCTTGTGGTTACGCTAAGCAGTATCATAAACAGAATCAGTACAGCAAACCAGCAGAAGTATTCTGCTCATAACAATTGTGGCTGTTGTTCTACAAAGTAATTTAAGAATCATGATTAGAAAATAGAAACACTGGAGTGAAATCCTTGTTTAATCATAGGTGCTTTAATTCAATAGACAAATTACTATAAATTTCCAGATCAGACAAATTGTTTAGGAAACATTACATGTAAGAATTAAGCAAGTTTCCTCTGATATTATTATTCCAATTGATAGTGGTGGCTAAACCAATATATTGGAGGAATATTTTAAAAAGCCTTACTTTGTCTATTTCCTTGTTCTCATGAAACAAAGTCAATTATTTCAAATAATAGTTATCACCTAGCAACGCCAGTTAAAAAATTGTCCCAATTGTGAATAAACATCCATCATTATAAAAGTTACATGTATGAATTCACGCAAGCATCCCCTTTACTCAAGTTTGCAGTTAATTTAATCCCTAAACACATTCCACACTACACATTATTGATGTGACGTTTTAATTAGTCAGTGAAATGTAGGATTGGAGACATTAATGGTATTTTACGTTACACATATATTTCCAATATAGAGCTGATGAGTAACAATGCCTCTTAGTTCATGTGTGAAGAATTTGGCCACTTCATAAATGATTGGGAAGTTCAACACTTTACATAATCTCCATAATATTTCCAGTCAAAGCAGAAGCAGAAATTGAAGCATGAGGAGCCAATACCGAAAGCAGTGCAGTGTTGGTCAGAGGAAACTGAAGGGCTTCCGAGGCATTGCTTAGAGTTAGTGGACTGGTCCATATGCAAAAACTCAGTGATCAACCTTAACTAGTATGCCACCAGCGTTACCCCAGGATGGTCTGAGGTTGTTACCCAGGTCAGTGCAGTCTCAGCCATCTGGAGGAACGCATGGCAAAATAGGTAAAAGGTTGACAACATTCTCCACTCTACAGTATAAGTGCCATCATCTTCCACACTCACTTTATCTCTACGACTGCACATACTTCCTTCCAAGGCTCATGCTCTACCACTCTCGCTACTGCTTGCAATATCTTTTCTCACTTGCTGTTACCCATCCCAGTCACCAACACCCTGTGCTGCCTATTCACTCATTTTGGTCTCTTCCCCACTTGCACCAAAAGTGACAGCTGTGTCACCCGCTTGCATTTCACATCTAGTTTGAGGGAAAGAGGAATACTTCTAAGACCATTTTAAAGAAAGAACAGTTATGTGGGCATGAAAGCACAGCTGGCCAAAATGCATTGAAAAATTAGGTTGAAGCATAGGTCGGTAGAGATGAACTGGCAGACATTTAAAGGGGCCTTTCAAAATACAGAGACTCAAAATAATGAGTAAAAAGCATTCCAAGGCATGGACCCACCAGTGGTGGCAACTGGAAAGTTTAAAAGTAGAACCAAACCTGAAGAAAAACATAAAATTTTAGGTCCTAGATCAGAATATTGGGCACAAATCTAAAAAAAAATTAAAAAGGAGGGAAAAGTCAGAATATAAGAGAAAGCGAGCCAGAAATACAAAAACAGTCTGTAACAGTTTTGATAAAAATTTAAAAGAAGAATTAACAAAATGAGCATTGGTCTAATCAAAAGTGAATCTGGAGAATTAGCAATCTGTTTCCTGAATCAATATCTAGAATTCCCTTCCGAACAGCACTGTGGGTGTACACACCAAGAATTGCAGTAGTTCAACAATCTAGCCCACCATCACCTTCTCCAGGACATGTCAGATAAATACTGTCCTAGTCACTAATGTCCACATCCATGTTCAAAGAAAAAAAGGAGTTGGCAGATGAATCTTATAGCATTACAAGGGATAGAAAAACATGCCACAAATAGTTATAAATCAGGAAATAGAATTAATGGAGGAACTCATGAATGTTACACTCACCAGAGAAGTGATACTGAGTAAATTGTTTGAGCTGTAGACCTGGGCTATGACAGACCTCATCGTAATGTCTTAAAAAAAGTGGCCACTGAGATAGTACATTGTTTTTACTTCCAAAACTCACTTGATTTGAGGAAAACCCAATTAGATTAGAAGATAGGAAATATGACTCTTTTAATTCAAAAGAGAAGGAGACAGAAAGCAGGAACCAACAGACCAGTTAGCTTAACATCTGTCAATGCGAAAATATCGATGTTATTAGTGTGGCATTTACGTAAGTTCAAGGTAATAAGGCAGGGTCAATCTGGTTTTGTGAAGGTGAAATCTTGATTACATAATAAATTTGAGAACTTTGAGGAAGTAACACGCTGTATATAGACAGGAATTAGTATATGTATTTACAGAAGGTAAATATTTAGATTTACTATTTAGATTTTTTATTATTTATGATTTAGATTTATTTATTTACCATTTATTTATTATTTACTATTTAGATTATTTACTATTTCCAGAAGGCAGTTGATAAAGTGCTACGTCAAAGATTATTGCAGAGAATCAAAGCTCATGGTGTCTAAGATAACATATTGGCATGGTTTTAAGATTGAATGGCTGACAGATAGCACAGAGTAGGCATAAGTGGGTCTTTTTTCAAGTTGGCAGGGTGTATCTGCCATAAAGATCAGTGCTGGGATTTCAACTGTTTACAATTTATTTAAATGACTTGGATGAAGGGATAGATGGTATGATTGCCAAATTTGCTGTTGATGCAAATGTAGGTGAGAAATTCAGTCGTGAGGAAGGCGTAAGGAGGCTATAAAAGCCATAGATAGGTTAAATGAATGGGCAAAGATCTGGGAGATGGAGTATAAAATGGAAAATTGGCTATTTTGGACAGGAAGGATAAACAAGAAGCATATTATTTAAATGGTGAGAGATTGCAGAGCTTCAAGGTGCAGTGGAATCTGAGTGTCATACTGGATAAATTGTTAAAAGA
The DNA here is from genome assembly GCF_037043375.1 of Chiloscyllium plagiosum. NCBI lineage: Eukaryota > Metazoa > Chordata > Chondrichthyes > Orectolobiformes > Hemiscylliidae > Chiloscyllium > Chiloscyllium plagiosum. The sequence continues at coordinate 51,905,557 of NW_028270154.1, read as the reverse complement.
CTACTATGCAGGTACAGCAAATAATTAGGAAAGCTAATAGAATGTGAGCATTTAGTGGAAGGGAAATTGAATACAAATGTATGAAGGCTAGGTTTCAGCTGTATAAGACACTGGTACGACCATATCTGAAATATTCTGCGTGGTATCAGTCACTTTATTTAAGTAAGTTTGTTAATGTGTTGAGAACAGTTCAGTGAAGGCATATCAGACTAATACCAAGAATACCTGTCTTGGTGAAAGGTTAAACAGGCTTGGATTGCATCAGCTGGAGTTTAGAAGAGCAAAAGGCTTCTTGATTGAAACACATAAGATTTTGAAGGATTTGTTAGGTTGGATGTGGAGAGGATGTTTCCTCTTACACAAAAATATAGTAATAGGGCTCACTGTTTCGAAATAAGGGATCACCCGTTTTCAACAGAGTTTATGTGAAAGTTTTCTCAGAGGATCAGGAACTCTCTTCCTGAAAAGGTGGATGAAGCAGTGCATTTGAATATTTTTAAGGCAGTTTTTTTAGATTCTCAGTAAGCAAAGTGTTGAAAGGTTATAAGGGGTAGGTAGGAATGTGGATTCATGATTATAATTGGATAGCCACGACTTTATTAAATAGCAGAGCAGGTTCTAGAGGTTGAATAACTACAGCTGCTCCTTGCTTCTATATTTGAATGTAGTCCATCAATATCACTCCACCTGGAAATTTACACAGGATAGACCAAGTCAATTTCCTTAAACAATCACAAGAAGAGAGAATTTGTGATCACTACGGGGATGTAGGAGCAGACAAGGACTGGAACTATAAATGACAAATGGCAATGGCAATAAGCTTGAAAATGGATATTAAGATTGCTTTCACTAATATGCAAAACATTATGTCGACCACACCAGGTGCTTCAATCTTGAACTACATGCATAGCCAAGGTTAAACCCAAACTCCTTTCTCTTCAGGAGTATGCAATATTGCACCTCAACACCTATAGCTGGTGATCACAACAGTGATCATTTGCATCATCGAACTGGTCATGAAGAAATGATTCATATTTCTCTGGCCTGGTATCTCTGATGTTGAGGAGGTAGTGAGTATATGTCTCCTTGCAGCAGATGTAATGTACAAAAATGCTTCACACCAGTTAATTAATCCTGGATTCCCTGGGTAAAAATGCCAAGTGACTGGATACTTTTTAGCAGCCCCCATGGCTACTGACAATGTGAAGGCTGGTTATCCTGGATGGTGATTTCAGTTACAACATTGATGCAGCTGAATGATCTGGGCTGACAGCTGACTGAATGTTATGTCCAAATTCTGGACGTAAAAACTAAAAGATGCCGAGTTACCCAATGTCTTCAGTAAACCTGTAGATGAACTGTAGCATATATTATATATACCAGATAGCTGAAGCCAGGTGAGTCTGTAGTTCCAGGCTAGACTTCCTGCATGTGTCCCAAACGTTCAGGATTAAATCCACTGATGTCAAGTTGGTGTTCTTTTCCAACGACTTTAAATATTGTACCTTTTAATTTCATTTATTTTTAGACTACAGACTGAAAAAGGAAGATACTGCTTTAAATCATGGAGACTGTGCAAAGAGGTTGCTGCGGTTTTAAAATTCTTGTTTACTGGAACACACTAAGAGTTATAGATAATGTGTTTCCGTGGAACAGCAACAGCAGTTGTTGATATCACGGATCCAGTTGGTTCGGAATGAAGGAAAAACTGTTAGACAACGACATTCAGATTGGTCCCTGTTAAGGCGACCATGGCTTGTGTGGAACAATGTAGCAGAGAACCACACACCCTGCAATAAGAAAGTATCAGAAAATCACTGTCTCTCTCTCTCTTTTATTAGAATGCATAGAAAACCTTCACCATCTGATATCTGTGTGCCAATCACTTTTCTCTATAAAATGCTTATTGAAGGAGAAATAAAACGCTTTCAAAGACAGTGAAAGTATAAATTTACAACTGGTAAATGAAAGCTAACATCACTGTGCAAACAATCTTGAGTCAACAGCAAAGAACTAAAAGAGTTGGAATAAACTGAAAGATACAACTCATTAACTCCTGTGGTCCAGACTGGTGCTATTGGTTTTGTTTTCTTTTTCGTGTATATATCTTGTCTGTCTTTGTGTGGTCTTTCCGTTTGTGAAATGGGTACTTTAAGAAGGGAGAGAATTAATTTGCAGAGTTATAAATCAGCAATTCTTATTTCCAAACTGCCATTGGTTCAAGCATAATAGTTCATAATAAACAGCTACTTCCCTGTTATGTACAGGAACCTTTTAACCTTCATTTGTCAGTCAGGTAGATTCTTCACTTTGAATAGATTGTGAGACTCCTTAAATAGTGGGGCTTGATTTCCCGTGCACCACTCCAGTTAGTTGTGAGACTATTGCCTACTACTGGCTGTGTATGAAGAAGTTTATCTAAGAGTATAACACGATTTTGTTCAGATGGGCCAATGGGCTGAGGAGTGGCAGATGGAGTTTAATTTTGAAAGGTGCAAGGTGTTGCATTTTAGCAAGACAAACCAGGGTAAGTTTACACAGTTAATGGTAGGACTCTGGGGAGTGTTGTTGAATGGAGATACCTAGGGGTTCAGGTACATAGTTCCTTCAAAGTGGCATCACATGTAGACAGAATGGTGAAGAAGGTGTTTGGCATATTTTACTTTCATTGGTCAGAGAATAAAATATTGGAATTGGGATGTCATGTTGTGGCTATCCAAGATATTGGTAAGACCACATTTGGAATACTGCGTACAATTCTGGTTGCCCTGGTTTAGAAAAATGTTATAAAATTGGAAAGGGTGCAGAAAAAGTTTACAATGATGTTACTGAGACGAGAGGGCTTCAGATATAAGGAGAGGCTGGATAGTCTGGGAGTTTTTTTGGAGCATAGGAGGCTGAGGGGTGACCTCATAGATGTTTATAAAATTGTGAGGGGCATAAATAAGGTGAATAGCCAAGGTGTTTTCCTAAGGGTTGGGCAGGCTAAAACTAAAGGTTTAAAGTAGGAGGGAAAAGATTTAAAAGAGACCTGAGGGGCAACATTTTCAGTCAGTGGGGTGGTGAGTGTTGGAACGAATTGCCAGAGGAAGTGGTAAAGGAGAGTAAACCATCTGGCAGCAGCAGCTTACCAGCTGAGTTGTATTCATCTCTGTTGGACATATACGACAGCATATCTCTATTTCAACCATCAGCTTCAAGTGGCCGGGTGAGAGGAAGAAAATTAGATATTGGTGAACATTTCATTGTCATATATGGATGATAAAATTCTGTCCATAGTACCTATCAGTTCAGATTTGCTCTGTAATTGGAGACTCACCCAACCAGATCTCTTCTGATCCCAGCAGGACAATCTTTGAGGGCTTTGCTTTACTCAGGGATATGAGTATGTGTGGGACAGTGGGTGTAAACTTGCCTCAACTGCCTGGTGGGGAGGCAGCCTTTGCCAAAGTGGCACACACCTACATGACGTGCTACATGCATCTGAGGAGAAAATCCTTAATTGGATACATAAGCATCATTAGTGCAGTTTTAATTAATGGGTGGGAATCCAAAAGTTTTCCAATAGACCTTGCTGCTCTATATCCCCTGTCTTGGTTTGGAAGGGAACTTTCAGGAAGGAACCTGCAAGTTCCTCTCCAAGCCAATCACCATTGTAATTTGAAAATATATCACGTTTCCTCCAGTGTCTCTGGGTCAAAATCATGGAACTTGCTCGCCAACAGCACTTTGGATCGATACAGCACATGGACTGCAGTGGTTCAAGAAGACAGCTCACAACTACCTTCTCAAGGGCAATTAGGTATGGACAATAAATGCTGACTCAGCCAGCAATGCTCTGACCTGCTCAAGAGCTGTTAGAACCTTTCACCAAGTCCATTTGAAAGGATGTAGACAAAAGAGAGGTAACTATCCCAGGTATTGGATGCAGTCAGATCAACACCTCTATTACATGGATGATGTTGCTGTCTTCTGCTTAGATTTGCTGTTGATGTGCAGACTATCTAGCATCAGTGATCTGTTTGAACTGGCCTCAGGAGCCAAGGTACGTTGAGGTAACAGCAATGACCCTTTCATTGGAAACTGGGCTGATCAATTCCTTGTTCCTTTCACTGATAGGTCTGACTGCTGAGGTACTGGGGGTCTGGTTTCAGAGGGGCTGGGATGTACACTGAAAGGAGTGGGTAGCCATAATCAAACAAATACTGAGTGTGTGGGAGCGATGCATCCTCCACATTGCAGGTAAGAATGTGGTCATCAGGTGTGAGGTGTTCCAATATTGGTGTACATGACCCATTCTTCACTCAAATGCCAAGGCAACAACTTAGCCCATTCTTCACTTTGTTTGGCAATTGAAAGAAGACCATATGAAGGTTAAAGAGAGTTGGGTGGGGGGTGGGGGGGAGGGCAAGTACCAAACATTGCTCCCATCATTCTGGTGGCCACATTTGTGTGAGCTGCACCAAGTTGTCTCAGTACATCTGTGGCATCCGCATCCAATGAATGAATAAAAAGTTTTTTTTAAAAATCACTCCGGTCAAATTATACAGAGTAACAATTATTGTATCACACATATTTCCTGGAGCATAGGCCCCTCCATCCGACCGAGGCAATGTGGAAAATGGGCAGGTATGTTCTGTACTCAAAGGAGGACAAATCCCACCCAACCACTTATTGCCCCACGAGTCTATTCTCAATCATCAGTAAAGTCGTGTTATCTACAGTGCTATCAAGTAGCAGTTGCTCAGCAACAAATTGCTCACTTATGCACAATTTGGTAAATGCCAGGATCACCCAGATCCAGACCTCATTACAGCCTTGCTTAAAACATGAATAACAGAGCTGAATTCCAGATGTGAGGTGAGAATGACAGCCCTTGTTCAAGGCTGCATTTGACCAAGTCTGGCATTAAGATGCCTGCACAAAATTGGAGTCAATGGGAATCAGGGAAAGACTCTATGCTGATTGGAATCATACCTGGCACAAAGGAAGATTGGTGCAGTTGTTGGATGTCAGCCATCTCAGCTCCAGGACTTCACTGTGGGAGTTCCTCAAGGTAGCGTCCTTGTCCCAATCACTTTCAGCAGCTTCATCAATGACCTTCCCTCCATCAGAAGCTGGAATGTTGGTCGATGATTGCACAATCTTTGGAGCATTTGCAACTCCTCAGATACTGAAACAGTCTATGTTGAAATACAGCAAAACCTTGACAGTGTCCAGGCTTGGGCTGCAGAGTGACATGTAACAGTCATTCAGCACAATTGCCAAACAATATCTTTTCCAACAAGAGACAATCTATCAATCATGTCTCGACATTCAATGGCAATAGCATTAATAAATATCACGCTATGAATATCTTGAGGGTGACCATTCAACAAAAAAGAACTGGATTTGCCATATAAATACAAATGTTACAAGAACAGTTATATGTCAGAATCTTGCAGTGAGTAACTCACCTCCTGACTTCTCAAAGCCTGTTCACTATCTACAAGGTACAAGTTAGGAATGTGATAGATTACTCCCATTTGTCTGGATGGGTGCATCTCCAATGATACTTGAGAACTTTGACACAATTTAGGGTCAAGCACCCTGCTTGACTGGCACCAAATCCATAATCATCCACTCCATTTGCAGATGATGTTCAGAGTCATCTACAAGATGCACTGTAGAAATTCACAAAAGATCCTTAAGTCAGCACTTTCTAAACCGATGGCCACTTCCATCTAGAAGGACAAAGGCAGTAGATACATGTGAACATCACCACCTGCAAGTGTGTCTCCAAGCTAGTCATTATTCTGACTTGGAAATATATCACATTATGGGTCTACCTACAGAACATGCACTGCAGTAATTCAAGTCCATCTTCCCAAGGGCAACTAGTTGCGAGTGATAAATGCTGGCTCAGCCAAAGATGCCCACATCCCATGAGAGATTAAAAGAAACATATGTTTGTACAGATGCTACACAATGATACAGCCATTATACTCAAAATAACCCATTCATTTTACAATGGATGCATTTTACTATTTAAGCAAAGACTGTTTGCACAGTGAATGGCCTTCAGGTCATGACCTCCTCAGTGGTGATACTGCTGTTACAAGGATGGCTGAAAGCAAGATAGGAAGATAAGGACATTAACACTGATAATTGTTGGCTGTGACCCCGGGAGACTGGCTCTTTCAAAGATATTGAAAGAGATGAGCAGACCGAAAAGCTTAATTAACCAAGAAGAGGGCTCAGAGAATACAAAGGTCAGCAAATCGCACACCATCTTAGCTTACTGTTTTCCTTTGCAACAAAAATGGCAGAGACCTCCATGCAAGAGTGAGACTCCTGAACAATATCAGGGAAAGCTTAACACAGACTTGACCATCACAGAACAAACCATCATTTTCTGAGATGGAATACCGGAACAGAATTTTTTGGAATAAAGACAAGGTTTTGATTCTTAAGGAGCATTACAAAAAAAAATCTTTTCCTATTTCCCTGACAGTCAGTTTCATATCTTATAATTTATACAGCATTTTTAATGACGGATATAATCCATAAAGCATGTTGTAATTAGAAATGCACATAGTTCAGCAGTATACTTGTAAATTAGCTGATTCATAAGATGGTATAATTAACACTTTAATAGACACCGGGAGCTGATCAGAACTATGAATCCAAGAGCACTAAGTTTTCCCCAGGATTAGGTACTGCTACAATATAATTAGTGTCAGAAAGAACTAAAGCTTCTAGCACAGTATCTGGTCATGATATTTGAACATTGACTAAAATACCCTGCTATTACGTTATGTCTTCTTAAATAATATTAAATAACATATATATTATGGAACGTAATCACCGTTGAATTGCTTCATGTTTTTATGAAATTATTTATGTACTGTTCTTGAACTCAATGGATATTGCTGGGGCCTTCTGCAGAAAAGATCTTGTTAAATTTGAGAGGGTGCAGAAAAAAAAAATTACAAGGATGTTGCCAGGACTGGAGGGATTGAGTTATAGGGAGAGGCTGACTAGGCTGGTGACTTTTTTTCCCTGGAGTGTTGGAGACTGAGGGATGACCTTATGGAGGTTTATAAAATCATGAAGGGCATGGATAGGGTGAATAGCTAAGGTCTTTTTCCTAGGGTGGTTGAGTTCAAAACTAGAAATCATAGTTTAAGGTGAGGTGGAAAGAGTTGAAAAAGACCTGAGAGGTAATGTTTTCACGCAGAGGATGGTGCATATATGGAACGAGCTACCAGAGAAGTGGTGGAGACAGATACAATTACAACATTTAAAAGGCATCAGATTGAGTATATGAATAGGAAGGGTTTAGAGGGATATGGGCCAAATGCTCAAATGGAACTAGGTCAAATTGGGATGTTTGGGCAGTGTGGATGAGTTGAACAGAAGGGTCAGTTTCCATACTGTATGATTCTATGATTCTGACTGTATCAATATTTTAATATAAGCTGAAAAGGCATCAGTTGTATCTGAGTACAAATAACTCAACTGTTGCAGCTTTGTTCAGATTTTGACAATATTCTTATTTCGTAAATCAAAATAGAAATTTTAGATTGGCCATATTTTTACCTAGCAACTGAAACAAGAGAAATATTGGACTGGATATTATACATCTCCACCAGGTGAGTCTTTGGATGTGTAAAATTCTTTCAGTCTATCACCCGAACTCCACCAACTCCTGATCCCACCCTCATAACATGGAGAGTAGGTAACCCTCATAACATGGAGAAATTAACAACCTGCCTACTAAAGTATATACAAATAACTGTTGTTAGAAGCTCATTTGATCCCTGTCCCACAAAAACATGGTGATGGGAAGCAGGCAGTCTTTAAACATTTGGGAAGAAGGGGGCATTACAACTTCATAAAGTACCCTTTGCTCATTGAGTTCAGACTACTAGATAGTAAACCCTCTTCCTCCTTCCCCTCAAAATCCACACCTCAATCCTCTCCCTCATGTCGCCAAGCCCTTCCAGCTCAATAACAGACCCCTTAATAGAATCTGGTATCCAAGGCTGGAATCAAACGCTAGTCCCTGGAGCTGTAAGGTAGCAATACTAACCACTGAGCCACCATACTGCCCCAAAACAGGTTGCATTTGTAAACAGATCTTTATGTCAGTTCTCAAAAGGAATATATTAAAACAAGTTACAACTTATAAACTGTATAGGATTTAAGAATATTTCTGGAAGGTGATGACATCACATCCAATGTACTGTTCATTTCTTGGAATTCGACTTGGCTAACCTGTTACATGCATACTTTTTTTCAGTTGAGACATAAGCCAAAGTGATGACTTTGCAAAACATTATTTCAATCATCTTTTTAATAGTATCTTACACACTTGGTCTTTGTTGTAGAAAATCATGTAAATTACAAATTATAGGTGTTTCTTCCCTGCATTAAAACTGTTCGTAATGACATAATGAATAGGAACGATATATAAAAATATGTTTTGCTAATATTTTGACTATATTCTGACTTTATAATGATGCAGACGTGAAATAGTTTTGTTTGATTTCTATAACTCAAGTCTGTGTGCATTAATTTTATATAGGAACAAGGAATAATCTGAAGGAAGTGCTTCACCTAATTCTGGACATCTATACAATAGAATATATAATATATATATTTACTTGTGTTGTTGCAGGATTTGATTCTTCCATATTTCTTACAGCTTCTCACTAGTTTCTTTATGCTCAATAGATTTTACTATGGATGTAAATGGGGGTTTTCAAATAACATATATAATATTAAGACACACTCCGGAAAAAAAGGTAATGCTATTGAAAATAAGCTGTATAAAATTGTGAAGAGACCGATCATGTTCTGTAGAATGCAGTTTACCTAATTATTCAGGTTGTTTCTGTGTTTTATTGTGATGGATGTCAGGATGCGGGTGTTAGATGAGTCAGACTGATTACTTCAGCAATTGCATCTGCCTCAATTGTTCTGCTTTGCACTGGCTGCATGACACTCTAATCCAATCAGGATGCACCATGCAGTTAGTTGCCTAGCAACAAACTGAGTTGGCTGAGTAGTGTTTCTTTCAGATGGTAAAGAGGGTTATGCAGCAAATAAAATATGGTAATATCTGTTTTTTGAAAAAAGGAGAAAAACAAGATTGTCACTGAGCATTAAAAAAAAATCTTTCAAGGTAGTGGTGCAAATGTATTTTAAAAAATGCTTTAATATGGGGTTGGGCGAACAATTTTGTCATGTTTCTGACATTTACAATTATCAGTCAGCATTTAATGAAAATTTGCAATGATATGGAATAGAGCATTAATTGACAGATTCCTGATTCTGTAAGATAATGTTTGAATTCCATGTTCCTAGCAGTTCAGAGAAGTGCCAATTGGAGCTTTGACTTAACTCTGGACTGACAAGAACTGGGATACTCAGGGGAAAGATATAAAAGAGGCCTATGGGCAGCTTTTTCACACAGAGGGTGGGACAGGTATGGAATGAGCTGCTAGAGGAAGTGGTGGAGACTGGTACAATTGCAACATTTAAGAGGCATCTGGATGGGTATATGAATAGGAAGAGTTTGGAGGGATATGGGCCGGGTGCTGACAGGTAGGACTAGATTGGGTTGGGATTTCTGGTCGGCATGGACGGGTTGGACCAAAAGGTCTGTTTCCATGCATCTCTATGACTCTAAGTAGAAATTCACCTGTGTTTTAACATCTGCATTTTGTAAACTGATTACTGAAACTCTGTCTGCCTGTGGAATGGCCATGCTGTTGGCTGGTTGAATGAATGTCATAACAGTGGAAGCACTGTCCTCACAGCATGCCACACTGTTACTCAGTTGGTGGACCGTTCCACTACTTCACAGTGAGACTTCAAGAGTGAAGTGTGAAGATACTAAAACAAGAACACTTACATGGAAGGAAACATCTTTTTTGGCAGATGATGAGTGGAGGCTTATTACAAATCCATAATGACATCAATAAACACATTTCCAGGGATGGAAACAAGTTTAGAAAAGTGTCTTATATTAAACATTATAAAATATAGAATGCAAAAATAACTGCCGCCAGGCATCCATTAGAACACATAATGAATCACACATAGTTCTCACTAGACTGATGCAATCAGAATTATGTTGCTGATTAGAATGGGAATAAAGCTGAGGAGGGAAGATTAATTTCACAGGAACCAACATTCAGAATTATAATAGATGAAATTTTTGAATTAAGCTTTCAACCCCTTAAGGCAGGTTGTACTTGCCTGTGGAAATCAGTGGAAGCTATTTTGGACTCCTTTACTTCTCATGCATGCTCATTCTAAGACCAGTTGGCCAAAATGAATTTGCCTTTCCAGATTAAGTCCTCAAAAGTGATATGTATGAGTCTTCCTAGACAGAACTACAAGGTAAGTCATGTGTAACAACCAAGCTCATCATCTACTAGATTGTTCCAGTGAGTCTACACTGTTTTCATCTCTTTGCAAAATACTTGTCTGAGTCAGGCCATAGTCAGATTGGGTAGGGGCAGTCCATAGGGGCACAATGAATGGATGCATGCCAAAGAAGGTAGGTTTATCTGCAGCAATGAACCTGGCCTAGAGAAGTGTGCAATCATGAAAGCCAGCAAACGAATATAAGATTGCCAACTCATCAGGATTGCCTGTGATCCACATCCCTTAGATTAACTGCATCAAATGCAATCTATGGTCAGGGGCATGAGCATGTAACTACAAGTGAGGCAGGTATTGGGATCCAGAATTTAGCTTTGGAGGAGCTAAATTCATAAGATAATAGATAAGAATAGGTATTCAATATATAAGAGGTTCTTGCTCCTAGACTAGATGAGGCACAGAATACACAGAGGATGTGTGAAATAACCACAGCGCCATGGTACAGAAACCCATCCAAGTGAGTGTCGATGAGTGTCATTTAGTGGTAATGGGGGAATAGCATAGTTATGGGAAGTTCTCTGCAGCAAAGTTGGAATGCTGAATGCTGTGTTGCCTACCTGATGCCAAGGTTAGGGACATCTCTTCTGGGCTGGAGAGGAACATGAAATGGGTAATGAAAAGCCTAGTGGTTCACGTAGATGCCAACATCAAAGGTAGGATTAGGAAATTGATCTTTTCCCTGTTAGAGCTAATGCCTGACGTCACAGGAAAACAGATAGGTGATTGATAAGTATGTCCACTATGTGACTTTTGTTTGTCCAAGTGGTTTTAGTCAAGAGACATTATTACAAAGGAATAGTACAAATGATAATCTTGCTTCTGAAATATTTAGCATCCAAATTACTCAATTAAATAGAATAGAGATGACTGGACATGTGATGTGTTGTAGCTGTAGCATGTAGGAGCTAGTGGACACTGATGTGATGGATTGTGACCATGTTTGCAGCGAGCATTAGTTACTCAAGGGACATTTGTTCAAAGTTGATGAGCTGGAACCCAAGCAACACATGTGGGGAAGAGAGAGATAGCTGGATACTCTGTTACAAAGACAGCTGTACCCTTAGAATAATTACATCAAATTTGGTCTCTTGTGTGTTGGTAGCGACTGTTAATAAGGCAGGTAATGGGATCCAGAATTTAGCTTTGGCAGAGCTTGGGCCCTAATCCAATAGGTATGAGGTTTTTACTCCTGATATGTGCAAGGGTACAGACTGCAGGAAGGAGGAGTGAACTGGCCACAGCACTGTGATCCAGACCCCCATTTACGTGAGGGGTGAAAAGTGAACTGTGGTAGTAATGGAGAATAGCATATTTAAGGAAACAGATACAGTTCTTTGCAGCAGAGACTGAACCCTGAATGCTGTGTTTCCTACCTGGTTCTAAGCTGAAGGACATCTCTTTTGGACTGGAGAGGAAGTTGGAGTGGGAGGGGAAGGATCCAGTTGTTCTGATCCATGTAAGCATCAAAAGACATAGGTTGGACTAAGAAAGAGATTCTGTTGCAGGATTATGAGTAGTTCCGGGCTAAATTAAAAGGCAGAACCACAAAGGCATGAGTCATGTGCATATTCACAGATGTTAAACAAGATTAGAGAGATACATTTGTGGCTCAAAGATTGGTGTGGGAGAAATGAGTTTCAATTCATGGAACGCTGGCACAGTGGGGAAAGCGAAAGCTGTTCTGTTGGAACGCACTTCATTTGAACCATGCTGAGACTAGTGCCCTAGTGAATTGTATAACTAGGATTGTAGATAGGGCTTTAAACTAATTAGTGGGTCAGAGAGTTCAATTGAAGGGATTTAAAAAAATTTAAAAAATAAACAAGAGAGCGGAGGTGCAGGGCAGTGAAGAGGCAAATAATAGTAAAATTTGACAGGAAGGGGTAGAAAATATAAGCAGAAGAGTGCAAGAGAAATTGGAATCAATATGAGTATTAATGATAAAAGTCAAACCTTAAGGCTCTTTATCTGAATGCATGCTGCTTTGTAACAAGATAGATGAGCTAATAAATAAATATGACTTGGTATTCAAATAAAGCTACTTCAGGAATATGGTTGCAGGGTGTTCAAGACTGGGAACTCAATATTTAAAGGTATTCAACATTTTGGGGGAAGAGGCAAAAAGAAAAGGTAGTGGGATGACCTTGTTCATAAAGAAACATAACTGGGACGATGGTGAGTTATGACGTAAGTGCACCAGATCATGCTCTGGAATCAGTTTTGATGGAAACAAGGAACAGCAAGGAAAAGAAGTCACTGGTGTGAGTTATCTGTAAATAATTTGCCTCACTGTAGGACATAGATAAATGGGAGGTAGTGAGGCTGTGGAAGAAGGACTCCACAACTGTCATGGATGATGTTAATTTGCACCTGATTTTGGACAAATCAGATATGCAAGGCGAATGTAGAAGACAAATCTGTAGTTTCATCAAGTTCACCATTTAAGTATCAGGGATTATTTCTTAGACCAGTTTATTGCAGAACATACAGCCTTGGACCAGGCTATTTTAGATGTGGTAATGCGTACCACGGTAATAAGAAATCTCATAGTTAAGGATCCTCTACAGAGTAGCATTTACAATATAATAGAATTCCAAATTCAGTTTGAGAGAGTTCTGCACTGGAGTGCTGATTCGTTGTGTTAGAATGTAACTGGAGTTTGGTGAAACAGGGAGTTAGATTTAAGAAGATGATGATCAGTCTATCCTTTTCTCTCAGGGTGAGTATGTCTTTAATGTCTAAGTTTGGTCTTACAGAATTTGGAACATATTATTCATTCATAGGATGTGGGAGTCACTAGCTAGGCATGCATTTGTTGCCCATCCCTAATTACTCAGAGGGCTGTTAAGTGTCAATAACATTGCTGTGGGCCTGGAGTCAGATGTAAGCCAGGTAAGGAAGGCAGTTTCCTTCTGTAAAGGATATTACGTTTTTCTGACAATCAACAATGGTTTCATGGTTATCATCAGACACTAATTCCGTAATTTTATTATTTTATTTTCATATAGGGAAAAAGGAACGAGCAAGGGAGGAGATTGAGACTGAGCAGGAAATAAAATTGAGACCAAGGCTTGAAGTCTACACGCTTACCTGAGAGCCCAGAGAGAGGATCCAGCAGGGGAGGAGAGTTGGGATCAGAAATGGTGAAAAACACAGTGACATCTCAGGAAAAGCCATAAGTTCATTGGTTGGAAATTAACTGTCAATTTGAATACATATTCAGAGTTGCTTTCAGATTAAAAGTAAATTGGAGAAATATTTTATACATTAAAAACTAAAGAAAATTTAGTAGAAAATTTAAAAATCCAAAAAAACTAATTCAACAACTTTGAGATGTAGAGCCAGATGATGTGTTGTACCTGTATGATGTGGGAGTTGGTGGACCCCATTGTGATTAGAACCATACAGCATGAAATCAGACCTTTTGTCCAACTTGTCAATGCCAACCAGGTATTCCAAACTAAACTGGTCCCACTTGCCAGTGTTTGGCTCATATCCCTCTCAACCTTTCCTATTCATGTACCTATCCAAATGTCTTTTAAATGTTGTAATTGTACCTACATCTACCACATCCTCTGGCAGTTCATTCTATTTACAAACCACCCTTTGTGTGAAAAGGTTGCATCTCAGGTCCCTTTTAAATCTTTTTCCTCTCACTTTAAATTATGCCCCCGAGTTTTGGACTCTCCCACCATAGGCAAAAGAGCTTTACTATCCTTCCCGTCATGATTTTATAAACCTCTATAAGGTCGCCTCTGAACCTCCTACACTCCAGTGAAATAAATCCCAACCTACTCAGCCTCTCCTCATAACTCAAACCCTCCGGTTCCAGCGACATCATGGTCAATCTTTTCTGAACCCTCTCCCATTTAATAATATCCTTCCTTTAGCAGGGTGACCAGAACTATATATAGCACTCCAAAAGGGGCATCATCAACATCCTGTACAACCTCAACATAATGTCCCAACTCCGATACTCAAAGGTCTGAGCAATGAAAATAAGCATTTTAAATGCCTTCTTAACCACCCTGTCTACCTGTGACGCAACTTTCAAAGGATTATGTACCTGAACTCCTAGGTCTCCCATGACCCTCCCATTATCTGTGTAAACCCAGTCTTTGTTTGTTTTACCAAAATGCAATACCTCTCATTTATCCAAATTAAAATCCATCTCTCATACTTAACCCAAATGATCATGCTCCCTTTGCAATCTCAGATAACCTTCTTCATTGTCAACCAAGCCACCAATTTTGGTGTCATCTGCAAGCTTACTAACCGTGACTCCCAAATTCTCATTCAGATAATTTATGTGAATGACAAAGAACAGTGGACCCAAGAACTAAATTAAAGAACAGGACCTCGGGGGTGATAATCTCTGGATTAACTTTTTCCAATTGGTATAGAGATTTAAAAAAAGGAAGTAAAAGGAGTGGAAAAGAAAGACGGTTCCATTTCATGGGGCATTGGCATCAGCATTGGGACTGGAAGGAACTGTACTATTTGGACGGGCTCCATTTGAATTGATCTCAGACCAATATCCTACTAAAAAGGTTAAATAGGGTGGTCACAAGGACATTTAAATTAGTAAATGGGGGAGGGCCCAGAGGAAATCAGCACAGTTTCAAGATCAAGTACCGTGGCAGAAAATAAAGAAACAGTCAGGAAACCTATTTTAGTATGTCAGAAAATGGCAAAACTATAAGAAGTGCATTTATTAAACCGAAAGAGAGAGACAATGGATGGGTGAAGAAAGCATTGGTGCTGAAAGACAGGTTAGAGTGTATGGCCCCCAAAAAAAAGTTCTATATGTGAATGCACAAATCATTAGGACTAAATTAAATGAGTTCCAGGCACAAATTAAAATTGGAGATTATGACATATTAGCCATTAATGAGTCATGGCTCCAGGATTGTTGGGATTGGGAATCAAATATACCAGATTATAATGTTTACAGGACCTACAGGGAAAATGGCAGAAGAATTGGAGAAGCCTTGATGATTAGAAACTTCCATGGTGAGGGAGGATATAATGAAGAGAAAGCATTCAGTGGAGAACTGACAAACCATAAATGATCTAAAACTGTAATAAGTGTTGTGTACAGACTCCCTTGTAGCATCTCTGAAGTGCTAGATTGTTTAAATGCAGAAATTAGGCAAGTGTATAGCAAAGCTAGAGTAGTATTAATGGAGGATTTTAACTTTAACACAGATTGAGAGAGGCATGCAAAGACCTAGCAGAAAAGTAGTGAATTTCTGGAGAGTGTCCAGGATACTTTCCTACGGCAATATGAACTGAATGAAACAAGGGGATGAGCAGTATTGGACATAGTAATGGTGAATGAGCAGGATTAAATTAGTAATTTACTTGTGCATGAACATTTATTTATTGTGATCGTAACATGATTGAGTACAATGCAGCATTTGAAAGTGAAAAGCATAAATTGGCTACTAGAGTTTTAGATTTGGATAAGGTCAACTTTAATGAGGTGAGACAAAGACTTGTCCACAGTAAAATGGGCAAATCTGCTAATGGGTAAAACAACCCAAAATGGAGGATGTTTAAAGAAATACTTAATATGATACAAATCCAGTTCATACCTCTGAGAGGTCAAAGCTTCACTTTATAGAAAAGAAAACTGCCATTGAGATCTAAAGAGACAAAAGATTGCAGAAAACTAAAAGACAGGGCTTACAAAATTGCTAAAAGCAGCACATATCCTGATGAATGGGAAAGATGCAAAGACTATCAAATGGCCACAAAGCAGATTATAAGAGCTGCTAAAAGGGAGTATGAAAGTAAACTTGCAAGAGGCATCAAAATCAAGAAGAAGAAATGTTACAGTTACATCAAGGGAAAGTGGATGATCAGGAGCAACATTAGCCCACTAAAGGGTGAAAGTGGATACATTGTCAATGACTATGGGGAAATGCCAGATGTATTGAATACTTACAATAGAAAAGCAGGATAGCTTGCTGGAATCCTAATAATAGATTAGGAACAGGAACTGGATAAAATTAACATCAGTAAGTAGCCAATAATGAGGAAATTAATAGAATTAAAGAGCAACAAATCCCTGGTGCCCAACAATTTTCACCCCAAAGATGTTAAAGGAAATGTGGGACCAAATTGTAGATGGCGTGATTATAATCTTTCAGAATTCCTAGATGTAAGAGTAATTTCTCTGGTTAGGAAAATTGCACATGTCTCTCTGCTTTGTTTAGAAGGACAAAAGAGGAAAACCAGGGAATTACAGATCAGTTAGCCTAACATTTGTGGTTGAGAAATTGTTGGAGTCTATAATCAAGGATGGTGTAATTGAACACCTTGAAAATTTTCCGTTTATCAGGGTGTGCAAGCATGATTGATGACAGGGGTCATGCCTGACAAGCCAACAGGATTAAAAGCAGATATATTGCCAGGATCTGATGAACAGCATCCAAGAGGTTTTAAAGAAGTGGTTGCTGGGATACTGGATGCATTGGATTCCAGGATGGTTCAGGCAACTCTGCTCAGAAGAGAGGAAGAATGAAAACAGGAATCAATACGTCGGTTAAGCCTAACATCTGAGGTTGGGAAAATGCTAGCGTCCATTATTAAGGAAGAAATAGAGGATATTTAGAAAAGGTTAATGCAATCAGAGTCAGCGCAGTTTTGTGAAAAGGGAATCATGTTGGCAAAACTGCTCAACTTCCTTGAGTTATACCAAGCAGGGTTGATAAAGTGGAATCAGCGGGGTAGAGTATTTGGATTTTCAGAAGTCATTTGGTAAGGTTGTCCCATATAAGATTATTGGACATGATAGGATCCCATGTTACTGGATAATGTATTATAATTGTTTGAGGATTGGTTTTCAGGCAGAAGACAGAACGACTGGACAATAGGTTGTTTTCAAGTTAGAAAGGTGTAACTACTGAAGTGCCACAAGGATCAGTCTGAGGACTTCAATTATTTACTATCTATATTAATGACTTGGCGGAGTACTCCAATTGCAGTCTCAGCAACACAATGTACAGTTGCTGCCCTATTTTTAAATTTCATCCCCCTCACAATGAACTCCAGAACTCCATTTGCCTTCTTAATTACTTGTTGCACTTCCATGCTAACTGTTTGTGTTTTCACTCCCCAAAATACTCAGATCCCTCCACATAGAACTGTTTTTGGAGTCTCAATTCACAAAAATAAGTGAGAGGTGATATTGTGATGAAGGCAGAAGGAATCTGTAAAGTGGATATAAATAGACTGAGTGAGTCACAACAATTTGACAGATGGCGATTATTGTAGTTTAAAAGTGTGAAGTCATGTGATTTTAGGAAGAACCAAACCCTGGAAAAATATTACATCTTGAGAATAGGAGCAGATCGGGGCGGGGGAGGGAGAGTGTGTGATGGTACACATAGGATTGGGGGATTAGTGAGATATACAACAGTGTGAAAATTAAAATATTTATGGTATCTTGCTGCAAGTAACAGTGTCTGTAATCATTCAAATGTTCCTAGAATAATTCCATTGCTAATCACAATGGGCCTGATTGGCAAACTATTTTTCGTAATCAATCCTTATGCACCTAGGGAGTGAGATTCAGTAAGTGTTATTACAGAATGTGTGGTAGTAAATTGGCAGCCACCAATTTTCTATCAATTTGACTGGAACAGAATCTGCCAAAGTGCTATTGTCTGCTTTTGCTCCATTGACAAAGAGCAATTTCATCCTGAGTGTATAGTAAGATAACATTGTTTAGCTTCAATTGCTTGAACAATCATTAGCTCACCTTTTGTGATTAATTAAATGTAGAGCATGAAGCTTGTACAGCAGGAACTCTGATCTCATTGCAGACCTTGAAAGGGTTAAACACACAGTTGGATCAGTTGTAGCAAAAGCAGAAAAGTGAGTTTTGCAAATTAAAACTGATCTGCTTTTTTAATTAAGATAAAACGTAAAGAAATTTTATGGATTGTTTCTAAACATGTCTTTATGATTTGCAGGTGCAGCTGGCAGATAAGCAAGAGGACACTATATAATTGTGGGAACGTTGCTGTGCCAGGATTGTTCAGCCTTAGAGCATCAATGTTCCCATATTTTAGGAAAGATGGATTATAAACAAATTAAGTTAGAATAGAGAGAAAGCATTAAGATTTTAAATTTTACCGAGTTTTTAAAACATGTTCAGTACTACATTTGGATGACTTACAAGTGATGAATGCCTTGCCTTACAAAGAGACAAACAAATGGTTCCATTTTAACTACTCCTGTATTGATGTCTGAATGACACCATGCAATCTGACTTGTTGTATTTATGAAGCATTCACCTGCCTCATTTGGACTGCCTCTGACACCAAATGATGTTCAGATTTAAAACAAATGGCAGGAGGAGTGGAATCCTGAGTTGTTTTGTTTTACTTTATACATAACTTGTGTGATTTGTGAATGCTTAAATATCATTTAGTTTTGAATTGCGATTTTTGAACTAGTGGCATATGGGTTTTTCTGTCTTTTTGAAGTAGTTTAAGATTAACTTGGTAAATTTTTCTGCAGTCACAGCTTGTCTTTAAAAAAGGTTTGAGAGAGAGTTTTGGAAACTAAAGTCAATTTGGTTATATTTGGAAAGTTTGCGAATGGACAAAGTAGCAGTGTAATGCTTTAAGCTTTCAGATAGAAATGTTTGGAACTGTGTTTTCCATCTTAAGAGAAACCCATAGCTTGAAACAACAATAATGGTTTTGGGTTTCAGTTTCAAAAGTTCTGCAGGGTTCTTAGCTGAAGCTGGATGTATAAAAGTTAATCCTGAGAGAAGAAGATGATTTAGAATCCTGAGAGAAGAAGATGATCTAGAATTAATAAAAGTAGAATTCTGCATTATAAGGAGATTAGTATAAAAGTTCCAAATCAGAAATCAAAGAGTCATAGAATCACACAGTACGGAAACCGACTGTTTGGTCCAACCAGTCCATGCTGAGTTTAAGCCCAAACTAAACTAGTTCCACCTGCCTGCTCCTGGCCCAGATCACTCCAAACCTTTCCTAGTCACGTATCCATCCAAATGTCTTTGAAATGTTGTAATTGGATGTGCATCTGCCACTTCCTCAGGAAGTTCATTCTACACGTGAACCACCATCTGTATAAACCATTTGCCTCTAGTATCTCTTTAAAATCTCTCTCCTCTCACCTTAAAAATGTACCCCGTAGTCTTGAAATTTCTCATCTTAGGGAAAAGATAACTACCATCAACTATATCTATACCTCTCATAATTTTACAAACTTCTATCAGGTCACCTCTCAACCTTCTACACGCCAGTGAAAAACCTCCCAGCCTTTCTTTATAATTCAAACCTTCCATACCCAGCAACATCCTGGTAAATCTCTGAATCCTCTCCAGTCTGATAATATCCTTTCTATTAACTGGGTGACCAGAACTGGACACAGTTTTCCAGAAGAAGCCTCACCAATATCCTGTATAACCTCAACATAACGTCCCAACTCCTATACTCAAAGGACAGAGCAATGAAGGGGTTATTTGAAAGTGCTAGTATTTGAGCCCAGTTGTATGATGACTCAAGGAAGACACTACCAGACTCTCATGACTGGGAATTAAAGCTACAGCTAAGACAAACCCATTGTAGGTAGACAAAGGCATTCCCTCTGGTGGTTGACTAGTCTAATGGGATTCTATTGGAATTAATGGATTCATATTTTTACTGAGTGTTTGAAATCTTTAAATATATTCATAAAAGCTCAGTTTATTACATTTTATATTAATCTTTTTTGTGTAATTAACTTCTGTTTTACTGTCAAAATTAAAATTGCAACATTGTATGTTTATGTTTCAACGGCACACCACTTTGTTAAACTGGGGAGATAGTGAGGGCTGCAGGTGCTGGAATGTCAGTCGATAAAATGTGGAGCTGGAAAAAGCACAGCAAGTCAAGTAGCATCAGAGGAGCTGGAGAGTTGACATTTCAAATAGGATCCTTCCTTAGAACTGGGAAGGGGGAAGGGAGCTGAGAAAGAACTTTTTTTTTCCTCAGCTTCCTTCACCCTCTCCAGTCCAGAAGAAGGGTCCTGCCCGAAACATTGACTCTCCTGCTCCTCTGATGCTGCTTGACGTGCTGTGCTTGTTCCAGCTCCATATTTTATCGTCACCACCTCTTTAAAACCGAACAAAAAGATTAATCTATGATGGCAGACTTTAGTCTAGGATGTGACAAATTCAGTAATAACAGCAGCTGGAATCATAATAATTTTAAGGAATCTCCAACACCCACCACCATTACCAGGAGAATAGTAGATTAAAATAATTTCTTCTTGCTCTTACTTTCTATTCCTGCGTATATTACAAAGAACAGCCGTATTTCCTTTATGAAATGTGCCATAGCACTTTGAATATGTTACTTAGATTCCGATCCAAAACATTGTACTGATTGAACTGATTCTAATGTGTTATGGATAGAAAGCTTGTCAAGAACTGATGCATTAGGTTTCAAGACCTATGAATTCTGATTGTTAATTACAACAGAAGATAGCTACATTTACCACCCACTGAAAGGTTGTGAAAAAAGCATTTTGTGCAGAAAGCCTTTTGCAAAATGTCTTACACAACTGTTCATTTTTTACACTATTGCCCAGCTTGTAAGTATTGGAGGGCTATTTGATTGCAGAAGGCATTACAATAAAGCATAGTCTTAATCCTCACAAATTTATTTACAGGGCCCTGTTTCTATCAGGGATCCCTAATTAGGAAAGGGAATCCAGGAAGTTTTTTAATCCTTGGTGCAGGTCTTGACATTAGTTTTAACACCCATGCTGTTATCTGGTTTGGGAGCAGCTCGCTGTGTCAAGAAGCAAGATTAATGCAGGAGCTGATTTTTATAGTCCAATCCATACACAGAAGTCTTTGAACACTGAATCATCAAAGGTACTCACAGGATCATATCCAACACAAGTGTTTCTCTAAACACTGAATTCTATAACCCTGGAGTTAGCACACTGGATCCACAGATTACCTCTGTGGATGTGCTGCATAGGGTGCCTACTGTATTGAAACCTTTCATGATCAAACTTCAGAGCCTGTGTAGTAAGCTTTTGAACTAGTTTGCTGCTCTGTAAAAGAAACATAAGAATAAAAATTGAGATAACTCTTTCATGGACAGCCGATCCATTCACCAGCTCATTGTACAAACAGTGAAAATGAAAATTGTCCCCAAAGTTTTCATTTAAAGAGCACAATTCTATACATAGCCATAAAAAAAATATAAAACCAGAGTAAATGGAAACATTTCAGAAAAGAAATGAAATAAAGTTCAAGGTGTCACAAAAACTTCATGACATGAAGGAAATCCACGAGTAATGAATCACATCAAATTGTCAGCGTATTCCATATTATTGCCTTGAAGCAACAATCACTCAGTTTATGGTGGGCATAGGTTAGCTCAGTTGGCTGGATGATGGGTTTATAATGCTAATATTAGTGGGTTCAATTCCTGCACTAGCTTAAGTTATGATGAAGAACTCTCCTCAATCTTTCCCTCACCTAAGGCATAGTGACCCTTAGTTTAAGCCACCACTAGTCACCTCTCTTCAATGAAAGAACAGCTCTGTTGCCCAACAGGACAATGACAACTTTATCTTTAACTATGGTGTTTAACAGAGTATTTCCTTGCATTGTAGGGCTGCATATAGTTCATTGGATATTCCAGTGTGAACCATGATGCCAAATGTAGATGCAAACACGTGTTGCTTTGCCCAGAAATCAATGCAAATAGTCAGTTACAAATTCAAACTGTTTATGATCATTTGAATGCTTTATTTAAATTGTTTAAATTCAGTATTTAATCTCACTGTGAAATGCTTTCATAACTTTACTATGCACTTCCTCATTGAATGAACATTTTAATTACAGTTCAATGTTGGACACCATCTTATGGGTTGATTTGACTTCTTTGACTATTCCGTGCTCCCCACTGTGATGAGCTTCCTGCCGCTCACTCTGTGCCAAAGTGCTGCAGAGGCTGGCAGCCCATACATCAGTGCGGAAATCAGTAAGTGTGTGTTAAAAAGCAATGTGAAGTACACAAAGGCTGGAGCCTCCAAGGAAATACAATGTTAGTGAATGCTTACAAAGTAAATTAAGAGCCATAAGATGCATCCTTTGTAAATGCTCCTCAGATGCTGCCTGACCTCCTGTGCTTTTCCAGCACCACACTGTAA
Source organism: Chiloscyllium plagiosum (assembly GCF_037043375.1). Taxonomy (NCBI): domain Eukaryota; kingdom Metazoa; phylum Chordata; class Chondrichthyes; order Orectolobiformes; family Hemiscylliidae; genus Chiloscyllium; species Chiloscyllium plagiosum. Next base: position 51,882,919 of record NW_028270154.1, on the reverse strand, counting down.
TCTTGTCTCTGAAGAGCATCCCAACCAGACCCACCTCCCCATCCTAACTCCATAACCCTGCATTCCACACGATCAATCCATCTAACCTGCACATCTTTGGACTGTGGGAGGACGGTGTTGTGAGGACGTTAGTTTGCCAATTCTGACTTGCTTGGATGAAGAGATGAGGAGGATGGGGCTTTGGAGTATACAGGAACATTGTTGTGAAGAAGCAATTGTATGAAGGCTGGTAAATATGTACTCAGTGAATAGCCTAGAAAGTTTCCACTCTGATTTACTGGTCAGCAATTTTCAGCATTGAGGAAGAAGAGGAGAATTGGAAGTGTGGCCAAAAATGCCAATTTAGGCCTTCAATGAGATGCAAATGCTTTAAAATAAGGTGTGACGTGGAGGTGCCAGTGTTGGACTAGGATGGCACAGTTAAAAATCCCACAACACCAGGTTATAGTCCAACAGGTTTATTTCGAGGTACAAGCCTATGGAGTGCTGCTCCTTCATCAGATGACCTGTACCTCCAAATAAATCTGTTGGACTATAACCTGGTGTGGTATGATTTTTAGCTTAAAATAAGGTAGTTGCCACTCAATGGTGAGATTCTGAAGATGCCATTTAAAGCTTCATGAGAAACGTGCAATAATATTTCTCAATGTTGGGGTTCTGATGTTTTTTCATTCACTGTATTTTCCATGTTTCTTGTCAACGAGCATGCCTCTCAAGGGAGGACAAAGTTCCACATTTTGAATCAGTTGATGGAATATTGATGGTTACCAAGGCAATAATTGGATAGCCTCAAAATAGACCTGCAGATTGTTATGCTAACAAAGTAAGCTAAGAGCCAGAAAATGCATTTCATGTAGAGGCATAATATACGTGTATTCCTACATGCAATGCACTCTTGCAGAGTGTAATTAACCAACACTCACTGAGCATTCTAATATCATGCTGCATTCTGACAATGATTTCTTGTGTGTGGTCAGCAACAACTGTGCTCTTCATTAGCCGAACAGGTCAGTAGAGAGGGAGGAGAGAGTGAGGACTGCAAATGCTGGAGATCAAAGTTGAAAAGTTGGCATTGGAATAGCACAGGAGGTCAGGCAGCATCCAAGAGCAGGAGCAGTAGAGACTCAAGATTGAAATTACGTTAGCACCACTAAAAGCTAGGCTGTTTTGCTAAGGCTAGCCTGCTTCTCTTGAAGAGGAACAACAGTGCTGCTGGAGCAGTCCTGGGACATATGCAGGAAATGCGTCTACCTTAGGAAATGGTGGTACAATATGGGAGAAAATGGATTACGAGGATTTGAGGATTCCATATTTCTCCTCCTCTTGTCACTTGATAGAGGAAGTGGAGAGCAGAAGAGGTATCCTCTACTTGGTTTAATACTCACGGCCTCCAGTTCAGGCAATGATGCTGTACATGCTTTAGAAGATGCATTGTTTCAATATTCCAATGTTCTGCAATAAAGTTTCACAAGTCATTACATTTCTTTCTTTGTGTGCATATATCTGAGTGAGTTATGTGCTGGATCATTAGCCCCTTTGTGTGTGGGCAGGCTTTGTATCCCAGAATTCACACATAGTTTGCTGTAATGGCTCAAATAAAAAAAGGCTACATCACATAGCCGCAGAAGGAAGACCATGTGATAGTTCTAGGAGGTTAGGCATGCTCTATTTGAATCACTGCCTTTGTTGAATGGGAGCTGGACATTGTGGGAATGGAATCTATTTTAGTTCTAGTGTCAGTTAATATGCAAAGCCCACAAACCAAAATGCAATCAGTCAATACCGGTTCCAGGGCGAAGCCTGTAATACGAGCAAAACCACATGTTCTCTCTTCCTGCATATATTTGGCAGGAGAGAATGGAATATAGTCAATTTGCTTGGAAAATTGAGTGTCACTGCCTTCTCTTAAATAACACTGGACTAAAAGTTGCAAGATATCATGAATATTTCCAAATCCTGCCTGTAAGGAACTACAAACGTGAAAGGTCATATTCTCAGACGTCCTCACAGTGCTAGCTTTGCACTGGTCTACAATGGTAACTGTAGTGCAGCAGACAGCAAATTTCAGTAGAGATACCCTTGTTGAAGTACAGATGTCTCTGACATTGTATGAGGTATGAGAATTACTTCCTGAACATCCTAAATGGCAATGATCTCCTGCTGAAAGTCCTTATCCTCATTCTCCTTCCTCTTCCAATAGTTTGTCCTATACTGCATCATTCTTTGAGTCACACTGCATTCCAAGGGACCACTACAGCCATATCTGATTTGTTTAGAAGCCTTTAGCTCTGGAAAAGGTCCATCAGCACTCCCTGTAGATTTGTGACTTTTAAGAACTATGGAAAATAGCAAACACTAAAAGAATCATAGCAAGAACAGGGAAGAAAAGATAATTCAGCAACTAACCTGTAAATAGTTGGTGATCCCTTTAAATAGTGCTGGTTGGGGAGTCCTTCCTCATCTAGGAATAGCATTCAATTGTAGGCCAAAGCATTGAGATCCCAAATGGCCCAGCTGGTATCAAGTTAGCATTGCATGCTGATTGAGACTATGATCTCGCTGCTCTTAAGGCAGACATTAGCTATCCATGTTCTAGTATCTTCAGTAAGATAGCTTCCAGCATGATTCATGTATGCATTTTGGTCTCAAAATGCCATTCAAAACAATAAGGACAACTTAACCCATTTTTTTCAAAGAACTCAAACTGACTCTAATGTTATGTGAATTTGATAGCTTTGTCTTTTGTGGATCATAATTGAGCTCCATTGAGTTTACTCTTTAATAATAAAAAAAGTAAGTAAAAACGAAATACTGTGGATGCTGGAAATTTGGAAATTCCTTCTTAATGCTCGAAAATGATATTGACAGAGGTGGTGGAGGACCAAGCGAAATCAGCTTGTGCAGGTGGCTAGAGCAAAAGACAAAGACTGTGTTAATGGTGGTAAAGAAGAACTAGAAATGTAATGAGAGTGTAAATGAGGGTCCACTCCACTGAGGACAAAGTCAACAAGACACAAACAAGATGTAGTCGGGGTGATGGGGTGGATCTAAGAAAAATTGAGAACTGCAGTCATACTCTGAAGTTGTAGAACTCAATACTGAATCCTCAAGGCTGAAAAGGAAGAGGAAAACGAGGCGTTGGACCTTCAGCTTGCATTATATTTCATTGGAACAGTGCATCAGGCTCAGGATGGAAGTGTTAGCATGGGAGCAAAAGATGGCTTATTGAAATGAGGAGAAGTGGGATGTGTGGAGAACACTCTTGTGGAAGATGAAATAATTGCAATAGATGTCCTCCTTTTTCCTCAGCTGAGGAAAACCTCTACTGTGCCTGTAGGAATAACCCCAACATTCACTCACTTGCCATTTTATTAAACCACCTTGCTCCTATTTCTGAATGCATAAGCTGAAGACAAAGGGGACACTGACCCCTGAACACATGGCAGCTTTAATTTATCAAACTGAAGTGTGAGACTTCAGTATCATTGTAAAGCTAAATTGAAATAAATAGCAAAATTAAGTACAGAAAATGATTGTTCCTTCACCGTCACTGGATCCAGAAATTCTTCCCAAACAACACCGTGCGTGTACCCAAATCATATGGACTGCAGTTGTTAGAGGAGCACCTTATTACCATTTTCTCAAGGAAAACTAGGAATGGGCAATAAATGCTGGCCTAACCAGTGAGACTCACATTCGTGTACAAATAAACAATAACATAGCATAGAGTCATAGAAATGTACAGCATGGAAACAGACCCTTCGGTCCAACCCGTCCATGCTGACCAGATATCCCAACCCAATCTAGTTCCACCTGCCAGCACCCGGCCCTTATCCCTCTAAACCCTTCCTATTCATATACCCATCCAAATGCCTCTTAAATGTTGTATCAGCCTCCACCACTTCCTCTGGCAGCTCATTCCATACACATACCACAGGAATAGCCATAACTTAGTTATGTCCAAACTTCCTTGATTGTTAATGCAAGAGACCAGGAGAAATTTCAGATGCTGGAGATCAGAGCTGAAAATGTGTTGCTGGAAAAGCGCAGCAGGTCTGGCAGCATCCAAGGAGCAGGAGATTCGACATTTCGGGTCTGAAGAAGGGCTCATGCCCGAAACGTCGATTCGCCTGCTCCTTGGATGCTGCCTGACCTGCTGCGCTTTTCCAGCAATGCAAGAGACCAGCATTATACACAAATATGCTTTCTTTTGGGCACTAATTGTTATGGAATTCAAGGCCTATATGCACAGCGTAATTATCTGTGCCTCACTCTTCAAAGTAATTAATAATGTGTAACTAAACAATATGAAATAATGACGTTTATTTTCACATATTTCTAAACTACACACAATGTTTTCTTCTTAAACAGTTACAGTATTCCCTTCAGCATTATGTCTTGTGTATGTTGTTTTAATTAAAAGGCCAGTTTCTAAGCTATTTATTTTGCTGTGACTCAGTGGGTGGCCCTCTCACTTTTCAGTCACAAGGTTATGGGTACAACTCCACTTCAAAGATCTGAGTACTATTAACTTGGATTGATATCTCAGTGATATTTTAGGTGCGCGTTGCATGAGAACATTGGTGAAGCCACTTTTAGAATGTTGCATACAATTCTGGTCTCCCTGCTATAGGAAGGATGTCATTAAAATAGAAAGGGTGCAGAAAAAAAATTACAAGGATGTTGCTGGGATTAGAGGGTTTGAGTTATAAGGAGAGGTTGAATAGGTGGGACACTTCTTTCCCTGGAGTGTCAGAGGCTGAGGAGTGACCTTATAGAGATTTATAAGATCGTGACGAGCATAGATAAAATGAATAGCCAATGTCTTTTCCTCAGGATAGGGCAGTTCAAAGCTGGAGGGCATAGGATTAAGATGAGAGGGGAAAGATTTAAAAGGGACCTGAGAAGCAACGTTTTCACACAGAGGGTGGTACATATATAGAATAAGCTGCCAGAAGAAGTGATAGAGGAAAGTATGATTAGACATTTAAAAGACATTTGGATGGGGACATTTACAGGAAAGGTTTAGAAGGACATGGGCAAAATGCAGACAAATGGGACTAGTTCAGTTTGGAAGACCTGGTTGCCATTGACAAGTTCGACAGAAGGATCTTTTCCTGTGCTGTATGACTCAATGACTTCACTATTCTTCATATTAAAATACACTAACTCACAATTATCTGTGCTGAGCTTCATTTGTCAATGCCAAATTTAGTAATGTCCTATAAATTGTTGCAGACTGTCCTCTCCAATTTGATGTTATCCACAAATTTAGAATTGTGTTTTTAGTTCCAAATTGTTAAAGCAAATTACAAATAAATCTGAAATTTTATTTTTTTATTATTTATTAATCCAAATTTCAGGTGTTCCAGAGTATTTTTTCCCTGGTATTTTAGAATGCTCTCCTATGTGAATCCAGGCCCTCCAAAATGTTGGAAATATTTATCCTGGCGTTGAGATTTATGTAAATTTTGATCAACGTGAGTAGGATAATAAATAGCAAATTATTTGGGAACTGCTTAATGCATTTTATCATTGTTTTCTACATAGAATGGATTGATTCATGTTCTTCTCCTATAAAATTTATGCACCTCTTTAAAAAGGGACAGTTTTCAGTATTTTAAAAAAATGTGTTAAAGCTAAATGGACTCGTTTGTAAATTTCAAAGCTCACAATCTGTTTGAAACTGATATAGAGGCAGACAACTGGTTCATTCGGGACCACTAACTAGCTTAGTCCGATTCATTCCAAGAACAGTAGATATTTTGTTTAAAGCAGCATCCCAAGGGAGGAAGAAAAGTAACTGATTTTACTGCCAGACATTCAGTTGTATCACTCAATGGGAAAGAAGTCAGCTAGCATCTGTCCAGCCGGAAAGGACAAGGGACGTGTGAGTAGTCAGTTTTTTTAAATCATGAAACTGTTCACTTCAGGTTTGGGGCTAATACAAGATACAGGGGTATATCATTTTTACTTTTCATTTTTAAAGTTCACAAGCAAAATTAAGTGTAATTTACTTTGTCTTTCCCCTTGTACAATTTAGTGATTTGCATCTCACAACTCACTAAGTTTTCTCAGTTTGACTTCAGTTTATGAGTCACCCAATTTCCAATTCAAATTCCAAGGATCTTTTACTGATACAAGACGGCATTACCAAGTTACACAATTGGATTTTGAACTGTATAAACACACTCATGAGTACGAGACAACCAGAGTGTTTACAAGCTGCTGTGTTAAAGAGAAGATATCGAAAGCATACCCAAAATGAGTAACATTAGAATTCCAAAAAAAATGTCATAGCTAAAAATAAAGTCTCTTTCAAGGCCACAGAATATCACAAAGCATTTTACAGCCAATGAAATCCTTTAGAATTGTAATCACTGTTGTAGGCAGCACAGCGTCTAATCTGAGTATTGCAAACTCCAACAAACAATATGTTACTGACCAAAGAATGTGGGAAAATCAGTCTACATAGTGCAACCATACAGATGACAAATAATCCTCAAGCAGACATTGTAGCCGGACATTTCCTGCTGCATGGTTTATCTGGGTTTCTCAACTCCAATGGAGAATTCCCTGATGACAAAACTCGCATATGTTACTTGTTTTGTTATTAAGGATACATAGGGAGGGCATTGATTAAATATCATGAACTCATGTAATGAGAGACGTATGGGATACTATGTTTTTGTTGTGGAGTAAGCCGACATTTGTAGCATTGCATTTTGTAAATAAATCTAGTATTAAGCAAAAACTTGGCATCTGGCTTCTTGCTTCATCATCTGGCTTCAGAATAAATTAACATGCTTCCAGGGAACCAACTCAGCTTGCATAGTGCCACACGCAATTTTCTTCAAACTATTTTTGTGATGTTAATTGAGGTAAAAATATTGGCTGGGACATTAGTGATAATTCTCCTACTCTCATTGAAAATAGTGTCTTTAGCCTTCACCTGATGTTGTAGATGCTGCCGAGAGCAAATTATCTGGTCACTATCACTTTGTTCATAAGTGGAGCTTCCTATGTGCAAACTGGTTGTTATAGAGACATAGAGATGTATAGCATGGAAACAGACCCTTCGGTCCAGCTCCTCCACGTCAACCAGATATCCCAACCTCATCTAGTCTCATTTGCCAGCACTTGGTCCATATCCCTCTAAAACCTTCCTATTCATATATTCACCCAGATGCCTTTTAAATGTTGTAATTATCCCACTCTCCACCATTTCCTCTGGCAGCTCATTCCACACACGCACTAGCTTCTGTGTGAAAAAGTTGCCCCTTAGGTCTCTTTTAAATCTTTCCCCTCTTACCATAAACCTATGCCCTCTAGTTCTGGACTCCCCACCCCAGGGAGAAGACCTTGTTTATTTACCCTATCCATGCCCCTCATGATTTTATTAACTTCTATATAGTCACCCCTCAGCCTTCCACGCTCCAGGGAAAACAGCCCCAGCCTGTTCAGCCTCTCCCTGTAGCTCAAATCCTCCAACCCTGGCAACATCCTTGTAAATCTTCACTGAACCCTTTCAAGTTTCACAACATCTTTCCGATAGGAAGGAGACCAGAGCAGCACACAATATTCCAACAGTGGCCTAACCAATGTCCTGTACAGCCGCAACATGACCTCTCAACTCCAATACTCAGTGCTCTGATCAATAAAGGAAAACATACCAAATGCCTTCTTCACTATCCTATCTACCTACGACTCCATTTTCAAGGAGTTACGAACCTGCACTCCAACGTTCTTTGTTCAGCAACACTCCCTAGGACCTTACCATTAGGTGTATAAGTCCTGCTCTGATTTGTTTTTCCAAAATGCAGCATTTTGCAATTATCTAAATTAAACTCCGTCTGCCACTTCTCAGCCCATAGGCCCATCTGATCAAGATCCCGTTGTACTCTGAGGTAACCTTCTTCGCTGTCCACAACACCTCCAATTTTGGTGTCATCTGCAAACTAGTTAACTATATCCCCTATGTTCACATCCAAATCATTTACAGGGGAACCTCGATTATCCAAACAAAATGGGCGGGCACTATTTCGTTCGGATAATCGATTATTCGGTAATTGATGAAATGTTTTTCCTCTGGGGCTTGGAGTGTTTAAAGTCTGCTCCTTGTTCAGTAGACTGCAGCAGCACACAGTGCGCAAGACCCTGCCCCCCCAACACCAACCCCTCCCCAACCCAGTCCAACACCGCCCCTGCCCCCAACCCCATCCAACACTGCCCCCACCCACCCCCAACACTGCCCTCCCAAACACAGTTCAACTCCGCCTCTGGACCCCCAAACCCATCTCACTCTGCCCCTGCCCCCAATCCCCATCCCACACTACCCCTGCCCCCCACCCCGCAAACCCCGTCCCACTCCACCCCATGCCCTGCCCCCAGAAACCCATCCCACTCCGCCCCACCCCCAAATCCATCCCACTTTGACCCCCCCAAACCCCGTCCCACTCCGACCCCCGACCCCCAAACCTCATCCCACTCTGCCCCCCCAAACCCAAACCCAGTCCAACACTGCCCTCTTGTCCACCCCTGCCCCCTCTCCAGGGCAGCCAGACTGGATGCCAACAACAAGACTGCTGCTGCTGCAGCTGCCTTTATGGGGTGAGTCTCCAAATTGCACACACACACAAAACTTTTTATTGCAATTTTTTGACAGGACAATGTTGGAGAGATTATCTGGGGAAGGGGTGGGTTTAGGGTACACCCCTGTGTAGAACTCCAAGGAAAGTGTAGGGGGAGAGGGCGGGAGGTCAGTCATTTGGAGATGGTGCCTGTTTAATCACTGTAAACAAAAGACACAATCACTGTTTGAAACATGTCATTAATGTAATGCTTCTGTCAGGACCTGGAAATCTCCTTCGGATAATCGAGGTTCCTCTGTATATAAATGATGAAAAGCAGTGGTCCCAGCATTGGTCCTTGTGGCACTCCACTGGTCACAGGCCTCCAGTCTGAAAAACAGCCCTCCACCACCACCCTTTGTCTTTTACCTTTGAGCCAGTTCTGTATCCAAATGGCCAGTTCTCCCTGTATTCCATGAGATTGTACCTTGCTAACCAGTCTCCCATGGGGAACTTTGTTGAACACCTTACTGAAGTCCATATAGGTCATGTCGACTGCTCTGCCCTCATCAATCCTCTTTGTTACTTCCTCAAAAAACTCAATCAGATTTGAGAGACATGATTTTCCATGCACAAAGCCTTGCTGACTCACCATAATCAGTCCTTGCCTTTCCAATACATATAAATTCTGTCCCTCAGGATTCCCTCCATCAACTTGCCCACCACCAATGTCAGGCTCACTGGTTTATAGTTCTCTGGCTTGTCCTGACCACCTTTCTTAAATAGTGGCACTACGTTAGCCAACCACCAGTCTTCTGCCACCTTACCTATGACTATTGCTGATACAAATATCTCAGCAGGGGGCCCAGCAATCAATTCCCTAGCTTCCCACAGAGTTCTAGGTACACCTGATCAGATCCTGGTGGTTTATCCACTTTTATGCATTTCACGACATCCAGCACCTCCTCCACTGTAATATGAACATTTTTCAAGATGTCACCATTTATTTCCTCACACTCTATATTTTCCATATTCTTACTCACAGTAAACACTGATGCAAAATATTTTGGATTAGTGGTGCTGGAAGAGCACAGCAGTTCAGGCAGCATTCGAGGAGCAGCAAAATCGACGTTTCGGGCAAAAGCCCTTCAGGAATAAACGCAGAGAGCCTGAAGCATGGAGAGATAAGCTAGAGGAGGGTGGGGGTGGGGAGAAAGTAGCATGGAGTACAATAGGTGAGTGGGGGAGGGGATGAAGGTGATAGGTCAGGGAGGAGGGTGGAGTGGATAGGTGGAAAAGAAGATAGTCAGGTAGGACAAGTCATGGGGACAGTGCTGAGCTGGAAGTTTGGAACTAGGGTGAGGTGGGGGAAGGGGAAATGAGGAAACTGTTGAAGTCCACATTGATGCCCTGGGGTTGAAGTGTTCCGAGGCGGAAGATGAGGCGTTCTTTCTCCAGGCGTCTGGTGGTGAGGGAGCAGTGGTGAAGGAGGCCCAGGACCTCCATGTCCTCAGCAGAGTGGGAGGGGGAGTTGAAATGTTGGGCCACAGGGTGGTGTGGTTTTTACCTAACTGATGCAAAATACTTATTTCGTATCTTCCTCATCTCCTGTGGCTCCACACAAAGGCTGCCTTGCTGATTTTTGTTGGGCCCTATTCTCCCCCTAGTTACCCTTTTGTCCTTAATGTATTTGTAAAATCCCTTTGGATTCTCCTTCACCCTATTTGCCAAAGTTATCTTATGTCCCCTTTTTATCCTCCTGATTTCGCTTTTAAGTATGTTCCTACTGCCTTTATACTCTTCTAAGGATTCATTCAAACTCTCCTGTCTATACCTGACATATGCTTCCTTCTTTTTCTTAAGCAAAACCTCAATTTCTCTAGTTATCCAGCTTTCCCTATGCCTACCAGCTTTTCCTTTCACCCTAACAGGAATATACTGTCTCTGGGCTCTCGTTAACTTATTTTTGAAGGCTTCCCAGTTTCCAACCTTCCCTTTACCTGTGAACATCTGCCTCCAATCAGCTTTTGAAAGTTCTTACCTAATACCATCAAAACTAACCAACCTCCAATTTAGAGCTTAAAATTTTAATTCCGGTCTATCCTTTTCCATCACTACTTTAAAACTCACAGAAGTATGGTCGCTGGCCCCAAAGTGCTCCCCAACTGACTCTTCAGTCACTGCCCTGCCTTATTTCCCAACAGTAAGTCAAGCTTTGCACCTTCTGTAGCTGGGACATCCACATCGTGAATCAGGAAATTTTCTTGTACGCACTTAACAAATTCCTCTCCATGCCTTAACATTATGAGAATCCCTGTCTATGTTTGGAAAGTTAAAATCCCCAACGACAACCACCCCATTATTCTTCCAGATAACTGAAATCTCCTTTCAGATTTGTTTCTCAATTTCCTGCTGACTATTAGGGAATGTATTATACAATCCCTAAAGGTGATCATCCCTTTCTTATTTCTCAGTTTCTTGCATTTCTACTTTGGCATTAATGTATTAATTATTCAAATTGACAACACTCTTTCTTAAAACTTTGATCACATGGCTGGGTTCATTTCCCATTACTGGGTTCTACATGCCCCCTCTCTCATTGGAGTATCCATATACTGTATCAGAAAATCTTTCTGGACATGCTAACACATCGCTCCCTGTTGAGACCCTCAGAACCAAGTGAGTGCCAGTCAATATGGGAGAAGTTAAATCACCCACGACAATAATCTTGTTATTTTCACATCTTTCCAGAATCTGGCTATATATCTCTTCCTTTATCTTCCATCGGCAGCTGATAGGTCTGTAGTATAATCCAATATTTTCAGTGAGGGAGTATTTTGGGAATAGTGACCATAATTCCGTAAGTTTACGCATACTTATACATAAGGGCAAGAGTTGACTTCGGATAAAGTTTTTAAATTGGGGAAGGCCACCTAAAACCAAATTAGGCAAGAATTGGAGAATGTGGATTGGGAGGGTAAATCCACATCTGACATGTGGGAGTCTTTTAAAGACCAGCTGATTAGAGTGCAGGACAGGCATGTTCTTGTGAAAATGAAGGTTAAGAATGGCAGAATCAGGATGCTTGCATGATAGGGGAAATTATCAGCTTAGTCAGTGACAAAAAGAAAAGGTACCTAAGATCTATGCAAATAAAAACAGACAAAGTCCTTGAAGAATATAGAGAAAGTGGAAATAGCTCAAGCAGGATGTTAGGAGAACTAAAAGGAGCTACAAAATGTCCTTGGCTAGCAAGGTGAAGGAGAATCTCAAGAACAGTATATGCAAGAGGGTATCCAAGAAAAAAAGAGGGCCAAGTCAAGGATGAAGAAGAGAGGTTATGTGTGGAGACACAGGAAATAGGTGTGATCCATTATGAGCAGTTTATTCATATTTGGAAATGAATGGACTTGTTAGTGATAGCCAGCATGAGTTTGTGAAGGAAAGCTCATGTCTCAAAAACTTGATTGAGTTCTTTTTTTGAATAGGTGACAAAAATGATTGATGAAGGAAGAGCAGTGGATGTTGTATACATGGACTTTAGTAAAGCATTTGATAAGATAGCTCATGGCAGGCTGGTCCAAAAGATAGACTCTCATGAGTTGGCAAATGATACAAAACTGGTTTGGTCATAGAAGACAGAAAGTAGTGCTGGAAGGGTGCTTTTTGGAATCAGTAACTAGCGGTATTCCACAGGGATCAATGCTGGGACCTTTGTTGTTTGTAATAGATAAAAATGATTTGGAGGAAAGTGTAGATGGTCCAATTAATACATTTGCGAAATGACACCAAAATTGGCGGAGTTGCAGATGATGATGAGGATTGTCAAAGGATGCAGTGAGATACAGATAGGTGGCAGATTTGGCCAGAGAAATGGCAAATGGAGTTTACTCTGGACAAATGCAAGGTGATACATTTTGGAATATCAGGTTCAGGTATGAATTATACTATAAATGGCAGAACCCTTAGAAACATTGATATACAGAAAGATCTGGGCTTAGAGGTCTACAGATCCTTGAAAGTGGCAACATAGGTGGTCAAGAAAGCATACAGTACGATTACCTTCATCAGCCGAAGCATCAAGTATAAAAGTTGACAAGTTATGTTACAGCCGTACAAAATGCTAGTTACACCATATTTGGAATATTGCTTGCAGTTCTGGTTGTCACACTAGCAGAAGGACATAGATGCCATTGAGAGGGTGCTGAGAAGATTTATCAGGATGCTGCCTGATCTGGAGAGTTTCAATTATCAGGAGAGATTGGATAAACTCAAATTGCTGTCGCTAGAAAGATGGAAGCTGAGGGGCAATCTGATAGAGATTTACAAAATTATGAGAGGCATAGGTAGGGTGGTTAGTCAGAGGCTTTTTCCCAGGTTGGAAAGGTCAAAGTACAGGGGGTCACAGGTTCAAGGTGAGAGGGAAAACTTTAGGGGACAAGATTAGAGAAAACTTTTTATACAGAAGATGGTGGGTACCTGGAACTCACTGCTATTGGAGGTGATAAAAGCAGGCAGGTTAGCAACGTTTAAGGCATATCTTGATAGACGTAGGAGCGGGAGGTGAATAGAAGGATGGAAACCATGTATGGGTAATAAGTATTAAGTTTAAATAAGGAATAGGAATTAGTGCAGGCTTGGTTGTCTGAAGGGCCTGTTCCTGTGCTGTAATGTATCGTATAAGGGAGAGAGGAGAATTTACTCCAGAGAACAGTCATACCTCAGAGGAAATCAGCAATGCAGGAAGGGAATAATTCAACTTGATTGTTGGGTAGAATGGGGGAATCTAGAGGAGATAGAAGATGTGGTTTTATATATACTGATGCAATGTATTAGGTACTTATCAGGATATGAGTGAAGCTTACAGGGAGGACAGACAGGATATTAACTGTGGCAACCTGGAGTAGGAGGGAATCCAAGATGGTAAGGAAAAAAATAGGGAGGCTGTATCATCGGGAATTCAATACAGAGTTTTCCACCTGCAGTTGCAACCGAAATTTGAGAAAGCTGTGTTGTCAACATTAAAGACTATCTCAGGATAACTTAGGAGGAACTTAAACAGGGAGAGGAAAGATTTGATTGAACCTTGAAGCTCAAAGAGATTGCCAAGAATGAACCCCCCACTGTCAATATCCTGGGAATTACCCATAAGCAGACACTGAACTGGACCAGAGTGCAGCTATAAGTACCAGTCAGAGGCAAGGATTTCTGTGATAATTACGACACCTCCTGTCCTCCCAATGTTTGCCCACCATCTGAGTGGCACAAATCAGGAGTGTGATGGAATATTCTTCACTTGACTGAAAGGGTGTGGCGCCAACAGCACATTAGCAGCTTGACACCGTCTAGTCAAAGCATTCCACTTTATTGGCATATCATTCACCTCTGCAGCACTCCCTTCACAACCAATGCACAGTAGTAGCCATTCCTGAAGAAGGGCTAATGCCCGAAACGTCGATTCTCCTGTTCCCTAGATGCTGCCTGACCTGCTGCGCTTCTCCAGCAACACATTTCCATCTCTGATCTCCAGCATCTGCAGACCTCATTTTCTCTTCAATGCACAGTAGTAGCATTGTATGCAACCTACAAGGCAAGCTGCAATAACTTACCAAATCTCCTTCGAAAGATCCTTCCAAACCTGCAAACCCTAGCACCTTAAGGACAAGGGGAGCAAATGCATGGGAGTACCACTTCATGCTAGATCCTCTCCAAGGCACATACCATCTTAATTTGGAATTAGGTTGAGATTCCTTCACTATGATTTGGGGGGAAAACATTTCTTAGGACTCCCTTCCAAACAGTACTGTGTCCCAATACCATAAGGCCTGCAGCTTACCACCCTTTTCCAAGAGCAGTCAGGGATGGACAGTAAATGTTGACCTAGCCAGTGAGGTTGTCATCTCATTAATGAATAAAAAAACCCTACGTCAGTGACTATATTTCAAAATCGGATCCCTCATAGTAAATTGTTTTGAAAACCATGAATCATGAAGGATTCCAAATAAATTGAAGTTCTTTGGTCCAATCTTTACCCCATACTGTCTAAAATTCTATTGTTCTTAGCCAGGACATTAAAAATGATGCACAATTTATCTTTTAAGAATTATTAGAAATGGTCCTAATGAACTATTACAATTGACTATAACTATTGCATGGGATCTACCAAAATGTCCAGAAACAAATTCACAAATCAGACATGACAAAGGGAATGTTGGGATTACACAGCAGATCTGGCAGCATGTTTGAGGAGTGAGGCAAAGGTAACATTCTGAGTTAAATATGATTCTTCTTCAGAACTGAAAATCTGTTTTAGCTTAAATATTATGCATATAACTTGGATAGTTTCAGCATTTAAGGTGATGCAAATGGTGCTGAACGTTTTGCAATCATCAACAAACATCCCTATTTCTCACTTTGTGATGAAGGGAATGTCATTGATGAAGTAGCTGATGATGGTTGATGATGAAGTCCTGATGAACTTCTGCAGAGATGATTTGTAGCTGAGATGATTGACTTTCAACAACTTCCTTTCTGATAGATAACTATCTTCCTTTCTGGTAGATATAGCTCCAACCAGCTGAGAAAGTTTATTTTTGATTTATATTGACATCAGTTTTGCTTGGGCCCTTTGATGTCAACATTTCTGTTTCTTTGAAACCATCACTTACAGCCTGCTCGTTCCTCCATTATTTGAAGCTGTATCTCTGTCTCAAGTCAAACACTCCTGATCCTTGGCTACCCATTGAAGTTAGATGACTTCCTCATAGAGCCTCCCCTCAGCTTGGCCAAGGTGGTTATCCATAAGTTCAAGCCATATGCAGTTGAAAGAATTGTTTAGCCTAATTGTTTATCTCTTTTCTGCTGTTACGTTTATGTCTGGAAGTCAAAGGTAGACAAAGTGATTGTTGCGATGCTTGAGGTTTTTCACTACTGGTGAACAGCAGAGAGACTGGAAAGCATGGTTAATACTGAAATAAAGCTTTTGTTTAAATTGAAAAGTTTCAATTAACCTATTTCATGACTATTTGATGTGCCCTTCAAAATTGGCACTTGTGAACTCTTAAAGGTGATGACACCAGTCATCCTAACTAAAACTATTTTCCCTGGAGCATCAGATGTTGAGGGGTGATCTTATAGAAGTTTATAAAATCAAAAGGGGTTGGATAGGATGAATAGCCAAGGTCTTTTTCCCATGGTAGGAAAGTTCAAGACTAGAAGGCATAGGTTCAAGGTGAGAGGGGCAAGATTTGAAAGGGATCTACATGGCAACACTTTCACGCAGAGGGTCGTGCGTGTATGGAATGAGCTGTCAGAGGAAGTGGTGGAGGTTGGTACAATTACAACATTTAAGAGGCTTCTGGATAGGAACATGAATGGGAAGACTTTAGATGGATATGGGCAAAATACTGGCAAATGGGACTAGATCAAGTTAGGAAATCTGGTTGGCATGGAAAAGCTGAACTGAAGGGTGTGTTCCCATGCTGTACTATCTATGACTCTATAACTCTAGCATGCAAGAGTTTCTCCAGGTCCCTACTGCATAACCCCATCCCTCATCAAAAGAAGTTTAAATTTTAAACTTCCTGCATTTATGCAGTTTCAGAACAGATGTCAATTTATCCCAGATTTTAGTTCATTGGATTCTGTTGGATTTTTATCCTCTTTAAAGTGATTAGCAAAGTCAGTGAAATTCGCCCAGTTGTTCCCAATGAAACCTGTTTATGGAAATTATTTTAAGAATACTCTGCTAAATGTTTTGAAAAACAAATTCATGGCAGAAATGCTTAAAATTATTTCTAGTGATCAGATGTGTGTTTTCATGTCTTAGATGCAAAAATATTTTGTTTAGGATTAATTTGATTTGAATGTGATTATGACATAAGCCATTAGAGTATTTGAGTGTTAACTTTGGGTAGTCAGTGTACACTGTGCTGCTGAATGAAAGAAAAATGCTTAATGAAATAGCAAGGTGCCAAATTGGAGAGACATGAGACCATCAGGTTTCTCTTCCTTATAATGTTAAGAATCTGCCTTTAGCAAGTGTTCTAGAAATGTGGAGTTTCTTTATGTATGTAGGTTGGGGTGCAACAAATGTATCAGATACCTCTTCTTGCATTAAAGAAATAATCAGGAAGGCTTTGAACATTGAAAGCAGCAGACATATTGAGTCGACAATTAATCCAACTGGCGTATTTCAAAACTCTAAGTAAATATTCCTTGTGACAAATAGCTTTGTTTACTTTCAAACAGTTACAATTTATGAAATTGCTGATTTGCCATTGTCATAATGAGGCCAAGTATTATTTTCATGTTGTACTGTTTTCACAAAAGCCACATTATTTTCTTGGAGGAGAAAGTGAGGACTGCAGATGCTGGAGATCAGAGTCAAAAAGTGTGATGCTGGACAAACACAGCTGATCAGGCAGCATCCAAGCAGCAAGAAAGTGCTTATGTTCAAAACGTCAACTCTCCTGCTCCTCTGATGCTTTCTGACCGGCTGTGCTTTTCAAGCACCACACTTTTTGGCATTATTTTCTTGTAATTGTGAATTGTAAGGTTTTTAAAGTTAATCTAATAGTGCCTTAGTTACAGACATTGCCATTACATTTTCTCAACAGGTTTTTGTTAATGAGGTTACCAAGATTTGACAGTCCAAATCTTCTTTATCTCACACTTACAAAAGCAATTTTAAAACTGAACAGGTGTAATAATAATCAATACAATAATTTGGAAATATTTAATTTTTAAGTTCAGATGAATAAAATAGTTCAATCGGACTAGGAGATTTGTGCAGTTCTCAAACTGTTGAACAAATGAAATGGTATAGCGAGAACCACATATGCTGTTTTAAACACACGAATCACAAAAAAGGCCATAATCCACTATTTTAAGGTAAATATTACAATGGACCATTAAATATTGTGACATATGTTTGAGCAGTATTAAAACATACAAATTGAATTTAGGTAGGCCACTTTGATGTCTCATTCAAAAAAAAGAATAAATTGTTTATTATTAAAAATGCATCCCAGAAATAGAAACATATAAGCAGAAGTTGACAACACAACAGCTTTTGCCTGTTTAGCATTGATTTGAAATTTGAGAGGTCAGTTGCAGGCACACTATCTTTTGTATGAAGAAGTATTTCTAAATATTACCCTAAATAGCCTGTTCCTAATTTTAAGGTTTATGCTCTCTTGTTTGTTACTTTTTCTCTATTTACAATGTTAAATATTTAAAGCATTTTAAACACCTCAGCTATTTTGCCCTCTAATTGCAAAGCACACAGCTTGTCCAAATAATTTTTTACTTTCTCACTTGTTACCATACTGCTAATTTTGGAGATGATTCTGCATTTCACAATTATATTGCCTTCCAACACATCCTTTATAGAATGGAATCCCTACAGTGCAGATAGAGGCCACTTGGCCCAACAAGTCTGCAACAACTGTCTGAAGAGGAACCCACCCCTCTTCGCAACACTGCATTTACCATGGATAATCCTCATAGCCTGCACACCATAGACAATTTAGCTTGGCCAATCTACCTAACTTGCAGATCTTTGGACTGTGGGAGGAAACTGGAGTACCTGGTGTAAACACATACAGCCACAGGGAAAACACCCAGCCTCGACACAGAATTAACCCGAGGCTGGAATTGAACTAAGGGTCCTAGTGCTGTGAGGCACTGTGCTTTATCTCTTAACTTATTCCTTTTCCTAGCCCTTTCATTTTGCTTTACACCATCATCCCTTTTGTAACTTCATCTCTCCTATTTTCTATCTGCTCACCTTTCTTCCCTTTCATTTGTTCCCCCCTCCCAATGTCCTTGCTTCTAGATATTTTCTGGTCAACCTGTTCAGAGATGTTATTACACACCTTGGGAACAGGTGGGATTTGAACCTAGGTCTCACAGAACAGATGTAGGTACACTGCCACTGCACCACAATAGTCCTAAGCCTACTGCACCTGGTGATCCCAGGCAGTCTCCTGTTCAAGCATTAACCAGGCCTGAATCTGTTTAGCTTTTGAGATTGGCGATTTTCAGATTAGTAATGGCCTTTGGCAAAGGCATTAGTGAATTCAATAGAGTTTTATGACAATTGACAGTCAATACATGGCTGTCATTAGGCCATCTTTTACTTTGCAATTTTTATTGAATTCCAATTCCACAATCTGCCCCATGGTGGGATTTGAACCCATGACCTCATACTTGCTTTAAAATTGTTATATCTTTTAACTTGCTTCAGTTCTGATAAAAGGTCATCAAATTGAAACATTAACTTTATTTTTCTCATGAGACCTGCTGAGCATTTTAAGTATTTTCTGTTTCTACACTTTTCTGCATTGTATCCTCTCCAAACCAATTTATACTTCATGAGATGCAACAAGCAGGAGTGAGTGTAGTATTTTAAATGAGGTCATCCAGACTTCACAGAAATGAAGGTTAACTTTACCCATCTTTGCATTTCAACCCCCATAACAGCAAGTCCAACAGTAATAATCTTTGCATCTAGATCCCCTAAACCTCTCAGTAGCTTCAGAGTTCCTAGCTTTTCACTATTTAGAAAATACTTGATCTATCAAAGTGGATGATCTCACACTTCTTTACATTAAACTCCAGCTGTTATAATTTTATCCATTCAGTTATTCTATCAGTACAATATAAAAAAGTTTATTACTCTGCCTCATGTAATGTTCCCACAAACACTATTCACTGTTTCAACTAACTTGTTGTCAACAAACTTAGATACACTATGCCTTCATCCAAATCATATATTAGTTGGTACAGTATTTATGCTATAATGCGGTAACATTTTATTCTTAACAATGCATAAATCAATATGTTAAAGACAAATCTTCTGGGTTCCCTTACATAAATGCATTGAAAAAATAGAGACTATTTATTTGAACTGAATCTGAAATGGCGATAGAAATTGAATGTACCCCAGGGGTCACTTAGTTCACTTGGCTGGTTTATGATGGAGATCTAACTTTTTTCTTTTGTTTATTAAAGAAACTTGGTTAATGAATCTTTCTATTCCATGTGTAGTATACAGAAAGTGTACAGTTGACCGTATTGGAATTGGGTAAAACAAGTAAATTTACATTTTGACTCGTGAAGTAGTAGGTCTAGAGGTATAAAGTTCCCCTCCTCCCATATCAATCAGAGCATAATGTAATTTACATTTCCTTGTTCAGCCCTTGCACTGATCCCTTCAGAATACTTCAGACTGGTGCATAAAGAGATACTTTGCCCTAGATCACAGATGTCCTATAGTTGGGACTATCTTTTTCTTAATTAGATTTCCTGAAAACACCAGGTTGACTTTAATAGAGGGCAAAATTGGTCAGCGCCTCAGAAAATTTTCAGGCCATCATGTATTTATTGTCAACGCAGTACATCCTGTAACAAATTAACTGTGACTTTCTCAGAATAGAAAATGGATATGACAAATCAGAACAAGGCCGGAGGAGGGAGTTTGCAATATACTTAATTCATGCTGATATTTTATGCTTGCAATGTAACTAATTTTGTAGGAAATTTCAGTGTGAATTGACATTGGCAAAATCTGCATTCAACTGGGAATAAATCGAATATAATTTTTCTAACTCACCCACAGTCAAAAATTCCATAGTCGATAAGTGCTATAAATGGAGTTAGTTGTAATGAGCAAAGGATACTGGTTATTAATGTCTTAAATCCTTCATGACTTTTGATATGCATCAAATCATATTCAATTCTAAATACACTTTCACTTTGCAAAAGGACACATGATTCTGTTGAGCAATTGTTTGCTGGGAGTGTATCCTAGACACGATAGTATGATTACTTATTAACAGATACTGACAAAAGATTTGCTTTCACTTGAGGTTTAATATCAACATGAGAGTCAACATTACCTCAGCATATCAGAACTTCACAGTATAGCTTTTGTAGGACTGAAATATTACCTTTTAAAAGTTCATCTCCATTTGTCTACGCTATGCAGAATATGCCTTTCAGTAAATTATATTGCAGACTGGCATATTTACAAAATCATATATCATCCGTGAGTTCACCAGTTCATGGGTAAAACACCTTATTATCCTCACTCAGACAAAATCAGGCAAGCAATATAGCATCAGATCAATAAACCCTTTGAAGTGGGTGTGGGCAAAGCACCAATTTGCAATAAAATAGTTTATGATCTATTCACTTCGCAAAGGATTTATTTTAGTTTTAGCAGTCAGATAATGATTTACGTGTTGGTGCTCAGTTCATTTTAAAGTTTTTAACTCCTCAATGCTAGATATAATTTATCAAGCTCAACAAATACTCATTTTGACAGCAACTTAAAACAAAATTGCTCACTCTTTGTGGGAGCTTTTTGTCAGAGTGGATTGTGTTCCACCCACTGACACAAAAGCCCTGGGTCAAGTGCCCCTCCAGGACTTGTGGCAATGCAAAGTGAGTTCATAACATGATCAAACTATTTTTAAGGTCGAATTTTAAATCTTTGCAATATGCTGATGACTAGGCATTAAAAGCAGGGGATCTCATCAGCCCTGCTATAAGGGCAGTAGAGAAAGTAGTTACAGAAGCACCTGCTTTGCCTTGGATGTGAATTCTCCCCTCCCTGTTGTGGCAAGAATAATGTCAAACAAGATGATTCAGTAGGATCAGTGAGAAAAAAATCAGATTCTCAATGTTGAGAAAAACTCACCTGGTTTAGTCCTCAAGTCTTAAATAACAAATTCAGAAAATCCTCCAAAATCAGGCAACTAAACAGCACAAAAACATGACTGTTAAAACAGAGCAGGCACCTGACAGTTTATCTTATCAGTATCCTGCGATGCAAATTGTGAGACTTAGTTTCATATTTTTAAATATTATTTATTGTAAGTTTGGATTTCTTGCTTTTGTGATAGTTAATTGCGAGTTTTCTATATGCCTGAAGTCAATTTGTAAGTATTTCTGGAGCCATTGTTAGAAACCTCACTAATTTTTCATTATTTTCATTTTATTCTTTTATCAGTTTTGGTTTGGAACTGTGAACTGAGCACTGTCAGCTGATGATGACTTTTGGACTACAGGCAGCAACTTGTGCTAAAATAAAAATTGCTTGTTCGTGAGTCCAGACTTAAAAGTTAATCATAAGTTGGTTCTTGATCAAAATGTTCTACAGATTCTTTGACATCAGGGGACAGCAGTATATTTAAACAAATAGCATATGTTCAGCGATTAACAAGGAAAGTATCTGGGAATTGGTTCCAGCGAATCTGGGAGATATCTTAGTTTGAGCAGATGACAGATGTTGAATGGTAAATGGGACTTTATGGGGAGATGGTCAGTCTTCCAGGGAGAGGCCCAGGTTTTGAACTGCGTTAATGGATTGTATTTTCTGTGAGAAGGTGTTTTGCTGTTGATGCGACAGCATGACAGTTTGAAAGCTCTTTGCTTAACCTCCTATTATGAGCCATTGGAAATTCAGAGAATGGAAACTAAGTTATGAGTATCACTGATTTCTTCTGAGTGAACTGAAAAGGCAGCCTTTATTGACATCTTCAGAAAACTAACCAAGAAGCAATCATCTGTGCCTGTGGAGCAAACCATTGTGAAAACCAACCTAAAAGTAAGCTGGTCAGTTTTGTTAGTATCTTTTATTTATCTCTTTATTGTGTTTGTTTGTCAGCTTGTCTTTTGTGTGAATAGGGCAGAAAACAAGCATAGTTGGGATTAAATCATAGACATCAATTGGATTACTTTGCTCTACTGAAGTTACTGCAGTGTTATTAAATTGCTAAATCTTTTGTTAAAGCTACAAACTCAGTGTCTGGAATTAATTGTTCACACAAACTGGGATTGATTATTTGAAAAATCTGATTAGGAACATTTGGGGTAAATTTTGAGGATCTTTGAAGTTAGCTGTGTTATGAATACAGAGGTAGAAAGGCTGATTTGGTTTGGCTGTCTGTCTTCATGTTGTAACACCATGGTGATTTCTTTTGAAATAATTTTAAGCCCTGGTTTTAGAGTGAATGTGTTTTGTGTGTCACATGTGGACTTTGTTTGTTTGACATTGTTTTGTGACCTGCAAGATAAATATGGGGCCTCAAGGATTGTCAGTAGAGCTTCTGAATTTTGATTTATTTCAGGCTTAATGGAAACACCCACAGCTTAGAGAGGAGACTTTTTGAGTTTCAGTTCTTTGAGTGCAACAGTCATGTGAAGTCCTTTGAAGTAGATGGCTTTATGAACCAATGCTCCTGAAAAGGGAGAGAAATATAGTGAACTATGCTCTCGGAGGGTAAGGAGTTAGTGTTGTGATAAAATCATGAAGACCTTACTTAAAACTGAGTACATTTATACAGGCCTGTGATTTCTCCAAGAACAAGTAATCTACAGTTCCAGTCTAAGAGCTGAAGTCCCAAGTGAACATACCAAGGTGTTAGATAGAGTGAGTCGGCTGTGAATACTGCGTGAGGGGTGTTTTGGATACTGTACCAGGGGTGTGTTTTGAGTACAATGCAAAAGTTGTAGTTTCCTTTCAATTTGTGAAGGTGTGTTTGGAGCTTAATGAGATTATACCTTTACAGTGTTTAAAGATCTCTGAAATTGTGATATGGTAGAGAGCTGGTTTATTCTATTTAACTTTGTTTATTTAGAATGTAGCACATAGAACATAGAATATAGAACAATACAGTGCAGAACAGCCCATCCAGCCCTCGATGTTGCACCGACCTGTGAACTAATCTAAGCTCAACCCCTACACTATCCCATTATCATCCATGTGCTTATCCACGGATTGTTTAAATCTCCCTAACGTGGCTGAGTTAACTACATTGGCAGACAGGGCACTCCATGCCCTTACCACTCTCTGAGTAAAGAACCTGCCTCTGACATCTGTCTTAAATCTATCACCTCTCAATTTGTAGTTATGCCCCCTCATACAAGCTGATGTCATCATCCTAGGAAAAAGACTCTGACTGTACACCCTATCTAATCCTCTGATCATGTTGTATGTCTCTACTAATTCCCTTTTAGTCTTCTTCTTTCCGATCAGAACAGAGCCAAGTCCCTCAGCCTTTCCTCATAAGACCTTCGCTCCAAACCAGGCAACATCCTGGTAAATCTCCACTGCATCTTTTTCAATGCTTCCACATCCTTCCTGGAATGGGGCAACCAGAACTGTACGCAATATTCCAAGTGCGGCCGCACTAGCGTTTTGTGTAGTTGCAGCATGACATTACAGCTCCAGAACTCAATCCCTCACCAATAAAGCCTAACACACCATATGCCTTCTTAACAGCACTATCAACCTGGATGGTAACTTTCATGGATTTATGCACATGGACTCCAAGATCCCTCTGCACATCCACACTACCAAGAATCTTTCCACTGATCCAGTATTTTGCCTTCCTGTTATTCTTCCTAAAGTGAATCACCTCACATTTAGCTGCATTGAACTCTATTTGCCACCTCTCAGCCCAATTCTGCAGTTTATTCAAGTCCCCCTGTAACCTGCAACATTCTTTCACACTGTCCACTCCTCCACCGAATTTGGTGTCATCTGCAAACTTACTAACCCATCCACCTATGCCTGTGTCTAAGTCATTTTTAAAAATGGCAAACAGCAGTGGTCCCAAAACAGATCCTTGTGGCACACCACTAGTAACTGGACTCCAGGCTGAATATTTTCCATCAACCACCACTCGCTGCCTTCTTACAGAAAGCCAGTTTTTAATCAAAACTGCTAAATCACCCTCAATCCCATCACTCTGCATTTTCTCCAACAACCTACCATGTGGAACCTTATCAAAGGCTTTACTGAAGTCCATGTATACCACGTCAACTGCCCTACCCTCATCCACATGCTTGGTCACCTTCTCAAAACTCTCAGTGAAGTTATTGAGACATGACTTGCCCGTTACGAAACCATGTTAACTACCTGCAATCAAATTGTTGCTTGCTAGATGATTATAAATCCTATCTCTTATAATCCTTTCCAAAATTTTCATACAACAGACATAAGGCTCACTGGTCTATAATTACCTGGGTCATCTCTACTGCCTTTCTTGAACAAGGGCACAACATTTGCCATCCTCCAGTCCTGTGGTATTAAATCTGTAGACAATGATGACTCAAAGATCTAAGCCAAAGGTTCCAACAGCTTCTCCCTAGCTTCCCAGAGAATCCTCAGATAAATCCCATCCGGCCCAGGGGACTTGTCTACTTTTACTCCTTCTAGAATTGATAGCATCTCTTCCTTACTAATCTCGATCCTTTTTAGTCTAATATCTTGTATCTCATTCTTCTCCTCTACAATATTCTCCTTTTCCTGAGTGTAACCCAATGAGGAATATTTGTTTAGCATCTCTCTGATCTCCACAGGGTCCACACACAACTTCCCACTTCTGTCTTTGACTGGCCCTATTCCTACCCTAGTCATCCTTTTATTCCTCACATACCTATAGAAAGCTTTAGGGTTCTCATTTATTCTACCTGCTAAACACTGCTCATGTCCTCTCTTTACTCTTCTGAACTCTCTCTTTACATTCTTCCTAGCTAATCTGTAACTCTCCATCGCATCCACTGAATCATGTTGTCTCATTTTCACATAAGCCTCCTTCTTCCGCTTAACAAGAGATGCAATTGCTGTAGTAAACCATGGTTCCCTTACCTTATCACTACCTCCCTGCCTGACAGGGGCATACCTATCAAGTACACGCAAAATCTGCTCCTTAAACCAGCTCCACATTTTGATTGACCCCATCCCTTGCATTTTGCTACCCCATTCTATGCATCCTAAGTCTTGCCTAATCACATTATAATTGTCCTACCCCCATTGATAATTCTTGACCTGTGGCATGCACCTACCCCTTTCCATCGCTAAACTAAATGTAACTGAATTATGGTCACTCTTTCCAAAGTGCTCACCTACCACTAAATCAAACACCTGGCCTGGTTCATTACCAAGCACCAGATCCAGTTTAGCCTCCCCTCTTGTGGGCCCTTTGACATACTGTGTCAGGAAACCCTCCTGCACACATTGGACAACAACTGATCCATCCGATGTACTAGAGTTATAACATTTCCAGTCAATGTTGGGGAAGTTGAAGTCCCTCATAATGATCACTCTGTTCCTTTCACTCCTATCCAGAATCGTTTTGCCGATCCTCTCCTCCACATCCCTGGAACTCTGCGGAGGTCTATAAAAAACTATCAGCAGCATGATCGCTCCTCTCCTGTTTCTAACCTCAGCTCATACTACCTCAGCAGATGAGTCCACTTCAAAGTTCTTTCAGCGACTGTTATACTGTCCTTGACTTACAAGGCCACATCTCCCCCTCTTTTACTGCCTTCCCTGTTCTTAATGAAAGATCTAAACCCTGGAACGTTCAACATCTCTTCCTGACCCTGCTCTATCCATGTCTCCAAAATGGCCACAACATCGAAGTCCCAGGTATCTATCCATGCTTCAAGCTCACCTACCTTATTTCGAATACTTCTGGCTTTAAAGTAGACACACTTTAAACCAGTTTGCTGTCTGCCAGCACATTCCTGTGACCGTGAAATCCTGTTCCTGCCCTTCCTACTCTCATCCTTCTGTGCACTGGAACTACACCTCAGGTTCCCATCCCCCTGCTCAGCTAGTTTAATAGCACCAGCAAATTTCCCACCCAGGATATTGGTAACCCTCTGGTTCAAGTGAAGGCCATCCTGTTTGTACTGGTCCCACCTTCCCCAGAATGTGACCCAATTATCCATGTACCTGAAACCCTCCCTCCTCCACCATCCCTGCAGCCACGTGTTGAGCTGATATCTCTCCCTATTCCTTGCCTCGCTATCACGTGGCATGGGTAACAAACCAGAGATAACAACTCTGATAACAGGTCTCAGCTTCCACCCTAACTCCCTGAAATCTTGCCTTACATCCCTATCCCTCTTTCTACCTATGTCATTGGTACCTACGTGGACCACGATTTCATTAATAAACTCCTGATTTATTGTTAAAACAAAATCTGCACAATAGTGTACTTACATTTCAGTGAAAGACTACTTTGTTCAAACCAAAACAAATCAAATATGATCTATCAAGCCAAGTTTCTGTCTGGGATCTAGCTTGTCCAGTAATAACAGCTAGGATCAGAACAGTCCACTGCAAATCACAGACTGGCTGTGTAATCTTGCTTCTATTTACATGGAATCGCTTCCTTCAGCACCAGGTCCCTCCGTAGTCAAAGGTCATGCTCCTCCTGGACTCATCATCCATACAACTTTTCATCAGCAAAGTATCTGCCTCACAACATCACCATGCCTGTTCTCAGGCCAAACAAGTCACCATTTCAGGATTTCAACCATGTTAGGTGAAGCTGAAAGATGGTTAGGATTTGCATGCTTCTGTCAGGTTGGTTTGCCGTAAGGGTCAGCTACGTACCTTGTCTAACTATTTGAGTGCTGACAAGGAGCACGATGGATCTGAGCTTGTTTTTGAACATACAATGTCATTAATATTTACTTAGAGGCTTCAGCCTCTGTGTTTGAGCTTGCATTTTAGCTTACAAGGAGAGGCAAGCAGCTTGTGGCTGTGGGAAACATTGCGGAGTAAATTTTTCCATTAGAGAGGAATTTTACTGCAAGTGCCAGTAGCTTTTGTGGCAACCACAGGTCATATGTTTGAAGTAATTTGCAACGTGTTAAAGTCAAAGAGGGTGATAGTCAGTGGAGTGAGGCTGAACTTCAATTAGAGTCGAGAGTGTGGTGCTGGAAAAGCACAGCAGGTCAGGCAGTATGCGAGGATCAGGAGAATCGACGTTTCGGGCAAAAGCCCTTCATCAGGAATGAGGCTGTGAGCTGGGGGTGGTGGAGAGATAAATGGAGGGGGGTGGTCTGCGTGGAAGACAGCTGAGAGTGCAATAGGTAGATGGAGGTAGGGGTAATGGTGATTGGTTGGAGAGGAGGTGGTTTGGATAAGTGGGAAGGAAGAAGGACAGGTAGGACAGGTCATGAGGGTAGTGCTAAGTTGGAAGTTTGGAACTGGGATAAGGTGGGGGAGAGGAAATGAGGAAACTGGTGAAATCCACATTGATGCTGTGGGGTTGGAGGATCCTGAATGAGGCATTCTTCCTACATGCATTGGGTGGTTAGGGAGTGGCAATGGAGGAGGCCCAGGACCTGCATGTCCTTGGTGGAGTGGTACCACCACAGCTAGTCAAGAGGTTTGCCCAATTACTTTCAACAGAGTCGGTCACAGTCAGTCAGGCACTTACTCCAATGCCAGTCTGAGAATCCATGCTTCAATCCAGGGACTGGATTATAATTTCAAGGTAATTGATTAAAAAAAAACAAACAGGGAAGGTTTTTGGCGAGTTGTTACAATTGCGAATTCACTATTTGAAGGATCATAGAATCATAGAACAGAATCATAGAACCCCCTACAGTGTGGGCCTTTGGCCCATCGAGTCCATACGGAACTTCTGAAAAGCATCCCACCCAGATCCACCCCACCCTATCTCTGTAACTTGTATCCCTGTAAGGATGGAGGTAGAAATTTAAAGGTAATCTTCAAAAGAGAATTGCATGTGTACTTGAAGTGGAAACATTTTCAAGGCTGAAGGGGGAAAGCGGAGACTAGTCTAGTTTCTTTCAAACAATCAGAACAGGCTCAATTTTCAGAGGTGTCAGTGGTCTTGTCAGCTGATAATACTTGGAAATTAACATTCTCCTTGTACTAGCCCTCCATTTAGAACATAGAACATAGAACATAGAAGAATACAGCGCAGTACATGCCCTTCGGCCCTCGATGTTGCGCTGATCCAAGCCCACCTAACCTACACTAGCCCACTATCCTCCATATGCCTATCCAATGCCCGCTTAAATGCCCTTAATGAGGGAGAGTCCACCACAGCTACTGGCAGGGCATTCCATGAACTCACGACTCGCTGAGTAAAGAATCTACACCTAACATCTGTCCTATACCTCCCCCCCCTTAATTTAAAGCTATGCACCCTTGTAATAGCTGACTCCATACGTGGAAAAATGATTCTCACTGTCGACCCGATCTAAACCCCTAATCATCTTGTACACCTCTATCAAGTCACCCCTAAACCTTCTTTTCTCCAATGAAAACAACCCCAAGTGCCTCAGCCTTTCCTCATACGATCTTCCTACCATAGCAGGCAACATCCTGGTAAACCTCCTCTGCACCCGTTCCAGTGCCTCCACATCCTTCCTATAGTATGGCGACCAAAACTGCACATAATACTCCAGACATGGCCGCACCAGAGTCTTATACAACTGCAACATGACCTCAGGACTCCGGAACTCAATTCCTCTACCAATAAAAGCCAGTACGCCATATTCCTTCTTCACCGCACTATTTACCTGGGTGGCAACTTTCAAAGATCTGTGTACATGGACACCAAGATCCCTCTGCTCATCCACACTACCAAGTATCCGACCATTAGCCCAGTACCCCATCTTTTTGTTACTCTTACCAAAGTGAATCACCTCACACTTAGCTACATTGAACTCCATTTGCCACCTTTCTGCCCAGTTCTGCAGCTTATCTATATCCCGCTGTAACCTGCCACATCCTTCCTCACTGTCTACAACTCCTCCAACTTTCGTATCATCTGCAAACTTGCTCACCCAACCTTCTAACCCCTCCTCCAGGTCATTTATAAAAATGACAAACAGCAATGGTCCTAAAACAGATCCTTGCGAACACCACTAGTGACGGCACTCCAAGATGAACCTTTGCCATCAACTACTACCCTCTGTCTTCTTCCGGCCAGCCAACTCCTAATCCAAACCTCCAACTCACCTCAATGCCATACCTCCGTATTTTTTGCAGTAGTCTACCATGGGGAACCTTATCAAACGCCTTACTAAAATCCATATACACCATATCTACCACTTTCCCCTCGTCCACCTTTTAGTCACCTTCTCAAAGAATTCAATAAGGTTTGTGAGGCACGACCTGCCCTTCACAAAACCATGCTGACTATCCTTGATCACATTATTCCTATCCAGATGTGCATAAATCCTATCCCTTACAATTCTCTCTAAGACTTTGCCCACAACAGAAGTGAGACTCACCGGCCTATAGTTACTAGGGTTATCCCTATTCCCCTTCTTGAACAAGGGAACCACATTTGCTAGCCTCCAATCTTCTGGCACTACTCCTGTAGACAACAAGGACATAAAAGTCAAGGCCAATGGCTCTGCAATCTCCTCCCTTGCTTCCCAGAGAATCCTCGGATAAATGCCATCAGGCCCAGGGGACTTATCTATTTTCACCCTTTCCAGAATTTCCAACACCTCTTCTCTACATACCTCAAAGCCATCCATTCTACTTAATTGTGACTCAGTATTCACATCGACAACAATGTCCTGTTCCTGAGTGAATACTGACGAAAAGTATTCATTCAGTGTCTCCCCAATCTCTTCAGCCTCCACACGCAACTTCCCACTTCTATCCTTGACTGGACCTATTCCTACCCTAGTCATTCTTTTATTCCTGACATACCTATAGAAAGCCTTAGGGTTTTCCCTAATCCTACCAACTAAGGACCTTTCATGTCCCCTCCTTGCTGCTCTTAGCTCTCTCTTCAGGTCCTTCCTGGCTACCTTATAACTCTCAATCGCCCCAATTGAACCTTCATGCCTCATAGGCCGCCCTCTTCCATTTAACAAGGGATTCCAATTCCTTATTAAATCACGGCTCCCTCACACGACCCTTTCCTCCCTGCCTGATGGGTACATACTTATCAAGGACACTCAATAGTTGCTCCTTGAACAAGCTCCACATATCAATTACGCCCTTGCCTTGAAGCTTACTTTTCCAAGCCACACATCCTAAGTCATGCCTCACCGCATCATAATTTCCCTGCCCGCAGCTATAACTCTTGCCCTGTAGTGCACACTTATCCCTCTCCATCACTAGAGTAAAAGTCACCGAATTGTGGTCACTGTCCCCAAAGTGCTCACCTACCTCTAATTCTAACACCTGGCCTGGTTCGTTACCCAGAACCAAATCTAGTATGGCCTCACCTCTTGTTGGCCTATCTACATATTGTGTCAGGAAACCCTCCTGCACACATTGGACAAACACTGACCCATCTAACGAACTTGAGCTATAGCTTTCCCAATCAATATCAGGAAAGTTAAAGTCCCCCATAACAACCACCCTATTACTTTCACTCTTCTCTTGAATCATCCTCGCAATCCTTTCTTCTAAGTTTCTAGGACTATTAGGAGGCCTGTAAAAAACTCCTAACAGGGTGAGCTCACCTTTCCTATTCCTAACCTCAGCCCAAACTACCTCAGGTGGCGAGTCTTCATCCATCGTCCTTTCCACAGCTGTAATACTATCTTTGACAAGCAATGCCACACCTCCCCCTCTTTTACCCCCACCTCTGACGCTACTAAAACATTTAAACCCTGGGACCTGCAACAGCCAATCCTGTCCCTGTTCTACCCATGAATTCCAAAAGACGAGTCGAACTAGTGAGGGTGATTTATCATTTTTGCTACGTTTTCCAGTATGTGGAATCTGTCCACACCCTGCAAGAACTGCCAGCAAATCAGCAGTTTTGGTGCTCACAAATGCTATGGGCAATGTAGTCACTGGGGAAAGAGCGCCCCTGGAGTCTCAGAATTGCAAAGGATCCAAGCTGGAATTAAATGATGTGGGAACAAATGCTCTTGAGTTGGTCATGAGCAATTCGGCCAGAAACAAGGGCAGAGGATAACTCTCAGACGGCATTCCCTGGGCTTGGTGTTCAGTCAGGCGCTGATTGACTTTGATTTTGACCACACCCTCCCAGCACCCCCTCCCCCCACACCCCTGTCACAGGTGACAAGCTACCAACATGACTACTGACCTTGTGAGTTGTATGATTCTATAATTGGTGTTCAAAATGTAAAATGCATAAATCAATTAGCTCTGTGAAGTAGAAAGTATGTTTTTCCTGTCCTAAGACTGTTTTGCAAGGTTGCGCCTCTGCTGTTTAGGATGATAGTGCAGCCTCATGTATGCTTTATCGAGCATCAAAGCAAATTATTCACAGCTAGATTATTCTCACATGCTTACATTACATTTATGTTCACAGTTCTGTCCTATTATGGTTATCATCTTCTGCTCAGCATGAGTTGTGGAATTTTGATGTTCCCTTATTTCTGGTGAAGGGTGTAACATTTCTGACCTTGCAGTCTTTTGATACAATCTTGCTTCCAAAGAATGTTGCTAAAGTTAGTTTACTACTTCTACAAATTTATCTGTAATTGCCCTCTCTATCCTGAGATTTAGACAAACTCCATTAATCTTTTTAATATTATTTTAGTCTTAATATTTTTATCTATTTATTATTCCTTGTGTTCTCTTCCATTACTCGTGTTGTCCTCATTTGTCTTGCTCTCTTTAACAAATACTGTTAAACATTGCTGTCATTCATTTATTCTGTTTTATAAAATTGTCTTTTTGTCCCAATGTGACAATATCTTTTCTTTGACAACCATTTAGCTTTGATGTGCTTATAAAACCTTTGTTTTTACCTTTTGCATTGACTGCCAATATTGATTGATATATGCTCAGAGATTTTAATCTTTCTTTTCACTTCTGTTCGATGCTTTTGACATTTTTCCAGTTTCCTTTCTGTGACACTGGACTTCATTTTATCATTTGCTCCTCACGTTTATTTTACTTCAAAGTGACAACTATGGTTCTCAGAGTCAAATAATATCAACATTTTATTTGCTATTCTGTTTATCTGAGTTTCACCGCAGTGGATTGCTGTTTGCCACACCTATTATATCTTAGATTACTTACAGTGTGGAAACAGGCCCTTTGGCCCAACACCGACCTTCCAAAGAGCAACCCACCCAGACCCATTCTCCTACATTTACCCCTTCACCTTACACTACGGGCAATTTAGCATGGCCAATTCACCTAACCTGCACAGTTTTTGGACTGTGGGAGGAAACCAGAGAACCCGGAAGAAACCCACGCAGACACGGGGAGAATGTGCAAACTCCACACTTAGAGTTGCCTGAGGCGGGAATTGAATCCTTGTCTCTGGCGCTGTGAGGCAGCAGTGCTAACCACTGTGCCACCATGCCGCCATATATATGAAAGCCAAGGTTATAATAAATAAAACATTTTTAAGGCAGAATTTTACTAGCTGGTTTGCAGGTGGAGGCTTTTAATATTCCCTGGCTGGCCTTCCCATCAATTCACCCCATTCCTCTGCCCTATCAAACTCCCTGTTTATCATCACCCTAACTGAAGTCCTCCTGCCTGAATTTTATTCCTTGCAGGAGAAGTTCAGGGGCAGGGGACTAACTCAATAGATGGTCCTGCTTGGTTCTCATGTGAGGCAGAGGTGGGGTGGCCATGTCTATGACTTCTTTTTAACACCTAGTGCCCCATAGGTGCTGCTCCCCTCCCCTTGTCCCTTCATCGAGTCACCCGCGCACACCCTCATCCCTTTCAGGTTTCACTAGTAGTTTCTATTGTGAGACTCTCTGCTTTTTCCTTATCCTGAACTCAAGGAGGTAGAATCTTGGGACTGTTTATAGTCCCTGTTCTTGCCACTGCTAGTACTGGCACTGTTGGTACTACAGAGCAATCATCCAATCAGTTTGGCTAGTAGCTCTCTGAGGCAGGAATTCTGATTAAAGTGTTAAGTCGCTGCAGGGTTGCTATGGAGAAGCAGAAACCCAACATATGAAAAATCCTGTCCTTGGAATCATTTTGAAGTCACAACATGGAAGGATGATATTTAACACAATTAGGTTTTAGTTCTATTCCATTACATGGAATTGAACCTTGTGCCCTTTTGTTCTAAGTTTGAGTTGAATCTTGATTCTTAAATATCTCGGTTGCTTTCTTCTGTCCTTTCAGACTATATGAATTTTATAATCTATATGTAACATTGTTATAGTAAAATGTTACATTACAATTACTTAGAAACATTAGAAAATAGAGGTGCTTGATAGTATATTTCTGTAAATAACCTGCAATCACACAAAAATTGAACTTACCTCCTTCTCACTTCTGCTTTCATAATCCAAAGCAAGAAATTGTCATGGAGTCATAGCGTCATACATTATAGAAACAAACCCTTTGGTCCAACCAGTCTGCACCGACCATGTTCCCAAACTAAACTAGACTCATTTGCCTGCATTTGGCCCATATGCCTTCAAACCTTTCCTATTCCTCTCCATATCCAGATGTCCTTTAAACATTGTAACCGAACCCGCATCTATCATTTTCTCTGCTAGTTCATTCCACAAATGAACCACTCTCTGTGTAAGAAATTTGCCCTTCATGTCCTTTTTAAATCTTTCTCTTCTTACCCTAAAGATATGCCTCCTAGTTTTGAACTCCTCCACTCCAGAGAAAAAGTCCTTGTCATCCATATTATCCATGCCCCTCATGATTTTGTAAACCTCTATAAAGTCACCCCTCAACCTCCTACACTCCAGTCTAATAAAGGCCAAGACCTTCCAATCTATTTTTATATTTCAAACCCTCCATTCCCTGGCAACATCCTGGTAAATCGCTTCTGAACACTCTCCAGTTTAATAATATCCTTCCTGTAACACGGCAACCAGAACTACATATGATACTCCAGGAGAGGCCTCACCCATGTTCTGTACAACCTCAATATGACATCCCAATTCCTACACTCAAAGATCTTACCAATCATGGCAAGTGTGCTGAAAGCCTTCTTAACCACCCTTTGTTTTTATTTAGAGTTTAAAGAGTCTTAGTTAAATCCTGAGAAGGCTCAAATCCAGAACAGACATTTCATAGTTTAGGGTCAAGTATGAAAGAAAATCTCACATTGTTACGACAGAAGTTGCACCATATGACAGCATTGGTTTCCTATCTATCCTAGAAATATTAATGCTAGACAAGGTAAAATGGAGGAGATTCCATTTCTTTCTTTATTATTGCAACAGATCAAAATATTTAAAATAAATAAAGGAACAAATAATCCCATCAAATTGAAAAAAAATCCCCACTAATACAGAAAGAAAGTGAAACACCATCAATTCATGTACAGTGTTTTATAAAATTGGAATTATAATTAAACTGACCAAAGTATAGGGGTGTACTTCTTTATTTTACTTGTTGATGCCATTATCAAAGATATCTTTTAATAAAAAGTCTGAGTTAATTAGAGAGAAATGATCAGCAGTTTCTTGTTGGGATTTACTTCAACCATTTCAATCAGTTTGGTTAATTTTATCACTGGAAGAATATATGATTCGCTGGATTGTGTCCTTTAAGATAATTTTGGCATCAAGTTCATATGGATAAATAAATCCACCTTTTTTTACTCCTGAAGATAGTGTAATAAAATTTAAATTTTGAAACACATGGTTCTTTCCCCCATCCCCCCATCCACCCAAGTTGATTTCTTCATTTTAAAAGGTTTGATTTGCAGTTGGCTTTCACTCAGGGCTCAGCATTCTTGCAGAACAGACACATCACTTTGAAAGAGAGACAGAGAGAGAGAAAGAGAGAGAGAGAGTCCTTCTTAATGTTTCTCTTTTCTGTACCCAAACAACAATGTTATAATCATGGCTTCTCACAGTAGGGTGTGTTTTTGTGTGAATATTGTGTTTTTGGCCCAGAATGACAACAACCCATTTAACGTGAAGTTTTAGAGTCATAGAGTCATACAGCATTGAAACAGGCTTTTTCACCCACCATGTGTTTTGTGGTGATTGTCAGAGTTCCCTGTTAACTGTTGATATAGATAGGATATGGAATATTCCTGACAGTCCTATAGTTAACCAATACCTGAAATCAGTCCCAGAGACAACACACGATCTCATTATGAGCTATACATTACAAGCTGATGAATTTTAATCTTCAGCTAATTATGCTGGATAGACAGTCTCATCAATGCTATTTAGCTATTCAGTTGTGAATTCCTGTCGAGCTTGACTAATTTCAGGTCATGTAACTTTAGTGGCGATTTTGACATGTCTCAGCTTATAGATGACTGTTTTCTGTCAAATCAAAGTCCAAGGCTTTCAGAATTAGTTAATAAGATTTAAAAATTAATATTCTATATTGCATATCATCATGACAGGACTAAATGTGAGTTAGGAGATTTCCTGATATTGTGATCTTGTGCGTTTGTGGTTGCCCATGTTATTTTCATGTTGGAGTTGCTGGCATGAAACAGAGGACTAGAAAGCGTACCTCCTTCTGATGAGACATTGGCACAATTCTGTTGTTAGCATTAGGCACCTCTCACACCCACACAATTCACAAGCCATTTGTCAAACTCATTTTACAAGCTCAAAAATTTATAAATGTAAATAAAGCTCACTGTCCCCTTGACAGCTATCAATAACCATTGCTGAGCTGATTCCGTTTTTGGGGTTTGAATCTCAGTAAAGCATTCAAAATAGGATTCCATTGCACAACAGTTCATAGAAACTTCTAGAAATAAATATACTAAAACCTTTGAAGTAGTGGAAGAGATGGGCAACTGCTCTACTGTTTCAAAGACTAAATGGCTAACCTATTAATCATGAATTTAGTAACCTGTTGTTCTGCTTTGCATGTAGAACAGTCATTTACTAAAAACTTTCTATATGCACTTTAGCATCTTATTAGATCTCCACTCATTCTTCTAAACTCCAGAGAGTATAGGCTAAGCTGCTCAATGTCTCTTCATAAGACGAACCCCTCATGTCCCCTGAACTGCCTTCAATACAACTAAATCTCTTAAGTAAGGGAACAAAAATTGTACTCCAGATATGTCTAACTAATGTTTTGTACAATTGCAATAATGCTTCCCAATTTTAAATCCTATCCCTTCAGTAATAAATGCCAACATTCCAATTTCCTTTCTCTTACCTGCTGTTGAAAAATGTGGTGCTGGAAAAACATAGCAGGCCAGGCAGCATCAGAGGAGCAGGAGAATCGACGTTTCGGGCATAAGCCCTTCTTCAGGAATGTCTGGGCAAGGATGCCTCCCTTGAATACTGCAAATCCTCTTGCAAGGATGCCTACCTTGAAGAAGCTCTCCTCCTCCTTCAATTCTCCTGCTCCTCGGATGCTGCCTGGCCTGCTGTGTTTTTCCAGCACCACATTTTTCAACTCTGGTACTCCAGCATCTGCAGTCCTCACTTTCTCCTAGTTGATCTTATCTGCTGTACCTACATACTAGCTTTTTGTGATTCATGTAATAACAGAACCATAGGGAATCTCAATCATCCTCATCTATAACATTAGTGTACATGTCCAATATTTACAGAGTCTACAAAAATATAAGACTGTGGAAACAACCTCAAAGTAAAATGTTACCTTATTTAAAATCACCATAGTTAGAGGGAGAAGCAAAGATTATCCACTGGATAAAACTCATCAAATGCATCTGAAATTTTTTTAACTTCCACAAGGCTTATTAATTTAATGATTACTTATCTTTAATGAACAAAGTCCTACCATTGTATAAAAAGCCTACTTATCATAAATCATTATATTATGGCATGTCAAATTAGTAACAGTTTTTGAAGTTACATATCAAAAGTAAAATAACTCCAGAAAGGCCAGTATCCCATCACCAAGTCATCCTTTATTCATATGTGCATGATACATGACACTGACCCAGCTAGCTCACAGCGAACTCCTACAGTGCACAGAACCCCTGAAACTTTTGTTTATATCTGTTGGCCAGTGCTCCCTGATTGGATCAGATTAACAGCCCCAGTTAGGCCATTCATATTCCATAAGCTCCACCTGTCTGACTTCATTTCAATTACTACAAAAAGCTTTCTGACTCCAGACCCATCTTCTCCCATGGTTCACAACACATCTTGAGCAGTTATGGAACCCAGGCATGCTGGAGAGACTCAAAGGGTGTGATTCTGAAGGAGGCTTCAATTAAGTAGTCGACTCCAGTAGCTCTTTCCAATTAAGGATGCAGATACACTCCCTTGACCCTTTTGGAGACACTGCAGCACTGAGAGTGTGATAGCCATTCCTTCAGAGAAGACAGAGAGACTCTTTCAAAATGTAAGAATCTTCTGATGTGATTTTTATTCAATTCAACAGTTAAAACAAAAATGCAGCTGCCAGGACATCATCATGGCAGAACAACCTTCAACAATGGATTTCCAGTGTCTGCAAAGATGTGGCATATCAGTTATGGTGGAATTAGGGCTGGCAGGATGTATGGTTCCGAAGAGAATGATGTGCTGCTACTGGGAGGTTGCCTCTATCCCTTGAATATTTTAGCCCCAATATGGGTTCCTGCATGCTGACTACAAAATTCCAGTTGACATTTAGAGATTGACCTTAGTTGGCTATTTATTTGTCTTAACAGACTACCTGCTCCCTTGATCCACCTAGATTAATAATGACCTTGAGACAGGACCCTAGCAGGAGTCCAGAATGCTGACCTCAATAGGAAATTGTCTTCAGTCCTGCCTTTGTGACAATTTAAAACATTGGCCCCAAGTCCTGTAGCATCCCATTGGAATTTTCAGGCCTGTTTCCCTCAGTATTCCTGGAGGTTTCAATGATACGTTTAGTCACAAATATTAAGCATCTCAAAGCTAAACTTTGATGATCAAACTGTGAAATGCTTACGTAATTGACCAGACCCCCTCAAAACATTTTCAAAAGGTAGCTCAGACGTTAACCTTTTCTTATTTTAAAGGCAAAAAAATTTGCTGTGTTCCAGATGCAATATGACTGGTCAAACTCCTAGACATTAAGAAAAGACAATTTGTTTAAACATTCGTGGGCGGCACGGTGGCACAGTGGTTAGCACTGCTGCCTCACAGCGCCAGAGACCCGGGTTCAATTCCCGCCTCAGGCGACTGTCTGTGTGGAGTTTGCACATTCTCCCCGTGTGTGCGTGGGTTTCCTCCAGGTGCTCTGGTTTCCTCCCACAGTCCAAAGATGTGCAGGTCAGGTGGATTGGCCATGCTAAATTGCCCGTAGTGTCAGGTGAAGGGGTAAATGTAGGTAAATGTGGGTTGCGCTTCGGCGGGTCGGTGTGGACTTGTTGGGCTGAAGGGCCTGTTTCCACATTGTAATGTGATCTAATCTAATCTAATTATAATTAAAATACAACCAAAGAAAGAGGCATTTAGAATAACAACTCTTTTGGAAAACATATATACATAATGCATAATATATTCATTAACTATTACTAATTAGCTATAGTAACATCCCATAAACACACCCTTTGTCAAAAAGGCGAATTCAGAAAAACAGATTTTGTCTCGCATGCAATCCTGCAACCTAGCTTTGGGCTATAATTAAGACCAGAAGAAATAGCTTCCACTTCTTCAAGCTCAGAACAGCAACTGCATAATGCTAAACCTAAAAACTAATGAAAAATGAGAAATCCTGGTCTATGAGAACTGGCAACATCCATTCAGGTTGCTTCTATTGTTCTAACTTTTAAAGAAACTGTTTACCCTCGTGGCTTTGGTAGATAGCTCGGTACCTCTGCCTCACAACCTCTCCTCAAATAAAAACAGGACTAAATAACCTCTTAATGCCACAGCATCATCACACTCTAGTTTGATTCTTTCTGCATTGCTTTAATGTATTGAGAAAGTAAATATTTTATTAACTAATTGTTTTGTTTTAGCTTTGCATATAGAGATTATGTCCCTTTTTTATGTTATATGCTAAGATTTAAAAATATAAATTGTGATTTAGGAATAAAGAAAATAAGAAAATATTGTGAATTCTGAAAGTCAAAATAATAATAAAACAAATTGGAGCTCTGGTCAACTATTCTGAAATATGCCTTATAAGAATTAAATACAATTGGCTCTTTCTCATGAGATTGTTAGCAGTAATGAAAATGTACTGAATTGAAGACAAACCTGTGAAGGAATAGTCAACTGACTGGGAGGTATAAAAGAGCAAATTGGATAATGGGTTCATTTCTGATTGGTACGATGTAAGAAGTGAACTTCTCCAAAGGTCTAAGCTTTTCACGGGATTCAATGATTTTGATGAAGACTGTAAAGAGGTGAGCAGATGTATTGGTGAGAAAGCTACCAGAGCTAATACTAGGGAAGGTTGAGACACACCAAACAAGTGCTCATCTCATTTGGGACTCCCATGCTGGACCAGTATGGTGCAAGTATTCAGGCAGACTGTAGTGGATAGCCTTAATGGAATTGTACTTCAATTAAATCACCTCATGACACCATTGAGCAAAACAAATTGAGGTTAAAAGTTGATAGTTGATTGTTTTGATAGTTGATCTTACTGATTTACATGAAGGGCTGACTCATAGGTAATAGAATCATCCCAAGGTGTGTGATGGTCTTAGTCTTCATTGCTCCAGCTTTTATAAAAACTCCCTGGGGATGTAAGATTGAATAGATTTTATTGATGATTCCAGAGTGCTTGGCATCAATCAACCAGCGATGTAATGACATCACCAGAAGTGTAAACATTTACTTATAATCATTGTCAGAAGTTCCTTCAAGTACAGTCATTCAGAAAGAAAGATATCATGTACAGTTCTGATGCCTTTTGCTGTTTGACATCTGCTGACATTGATAGAGAAGATTCAGCGTTAAAGGAAAAACAAATAATTGATTGTTATAAACCTTGAGATTGTGAACATTTAAAGAAGGAATTTGAACACCCAGCCACTAAGCAACAGATTTTTCAACTTACTTACGTGAAACAACTATGCCTTAAAAATTCACATTCATTTTTACCAAAAATTATTTTAAAATTATTATCATAAAAATAAATAAGCGCTACTATTTTAAAATTAAGGTTATAAAAACTAATGCTATGAATTCAATACTATTTTCTTTTTCAGCCAACTGTTCCTTTGTTTCATGAAATATTTCAAGTTCTTTTACATTTCCTGGCATCAACTCAAAAGGCATATAATAGAATCCCTACAGTGTGGAAGCAGGCCATTTGGCCCATTGACTGTCCGAAGAACAACCAACACAGACTCACCTCCCTATCCTATAACCCTGCATTTCCCATGGCTAATCCACCTAGCCTGCACATCTTTGGACTGTGGGAGGAAACCAAAGCACCCAGAGGAAACCCACACAGAGACATGGAGAACATGCAAACTCCACACAGTCATCCCAGGGTAGAATTAAACTGGTACTGGCACTCTGGTATTGTTAGGCAGCACTGCTAACTATTGAGCCAACATGCCACCCTAAATCATTGTTTTCTAGAACTTATTCTGATTTCTCTTCAGTTTTTTTTAGCTATTCACCAAAGAGATTTCATAGAGGTTCTTCCACCAGCTAAATGATGCTTCAGTTTTTTTATACTGACCAAATAAATTTAACTTGGGCCTCCCCGCAACATTTGCACAGCTTCTTGTGTGGTTTAAAATACTGGATACATCTTTGGTTTCCAGGTTTCAAACTGGAACCAATCTGATTACAGATCTGACAACAGCAAGATTAACTGCCGTTTTATTAAGGATTACTATAGATTTCATCGCAAATCTTCCAGTCATTTACTAATGTCATCATATACTACAGACAAATTCCTTGCAAAAGCATGGATGATAGAGTTAGCATTTTTTTTGCTTCAGATTTAGGTCTGGTTTTATCTCTTGATCACCAAGGAGGTACAATTACATGAGACCTAAATTTGGCACTCTTAGTTGCTATCTAAACTGGCCCTGCCTGCTGACCAAGCTGTAACTGACCAAGCTACCAGAGACATATCCAAACAATAATAGTCACTGAGATCCATCCAGCTCCAAAAAAGTATGACAGGCTCAGCTAGTTCTCAGGTAGAAATTCAAATTAACTATCTTATAATTCCCAAGCTATCCTTAATTCTGGGAAACACTATGAATAGCTCATAAAGGATAAGCATAAATGTCATAACGTCAATTCTTTAGCTAAGTAAGCCGAACTACTGATTTATGATTTTACTTATCCAGCAGTTAACTTCTTAGTTCCATATAGCTCCAACCTTTTACGTGTCATTAACCTCAGCTTATTTGAAGTACAATTACCTCGGTGCTGTTTTTACCAGTTTTCAATGAGATAGACCTGTTTTTTAATTAAAATTTCAACTCCTAAAACTAGAAATTATATTCTAAAATGAATGGATACCTTCTACAGTGACTTTCTTGGTGAAGATTCACAGGTAAAGGAAATGCAAATAGCTAGGAGAGAGGAGGGAAAAATTGAAAAGAACAAATGATAAAACTAGGCAATGTAAAAATAACATTGAACAGCAAGTTGAACCTGAGGGAAACCGTATGTAACTGAAGTCTCCATTCTCACTTTGAGGAGCATTAATATGCTATCAAAGTAATGATGATATTAAAAAAGAGAATGAGTTATTAGTTTGAGATAGTTTCTAATTCTAGCCTACCAACCCCATTCATTTTTGTAGACATTAGAATGTTGTATATATGATGAAGCTGATTGAGAGTCAAAATATCTCTATTACAATGCCAAGAAACATTGAATACTATAAATTGTTACAAAATTATATTTCCAAAGATAAGTACATAGAAATAGTAGCTGTAATTTGCCTTTGGTAAACGTGGCCAGATTATTGTATCACTGTAAGATGAAATAAAATCCCAGACCATCAAATAGATGGAAAATTACTGCCAAAGACACAAAGAACTGGATGTTAGCCTGGAGCCATGTTGGGTTCAGAGGAGCCGTTGTGCCTTTGGGAAATCTGGAAGAATGAGTTTCCTGAATTTCTTGCAGAATTTAACTACAGGATTTGTTTAACTGGAGTTCTTGCCCCTAGTAAGCCTAAAAGACTGGGTTGGGCCCAGTGATTATAAGGACTGCATTATCGAACCAAACCTACAAATACAAATAAATGTTCTGTGGTGGTGAGAAGGGTTGTAATGGGTCACACGAGATGTGGGGTGGGGGCTGATGGGAAATCTGGGGATAGTAGTCTACGTTGTGGCTGGGAGTTCTTATAGGAGGGGCAGTTTCAGACAGTACTCAAAGATCTCAATTATGGGATTTGGGAGGGTAGAGGCTCAGCCGGTCCTGCTAGTCCACAAATCGAGTTGCAAATATGTACATACCGCAGGGGTTCAGTCCTTTAGGACTACTTTTGGCTGCAAATTTACTGAGGCCTAGGCAGCTTGTTGTTGGGTGTTAAAAAT
Organism: Chiloscyllium plagiosum; assembly: GCF_037043375.1. Classification (NCBI taxonomy): domain Eukaryota; kingdom Metazoa; phylum Chordata; class Chondrichthyes; order Orectolobiformes; family Hemiscylliidae; genus Chiloscyllium; species Chiloscyllium plagiosum. Next base: position 51,840,216 of record NW_028270154.1, on the reverse strand, counting down.
AGAAAGATATTTAAATGAAGGCAAAAAGCTTCATTATAATATAAAAAATAATCATTTTGGTCCCCAATGTTGGGTTAGTCACCATCCCTTCATTATTTACTAACACCAGAATTGGACAAGTGTGAACTTGTTTTGGTGTCTGGTCCAGAGTTTTTGCATTATAACCTGTAACAGGACGCCAACCCACCCATTTTTAGGCCAATACATCGTGCTTTAAAGATGACTAAACACCCATTTCTCAGCTTTATGAGATTGGATTTATCCTCTTCATAGTAGTGGGCTTGTATGGTTCATTTAATCACCATTCATTCTGGTCTAACATCTATTTTCTAGTTCATTCCCATCTGTAAGATGAAAGCTGAATCCTGTTATATTTTTGACCTTAAAGAGATGAACTGTGGCTTGTTGTTAGAGCAGCAGCAGAAGCTAGTCTGTGGAATACTCTGGAATATTCTGGGAGGAACTGACTCATTGTTTTTTGATGGAAAACAAACAAAAAAAATGATAAGTAATTCATTGTATTATATTGGAAATAGAGATAAAAATGTCCGATGTTTGAGGTGCAGATGTGAATGTGAATCTATTTTATATAAATGTATACAAATTAAATCTTAGAAATGAAACATAGGATTAGCTGACAGCATCAGTTGAATGCTTTATTTATTTCATATTTATTGAGTTATTTGTCAGCTATTTTAAAAGACATTAACCCATCATGGCTCCACTTGCATTAAAATTACAGATATATGGGTCAATATTAAATATTAGAACACCATATTCAAAGATCACTTTGTTTGCTTTAATTATGTTGCTCAAAGAAAACAGGTTGCAGCCAAAGAAACAAAGGAACAAAGAACAGCACAGGTAAAGGCCCTTTGGCTCACCAAGCCTGTGCTGACATATAATGCCTTTCTAAACTAAAAATCTTTTGCCTCCATGGTCTGTATCCCTCTATTCCCTGCCTATTTATGTATCTGTCATGATGCCTGTTAAACGTTGCTATTGAATCTGCTTTTACTACCTCCTCTGACAGTGCATTCCAGGCACTCACTACCCTTTGTATAAAACAATTGTCTCTCATATCTCCTTTAAACGTTCTCCCTTTTACCTCAAGCCTTTGTCCCCTAGTAATTGACATTTCTACCTGGAGAAAAAGTCTCCAACTATCCACCCCTCTTATAATTTTGTAACCTTCTATCATGGTGGCATTGTGGTTAGCGCTGTTACCTCACAGTGCCAGGGATTCAGGTTCAATTCTCACTTCAAGTGACTATCTGTGTGGAACTTGAATGTTTGCCCTGTGTCTGTGTGATTTTTCTCTTGGTGCTCTGGTTTCCTCTCATAGTCCAAAATGTGCAGGTCAGTTGGCTTGGTTGTGCTAAGCTACCCATAGTCTTGATGGAAGTACAGAGCAGTGGGAAATGTGGGGTTACCAGAATAGGGTAGGCTCGTCATTGATGGGGGTGGGGTTGCAGAATTGATGGGCCAAATGGCCTCTATCTGTAAGGTAGGGATTCTATGATTCCAGATTGCCCTCAGCTTCTGATGTTTAAGTGAAAACAATTTGACTTTGTCCAATCTCTTCCCATAGCTAATACCTTCCAAACCAGGGAACATCCTGTTAAACCTTTTCTGTACCCTCTTCAAAGCCTCAATATCCTTCTGATAGTGAGGCAACCAGAACTGATTCCGAACGAAATTCTATGCAATTGCAACATGCCTTGCCAATTTTTATACTCTGTGCCTGACAGATGAAAACAAGCATGTCATATGTCCTTTTGACCACCTTATCCATTTGTGTTGTCACTTTCCAGGAACTGCAGACCTGTATGCTTTGATCACTGTGTATGTTAATGCTGCTAATGGTTCTGCCATTTATTGTATACTTCCCTCCTGCATGAGATCTTTCAAATGCATCACCCCGTATTGTCTGGATTAAATTCTATCTTCTATTTCTCTGTCCAAGTCTCCAGTTTATCTGCATTCTGCTGTATCCTCTGATAATCCTCATTATTTGCAACTCCCACAACCTTTGCACTGTCTGCAAACCTAATAATGAGATCACCTACATTCTTCTCGAAATCAAAATAATTTAAATATAGTATAAACAACAGGGGTCCTAGCACTGATCCCTGCAGAACAAAACTGATCACTGTCAATAAACATAGATTATTTACTGCTACCTCCTTTTAGATTCAATTTATACAGGCTTGCAGTTCCTGAAAAATGGCAAAACAAATGGATAAGGTGGAAAAGGCAAAATGGCATATGACATAAAATGGTTAATAATCACAAGAAAATCTAAACAAAAAAATTGTTAAAAAAGAAGTTTTAGCTTTTAAACAGTGACTATTGTCCTGGGGAATGAATGTGGGTCCAACACTCCCTGAAATGCACAAATTTTGTACCTTAATCATTTTAATTTATCATGCAGACTTTCAGGGACTTATGCTTTGTTTTCTTCCAGTGGAGACACGTTAGTTATGATGTCCTGATACTCATTTTGTGGTGTTGGAGTGTTAGGGCAGACTTTGTACCTGCCTAACAGAATAGGCTGCTTACTATGGTAGGGTCACAATAATTTAAATACTTTGAGCAAGCTCTTGGTCTTACTTCCACCAGCTTTTTAACTTCTTTCTCCAGTGAATAGATAAGGGCTGCTCATAGAGTTTAGTGCTTACAAAATTTTAACAGGCAACAGTTTTCAATCCAGCTGCCTTTCTGGAAAGAGCAGACTTTGCTGCAATTAGGTTATCTCCTTCTGTCATCCCTCTGTCAATTCAAGTGCTTGTAATAAAGTGCTCTTTGCAAAGATGTATATTGTTGTTCCATCATTATTATCTTCTGTGAATATGTTTATCTGCTGTCACTTCAGACAGAAAATACATTGGCCTAAATAATGGTGTTATGCATTTCAGTAAGGGTCATCAGTTTTAAATTCTGTCATTTTCCACTGAGGATTTCCACTAACAGAAGCCAGCAGAATATGGGATAATCTTTATACAGCAGAAGACAATTAACTATGATAATGGTATCTTAAATAGTTGCTGTGTTTCATGGTAGTGTTTTATGGATTCACTACTTCAGAGTGTATTTTTGTTGGGAAAAAAACAGTGTATTTGATGACTGATGCTCTTCACTTTATCTTGATGTCTCTCTCAAGACAGTTTCTTGTTTGAGGTATTTACTTACATTTACAGGGATGTCTGCCAAATGTTTATCCCTATCAGCACATTTCCTCCCAAAACTCCAACCCATATAACAATAATTAAGTGAATTCAAAAATTTTTACATTGCCTGTTCCTGTAGCCTTCCTTGTTTAGGAATAGTTTGGAATCATTAGAATTAGAATTAGAGTCCCTACAGTGTGGAAACAGGCCCTTTGGCCCAACAAGTCCACACTGAAGAGTGGCCCACCCATACCCATTCTCCTACATTTAGCTCCTGCTACATGACAAAGGAATAATCCTCAATCAGATGCTATTGAACTTAACAATGGGCTATCTATAGAGATAGCAAGGCTTAAATATGCAGGCATGCATTATTTTAAATATTTAATTGAAACTCTCCATGTACTGATGTTACTAAAAGCTTTATTGTTCAGAATGCTACCTGTATAATTGTGAACAAAATTAGGGGTAAATATAGGATGTTTCTTTACAGGGTTAACAACAGCTTTCAGTCATATCTTTTTAAACCATTGCAGGATTTTGTCTTGCATTGCAGAAATTTAGAGAGTTGCCACTCACGAGCTATCCTACTTCCTTGTTATGGCTATAACTGAGAAATGAGCAGCAATGTTCCCTGTTAATGCCTGGCTGTGCCACTGGGAAATTCCGCACATGCCAATTGGCATGCCAACATATTGGCATCCACCTCCAGAAACTGCTGCCAAGCATGGATCTCAAGAATCTGTGAAGCAGAACGTAATATTAGCGAGAACATCAATGAGCACATCCCTTACCTCAAAATCCCCATAACCCACTACCAACAACCTTGACCTCAGATATAAACATATTTATATTTGTATCAGAGAGGTTTGCTACTTTCTTGCTAGGGTGATAAGGCAGACAGTCCTTGGATTGGTTTACTCTTTGACTCCCATCATTTCATCTTGCTGGTTCTTCTGATATTATGTACTTGGAAATAAGATATTTGCTACGCTAGGAACTGTGTTGAAAGGCCATGTCTTGTTATTGCTTTTCTTATTCACTATCACATTGGCTTTAGAAACTGTGTGATTTACTTTTATTTTTCATTATGTAAAATTGAATTTGAATAATAAAAATGTTGGTGCATGCATTTATATATAGAAATGTTCAAACCGTTTTATATAAACTTGGTAATCCATTCTCTGAATAATAATTCACATTTATCTCATTTCCGCATATTCCATAAAAGAAGAAAAGTACGTGCATGTTTAAAATTAATTACATCCATTGGCCATGTCCAATAATTAATGATGCCGTGAAAATAATTGCTGAAATTCACAGTAATCACTGAATAGAGCACAAAGTAACATAGCTGTCAACTGCAAGAAAGCTTTGCCACCTAGTGGAGCAACAGTTATTTGCACTTCATTTTATTTTAATCTATTTCTGGTAAGCAATGCCACACATTTCAAAACTATTATATTACTTTGCTTTCACTGTTTCTTTGCAATCAAGAACAAACATTAAATAGTTGATGAGTTCAGTGGTTGATGAACAACTTCCTTTAAGTTGAGATGAAGTGCTTCACTGTGCACACAATGTTGTATTTAACAACTCTCCTCTTGAAAGCCAATGGCCTGAATTTTCATGCAAAGAGTCTCTTCGCCATTCTGAAAATGACAGCAAAGGCCAGAACCCGGATGCCCTACCCCCAAACATGACAGCTTCCATTTTTGCAGGCAATACGCAATGGGGGTAGCTTCTAATTCGCCCATCAGTGACTCAAGTGAAGCAACTTCTCATGTTGAAGGGCACCCACCTCAAGCTGATCTGATTTTCATTAGTCAATTTCAAAATTACATCTTGGCCATCCCAAATCAGTAAGAAAAGGTCTAATGCTACTGCGATTGTTTGGAGAAGAAGTGTTGTCTTTGGAGAGAAAGGCACACTATTGGACACTTCCAGAACAATGTAGAACTTTGTAGATCAGATGCCTTGAAAAGATGTAAGTTATCCTTTGGGAGACATTACATGACTTTTGAGCTAGTTAAAGTTAGTAATGAATGTATGTGAACAGTGCATGAACTACTGGAACTGTTAAAAAGAAAACTCCTTTGGCCAGTTAAGATGGCTGTCATTGCTATTAAGGGTGGTAAAAACAATGACTGCAGATGCTGGAAACCAGATTCTGGATCAGTGGTGCTGGAAGAGCACAGCAATTCAGGCAGCATCCGAAGACAGGCAAAATCGACGTTTCGGGCAAAAGCCCTTCATCAGGAATAAAGGCAGAGAGCCTGAAGCGTGGAGAGATAAGCTAGAGGAGGGTGGGGGTGGGGAGAGAGTGGCATAGAGTACAATAGGTCAGTGGGGAAGGAGATGAAGGTGATAGGTCAGGGAGGAGAGGGTGGAGTGGATAGGTGGAAAAGGAGCTGGGCAGGTCGGACAAGTCCTGCAGGAGATCTAAGCTGGGAACTAAATAGCTGTATGTGGATAACCAGGACTGTGACAAAGGCTGTGCATTAATTATGGGTGACTTTAATGTTCATATAGATTGGAATAGTCAGATTAGCAGAGGGAACCATGAGGAAGAACTCATTGTATTTGGGGCAGTTTCCTAAACAATATGTTGTGGATCTAGCTAAGGAGGGCGGCATGGTGGCACAGTGGTTAGCACTGCTGCCTCACAGCGCCTGAGACCCGGGTTCAATTCCCGCTTCAGGCAACTGACTGTGTGGAGTTTGCACGTTCTCCCCGTGTCTGCGTGGGTTTCCTCCGGGTGCTCCGGTTTCCTCCCACAGTCCAAAGATGTGCAGGTCAGGTGAAGTGGCCATGTTAAATTGCCCGTAGTGTTAGGTAAGGGGTAAATGTGGGGGTATGGGTGGTTTGCGCTTCGGCGGGTCAGTGTGGACTTGTTGGGCCGAAGGGCCTGTTTCCACACTGTAATGTAATCTAATCTAATCTAAAAAAAAGTCCGGACAGGTCAGGGGATCGAGTTGCTGGAGGTTAGAAGATAGGATGAGGTGGGGGAAGGGGAAATGAGGAAACTGTTGAAATCCACATTGATGCCCTGGGGTTGAAGTGTTCCGAGGCGGAAGATGAGGCGTTCTTCCTCCAGGCGTCTGGTGGTGAGGGAGCGGCGGTGGAGGAGGCCCAGCACCTCCATATCCTCAGCAGAGTGGGAGGGGGAGTTGAAATGTTGATTTGGTTGATTGGTGCGGGGTTCCCGGACTATGAGGTTGGAAGCTGTGGGTGGGAGATCTCCTGAGGTGATGAGGTTCTGTATGGTCTGGGAGATGATGGTTTGGTGATGGGGGGTGGGGTCATGGTCAAGGGGGCGGTAGGAAGAGGTGATCCGGGAACCCCGCACTGCCCGGTTCTACCTCCTTCCCAAGATCCACAAGCCTGACCACCCTGGCCGACCCATTGTCTCAGCATGCTCCTGCCCCACTGAACTCATCTCTACCTACCTCGACACTGTCCTATCCCCCCTAGTCCAGGAACTCCCCACATACGTTCGAGACACCACCCACGCCCTCCACCTCCTCCAAGACTTCCGTTTCCCCGGCACCCAACGCCTCATCTTCACCATGGATATCCAATCCCTCTACACCTCCATCTGCCATGACCAGGGCCTCCAAGCCCTCCGTTTTTTCCTCTCCAGACGTTCCCAACAGTACCCCTCCACTGACACTCTCATTCGTTTGGCCGAACTGGTCCTCACCCTTAACAATTTCTCCTTTGAATCCTCCCACTTCCTCCAGACCAAAGGGGTAGCCATGGGCACACGTATGGGCCCCAGCTATGCCTGTCTCTTTGTTGGCTACGTAGAGCAGTTGATCTTCCGTAATTACACCGGCACCACTCCCCACCTCTTCCTCCGCTACATTGATGACTGCATTGGCGCCACCTCATGCTCCCGCGAGGAGGTTGAGCAATTCATCAACTTCACCAACACATTCCACCCTGACCTTAAATTTACCTGGACCATGTCTGACACCTCCCTCCCCTTCCTGGACCTCTCCATCTCCATCAGTGACGACCGACTTGACACTGACATCTTCTACAAACCCACCGACTCCCACAGCTACCTGGATTACACCTCTTCCCACCCTACCTCTTGCAAAAATGCCATCCCATATTCCCAATTCCTCCGCCTCCGCCGTATCTGCTCCCAGGAGGAGCGGTTCCACCACAGAACACACCAGATGGCCTCCTTCTTTAGAGACCGCAATTTCCCTTCCCACGTGGTTAAAGATGCCCTCCAACGCATCTCATCCACATCCCGCACCTCCGCCCTCAGACCCAACCCCTCCAACCGCAACAAGGACAGAACGCCCCTGGTGCTCACCTTCCACCCTACCAACCTTCGCATAAACCAAATCATCCGCCGACATTTCCGCCACCTCCAAACAGACCCCACCACCAGGGATATATTTCCCTCCCCACCCCTCTCCGCCTTCCGCAAAGACCGTTCCCTCCGTGACTACCTGGTCAGGTCTACGCCCCCCTACGACCCACCCTCCCATCCTGGCACTTTCCCCTGCCACCGCAGGAACTGTAAAACCTGCGCCCACACCTCCTCCCTCACCTCTATCCATGGCCCCAAAGGAGCTTTCCACATCCATCAAAGTTTTACCTGCACATCCACTAATATCATCTATTGTATCCGTTGCTCCCGATGCGGTCTCCTCTACATTGGGGAGACTGGGCGCCTCCTAGCAGAGCGCTTTAGGGAACATCTCCGAGACACCCGCACCAATCAACCAAATCGCCCAGTGGCTCAACATTTCAACTCCCCCTCCCACTCTGCCGAGGATATGGAGGTGCTGGGCCTCCTCCACCGCCGCTCCCTCACCACCAGACGCCTGGAGGAAGAACGCCTCATCTTCCGCCTCGGAACACTTCAACCCCAGGGCATCAATGTGGATTTCAACAGTTTCCTCATTTCCCCTTCCCCCACCTCATCCTATCTTCTAACCTCCAGCAACTCGATCCCCTGACCTGTCCGGACTTGTCCGACCTGCCCAGCTCCTTTTCCACCTATCCACTCCACCCTCTCCTCCCTGACCTATCACCTTCATCTCCTTCCCCACTGACCTATTGTACTCTATGCCACTCTCTCCCCACCCCCACCCTCCTCTAGCTTATCTCTCCACGCTTCAGGCTCTCTGCCTTTATTCCTGATGAAGGGCTTTTGCCCGAAACGTCGATTTTGCATTGCTATTAAGGGGGTTGTCAAACTGTCAAGGGATTTAAAACTCACCTTTCAAACACTTGAAAGAGTAACTGCAATGATATAAATAATGTTTGATATTTTACTTGGTTTGTTGGCATATGACTGAGTGTTATAACTGTAGAAGTAGAGGTTCATGAGTAATTTCACAAGCTTTCATTATCACTATGACTTTTCTGTCAGTTCTCAGTTTGATTGACTACTTTGAGTGGGTTTAAACTCTTTGAAATTAAAAGATTATATAAGTTCAATATAATGAATGGATATTTATCAGTAAGCACTTTAAAAACTTTATTTAATCTCAGTGTAGATATGTAAGTCTGTTCGTGAAGAATATAGAGTATATGATACAGTAGATACAAGAGAAAAGGGTGGTGGATGAGAACAGAGGTTGGCATGAGTTGCCAGGAATTTAGGATGGGGTTATAAAGGGCTATTTGTGTAAGAAGTGGGCTATAATTTGGCCTGGGGTTACAAATGTCTTTGGGAGATGTTGAAGGAGTTTAGGTTTGTCTGGACGTTATATGGGATTGTGGTGTGTATAGGTGGAGCATGAAGTGTCATGGGTTGGCATAGATGCGGCATAGAGAGTGTGTGGGGTGGTGAGAGGGTGCAGGTGTCAGGGCTGGTGTTTTATTAGATTAATTTTTAAAATTGATCTGACAAAGTGCCAGAGCACTGAGGTAGGTCTCTTGCTCAGTCTTCTAATGCACTTAGCAGCCTCTGAGTTCATTCTGAAGTGACTTGCCATAATTCCCATTCTCACCTGCACACCCTGTCTTTGCCCAAATCCAAAACCAAATTCCAATATTACAGGGCACATTCTCCCAGGTAGTGTTTGCACAGCTGGGAATTATCCTAACTCTGTCTTCCTGATCCTGGAATGAGCTTTCAAATCTCAATGTCTTTCCTGTAATGTGGAGACTAACACGATAGATGGTATTCTTACTGAGTCTTGTTGGGTTTTTTTTTAGTATTGTTAGCTCCTGGCTTTATTCTGACTCAAACATATTCATTTACTTTGCAGCGACCATAAGATAGATATGTTAAACTATGACCAAAGAAATCAATTATTTTAGTTGCTAATGGTACCCATTTTGTACTCATAATAATTCACCCTGTATGCACCAAATCTGATGACTTTTTCAGCTGCTCTGGTATTTTCCATTCTTCCATTGCTCTGAGGAGGCATTTGGTTCTGTGCAGATTGCTTTCCACAACCTAGCCTTGACTGCAGACCTCTGCTTCACTGTGAGTAATACAGCCTGTGATTGACCAATGCAGCTGCACTCAGCCTTAATTGACCTATTTTTGATTCATTCACTTCATCTGAAGATAAAGCTGTAAACCAACCAACAAAACTAAACAAAGGAAGGTGTTCTGATCTCCATTTATACTGATAACTTCTAAGAAATTCAAACGCCCAGTTTATAAGTGAAAGAAAGACCAAACAAGATTTAATAGTTTTAAAAAAAAATAGCGTAATAAATAACCGGAGGTCTGGATAGTTGGTTTGTGACACAGAGTGTCACCAGTACTATGAGTTCAATTCCTTCACCATTTATGGTTAACATGAATATCCTGTCTTCTCGACCTCCTCCCTTTGCCTGAGGTGTGGTGACCCTCAGCTTAAACTGCAACTAGTTGTCTCTCTCTCTCCGGGATGACTATGGTGACTTTACCTTACTCTTTCAACAAATAACTAAAATGCACCATTGATTAGTTTTTGTTTGGTGGTACAGAACTTGAGATTGCTGAAAATGATGTACATTTTGTAAAAGATTTTAGTCTTGCATTCATCAGGACAATTTACAAGAACACAAATTTAAGAGAAAATCAACATTTATGATTGGAGAGTATGAGAGGAGAGTCCTAATTGGTTGGCAAGTGAACTTTGATAGTTGCTGTTTCAAATCACCAAAATAGGTGGCAGTCATTCCACTGGTTCATGTGTCAGGGCAATGTGTTGACCAATCAGTGTCAATCTGCTTGGTTTAAAATTTAAACAAAGCCTGACAACTGTTCATCACCATAAACTGCAGCATTCTTCATGGCTACCTCTCTACCAATCAGAGTCTATGTGCACACTTGCAGGCAACTTGTTATTTAAATGACAGACATGAACCCCCACATAACTTTTAATGGACCAAAAACACCACATAAAGTTATATCTTGCAGTCCACTATTCACACTTACAGCCTTCACAAGAACAAATATATCACTGTCAGCTTCCAAAGAATTCACCTCTCCGTATTCAGCTGAGTGGGTATTTTGAGTAACTGTTAAAATACGCTCATCTCAGTTTCTGGAGAACTTCAACTGATAATCCTCAGTAAGGTCTATCTTTTGGGAGCTCTGGCCACTTTTCTCATGCAACTTTCTGCTGCTCACCTAATTAATTATATGCCGCGTTTCCACAGCACCCACGCTTGTGCAACCTTGCAGTCACAATTCTTTACCCCTGGCTATAAGGATAAATAATCCAGATTCCTTAATATTTAACTGGATCCGTTACCATAACCTGAGACCAAAAACCCTCCTGCATTGTGAATGGCAGCTTGTTGAAAGGGCACATTCCTCTGTCTGTTGCCAACCTACTAACTGAAGTGTTTTGCCACTCCTTGTCGCTCTCTGTCTTCTGCTCAAAAATCCAAGCTTACAATTCTGTGCCCTGCTAACACAACTGCTTTGACCCTTTGTGTCAAGTGTGAGAATTTCACACCTTGCCCAGCCAGTTTCTTTACTTCCGCCTTCTATTCCCATAGCAACAAACCAGACTTGTAATCAAGCAGCATTCAGAAAAGATCACACCATCCTCTTCTTTAGCCATTTATGTTTTTGTAGATATATCAAATCACCCACATCTTGACACAATCCTCTAAGAATTAAAGATATATTCTTATTTACTGAAGACACAAAAGTATTCAATGACTGATTGCAATGTGCTACCTATTTAATAATTTTCTTGTTAATTTCTGTACAATTTGAAATTAAATGTACATTCAAATGTGATACGGAGCCCTTAGAATGTGACTAAACTTGCTGAATTAGCTAGCCTCTAATGGGATTTTAGTCAATGTGCTACAGCCTTGTTTGGAATAGTGATGGAGAATATTGCCTCAGTATTCCATTCTTAATTTATTGACTGACTTTCAGAAAAGTATGATTTCTGGAGTGTAAATGGGGGCAGGAATAAGGTCGTATTTAATGCTTTTGAGGTCAAATAACATCTTTACAGGAAGTACGATGGCGGTATATGCAAACAAAATGACCACCTAAGGGATAGGAAAGAAATTAAAATGGAATGGGCTTCAAAATTATTGTAAAAATTTTACTTTTTTGCTTGATTGGCTGAATCCATCCAATAGATCAACAACTAACAATTAACTGTGGTAGGCATTTTCTTGTCAACATTGACTTGTAAAGCATAACAGAACAGAGTGCTGTATTTTCTCATATTTTGGCTGTGCCAATTTTGAGGAGGTTCATGGAAGGTTTCCTTTTGGGAGCTCTGGCCACTTTTCTCATGCAACTTTCTGCTGCTCACCTAATTAATTATATGCCGTGTTTCCACAGCACCCACGCTTGTGCAACCTTGCAGTCAACAGAGGTAGAATTGTTCATCGGTGCCAGGAACGATATCCACATTGCAGGCGCCATATATGAAGTAGAGCTGGGCACCGTTTCAAATGCTTCAAATGGCATTCAGAGTGTGTTGCTGTAGAATTTTATGGGACATGGCTGAGAAAGAGAAGTTGGCACCACACTTCACTGACAGCAACCTGGTGTGGATGGGTTATTGGAGAGTAAAGCACTCCTCTTTCCTCAGGCCATGCTAGCCTATTCAGAAATAATCCCCTGTGACAGTGCGGCGTCCATGTTCCAGAGGAATGTACAGCAATGTTGCAAGAAGGTTATTGACCCACTGCTGCCATCTTCTCTCAGCTTCCTCCACACTCATTCTGATCTGCCACAGAACCCATCTCCTATCAAGGCTGTCACTATTGAATGCAGCGTCTTCCCTTACCCACAACATCATCCTGAACTATTAACCTTTCCTGCCTCTGCACCTCCCACTCTCCACTCAGGACTTGTTACCACCTTTCCTGCTTTTGCAATCAATGTTATCTCAGTCAATCCCTCCCTTTGACTCATTGCAGAAGGAAACAACCTAGAATTGGATAGAAAGGACCAAGGTGGGTGGTGGGTGGCTAACACACACTTCCTCACTCTGAATGAGCACCAATTCCTTGAGATCATGAGAGAAGACCATTGTCACTCACATGGGTCAACACACCGCAGCAACCATGGGAGTTTTGATATTGTTGTGCTGTGCTCCCATCATCATCATTATAAATGTATTCTTAACATGCTCAAGCTTCTTGATGTAATACTCATTCCCTCTCTTGTTTTATGCAGGCACCAATAACACCCACACAAACTTCGCACTAAAGAGAGTAACTTATCCCGACATCAGCTCCTTCTCCATCTCTGAAGGAGAAGTCACATATCCCTCAGAGCTTACATTGGCAAGATTTTGTCCTGCACACTCCACCAACTTGGATGCTTTCTCCTCTGGGGGTACTGTATCTAGGTTAGACCTTTGATTTCTGTGCAGCTCCCTGACTGACTTCTCAGTGACCGTCAGACTGTTTGAATTTGACCTGCAGAATTGACTGCAGCCCAATCTGCAGAATGAAAGGAAATGGAACCCTGGATCCCAAATGCATCATGTGCCTGACTGATTGTGACCAATCCCCCGGAAGGGGATCATGCCATGCTCTCGACTAATAGCGACGGCACTTCCTGACTGACCATGGGCTCCCTCCCTACTCAGCTAAGGATTACTCCCTTTTGACTTTCAGATATGACCATTTGATTGAAGCACATGCAGTGTGTTTGCTGCATAAGCTGCTGGCACATGTTATAAGTGTGACATTGCCATATCTTGGTGCCATATATGAATATGTCTGCCACCTTGACTGTTCAATGCTGGCAACCACATCAAATCACCCAGCTTTCTGACTGTGCTAAGATGCATGGCGAGGCAGGACTACTGTGAGACGGTAAAATATTTTTGAAGCAACAATGCATTAAAAGGCAAGGCAAGTAGAGATGTTGTGAGCATCCAAGTAGGTCCAATGTAACTGAACACAAAGAGAGGAGCAGAAAACCCTGAGATGTACACTGTTTCAGTTAATGAAATGGATACTTGCCCCTGTGTGCAAAATGGCCTGGCAGCAACATCATTGTGTAAAGTGTTGATAAGCTCCAAAGTACTATACTGAAGTGATGAACTGTGTTGTAGCTTAACCTTAGTCATGTCATGATGATGTGGTAAGGCTGGTACTTTGTTGATGCTAACCTCCATGGTCTGAGGGTGAATGTGTGTGCAGTGTGCCACGAGAATTTAGGGATTCCGGCCAAGGTGGAGGTCCGGGAAAAGCTGGTTGCAGCCAGCCTGGTAACCTCTCAAGTTGGTAATTGGAGGCATCTGGTTTCTCATTGATACATCGGAGAATAGAAACTTGCATGTAACTGAGGTGTGATTGGCTACTCATGAGATATTCACATATGCAAATAGGATCTTTGCCACTCATCAGTGAGATTGTCATCTATCCATTGAAACACTAAGAGGAAAATCAGACATGTTTTTCTCAATGCAAGAAATTATTTTTTTATTCTCGCTGTATTTTTCCAACTTCCTTGCCGTTGCCCACATTGTTCAGATGCCATGCAAATCTACACAGAACTCAATGAATCAAACAACCTCTCATATGTTTATTATATCTTTAATTACCTTTGTGAATTAATCATCTCACTTTTCCTAAATGCACCAACCAATTCGAAAACAAAGCTTTCTCATATATTCTAAGAAAATTTATAACAGAAAAAAATTAAGGATATCTGAAGTATTAGTATATCTGAACAACAAATGCTCAAATGTTTTTTTCTACATTCAACCTGTCAACAGCTAGGCCCAGACATAATCCACATTTAAGGATATTTTCTGGTGGCTGTCAGATTAAAAGAATGTCTAATTAGTGTGAGTGAGCAGCTTCATTTTAGGAGTTGCTCACATGAACTACAGAATGTCTGTCATATGATGTTAGCTGTGGAAGAGCCAAGGCTAAATAAACTGATAAAAATAATAACTATTCTCCACTAGGAATCAGTGCAGTACAGACGAAAGCCTTGTTTACAGACACGAGCTGAAAATGTGTTGCTGGAAAAGCGCAGCAGGTCAGGCAGCATCCAGGGAACAGGAGAATCGACGTTTCGGGCATAAACCCTTCTTGAAGGGCTTATGCCCGAAACGTCGATTCTCCTGTTCCCTGGATGCTGCCTGACCTGCTGCGCTTTTCCAGCAACACATTTTCAGCTCTGATCTCCAACATCTGCAGACCTCACTTTCTCCTCATTGTTTACAGACAAGTTAACATTACTTTAGTTCACTGTTAGAGATATATTAACATTCATAGAATGTATTTGGGACTGTTTCTTTGAAAAAGCACAATGTCAAACACGAAACGGATTATTTTAGACCTGGTGGTGTGTATTAAGACAGTATTATTTGATACTTCCATAGAAAAGAATTCTTGAAGCAAAATTATGTTTGATAGAATTTCCCAATCGGTCTGAGGGTGAGAAACAGGGATTTGAAATAAATGTCTTCAATTTAAATAAAAGCTGTTACAAAGGCATAAAAATAAAGTTGACTGCAATTAATTGGAAAAGTGCATTAATGGGCAAAATGGTACGTAAGCAGTGACGGACATTTAAGGAGCTATTTCATAACTGACACCACAGTGAACCTGCACAGTTACTGCCCATGCTGTTTGAATTCGCTGGACATTGGAGTGCCTCTGGGAAAATCAACAAACAGTGAAATTCACAACTGATTTTGGAGGAACTGTTTGGGTGAAGTCACAGCACAGAAACAGATAAGTGAATAGTTTTAACTTGGAGCAGTGTTTTTGTAGAGGAATACGACGGTGTTATTTTCTGGGTCTGTAGATTGTGAAGGAGCAAAAATGGCCTTTAGTATAGTGATATGTGCTTCTTGTCAGATGTGGGCATTTAAGGAGAGTTTATAGGTTATTGTGGGGATTATATCTGCAATAAATGCTGTTGGTTGCGAATCCTATCAGATCGAATGGATTGGTTGGAGAGATAGTTAGAGGCAATGAGGAATTTGCAACAGCAATAGTATGTGATGGATGGCAGTTACAGGAAGGGGGAAAGTCACAGATACAGTCACATAGATGGGTTAAATCCAGAAAAGTTCAGAGAGGTAGGTAATTAGTGCAGGAGTCTGCTGTGTCTATTCCCATTTCAAACAAGTATGCCATTTTGGAAAATGTAGGGAGTGATGGATTCTCAGGGGAAAGTAACATGAACAGCCAAGTTTCTGGTATTGAGACTGGCTCTAATGAAATGAGGGGTACGTCGGGTTCCAAGAGATTAACTGTGTTAGGGGATTCTCCAGTCCGAGATACAGTCAGACGTTTCTGAGGCCAGCAGCAAAAAATCAGAATGGTGTGTTGCTTCCATGGTGCCAAGATCAAGGATGACTCAGAGAGGGTGCAGAATGTTCTCAAGGGGTAGAAGGGCCAGCAAGAGGTCATTGTCCACATTGGAACCAATGACGTAGGAAGGGTAAAGGTAAGACTCTGAGGGGAGATTAGAGAAAGTTAGGCAGGAATTTAAAAAGGAGATCCTCGGGAGTAGTAATATCTGGATTACTCCTGGTGCTATGAGCTAGTGAGGGCAGGAATAGGAGGATAGAACAGATGACTGCATGGTTAAGGAGCTGGTGTATGGGAGCAAGATTCACATTTTTGGATCATTGGAATCTCTTTTGGGGTAGAAGCGACCTGTACAAGAAGGATGGATTGCACCTAAATTGGAAAGGGACTCACATACTGGCAGGGAGATTTGCTAGAGCTGCTCAGGAGGATTTAAACTAGTAAGAGGAGGAGGGGTGGGACCCAGGGAGATAGTGAGGAAAGAGATCAACCTGAGACTGGTACAGTTGAGAACAGAAGCGAGTCAAACAGTCAGGGACAAGATTAGATTACATTACATTACATTACAGTGTGGAAACAGGCCCTTCGGCCCAACAAGTCCACACCGACCCGCCGAAGCGCAACCCACCCATACCCCTACATTTACCCCTTACCTAACACTACGGGCAATTTAGCATGGCCAATTCACCTGAACTGCACATCTTTGGACTGTGGGAGGAAATCGGAGCACCCGGAGGAAACCCACACAGACACGGGGAGAACGTGCAAACTCCACACAGTCAGTCGCCTGAGTCGAGAATTGAACCCGGGTCTCTGGCGCTGTGAGGCAGCAGTGCTAACCACTGTGCCACTGTGCCGCCCACAAGGGCGTTTATTTCAATGGAAGGGGCCTAATGGGGAGGACAGATGAACTCAGGGCATGGTTAGGAAAATGGGACTGGGATATCATAGCAAATACAGAAACATGGCTCAGGGATGGGCAGGACTGGCAGCTCAATGTTCCAGGATACAAATGCTACAGGAAGGATAGAAAGGGAGGCAAGGAGGAGGAGTGGCGTTTTTGAAAAAGGATAGCATTACAGCTGTACTGAGGGAGAAATACACCTATGGAAGTTATTTGGGTGGAACTGAGAAATAAGAAAGTAATGATCACCCTATTGGGCTTGTATTATAGACCCCCTAATAGTCAGAGGGAAATTGAGAAACAAATTTGTTAGGAGATCTCAGCTATCTGTAAGAATAATAAGGTGGTTATAGTAGGGGATTTTAACTTTCCAAACATAGACGGGGACTGCCATAGTGTTAAGGGTTTAGATGGAGAGGAATTTGTTAAGTGTGTACAAGAAACTTTTCTGCTTCAGTATGTGGATGTACCTACTAGAGAAGGTGCAAAACTTGACCTATTCTTGGGAAATAAGGCAGGGCAGGGGACTGAGGTGTCAGTGGGGGAGCATTTTGCGGCTAGCAACCATAATTCTAGTAGATATAAAATAATGATGGAAAAGGATAGACCAGATCTAAAAGTTGAAGTTCTGAAGGCCAATTTTGGCAGTATTAGGCAAGAAGTTTCAAAAGCTGATTGGCTGCAAATGTTCGCAGGTAAAGACGGCTGGAAAATGGGAAGCCTTCAGAAATGAGATAACGAGAATCCAGAGAAAATATATTCCTGTTAGGGTGAAAGGAAAGGCTGGTACATATAGGGAATGCTGGATGACTAAAGAAATTGAGGGTTTGGTTAAGAAAAAGACGAAAGCATATATAAGGTATAGACAGGATAGATCGAGTGAATCCTCAGAACAGTATAAAGGCAGTAGGGGTATACATAAGAAGGAAATCAGGAGGGCAAAAAGGGGACATGAGATAGCTTTGGCAAATAGAATTCAGGAGAATCCAAAGGATTTTTACAAATACATTAAAGACAAAAGGATAACTAGGGAGAGAATAGGGCCCCTCAAAGACCAGCAAAGCGGCCTTTGTGTGGAGCCACAGAGAATGGGGGAGGTACTAAACAAGTATTTAGTATCAGTATTTACTGTGGAAAAGGACATGGAAGATATAGAATGAAGGGAAATAGATGGTGATATATTGAAAAATGTCCATATTACAGAGGTGGAAGTGTTGGATGTCTTGAAGGTGGATAAATCCCCAGGACCTGATCAGATGTACCCTAGAACTCTGTGGGAAGCTAGGGAAGTGATTGCTGGGCCTATTACTGAGATATTTGTATCATCAATAGTCACAGGTGAGTTGCCGGAAAACTGGAGGTTGGCTAACGTCATGCCACTGTTTAAGAAAGACGATAAGGACAACCCAGGGAACTATAGACCAGTGAGTCTGACATTGGTGGTGGGCAAGTTGTTGGAGGGAATGCTGAGGGACAGGATGTACATGTATTTGGAAAGGCAAGGACTGATTAGAGATAGTCAACATGGCTTTGTGCCTGGGAAATCATGTCTCACAAACTTGATTGAGTTTTTTGAAGAAGTAACAAAGAGGATTGATGAGGGCAGAGCAGTAGATGTGCTCTATATGGATTTCAGTAAGGCGTTCGACAAGGTTCCCCATGGGAGACTGGTGAGCAAGATTAGATCTCACAGAATACAGAGAGAACTAGTCATTTGGATACAGAACTGTCTCAAAGGTAGAAAACAGAGGGTGGTGGTGGAGGGTTATTTTTCAGACTGGAGGCCTATGATCAGTGGAGTGCCACAAGGATTGGTGCTGGGTCCACTACTTTACATCATTTATATAAATGGTTTAGATGTGAGCATAAGAGGAATAGTTGGTAAGTTTGCAGATGACACCAAAATTGGAGGTGTAGTGGACAGCGAAGAGGGTTACCTCAGATTACAACAGGATCTGGACCAGATGGGCCAATGGGCTGAGAAGTGGCAGATGGAGTTTAATTCCAATAAATGCGAGGTGCTGCATTTTGGGAAAGCAAATCTTAGTAGGACTTATACACCTAATGGTAAGATCCTAGGGAGTGTTGCTGAACAAAGAGACCTTGGAGTGCAGGTTCATAGCTCATTGAAAGTAGAGTCGCAGGTTGATAGGATAGTGAAGAAGGCATTTGGTATGCTTTCCTTTATTGGTCAGAATATTGAGTATAGAAGTTCAGAGGTCATGATGCAGCTATACAGGACATTGGTTAGACCACTATTGGAATATTGCGTGCAATTCTGATCTCCTTCCTATCAGAAAGATGTTGTGAACCTTGAATGGGTTCAGAAAAGATTTACAAGGATGTTGCCTGGATTTGAGCTATAGGGAGAGGCTGAATAAGCTGGCGCTGTTTTACTTGGAGCATTGGAGGCTGAGAGGTGATTTTGTAGAGGTTTACAAATTTATGAGGGGCATGGATAGGATAAATAGACAATTGGATCTATTTATGGGGTGGGGGAGTCCAGAGGGGAAAGATATAAAAAAGACCTAAGGAGCAATGTTTTCACACAGAGGGTGTTATGTGTATGGAATGAGTTGCCAGAAAAAGTGGTGGAGGCTGGTACAATTTCAACATTTAAAAGGCATTTGGATGGGTTTGTGAATAGGAAGGGTTTGGAGGGATATGGGGCGGGTGCTGGCAGGTGGGACTAGATTGAGTTGTGATATCTGGTCGGCATGGATGGGTTGAACCGAAGGGTCTGATTCCATGCTGTACATCGCTATGATTCTATGACTCTATAACATACAATTTAGGAATATAACATATAGGTATAAAAATTGCATAAAATCTATACATTGCATCTGTATAGAATTTTAGTTAGGTCCAATTTGGAATATTGCATACAGTCTGGTCGCCATGCAACCAGAAGGATTTGGAGGCTTTGAAGGGGATACTGAAATGGTTTAACAGGATGTTGCCTGTTTGGGAGAGTATTAGCTATGAGGAGAGATTGAACAACTTTTGGTTTGTTTTCATTTGAACATTGGGGCAGAGTGGCAACCTGATAGAAGTTTACAAGTTATGAGAAGTGTGGATAGAATGGATAGAATGGAGTCTTTTTCTCATGGTAGAAATGTCATTTACTAGGGGACAAAGGTTTAAGGTAAAAAAGAGAATGTTTAAAGGAGATTTGAGAGGCAACGTTTTAACACATAGGATGGTAACTGCCTGGAATGTGTTGCGTAAGGTCCTTTTCTACATTACCTCACAAAAAAATTGCATCAAATCGAAAGAAAAAGCATTCAATGGTGCAAAGCTTACTGGTAGGCCAAAAGATTGAATTAATTTAAGAAATCAGCAAAGGATGACTAAAAAAAAAGAAATTAGTATACGAGAACAAATAAACAAGAAAAATAAAGACAGGCAGTATGATCTTCTATTAAAAAAGTCATGATCTGGAGGTGCCACTGTTGGACTAGGGTAGACAAAGTTAAAGATCACACAACACCAGGTTATAGTCCAACAGGAAGTACAAGTTTTCATAGTGCTGCTCCTTTGTCAGATAGCTGGTGGGGCAGGATCACAGGACACAGACTTTATAATAAAAGATCAAAGTGTCATACAACTGATGCAAATTATTGAACAAACCTAGATTGGTATTAAGTCTTTAATCATTTTGAATGGGGACGCAGGTTTGAAGTGATTAATATGTAAATCCCCGAACTTCTTTCAAGTCACAGTCCCAAGATAACTTAAGGTTTTATAAAAAAAGGTGACATCTAAGCTCAAATAATGTAATTAATTGATGAGGTTAGAGGCTGTCTGTATCCTAATCTTGAGTCAGACTTGACTTGAAAGAAGTTCTGGGATTTACATATTAATCATTTGAAACCTGCATCCTCATTCTAAGTAAATAAAGACTTAACAGCAACCTAGGTTTGTTTAATACTTTGCATCAGTTGTATGACACTTTGATCTTTTACTATAGATTCTGTGTCCTATGATCCTGCCCCACTAGCTACCTGACAAAGGAGCAGCACTCTGAAAGCTTGTACTTCCAAATAATCCTGTTGGACTATAACCTGGCGTTGTGTGATTTTTAACATTAAAAAAGGCTTTAGAGCTATACAGTGGGTGATCTTCCCAATTCATTATGGTTCCAAATAGGACACTCCAAACTGTTAAACTCCCGGGTGAGGAAGGATGAACAATGCCTCTTTTTTTATTGACCCACTTGACTGATTGCTGCAAAGTTGACGTAAGAATGATGCCTCACCTTGTGGAAATTCTTCTCTCTTATCCCAATGGATTTATGTTTTAAAAACAGCCTATTTTAACAGACTTATTTGAATTAATAAAAAAAAGTAAGTTTATTCATCACTACACATGAGAAGAAATATTAATTCAATTCACATGCGCATAGATTAGAAATAAGAGCTGAATCCAAAAAGATAAAAGGAGAAAAGAAACAGATATACAGATCATTCTCTGAATTGTTTGTGAAAAATGGATAGTTGAACATTACAGTTCTTGCATTGAGGTTATCAGTAGTGTTGACCTTAGTAGGTGAACAGTCAGCCTCACAACCCACAGACTTATAGATAGGGTTAGGGTTGGGGTTAGGATTTGACTGAGATTCTGCAGCCCTAATTCCTTTCAACATTCAAGGAAAAAGAGAGTCCTTTTTTGTCCTGTTTTCTTTTTGACTGATCTATAATATTCAGAATTAGTTGTGGGGTCTTTAACTATAAGACTGGTTGACTAAAAGATAATTCTTTGATTGTGACTTTCACAACACACTAAAATTAAAAAGTAGGCTAATACGCCTGAGAATATTTAGTTCCTCCAGTCTACTCCAGTCTTTGTAAATTCCTAGTGTAAAAAAGATATGCCTGCCAGTTGTGACTTTTCCTAATTATCTCTTCTTGTTAAGTCTCTCCCGTTTGATGTTTGTCTGACAGTTTACATTTTTAACATTCTATTGGCTTCACACAGAACTTTGCAGGATAATCACTGATTTTAAATCCTGAGTTTTCTGCAGCAATCCTCCTTTTAAAAACAACACAATTTGGGATTAAAGGTAAAAAATGATGATAAACACTTCAGAGATCGAATTCATTGTTGTAACAAAAGGAAGAGAGTAGCCAAAGTGAATGTTGGTCCCTTGGCAGATGAGACAATGAAATAAATAACAGGAAGCAAGGAAATGGCAGACATCAAAAAGTGCCTTTTACTTCTTGCTGCAGACATGAAAACACAAAAGTAAAAAGGAAGAAATGAACTGAAAAACAGCCTCTACCACAAAATAAATTTTAATAGGAAATTAATTGGATTTAAAGTCTGGCAAGTCTAATTGCTTGCATCCTAGGTTCTTAAAAGAAGTGGCTGAAGATGAAAAGAATAAATTGTTTGTAGTCTTGCATACTTCCTTAGATTCTGAAACAGTTTCAGCTAATTGGAAAACTGCATAATGTAACTTGGGTATTCAAGAAGGGAACAGAAATCAGGAAAAATCAAGCAAGTTAGCTGAATATATGTCATTCAGAAATTGCTGAAATCCATTAGCAGTCAAGTAGTGGCAGGGCACTGAGAAGAATACGTAAAATCATGCAGAGTTGATTTTTTTTTATGAAACGAGATTGTTTTTGACAATTTCATCAGTAATCTTTGACAACATGAAAAGCAGAATGGATAAAAGGAAACCAATAGATAGTGTCCTTTGGTTCAAAGTTTGTGACAAGATTTGTAGCTCGGGTGCTCGTTGCTGTGGTTCTGTTCGCCGAGCTGGAAGTTTTTGTTGCAAATGTTTCGTCCCCTGTCTAGGTGACATCCTCAGTGCTTGGGAGCCTCCTGTGAAGCGCTTCTGTGGTGTTTCCTCCGGCATTTATAGTGGCCTGTCCTTGCCGCTTCCGGTTGTCAGTTTCAGCTGTCCGCTGTAGTGGCCGATATATTGGGTCCAGGTCTGTGTGTTTGTTGATGGAGTTTGTGGATGAGTGCCAAGCTTCTAGGAATTCCCTGGCTGTTCTTTGTTTGGCTTGCCCTATAATGGTAGTGTTGTCCCAGTCAAATTCATGTTGCTTGTCGTCTGCGTGTGTGGCTACTAGGGATAGCTGGTCGTGGCTTTTCGTGGCTAGTTGATGTTCGTGGATGCGGATCGTTAGCTGTCTTCCCGTTTGTCCTATATAGTGTTTTGTGCAGTCTTTGCATGGGATTTTGTACACTACGTTAGTTTTGCTCATGCTGGGTATCGGGTCCTTAGTTTTGGTGAGTTGTTGTCTGAGAGTGGCTGTTGGTTTGTGTGCTGTTATAAGTCCTAGTGGTTGCAGTAGTCTGGCTATCATTTCAGAGATGTTCTTGATGTATGGTAGTGTGGCTAGTCCTTTGGGTTGCGGCATGTCCTCATTCTGTTGTCTCTCCCTTAGGCATCTGTTGATGAAATTGCGAAGATATCCGTTTTTTGCGAATACCTTGTATAGGTGTTCCTCTTCCTCTTTTTGCAGTTCTGGTGTGCTGCAGTGTGTTGTGGCCCTTTTGAACAGTGTCTTGATGCAACTTCGTTTGTGTGTATCGGGATGGTTGCTTTCATAGTTCAGTACTTGGTCTGTGTGTGTGGCTTTCCTGTGTACCTTAGTGGTGAATTCTCTGTTTGGTGTTCTCTGTACCCTCACGTCTAGGAATGGGAGTTGGTTGTCCTTTTCTTCCTCTCTCGTGAATCGGATTCCTGTGAGTGTGGAGTTGATGATCCGGTGTGTATTCTCTATTTCCGTGTTTTTAATGATTACAAAGGTGTCATCAACGTATCTGACCCAGAGTTTGGGTTGAATTTGTGGTAAGACTGTTTGTTCTAACCTTTGCATTACTGCTTCTGCTATGAGTCCCGAGATCGGTGAGCCCATGGGTGTTCCGTTGATTTGTTCATATATCTGGTTGTTGAATGTGAAGTGTGTTGGGAGGCACAAGTCCAGTAGTTTAAGTATGTCGTCTTTGTTGATGAGTTCAACGTCTTGTTGTCTGTTATGTCTATTCAGCAGGTTGGCTATTGTTTCTCTGGCTAGGGCTTTGTCAATAGACGTGAACAGTGCCGTTACGTCGAATGAGGGCATGGTTTCTTCCTTGTTTATGTGTATATTTCTGATGATGTCCAAGAATTCCTGTGTTGATTGTATAGAGTGTCTGGATCCGCTGATCAAGTGTTTCAGTTTCTGCTGTAGTTCTTTCGCCAGTTTGTGTGATGGTGTCCCTGGTAGTGATACTATGGGTCTGAGTGGGATGTCTGGTTTGTGCACTTTAGGTAGTCCATAGAATCTGGGGGTGTTGTTGCTTTCAGGTTTCATTCTTTGTAGGTCCGACCTGGTTATCTGTCCGTTTTTTTGTAGGTTCCTCAGTGTGTTGTTTATCCTATTGGTGAGCTGTGGGGTGGGGTCAAACTCCCTCTTTTGGTAGGTGTTTGTATCTGCAAGTAGTTGTTGTGCTTTTTGGATGTACTCTGCTTTGTCCAGGATGACCGTCATTCTGCCTTTGTCTGCTGGTAGTATGATTATGTTCTTATCGTTTCTTAGTGATTTTAGTGCTTCCCCCTCCTTGGTGTTGAGGTTATGTGTTTGTCTTTTCCTTGTTATCAGAGGTACGATACTTTGTCTCACTGTTTGTTGTGTCTCTTCTGTCAGTCCATTGTGCATTCTAGTGCTGCTAGGAAGTCTGCTGTCTTGGCGTCCCTGTGGTTGTAGTTGAGTCCCTTGGCCAGTATTGTTCTTTCCGTGTCTGTGAGCTGCCTGTGGGAGAGGTTTTTAACCCAGGTGTGTGTTGTGGTGTCCTCTTTGTTGTGTGTTAGTTTGGCCATTTTTTCTTTTAGTGCCGTTTTTTTGCGGTGTGTAGTCCTGTTCTGTCCTATGGTGACAGCTTGTTCTATGGTCCGGGTCCATTCCTGATTCGTGGTTTTTGAAATTAACGACTTTTGGCGCGCAATTTCGTGTCTGTATCTGTGAAGTCAGTTGTGAGCGTCTGTAATCATTACCTGGATCATCCTGAGTCCGTTCTGTCTGGCTGTGTCTCTGGCTTGTGGATTGTTGACTGGTGGCCTGTATCTGACACTTGGTGGAAGGATTCGATTCTTTCGGCATTCATGCAGGAACCGGAGTTGTTCGTATGTGGCGCTTAGGTGGTTAGCGCAGGATTCCCATTTCCTGGCTTGTCGTAGCGTCTCTCGCCCGTAGGTGTTCAAAGTTTGTGAGAAGATTTGTAGTTCGGGTGCTCGTTGCTGTGGTTCTGTTCGCCGAGCTGGAAGTTTTTGTTGCAAACGTTTCGTCCCCTGTCTAGGTGACATCCTCAGTGCTTGGGAGCCTCCTGTGAAGCGCTTCTGTGGTGTTTCCTCCGGCATTTATAGTGGCCTGTCCTTGCCACTTCCGGTTGTCAATATACCGGCCACTACAGCGGACAGCTGAAACTGACAACCGGAAGCAGCAAGGACAGGCCACTATAAATGCCGGAGGAAACACCACAGAAGCGCTTCACAGGAGGCTCCCAAGCACTGAGGATGTCACCTGGACAGGGGACGAAATGTTTGCAACAAAAACTTCCAGCTCGGCGAACAGAAACACAGCAGTGTCCTTTGGATTGCCAAAAGCATTTTATAACATGCCCCATGAAAGATTTGGGATAGTGTTGGGATAGTTTATTAACATGGAAAGTCATTGGCTAATGAACAGTTAGAAGGAATTTATATATTTAATGCTTGCAAACTGTAACTAGTGGGATGCCACAGGGATTACTGCTGGGACCTCAACTATTTACAATCTCTATTATTGTCTTGGATGAAAGAACCAAGTGTACTGTAGCCAAATTTGCTGACAGTACAAAGTTTGGTAAGGAATCAAGTAGTGAAGAGAACATCAAGACCTGAACATCCACCACATTGAAGATTTGCCCTGTTGTGAAAATGCTTGAAGTGGCTAAAAAGCATAAATTTCACCCCTGAACATAGCACTTCCCATTTTCATACGGACAAAATAGAGGATGAGTCAGGATTGCAAGGACTTGACTGCAGGCATGTCATAGAGACAGCATATACATTTAGAGATGCATCACAACTCAAAGGGTTCATTATCTCAGTACTTCGATAGCATTTGGCCACTTCATAAATGAATAATGTGGAGCATTCATAACACTTTCATTTGATGCAGATTACTGCACTATCTGCTTTTGAGCTGCTCTGATAAAGCAATGGGTGATGAGAGCTTTGAGCTAACAACTTGGCTAACAACTCTGCATATATAGACCACAAGCATAAAAAGAAAAGCTATGCTGCCACACACAATTTCATTCAGTGCATATTCTGGGAGCTTAAGCATTGTCTCCACTGTCTGGATTAGTCTTGCATAGATCTACAGTATTTTCCAGACCATATATTATGAGTCTTGATGGTTTGTACAAACACACCTTTGTGAAGACTCAGCCTTCACCACCAAACATATGGCAGCTTAAAAGAAAGCCAACGGTAACAAGAAGTGATGTGGAGTTGGAAGGTGTAGAATATGCTCAGCTCTAGAGGATTACAGGCAGGCAAGGAAGGAGCTCAAAAATGGTCTGAGGAGAGCCAGGAGGGGGCACGATAAAGTTTGGCTGGAAGGATTAGGGAGAATCCAAAGGCATTTTACACATATGTGAGGAATAAGAGAATGATCAAAGAAAGAGTAGGGCCGATCAGGGAAAGCATAGGGAACTCGCCTATAGAGTCTGAGGAGGTAGGAGAAGCCCTAAATGAGTTTTTTGCTTCTGTCTTTACTAAAGAAAAGGCCCTTGTAGTGAATGAAGCCATTGAGGAGCAGGTAAGCATGCTGGAATGGATAGAGATTGAGGAAGCTGATGTGCTGAAAATTTTGACAAACATCAAGTTTGACAAGTTGCCAGGGCCAGACCAGATTTGTCCTCGGCTGCTTTGGGAAGTGAGAAATGTGATTGCTTCGCCGCTTGCGAAGATCTTTGCATCCTCACTCTCCACCGGAGTCGTATCTGTGGACTGGATGGAGGCGAATGTAATTCCTCTCTTCAAGAAAGGAAATAGGGAAATCCCTGGCAATTACAGACCAGTAAGTCTCACGTCTGTTGTCTGCAAGGTGTTAGGAAGGATTCTGAGGGATAGGATTTATGACTATCTGGAAGAGCATGGCTTGATTAAATGCAGTCAGCATGGCTTTGTGAGGGGCAGGTCATGCATCACAAATATTATTGAGTTCTTTGAGGATGTTACTAGACAAGTTGATGAGGGTCGAGTGGTGGATGTAGTGTATATGGACTTCAGCAAGGCATTTGATAAGGTTCCCATGGTAGGCTCGTTCAGAAGGTCAGGAGGAATGGGATACAGGGAAATTTAGCTGTCTGGATACAGAATTGGCTAGTCGACAGAAGACAGTGAGTGGTAGTGGATGGAAAGTATTCTGCCTGAAAGTCAGTGGTGAGTGGTGTTCCACAGGGCTCTGTTCTTGGGCCTCTACTCTTTGTAATTTTTATTAATGACTTGGATGAGGAGATTGAAGGATGGGTTAGCAAGTTTGCAGATGACACAAAGGTTAGAGGTGTCATTGACAGTAGAGAGGACTGTTGTAGGCTGCATGTACAGCGCATCATCCGCCGTCACTTCCGCCACCTCCAAACAGACCCCAGCACCAAGGATATATTTCCCTCCCCTCCCCTATCAGCTTTCCGTAGAGACCACTCCCTCCGCGACTCCCTTGTCAGATCCACACCCCCCACCGACCCAACCTCCACTCCCAGCACCTTCCCTTGCAACCGCAGGAGGTGCAACACTTGCGCCCATACCTCCCCCCTCACTTCTCTCCAAGGCCCCAAAGGAAACTTCCATATCCGCCACAGATTCACCTGCACCTCCACCCACATCATCTACTGCATCCGCTGCAGCCGGTGTGGCCTCCTCTATATTGGGGAGACAGGCCGCCTACTTGCGGAGCGATTCAGAGAGCACCTCTGGGCCACCCGGACGAACCAACCCAACCACCCTGTAGCACAGCATTTCAACTCCCCCTCCCACTCCACCGAGGATATGCAGGTCATTGGACTCATCCACGGCCAAACCACAACAACGCGACGGTCGGAGGAGGAGCGTCTTATCTTCCGACTGGGAACCCTCCAACCACAGGGGATGAACTTGGACTTCACCAGTTTCTTCATCCCCCCTCCCCCCACCTTGTCTCAGCCGAATCCCTCCAGCCCGGCACCGCCTTCCTGACCTGCAGTCTTCTTCTTGACCTCTCCGCCTCCATCCTACTCCGACCTATCACCCTCACCTTGACCTCTTTCCACCTATCACATTTCCAACGCCCCTCCTCCAAGTCCCTCCTCCCTACCTTTTATCTTCTCCTGCTGAACACTCTCTGCTCATTCCTGAAGAAGGGCCTGTGCCCGAAACGTCGAATCTCCTGTTCCCTGGATGCTGCCTGACCTGCTGTGCTGTTCCAGCAATAAAGTTTCAACTTTGATCTCCAGCATCTGCAGACCTCACTTTCTCCTCGAAGATAATATGCTTCAGAACTTGCTGTGATAAAGAATTAGTGATTAGAAATGTTTGGCATTTTGTGGAGAGTTAAATGACTTGTGCCTCCCTTGAGAATGCTGTTGCACAGCTTATATATGACTGATCACAAGCATTTAAGATGTAAACTTTTAACTATGGGAAAAGTCCTTCACTGCAGTCCTGGCAAAAAATAATAGTAAGCTTAAAGCACGTCTCTCTGCCAGATGCTGCATATTAGTATAATTGGAGGTTTGCCTTAGATTTTGGGAGTAAGCCAGTGTTTTGCAATTAAACAAAATCTGCTTTGTATTACTTTTGCCAACACATATGTTGTCGCTCTGATTTTAGTATGCTGAGATGAAAGTTTTGTCCCACTAGTGATACACAAATCATGCAGAGTAATTGATGGATCAACTCTAATGAGAAGCTGGATTAATCTTCAAAGGATTAATTACAGCTTATGGTTTTGTGAAAATAGTGAACTTTCTAACTCATTTGGGCTTGTGGGTAGACAGCTGGCTCATTAACATGCACCAAAGATGAGCAGCAAAAAAGATTTATAAAGCCACAAGAAACATGGGAAGAAAACTGATACTTTTGAATTATATTCTTTACTTTTAAAGATTACTTATAGTGTGTAAATAGGCCCTTTAGCCCAACAAGTCCACACCAACCCACCCCCCTACACCATGGGCAATTTAGCATGGCCCATTCACCTAACCTGCACATTTTTTTGTGAATGGTGGAAGAAAACCCACACAGACACAGGGAGAATGTGCAAACTCCACGCAGAGCGTCGCCTGAGGCAGGAATTGAACCCAGGTCTCTAGCACTGTTTATAAAGTTTTTACTGTTTCTCCAGTTGGAACTTGTGTCTACTTCTTTATGCTCAATCCCAGTCTAGATCTTTCTGGATGTTCTTGCGTTTTTCACATTTACTGTGTGGTTTTTAAAGAAGTAACTAGATGATTAATACATTCCTTTCTGACAAGTAAACACTGCATTCGCTGGTTTTGTTTTGTCCCGTACAAAATTGGGAATCCAATTTTCCCAATCTTTCACTAGATTGATTTTCTTGTTTTTAACTTGTTCATGGGTGCTGGTGTTACTGACCAGGCTAGCATTAATTATCTGTCCTTAATTGTCCAGACGCAGATAAGAGTCAGTCACATTGGAGTATGTGGAGGCAGATTTTATTCTCAAAGGACATTAATGAACCCGATGGGTTTGTCGCTCAGTTGACAGTGGTTACAATGCCAGGCAGCATTCGTTTTCAGATTCTTGTGGAATTCAACATTTACCATGGTGGATTTATAGTCATAGAATCACAGAGTCTTACAGCAAGGAAACAAACACTTTGGTTGAACCAGTCCACACTGATCATATTCCCAAACTATACTAGTCCCACCTGCCTGCACTTGGCCCCTATCCCTCCAAACCTTTCCTCTTTATGAAGTTATCCAAATGTGTTTTAAATGTTGTAACTCAACCTGCATGCAGCACTTTCTCTGGCAGTTCATTCCACACATGAACCATGTCCCCATAACATTAGCTGAGTATTTCAGATTTCTAGTCCAGTGACATTCCCATTATACCACTGCCTCTATATCATAGCTTTGGTACTGGTGCAAGTTATTTCTAATTAAATGCTATACTTAGGACCAATATGCTAAGCCTCACTCCAAGGTGACTAAAATCTCTGGAGAGCACATTAGAATGTCTGCAGGAAATGAGGACCCCAGTCAGAGAACACTTTGGTGGTCAAGGACATTCAGCTTCCGATCTCCATGTAAGTGTCTTCCAAGGTGGCGTTCAAGACACACAGCAATGCAGATTCAGTGAGCTGAGACTGATAGCCAAGTTCTATGCTAACAAAGATGGTTTCAACCATGATCTTGTGTACATGTCACACTACGTGTGATCCCACCACACTTCTGTATCTGTAAAATCTTCCTTATTGTTCTGTTCTGATACCATCACCTTGTAGACCTGGACTACACCTCCTCCTGTAGACTACACCTGTTTCCTGTAAAAACGTCATCCCTTATTCCCAATTCCTCAGCCTCCACCGCATCTGCTCCCAGGAGGACCAATTCCACCACAGACCACACCAGATGGCCTCCTTCTTCAAAGACCATAATTTCTCCTCTCACATGCTCTCCAGCACATCTCATCCATTTCCCGCACTTCTGCCCTTGAACCTCACCCCTTCAGCCATAACAAGGACAGAATTCCCCCGGTCCTCACCTTCCACCCCACCAGCTTCTATATATATCGCATCATCCTCCGCCATTTCCACCAGCTACAAATGGACTTCACCATCAGAGCTATGTTTCCCTCTCCTCTGCTGTCCACTTTCCATAAAGACCATTCCCTCCGCGACTTTCTTGTCAGGTCCATGCCCCCAGGAACCCATCCTCCCCTCCCAGCACCTTCCCCTGCCACCGCAAGAAATTGTAAAACCTGCATCCACATCTCCTCTCTCAAATCTGTCCAAGGCCTCAAAGGACCCTTCCACATCCATCAGATCTTACCTACACATGTCATTTACTGTATCCATTGCTCCAGATGTGGTCTCCTCTACATTGGGGAGACAGGAGGTCTACTTGCAGAGCGCCTCTGAGAACATCTCCGAGACAGCTGCACCAACCAACCCCACTGCCCCGTGGCCGAACACTTCAACTCCCCCTCCCACTCCCCCAAGGACATGCAGGTCCTTGGACTCTTCCATCACCACTCCCTCACCACCCAATACCCTGGAGGAAGAACACCTCATCTCCTGCCTTGGGGCATCAATGTGGAGTTCACCAGTTTCTTCATTTCCCCTTCTCCCAGCTTATCCCATTTCCAAACTTCCAATTTGGCACCACTCTCATGACCTGTCCTACCTGTCCATCTTCCTGCCCACCTATCTGCTCCACCCTCCTCTCTGACCTATCACGATTACCCCCACCTCCTTCTACTTATCGCATTCTCACCTGCCCTCGCCCAGCCCCACTCCTCTCCCATTTATCTCTCCATCACTCGGCTCACAAGCCTCATTCCTGATGAAGGGCTCTTGCCTGAAATGTTGATTGTCCTGCTTCTCAGATACTGCCTGACCTGCTTTTCCAAAACTACATTCTTGACTCAGATTTCCAGCATCTGCAGTCCTCACTTTCTCCTCATTGATTTCACTCACCATCTAACACTCTTGGTCATTTGTAGAGACTTATTATTCAACACTCTACTCACATGATTTGTATAATCTTTTGATCTCTCAGCCCTTGATCTCTCTACCCATAAATTTTGTGTCCGTGCACTTCCCTCTCACTGCACCTGATGAAGGGGCTGTGCTCCGAAAGCTTGTGATTTCAAATAAAGCTGTTGGACTATAACCTGTTGTCGTGTGATTTCTGACCACCACAGTCCAACACCAGCACCCCCACATTTCAGGGAATGAAAGGAGCCACCTAACTTCAAGTTCACTCTCAATTGCTCACATTGGAATGAATATCTGAATGATGTGTGAATCTCAGAAGGGACTGTGCCTCACCACTCCACTTTGACATTGCACTGAGTATAAGTTCAAAGGCGATGTCAGATGTGGCCTGCAAGTTGCTTTAGAGATCTACTGGATCGCCAGATATTTTCTCAATAACTTGACCTTCATTTACAGGGAGCACAAGTTGTCTTTCCTCTATTTACCAAGCATTAACTAGGTAATTGTAACTACCTAACAGAAAAGAAGCAAATCAGATCCAACACCAACTTTACATCACTGCTGCTTGCATGTTTGTTTGAAAAGGCAACTGCAGCATTCTTGGTGCAATGATAGAAGATATGAGTGATGTCCTCTGCAAAATCCTGGAAATTCAAAAGCGCTGGTTGTAACTTTGACTGCTACTGGCAAAGTGTGATTACTTGTGCCAGAGAAAGCTGCAAAAACCAATGACAGCTCATGTGCTGAATTGCAGCAAAAATGAAGTGTGGAGAAAAGGGAAAAGAGAGCACAAAGGACTAGGAGTGGAGAAGAGAGACATGAGGAAAATGAGGCAATAAACATATACAGATATAAGGGCCAGAAAGGTGGTCAGTGTGTTTGAAGAAGGAGTAAAGATTGAGGAAGAGAGAAACTGGACTGGCGAAGCATTGATATAAAGAAAACAGAATGGTGGCTGGATCAGCAACTTTGCTCAGTCAGAAGAAAGGGAGGTATTGCTGGGTTGTCAAAATGACTTAAAGTTTGTCAGATGTTTAGAAAATGGGGAATTTGTCTTCCAACTGTCGTCATAGCTCATCTTGGTGAAAGTTACATCTGGTGGATTACTATCACTATCTTCTTTCCTGATAAGGATCAACTGGGCCAGCTTAGTTCTGATTTCAGTCATTCCAACTATAGTTATGATTTCAATCATGTTAGTAAATTGCTGGAGATTGAAATAACTTTTTTACAGTGTTACCTATATGTGTAGCACTGTGAAATATCATGGACCCTTCAGGCACAAATTTACCCTTGCTGAGGTGGCGTGAGTAATCGGCTAAGTGTTCAAAAATCAGATTCTTATTGCTGAGAAGAACTAGTGCGATTAAATCCTTCCTCCCTCCTGCGATGGTGAGATAAAGTTTACATAATTAGGTAGTGAGAGCCTATTTGCATCTTATTAATTACAAAACTCACCTTACTAATTTCCTCTTTCCAATTAATTGCCCTAAATTGAGACTTCAAAGCCTTGATAGAACTGACCCAATTTTCCTTTGTATACCTTCATCTACCCACTTTTACATATCAATCTTTGCCTTTGGCACATAGAGTCTTTTCCACTTACCCATCCTGCCCCTCTGTCTTATAGCATAAAAAAACAAAATTTGCAACCTCTTTCAGTTCAGAAGAAGTCATTTTTGACTCAAACTGTTAACTCTGTTTTTCTCACCCCATAGATGCTGGTGAATTCTTCCAGCATTTTTTGTGTTTGTTTCAAATTTACCAGCATCTGTAGTAATTTGCTTTTAAACAATACTATCCATCTGCCTTTACTTCACAGTTAATCTGGAAATCAACATTCATGAGAGAATCCAGTTTTGAAAAGCATTCATTGAGTAATCGTTAGGAGTATTCTGTGATCACTAATCACTAGCTGCCAATGTCTAAGATTAACAAAATTCAATGAAGTATGGCCAAGGCACACAGTCCCAAGAACTGCCAACTAATGCATTACAGCTGCCACATCCTTACACACAACAGGAAGGCCACTAAGGTAACTAGAGAATGCTGGGGGCTGCCCACAGAAGACAGTAAGGGGACAACTTTTCCAGATCCAACATGAAAGCAGCGCCCCCTCAACTTTTGTTGCATAGCATCAAGAGGGAGGAAGAGCATGATGAAATCTCCAAGAAGTGAGGGTGGGAGTGGAGGGTGCCAGGGTGTGGTTCTCGCACAGAATCATATCTACAGACACATGTCAGTGTTGGTCTCTACAAGTGACTGAGACCCAGTGCAGAAGAAGATTCAAGATGTCACTAGCCATCATGTCACATCAGTTATTGGATGAGGATTTATGCTCACTAATGGTGGCAATCCCTTCATGGTAGCCCTCAAAGTTCCAGCTGCTCTTATGATCTTTGCAAGTGAGTCATTTCAGGGAACAACTGGGGATATCTGTGACAGTTCATAGTTCTTCAGTCATGTGTGTCCAGGAAGCCATTGATCCAACTTTCACCAAATCCCACTTATTCTTCTCATCCAGATTGACATGGGGAGTTGGGCAGTGATGGCATCAGGATTCTCATCAATCGCTGGCTTACCATAGGTGCAGGGTGCAATTATTTTACCCATGGTGTTTTAAGAGCGCTGTATCAACAAACAGCAATGTTCAGAAACAGAAAAGGATTCCACTCCCTTAATGTTGAAGTCTTTGTGGTCACAACAGCCAGGTTTTGCAGGCCTGTGTGAGATATCCAGGGAGATGCCTGACTCATACCTACTGGAGCATTCATAGGTGCCAGCCTCTCCTCCAAGGATCTCAACATAAACAAGGATGGTTGTGAGTGAGATGGGATTACCCCTCCAGATGTGACTGATGGCACCTCTAAGAAATCCTCAGTCTGCGTCTGAGCAAAGGTACAGTGCTACTCCAGCTTTGACTAGGGTCAGTGTGGAAGACAGCATCGGCCTTCTGACGATGAGGCTCTGATACCTGGACCAGTCAGGCAGTGCCATGCCGTTCAAGTCAGACAGTGCCCCCACATCGTAGTGGTGTGTAAGGTGTAATTTAATTTGAACAGTTGTTTTCATCTGCTGTTCTTTATGTTGGCTACAAATCTTTACTTGTTTTCACCATTCATTACTCTATGTAATAAAATGTTCAGTTTTTCTTTCAAACATGGATCTAATATCCTCAACTTTTAGAAAAATAAAATGTATGCACAAACCTTACTTTGGACCAAAAAAGGAGATAGAGAGAAAACAGGGAGTTATAGACTGGTTAGCTTGCTAAATTCCATTATAAAAGGTTTGAAAGCAAACCACTTGGAAAACAGTGACAGGATTGGACAGAGCCAATGTGGAATTATGAAAGGAAAATCATGTTTTACAAATTTGTTGGAATTTTTTCAATATGTAACTAGTAAAATTGGGCAGGGAGAACCACAAGGTGTGGTTTATTTGCACATCCATTTGATAAGGGGACAACTAAAGAGATTAGCATGTAAAATAAAAGTGCATGGGATTAGGGATATTGCTGAAAATGTGTTGCTGGAAAAGCGCAGCAGGTCAGGCAGCATCCAAGGAACAGGAGAATTGACGTTTTGGGCATAAGCCCTTCTTCAGGAAAGGGATACTGCACTAACTCTGATAGGGAATTGGCTAGTAGACAGGAAACAGGAGGAGGAATAAATAGGTAATTTCCTAAGTGCTAGCCAGTGAACTATGGGGTAACACAGGGGTCAATGTTTGGACCCCAGTTGTTCACAATATTGATTAATGTTTTAGATGAGGGAGCTAAATGTAATATCTCCAGGTTTGAAGTTGACACGAAGCTGGGTGGAAGGGTGAATTGTGTGGAGGAGGCAGAAATGTTTCAGTGTGATTTGGACAAGTTGAGTGAATGGGCAAATGCATGGCAGATGAAGTGTAATCAGGGTAAATGTGAGGTTATCTACTTTGGTAGTAAAAATAGGAAGGTAGATGATGACATGAATGGTGATAAATTGGGAAAGGAGGAGATGTAATGAGACCTGGGTAACCTTATACATCAGTCACTGAAAATAAGCATGGAGGTGCTGAAGTCAATGAAGAAGGCGAATGATATTTTGGCCTCACAGTAAGAGGATTTGAGTACAGGAGTGAGGATATCTTGCTGAAATTATACAGGGCCATGGCGAGACCACACCTGGAATATTGGGTGCAGTTTTGATTTCTTTGCCTGAGGAAAGATGGTCTGGCTAAGGAGGCGGTGTAACAAAGGTTGATTTTTCAGACTGATTCCTGGGGTGGCAGCACTGACATGTAAAGGGAAACTAGATCGGTAAGGACTATATTCACTGGGGTTTAGAAAAATGAGGGGGGAGGAATCTCATAGAAATCTATACACTTCTAAATGGACCAAACAGAGTAAATATAGGAAGGATGTTCCCAATGACTGGGAAGTCCAGAAGCAGCAGTCACAGTTCAAAGATTTAGGACTGAGAAGAGGTGAAATTTCTTCATCCAGAGACTGTTGAACTGATAGAATTATCTAGCACAGAAGCAGTTGAATCATACCATTGAATGTTTTCAAGAAGGAGATAGATACACTTCAGCTACAAAAACCAAATAACTATGGATGCTGGAAATCTGAAATAACAGCAGAAATAACTGGAGCAGGTCTGGCAGCATCTGTGGAGAAAAAGCACATTCAATGTTTCAGGTCCAGTGACCTTTCTTCAGAAGATAGGTACGCTTCTTAGAGTTAAATGAATCAAATGGTATAAGGTGAAAGCAGGGAAAGGTACTAAGTTGGACCATCACCCATGATCATAGTGAAAGGCAAAACAGGCTCAAAGGGCCAAATGGCCTACTCCCAGTAACAATAATATTGTCAAAAATAATTTTAGATATATTTATCACAGAGCTTATGTCAAGAACAGCATACAGTATATGCATAAATCTTTTACTTCTGCGTATCTCTTTTGCAATATGATCAATTTACATTCTGATAGGTGATTCTTCTGCCTTTCTCACGTTAACATATGGAGAACTGCAGGAGAGATTAAAAAAAATCCAAAAGCACATATTCCTCAGAAACACTAGCAATAGGATGTTAATTTAAAATGACATAGCTTAGTGCTTTAGTTCAAAATGTGATCACATTTTATTTCAAGTACTACTCAAGAAAAAGACACCGTTGTAGAAATTGCTGGGAACCATTTTGATCTTAACCACCTGGATAGTAATCTGTTGGAGCAAGCCATCTGTCTATTGTAAAACATGTCCAATTTTGATCTTAAAGCACCAATGCTTAAAATGCTAATTCAAGTGTTCTCTCCACAGATGCTTTCTTGCTTTGAATATTTCCAGCATTTTCATTTCTTTCCTTTTGAAACATATCCTTAGATTCTTGTTTGCTTTTTGTTTAATACAGTGAAACTATTTGCTTTATTGCTAGTTATTTGCTACTGCACTAATTTAAATAAATGCAAGAAAAATTGAATTCAAAGTAAAGGCTACATATTGATACATATTGATAAATATTGTTAAGATAAGCTGTAATTGTATTGCGATCTTTTCAGATCAGCAAATGCAATTCTACTCATTTTCAAAAATGTACAATAGTCTGAATGGCTTCCTTCTGTGCTGTAAATCTTTCTATAATTCTATGTCTCCATAGTCAAGGGTTCTTTTTTTTAAAATCCAGGATTTAGATGAGTCAAATCTTCATCAAACATACCTATCAATGCTTCCTTCGGCTTTATGCTATCTGGGACTGGGTTGGGAGCACAGGGTCAGGACTATGCCTGCTAGACAAGCTTTATCCAGAAGAAAATGCCCCAGAGCTTTGGATTTTCATTCCTGGGGCTGCTGAAAATGGGAGCCATGGCAAGTGCACCCAGAAACAGAATGGAAGCTGATAGGTGTGGTGGTGGGCAGGATGAAGCACCTGTTTTGGTACTCCAGAAATTTGTTCACGGATAAAAAAGAGCAAACAACAACAAAAAAAAACTAATCCTTTAGCCCTTGTCCCTCACACCCTCTCAGCCCTACACACACCCCATGGCCCACCTCATGCCATTCGTCGCCCTTGCCTTCACTGGTCTGCATTCTCTCCTTGGTAACACAAGGGCTCCACCCACCCCATAGTCCCTCATGCCAACCTATGCTCTCCAGCAACCACTATATGTTCCATATCAACCAATACCCACAGCTACCCCAATGGCCCTTTATATTTAAAATGCCAACTTAGTGCCAACCTATGCACTATATGAACAACCGTTTTCCTGAAGAAGGGCTCATGCCCGAAACATGGATTCTCCTGCTCCTTGGATGCTGCCTAACTTGCTGCGCTTTTCCAGCAACACATTTTCAGCAACCGTTTTCCTTTCACCTGGGTCAACTCATCATGGGCATTCCTCAGAATCATGCCGAGGTGAGGTAAATTAAAGCTTTTTAGCAGCCTTTGAAGGATCAACTATTTTACAATGTCATCAATAAAAATCTATTCACAACATTTAACTTCCTTTAATTCTTTATAAAAAAGGGATATTGAATTCATAGTTTTACTTCAAAAAAAAACTGTAGCCACTTGAAGCTGTCAATCAAGTTGTGATCTGTGAGGCACCACAAGGTAATAATGAAATGTTATGAAATAAGTTACATAGTGCTAACTTTCGGAGAAAGTGAAGACTGCAGATGCTGGAGATCAGAGTCAAGAGTGTGGTGCTGGAAAAGCACAGGAGGTCAGGCAGCATCTGAGGAGCAGGAGAATCGATGTTTCGGGTATAAGCCCTTCATCAGGAATTGGGCGGAAATGGCTGTGGTGGCGGCAACTGTAGGCGCGGAAGTAATGTGCAGAGTAGGTATCGTGTCTATGTCAGAGGTGGTGAATTTGGCAGTGGCAGTTGATCCTGTGGCAGTGGGGGAGGTGGTCGTCTTCCCGGCAATCGCGGGGGTAGTTGTTTGGCAGGCGATCACAGAGGTGGTGTGGTCAGCATTGGCTGTGGTCGGTGCGGCGGCGGGGGCGGAAGTGACGTTATTGCTTGCCATGGCGATCGTGGAAGGAGCGGCTGCATGGCTAATGGCATCTGAGCAGTTCCAGAGGCCAGGGGAAGGCTC
Source organism: Chiloscyllium plagiosum (assembly GCF_037043375.1). Taxonomy (NCBI): domain Eukaryota; kingdom Metazoa; phylum Chordata; class Chondrichthyes; order Orectolobiformes; family Hemiscylliidae; genus Chiloscyllium; species Chiloscyllium plagiosum. The sequence goes on along the minus strand of NW_028270154.1, from coordinate 51,801,601 downwards.
TGAAATGGTTGAGGAAATCCATGCATTGAGGTAAGTACGTGAAGGGTTGTTTAACTTACATTCTTTTATGTCCAATATGGTGGAGAAAAACCATTCGTTGAGCGTGTGAATTCTCCTGAGGATGTAGAACAGCAGAGGTCCATTGCAGGTCTGGGAGAGTGTGGCTCTGAGCTGAGGCAGGACTGACTGCAGGGAGATTAGGTGGCAGCTCATGGCTGCGAGTGTGGAGCGGAGGATCGTTGCTGAAGGTTTTGGATTTGTAGTACATACTGGTTATCCTGTTCAGGTCCAAATTGTGATGGTCTGAATGTAGTCTGGAGTCCATGTAGGATCAGTTGGTTCTATAGGCAGGCACTGAGAAAGGAGATGTGGCTGTGGTAGCAAGTCTGCTTCAGGACGTGGCTGAAAAGCTTCAGGGCAGAGGAGATGACCTGGGGCAGCAGTGAGAGAGGGACTCACTGATGTCCTTGTAGAAAGAGGAGAAGAACATCTTCAAGGTATGTTCCTTGATTCCTGCTGAAGGGTTTATGCCCGAAACGTCGAATCTCCTGTTCCTCGGATGCTGCCCAACCTGCTGTGCTTTTCCAGCATCATACTCATGAAACTCTTAGGTTTATGTCAGCAGAGTGATTTAACAAGCAATGAATTATTTTTAACACTGTTGCCTATTTTTGTTTTCAAATATTTATAGGGCAGGAGTTTTAATTCCCTTGACAGCTTGGTGGTACTGTTTGGCAGTTCTTTTTGATATTAATGATCAATTCCATAAAATTTTATCTCCTCCATATTTTGTCATTGCCCCAGCAGCTAGCTTTCTTGAACTTCACATATAATAATAGATTAAGATTTTCATCTCTTATTTTGCACCCTCCTTGAACTATTACTGTCAATACCCTATTATAGCCAGGATATGGCAGAATTAACACATTTTAATTTATGTTGGTCCAGAGTAATACATGATTCAAGCAAGTTGCAGAGAGGATAACTTTTTGAAAATTTCTCTTATTATAGAACAAATTAAGGGAAGAATAAATTAAACATACCACACTGAAAAAAGGATCGAGCATTCAACTCATTAAGCTCCAATACTGCTGGGACTGTTGAGTTTAAGACCTGATTATAACATGTTTTCTCAACCTCTCAATGAAACGATACTGAAGCCAATGTTATTAGATGAACAAAGCACATTGTTTCTATTCAATGATCCATGAAGGGAACCCTTGAAACTCTGTGAATTGTCTTTTGTTTATCATTGCAGAAAAAAAATCAGAAATTATTGTTAAACACAAAGTTGTAATGTTTTTGAGAATGGGAAGGCTGTTTTAATTTGCCAGGTTTCAGGCTATTGACTCATATTTACTTATATTTTTTGGGGTTTAAAGGAATTAATAAAATTCCAGAAGTCAATTTCTGCTTATGAAAGGGGTAAGTGACCTATCATGTCAACTAACTGAATTTTTTAAAATATGGTAAATTCAGTAAAATTACAAAGCAAATAGTTGACTTACAGCATTTATGAATGGCCAAAACCTGAATTTTCAGGATAAGTTATTTATGGTGATTGGACTAAAATGTATATATTATTTGGCAATCTTTGCATTGTGGCCTGATAGTTGGATTTCTTAATATCGATTCATATGACCGAACTATTGGAGACAAAGAGGCAACCAAGTTAAATGTTCCTCATATGACAAACCCTTCATCTCCTGGATCAATCTTGTAAACCTCCTCTGGATCCCCTCCAATACCTGCATATGTTTCCTTAGAAATGAAGTCCAAAAGTGCTCACAATATCCCAAATGCCGTCTCACCAGAACCTTATATAGCCTCAGCAAACATCTCTGCTGTTACATTTTAGCCCTGTTGAAATGAATGCTAACATTGTACTTGTGTTGTTGGTTTTAAAAGCCCCTATCTATATGTATAATAATGAAAATTAATTTTTTTTTCAAACAATCTAATGTTTCAAAGTGACTTGGTAAATATAAAGTAAAACTTAACTCTGAAAATTAAGGAGAGGTCACATAACATTTGGAAGAAAATCATCTAAATAGGGTGAAGGAAAAACAGGATCTTGAAGTACAAATACATAAATCAGTAAAAATATTGAGGCCGAAGAATAAAGCCATTACAAAACACAAACTAAGCACTAGGGGTCATTTCTTGAAAAACCGAATGACAATGTAGAGATGTTAGGCTGAAGTTATATTAATCTTGATGAGACCACATTTAGCATTCTGTGTACAACTCTGATCACCAGATTATAAAAAGAATATAGAGGCACTGGCTGGCAAGAAAATAACATTTGCAAAGATGATGTTAGACATGTTTAGGTATTCAGAATGTAGGAGCAAATCTGTTGAAGAATCATCTAGATGCAAAACTTTAGCTTTCTTTCTTTCCATGGATGCTGCCTGACCTGCTGTGATCTACACTTTTGTTTTCAGTTCAGGTATTTAGAGTGCAATTCTCTTCTTTCTTGAAAGAAAAATAGTTGATCTAATAGAATCTTTCAAATTATAACAGAATTAATAGTCCAGAAACAGATAATATTTCTACCTGCAGGAAAGAGCAAAATTAGAGATAATCAAGTTAAGATATCAGAAGGTATCAAATGGGGAATTCAGGAGAAAGTTATTCTAAATGGACTTTCTAGCACAGAGAGTAGCTTAGGTGAATATTTAACCTAAGTATATTTAGCAGAGGCTGGATCAACATTTGAAAGAGAAGTGAAGAGAGGATGGTTCTGGTAGAGTTGGATGGGGAAAGACACGCAAAGAGCTGAATGGAGCACCAATGCCAGTGTGAATTGTTTCATAGAAGCACAAAATTGTGACAGTCTAAAAGGAGGTTGTTCAGTTCATTCTGTCTGCAGAAACTTTCTGAATAAACATTATGACTCAGAGCCATTCTCTTGCTTTTGCCTATAACCCTGAACATCATTCCATTTAAATAATAATCTGATAATCAGCTAAATGCTTCAACTGAACTTCACTGTAACACATTTGTAGGCATTGCAGACCCTAGCTACTTGCTGTATGAAAAGGTTTTCTTTCACATTTGTTTCTTTTGCACATTGACCTCTTATAGGATTTGGGGCATCATTTAGACCACTGCAGGTCATTGGTGAGGCCACTTTTAGCATGCTGCATTTCAATTCTGGTCTTTCTGTTGTAGGAAGGATGTTATTAAGCCGGAAATGGTGCAAAAAAGATTTACAAGGATGTTACCAAGGATGCTTGTGTTATATGATTAGGCTGGACAGTCTGGGATTGAGGGGTAACTTTATAAAAGTTTATAAAATCCTGAATGGCATGGATAGGGTGAATTGCCAAGGTCTTTTCCCCAGGGTTAGAAGTTTCCAAAAAACGCAGACAGCATATGTTTAAGGTGAGAGGGGAAAGATTAAAAAAAAACCTAAGGGGCAACTTTTTCACACAGAGGATGGTATGTATACAGAATGAGCCACCACAGGAAGTGAAAGAAGCAAGTACAATTGAACCACTTAGACAGATACATGGAAAGGAAAGGTTTAGAGAGATATGGGCTAACTGCGGGCAGATGGGAAGTAGTTCAGTTTAGGAAACCTGATTGACTTGGATGAGTTGGGCCGAAGGGTTTGTTTTCAATGATTCTATGACTCCATAACTCACTATTCCCCACAGTTTACAATGCTTCCAAAACCTAGGATTCTATAAGTGCATAATATAAAAAAGCAAAATTAGACCATTCAGCCCATTGAGTCTGCTCTACCATTTTGATCATACCTAATATGTCTCTCAATCCCATTCCCCTGCCTTTTCTCCTATAACCTTAGTAATCAAGAATCTATCTATCCCTGTCTTTAAATGCACTCAATGGCTTGGCCTCCAAAGCTTTCTGAGGAAATGAGTTCCACAGAATCACCACCATCTGGCTGAAGAAATTCTTCTTCATCTCAATTCTAAAGGGTTGTGCCTTTACTCTGATGCTGTGACCTTGGAGCCTAGTCCCTCCTAATAGTGGAAACATTTCCTCCATGTCCACTCAATCCAGGCTTCTTGGTAATCTATAAGCTTCAATGAGATCCCACCTCTTCCTTCTAAACTCCATCGAGTACAGACTCAGAGTACTTAAACACTTCTCATATGACAAGCCCTTCAACCTCAGGATCATTCTTGTGAACCTCCTCTGGATGCCCAAAGTCAGCACATCTTCCTTAGATAGGGGACCCAAAATTGCTCTCAATACTCCAAGTGCAATCTGACCAGAGCCTTTTACAACCTCAGTGGTACATCCTTGATCTTGTAATCTAGTCCACTTGACACGAATGCTAGCATTGTATTTACCTTCATAACTATCAACCAAACCTGCATGTTAACCTAAATAGAATAATGAGCTAAATCCCTCAGTGCTCAGATTCCTGAAGCATTTCCCCATTTAGAAAATAGTCAATGCCTCTATAATTCCTATGCGAGTGCATAACCTCACACTTTCTCACATTGCATTCCATCTACCACTTCTTTGCCCACACTCCTAGCCTATCCAAGTCCTTCTGCAGACTCCCTGCTTTCTCAAGACTACTTGACCCTTCACCTATCTTTATAAAGTTAGTAACAATGCTCTCAGTACCTTCAGCCAGATTGTTAATGTATAGTTATGGTCCCAGCTCTGACCCCTGCGGAACTCCACTAGTCACTGGTTGCCACTCTGAAAAAAGATTACTCTCACACTCTGCCTTCTGCAAGTCAGCGAATCCTCCATCAATGTCAGTACCTTGCACCTAACAACATGGGCTCTTACCTTATTTAGCAGCATCCTCTTTGCCACCTTGTCAAAGGCCTTCTGAAATCCAAATAGATCATGTCTACTGGCTCTCCTTTGTCTAACTTGCTCATTATCTCCACAATCCCAAACTGACACTGGGAAATTCAACTACAAACTTCGAGCCTGAAAAATATCCATTAATCATTACTCTTTGTTTCCCAAGGCTCAGCCAACTATATATTTATGTTGCTACTATCCCATTCATTCCATGAGTGAGAATGTTTCTCACAAATCTACTGCTTAACATTGTGTTTGTATTAGTTTTTAAGCATTTTAATTTTATTCATATGGCCTTATGGAAGTCCATGTAGATTACATCAACAGCATTGCAATTATCAAATCTCTCCTCAATAAACTCAAGCAAGTTAGTTAAAATGAGGGGCTGAATTCTCCCATTTGTTTGGCAAAATGTATTTTTTGGTGAAATTCATAGCAATCATTCCACTATGGCCCATATTTACTTTTCTGACACAATTTCAGTTCTTATTAATCTCATTAATTACGCAGTCGGCCTCCTTGGTTCATGGAATTGTGCAGCAGGAGAGGTGGAAGTGTTAGCTGCAGCTGGGGACTTTGTGATGCTTATAATCACTGCCTTCATATTTAAATGCCAGCTGTACAGTTTTTCAGATGCTACAAACCAGGAACCGCCCCTTAGACTATTCCTGCACCATCATCCAGAAAAAAATAGAGTCATAGAGATCTACCGCACAGAAAAGGCCCTTTGGCCCATTGTGCCAAAAGCAAGCACCTAAGTATTCTAATTCCATTCTCCTGCACTTGGCCCATAGCCTTGTATGTCTTGGAATCACAGGCACACATCTAAGTACTTCATAAATGTTATGAGGGTTTCTGCCTGTACCACCCTTAAAGGCAGTGTGTACCAGATTCCCACCGCCCTCTGAACCCTTTCAAATCTCCTGCCCCATACCTTAAATTTATGCCCATGGTCTTTTATCCGTCTACCAAATGGGAAGTTTCCTTTTTGTCTCCCCATCTATGTCCCTCGCAATTTTATACATCTCAATCATGTCACCTGTCAGTCACCTCTGTTACAAGGAAAACAACTCCAGTCTTCACATATAAACTCTCTAGTAAAGGCAACATCCAGGTAAATCTCCTCTGCACCCTCTCCAGTGCAATCACATCCCTCCTATAGATTCCAGAACTACACACAATACTCTAACTGTAACCTAACCACCATTTTATACAGTTCCAGCTTAACTGCCTTGATCCTAAACTCTATGCCTCTGATACTAAAGGTAAGTATCCCATTTCGCATATCAGTCACTTTATTTACCTGTCCCACTACTTTAAGGGATAACCTAGCAAAGGAATTTAGTTCCTCACTCCACTAAAGGGACATTGAAGTGTTGTTGGTTAGGGTGGTGGAAAGGATAGAGTGGTTTTACTGAGACTAGCAAGGGAAGCCATACCACTAGACTCAACCAAAATGGCAATCTTGGTCAGTGCAGTGGCCTGGATGAAATGCAACATGCAGAGCAAAGGAAGATGGTGAATGGTCTTTTTGATTCTGCAAGGATAAGTGCCACCAATTTCTCTCTGCTACCCCAGACTCATAGGGACACTATTCACTCAAACACTACCACTGCACACAATTTTCACTGAGACTCGTGGTTGATGTCTTTCACTATTGAATGCATTATGTTCACTCAGTGGCTATCATGCACCTCATCCTCTCAAGCTACTAACCCTTCCTGCCCACTGTGCATCCTACTCCTCAGTGGGGATCGCTCACCACCTTTCCTGCCATTGTGTCAGCACTAATGGTTCCCATACCCACTTCCATCAGACTAAAACCTCTTCTGTGTCAATGCAGAAAAAGAATCTCACACCTAGGACAAGAGGGAGAAGATCATTGGGCAGAAAATGATATAAGCCATCTCATGCTGTTTGAGAAAAGGATGTTGAATGCAGTTGGGTGAATTGTGTGACTGCTATGTAATAATGTGAAGACTTCTATGAGCAATTATCCCAGTGAGCTTCATTGTGCTGAGCAGTGCTGCTCTCCCATTGCCATGAGCATTAACGCAGTCCCAAGCTGCACAAACTTTTATCCCTCTTAAACAAATTCCCTCTTTTCTCACATACAAGCATTTGTTCTACCCAATGATCCTCCATTCCAATGGGTCCAGCACTGGAGATCCTCAACTTCACCTCTATCTCTGAGGAGAAAGACACTCTACACTCAGAAGATGCATGAAGTAAGGTGTCCTTCACCAGTTTAGAGATTTTAACTTCTGTAGATTCTCTTTCTACATTAGACACGAGAGCACAATCTGGGGAGGACATCACTGAGACATCTCTACAGACACAAGGCCTCTACACCTACCCACCTGATGCCAACATGTGCAGTAGTCTAAGCCATGCACGGGCAGTAGATACTTAGAGGCATTAGGGTCAAATCAAAAGGGCAAAATACACATTAGGCTCTCTTCATCCCAGCTGCTGATGTCTGCTCTGCACTTTGACATAGTCGTAGGCCAAAGAAAAATAAAAGATACCAAGGGCATATAGGTTCCACGAATAATGCATGACTGTAAAATACCATACCTTTTTGCACCATTAAAATGTCTGTTCTAGTGTCTTTGTTGCTGTTGCATAAGGTGAAACCTCCCTGTGAGGAACCTTAACATCTCATGCTGTCTATATTTAAGGAGTTGATTGTTTGTGAGAGATGAGCAATGCTTGGCCATTACAACTTCTTTTACCCATGGGATGTATGAAGTGGCTGCTCATCTCTCACAAACAACTGACTTCTTAACTGTGGATAGCATGAAATATTAAAAGTCCTTGAACTGTGATATTGATGAGTAGTGCTATGTTGTTGTGCTTTAGTATGGACAATACTAGATTTTATGACAAGGTCAGTGCTGCGGCCCAGACAATAGGCTTTGCCATCACTGCTGGTTTCTCTCAGACAGGACACTATTGACTATACTCACATTACGTTGTGAATGCCATATCATTATGCAGCAGACTTCACGAACAGGAAAGACATTTATTCCATGAATGTACAAGTCTTCTGTAATAATTGGTATTATATCTTAGAAACCTGCATCAAATACCATGGAAGTTGCCATGATGCCTTAGCCCTGATATTCTCATGTTCCTGCTGCATTCCAAACACTGGATGCTTAACAAGGATGCTTACTGGAAGACTACAGTTATCATGGCTGCTGATTCTATTAAACAGCTGCCTGACTGAGAACAAGCATAGATACAAAGTAGTCCATTCTTCCAGTAGGTCCATTGTTGAGAAGACAACAGGGCGTTTGAAAGGGAGGTTCCAAAGTTTGCATTAGTTGGGGAGGGCCTTGCAGTATATCCCAGACAGAGCATGCTGTGTAGCCCTTGCATGCTGTGGTCTGCAAAAAGGCAATGTGATGGACATTGAAGAATCAGGAGAGTGGCAACAATTTATCAAGAAGGAAAATGCGGACATTGAGCAGGAGCAACATCATTTTCAGTGCAGCGTTGAGCATAACAATCTAGACAGGGCTTAATTGACACCCATTTGTAACAGATGGGAACTGGATGCAGTGATCATTTAATGACTGGAACTTTGTTTATGCTTAAAAGACAAGCAGTCCCTATCTGTTCCCAGATGTAAATGCAGCTTTTTTTGTCTGTTGTTCAATAAAAATGAACATTGTGTGAAGTACTTTAAGGATTTCCAACAAGTGATGCTCCCATATTGAAAAATGAGAAAACGTTATACTTTGTTGTGCATTGGGTAAAGTGTAATATTCCCTCAGACAAATTTCTAAGATGGTCTGTTAGCCTGTGTAACTTAATTCTTATAGCTGCAGTTATAACAACAGTCAATGAGACATGTGATTAAAAAAATCAACACATTTATGAATGTATTGCAATTTAGTGTCGGCTATCCCAGCTATGTGCCCTCAGAGCTTTTACTTTTTGGCTTCCACCCACAAGAGGCACTGTGAAGGCCAGTGCTTGTCCTGATGCTGGACTAGACTTTAAATATGGCTTCGGTGGCTGGAATCCTGGGAGATCACAGCAGTGCCAACTATTTCTGCCATTGGTGAATGCACAATAGCATGAGTGGGGTGACAAAGAGGTATGATGAATACATAACACGCAAGCTGCAGAGAATTCAAACACTCACGCCCTGAAATTGACACAGAACTGAGTTTTGGTAAAGATGGAGAAAGTCAGAACTGCAGATGCTGGAGATCAGAGTCGAAGAGTGTGGTGCTGGAAATGCACAGCTGGTCAGGCAGCATCCGAGGAGCAAGACAGTTGATGTTTTGAGCATACGCTCTTCATCAGGAATGAGGAGGTGGTCCAAGGAGGCTGAGAGATAAATGGGAGAGGGGTGGGATGGGGGGGGAAGTTAGCTGGGAGTGCAATAGGTAGATGAAGGTGGGGGTGAAGGTGATAGGTCAGAGAGGAGGGTGGTGTGGATAGGTGGGAGGGAACATGGACAGGTAGAACAGTTCAAGAGAGCAATGCCGAGTTGGAAGGTTGGATCTGGGATAAGGTAGGGGGAGGGGAAATGGGGAAACTGGTGAAATCCACATTGATCCTGAATGGTTGGAGGGTCCCAAGGGGGAAGATGAGGCATTCTTCCGCCAGGCGTTCAGTGGCGAGAGTTTGGCAGTGAAGGAGGCCCATGATTTGCATGTCCTTGGCAGAGTGGGAAGGGGAGTTAAAGTGTTCTGCCACAGGTCAGTGAGGTTGCTTAGTGTGTGTGTCTCAGAGGTGTTCTCTAAAACATTCCGCAAGTTGGCATCCCATCTCACCAAAATAGAGAAGACCACAACAAGAGCAATGGACACAGTAGATGACATGGGTGGAAGTATAGGTAACTCTATGTTGGATATGGAAAGATCCTTTGGGGCTTTGGACGGAGGTGAGGCGGGGAGGTGTGCGCGCAGGTTTTGCACTTCCTGCAGTGGCAGGGGAAGGTGCATGTAGTGGAGGGTGGGTTGGTTGGGTGCCTGGATTTAACAAGGGAGTTGTGGAGAGAATGGTTCTCTGGAATGCATATAGGGGTGGGAAAGGAAATATATCCCTGGTGGTGTGGTCTGTTTGTAGATGGCGGAGGATGATGCAATGTATCTGGAGGTTGGTGGGTTGGAAGGTGAGGACCGGCGGGGGGGGGGGGGGGGGCGGGAAGGATTCTGTCCTTGTTGCAATTACAGGGGTGGGGTTCAAGGACAGAGGTGTGGGAAGTGCGGGAAATGCACTGGAGGGCATCGTTGACCATGTGGGAGGGAAAGAAGGAGGCCACCTGGGATGTTCTTTCATGGAATTGGTCCTCCTGGGAGCAGATGCAGCGGAGGCAGAGAAATTGGGAATAAGGGATAACGTTTTTGCAGGAGGCAGGGTGGGAGGAGGTGTAGTCGAGGTAGCTGTGGGAGTTGGTGGGTTTCTAGTAGATGTCTGTGTTAAGTCGGGTGCCAGATATGGAGATGGAGAGGTCCAGGAAGGAGAGGGAGATGGCCAAGTTGGTTCAGGTAAACTTGAGGTTGGGGTGGAAGCTGTTCATGAAGTTGTTGAACTATTCAACCTACTTGTGAGAGCAAGAGGTGGCACCAATATAGGCATCGATGTACTGGAGGAAAATGTGGGGAATGCTGCCGATGTAGCTGCGTAAGATGGACTGTTCCACATACCCAACAAAAAGGCAGGCATAGTTGGTGCCCATTTGGGTGTCCATGGCTACCCCTTTGGTCTGGAGGAAGTGGGAGGATTCAAAGGAGAAACTGTTGAGCGTGAGGACTAGTTCAGCCAATCAAATGAGTGTGTCAGTAGAAGGGTACTGGTTGGGTTTGCGGGAGAAGAGGAAATGGAGGATTTGGAGGCCTTCGTCATGCCAAACGGATGTGTACAGGAACTGGATGTCCATGGTGAAGATGAGGCTTTGGGGGCCGGATAAACAAAGGTCAAGGAAGAGGTGGAGGGAATGGGTGGTGTCCCAAACATATGTGGGGAGTTCCTGGATCAAGGGGGACAAGAACGGTATCAAGGTATGCAGAGGTAAGTTCGGTGGGGCAGGAGCAAACGGAGATGATGGGTGGACCGGGGCAGTCAGGTTTGTGATTTTGGGTGGTAAAGATGGTCTCGTGAAACTTTCCTCAATTGTTGCAAAATTCCACTTGGTTCACTAATGTTCTTTCAGGAAGGAAACTTGATATTGTCACCTGATCTAGCCTCAGTGTAACTCCAGACTGATCGTAATGTGGTTTCCTTCTGAAATGGACTAGCATGTCACTCAAGCAAGGAAAATTAGGCATGGGCAATAAGTGGGGCTGGCCTTGTTAGTGACATTTACATCTCATGAAAGACTGAAAAAGAAACAGATAGGCAGAAATTCATGCAATGTATGTTCCGATAGATTATTTTCCACAAACAGAATTTATACTATGTGGCAATCCTGTAAACCAGCCATAATTGACTGCTATCAACACGGATATAATGTGGCCTCTGACATTTCAATATAATATGTTGAAATTGATTATGTCAATGAGATCCTGATACTTGGAAAGGGTATATTGAGTTATTTAAACTTCAGCTGAATAGAAATCAAACATATTTTGAATTACATTGATTGTTTTCAGTATTATACTGAATGCATTATGAATTTATAATTAAAAGTGTTACATCAATCTTGTACACAGAATTTTGGTATCGTTTTAGCATTAATACCAGATTAATCCAGAACCTAACAGCAAATTTAGCCTAATATTAAAGTCCACCTTGGAAGCAAAACAAAACTCGGATCATCTGTATCACAGAATCAAAATTTTTTATGCAGTGCTGAGAATTATTGTCACCAGATGCAGCAGCTTTGTAAGCTCACTACCTATTTTGCATTCCATTTCAGACTTTTGTGTTGTTTTCCAGCTAACACTGTTTCTTGTCTGGAACAGATGGGAATGTTCTTAAGAAGATGTATTTATGACTAAGTTTTGGCACCATTAGTATTAGTATGTCAATATACACCCAAACTCAGTGATTCCTTTTGCATGTTCACCCTCCACCAACTCCCAACCCTTTTGACCCAATAGCACCACCATTCCCCATCAAATCATCAAACAGTATTATCAACACTCATTGTATAAAAATATATAAAATCAAATTTGTATCTGTTCATCCTAAATCTTAAAAGTTTTAATTGCAGCTTCAAACATAAGACGCCTTATAATAAATATTCATTGTAATTCTTAAATTGTGGATGATGTTTAGAAACACTTTAGGCACAACAGTTCCAACTTATAATTTATTACAAATAGCCATAAATAGATCAGTAATTTACAGGTAGATTTATCTAATTACAGTAATAAACAAAATATGAAATATCAATGATAAATTTTAAGTTGAAATTACTATTTTAACAATTATTGATGAGAAGGAGGAAACTGTTCATCAAGGTATTTGAGGAAATAACTGTTGAAAAACTAAAATCAAATATTAGTGAAATGATTTGGTAGACCATTAGCTATCTGTACTGGTGAATTTTAACAATTTTGACAAATCCTTCATCAGGAGGCTTTATTTCATTTTTCAGATTTTAATTGTAAAAACGTTAACTTTAAAGTAAGGCATTATCCCACAGATAATATCTTATGTAATTGCAATTATAACATTAATCAAAAGTGAAATTAGCAACTCAGTGCAATCTAACAGTCATGGATGATATTTTGGTCAATTATTAACAATGGCATCATGCAATTTCAGCCTATTCCCGTGCATATGTACATTTTGGATTGACAGAATCTAATCTGGTTCACTATCAAGTGTAAAATTCAATCATCATCTTAATATGCTGTCATCTCAATGTATAATGTAGTATGTTTTGGCACCTGTAACATTTAGTTAGCTGTTATTTATAAATATATTGTGGTTTGTTCAGGGTCAGTAGCTGAATGGGCTTTTCCCATTCCACTTTTTCTTGTATTCCTACAATGAGATTAGATGAGGTTACGTTTGAAAGTGCAATTTTTTTTTGTTCCAGACAAGAAATATTCCTTATTTTGATCAGCAAAAGTACATTGTTTGAAATTAGGTAAAATATTACCTTTCATTAAAAAATGAAAATTACTAAAAACCCCTGTACCTTGTGAACCATTTACTTTCGAAAGAAGAAGTATGATTCAACACATTTTTGGAAATAATATTTATCTAAGTCAGTACAAAAAAAAAATCACATGCAAAATTATTATGTACCTCTCTATTTTAAATCTTGATGAGCTTACAATGTTCTCTTCTAGTTGTTATGGACTTTATTGTACAGTTTTTGTTTAGCATGAAATGCTTCTTCTATATTCACTTTTATTCCTTTGTGAAGGTTTCCTCTGTGACACTTTAGAGAATTACATGTACAGCTGCAAGGAAAGACTTAATGGTATATAAAGGGATCATATAATTTAAAATGTTTTGTATTAGTCCATTATTTAGGCTCTCATATTGAATTCTGAAGTTCCTATTTGAATATGTTTGCACGTTTTGACATTATAGCTCCTGTCAGACATTGGCATTTATCTAATTTCTCCTATATATTTTAAATATGAAAGTGTGAGTTTGTTTTATTCTGCCAAATAACAAATATAATAAAACCCTAAAATATTGAATTATACTTAAAATTATTTGTGACAGTCATCATCCAGACTAAGATGTAAGACAAAGCAGCATTGTAATTCTAACTGCCAGACTCATCTATGAATCCTGAATTTGGACTTCATTAGAAATTGTATTCTACTTTCTATTCACTTTTGCAGTTCTAAATATTATTGCTAATAAAAGTCACTGGGAAGAATTAGATGGCAGTAAGTCTGAAAGTTCTAAGATTTGCACAACACAGGAAAGACTTCATTTCTGCATAAGCCTCTGCCCGAAACCTTTGATACTGTCCTGTGCTTTGGAAGCAACAGAGTTGATAGCAGTTTGTGTTTGTTTCGATGCTTCTTCAGTAGCTATGGACATATACAAAAACAAAAATAAGTGAGTAGCATTGAAAACCCCATAGTCAAGACCATGTCCTCCTATATCAACTGACTTTGTTAAGGCTTCCATGAGAGCTGAATGAGTAACTGAACCCACAAGTTAAATCAATGCTATGTGCTAAATTGTCTCACTATAACTGTCCTTCAGAGTGTAATGGCTCCTGGTTTATGCAGGAATGACCAGGGTAACCACAGCTGATAATGATCATCTGATTGTTGATAGAGGTACATGTGAGAGCTCTTGTGGTGCTGTGTCTGTGTCTCTGCCTTTGAACCAGGAGGTCTGAGTTCAAGTCCCACCTGCTCCAGAATGTGCAAAGCATCTCTGAAGGGGTTCATTCATAATATAGATATGGAAGTTGTAGAGATTAGAATGAGGGCCTGATGACAGTGAGATCCCTGATTGGGGATGTTAAACTGGAGCCAATCAGGGAGCACTGGCTGCCAAATATACAAAGGAGATTCAGAGAGAATCCTCACTCTAAGGACTGGCTCTGAGCTAGCTAGTCAGAGTCCATGTACTGTGCACCATGCTGAATGGTGACAGAATACTGGCTTCTGTGCAGTTATTTCAGAAATGCATGTGAAAGGGCTATTGAGGCACAACTGTAGTGTCCTTACCTCTGAGCCAGGAGGCTAGGTTCAAATTCCAGATTTGTGCAATGACATTTCTAAAAATGTTGATTAGACATTTTCTGCAAGTGTGTGTGAGATTAGATGAGGGTGCAATCAGACCTTATTCTGAAGAACACTAACCTATCATATTACTTAGTCAAGGCTCTGAGGATGATAGACCAATGCATGTGATATTAACTTATTCATGTTATTTCCTTTTCTTAATAACTACATATTTACCAGAAACAACTAATAGTCCAAAAGGTAGTAATACCAAAGGAATCAGCAAAAGTTCAGAAAAAATTTGATGGCATTGCCTACCAAACATGATGACATATTGGCGAAGACAAAATAAAACGTTTGGTCAGAAAATGTGTTAAAAAGGGAAAAAAATTGGGATTTTGTATTTATTACATAGTTTTGATGCTGGTTTAACGATCATACTTATAGAACACCTATTTTAAATTTAAAAATCAACATAATTTAAGAATATTGCCAACAAGAGTTCAGGTCTACATCATTTAATAAAATAAACAATGAATTTAATTAAACAATTAATATTCCCAGCATTTCATTGACAAGGTCAAGATTGATGTAAGGAGTATATCTCTCCCCATTGACCCTCACATTAAAATTATGACATGACAGTTCTATATTCATAAGACTAAAATTTGTTGACATCTCTGATAAAGAAATGTTGTTAGGATTCTTTAAGGCCAAACAGGAAGTTAAATCTTAAATCATTACTAGTAAAACATTCAATACAAAATTAAGCTGTACAATTAAACTAAGTCATTTAAGGTAAGACCAAAGCAAAATACTGTGAATATTGAAATAAAAGCAAGAAGAAATACTTGAAATGCTCAGTTAAGTCAGGCAGCATCTGTGAAGAAAGAAACAAAGGTAACATTTCAGGGCAAATCTCATTGAGCTGAAGCATTACTTCTTCCTTACAAATGCTGCCTGATTTACTGAGTATTTCCAGTACTTTCTGTTATAATTCTATAATAAGCTAACTGTAAATTAAAAGGGATGCATTAAAATATTTGTAAGCTATGTTGCAAATACAGAACTATGTTTCAAAACTTGTAAAAAACTGATGTATTTATGGTATTTAGAGGACTTTATGGTTTTAAATTACCATTTCTGATAAATTTTCTGATTTTTTTTGTATCTCATGGAAGAGCTGAATATTTCAAAGAACATTTTACCCTGCATTTCTACTTTTCAACGTTTGTGAAAGATTGAGTTGTCAAACAGTGGAGAGCTCAGTTCTCTGAGATACCTGTTTTAGTAGTTTCCTTGGATGATTCAGCCACTTGTTGAACGGCCTCTTGAGCTGCCTGCACTAAAAGGTGAGGAAAAAGTTTAACTTTAAAAAGAAGTAACATGATTATACTCTCTGAGATTCCACGTGAATCCCCTCCATTTTGTTTGTCTAGTTACTAACCTGTTGTGTCTGCCATTCCCTTTGCAGCTGTCTGTGTTGTGTTCTTCAGCTCTTCAAATGATTTTTTCATTGATGTCATATTATTCTGTTCTCTCCTGCTGTATTGCTTTCAATGAACTAGCAGCAACTACACATGAGAATTTGTTTTGGTGCAAGGGGTTTAATAGTTTTGCACTGAATGCCCCAAGGCAGAAATCTGACATGGCTATACAAGCCATGATTAGTGATGCAGTTTTCTTTGAAAAGAGTGAGATTAATGGAATGTTCGGTAAGGGCAGTTTAGGCGTGTGTTTATTTATCACCATTTGCAAACGAATGCACTTTTAAATGGGGCTGCTGATTCAGCGGTTTACAGTAGTGTTTGAGCTCATGATGTGAAGCAAATTGCCAATGAAGTGGCATAATCTGAACCTTAAATGGCACAGTCTGAAAAAGACAGCTGCTGCAATTGCTGGATCGAGTTGAGCTGTTCACACTCACTAAGTGAGTACTGTGAAGTTTGAGCTTGTAGTGAACTGTACCAAGTGGTAAGCCTATTTGTAAAAGCAGCAGAGGTTAATGGTTTGGTCCTTTTACAAAGGATTGTGTACACTTTCTTTTTCTCAGAGTTGGTCTTTGATATCGTACTGTTGTATTGAAGAAGATATTAACGTGAACTTTTATTTGAGAGTACGCTTACTCATGGGTGGACTTGTAACCTAGCAGCAAAATTGTTCACTTTCCAATGCTATTTTTCATGCATTCACATTTTATTACTGGCTGTTGTTCAAGTTTTGCAGTCAGAATATCTAATGGGTTGTTATCCATTTCTGACTGGATTGCAAACTGATGGTCCCATCATGGAGAAAGGGGCAGCTTTGCCATCTCCTACTGAGCCTGTCAAGTTCAGCCAGAATGTGAGTCCAGAACTATTGTTTGACCCTGAACTCAGCTTCATATTTAGTCAGTTATTAAAAGCAATGCCTTCTAACTCTGTAATATTGCTTAATCTACTTTGTTAACAAAACCTAATGCTGTGCTTTCAACAGCTCAAGGTTCATATGAATTAACACTTTCCTTGCAGCTTCCCTGTTTCATTCCCCCACAAGCTTTTGTTTATGTAAAATGCTGCAGCCCACATTCACACATGCACCAGACCCTGCACTTACATTATTATAGTCTCCCTAAATATCATTCTTTCCAAGTATACCAGAAAATTGACTGCAATGTTTTTGCCCTGGCTTTCAGATTTCTCCATTCTGTAGCTCATTTTACCTCCATGAGTTTATTTGGCTTATCTCACTACATTCTATTATATTTCTCCTTGTTGTTTTGAGTTCATTCATGGAATGTAACCACAGCTGGCAAGGCTAAAATGTATTACTCATTTCTAATTGTCTTCGAGAACAACCTTCATGAACTACTGTAGCCTATATGGTGTCGGTCTAACTATAATGCTGTTAGATGGCAAGCTTTTTTTGCCCTAAACGTCGATTTTGCTGCTCGTCGGATGCTGCCTGAATTGCTGTGCTCTTCCAGCACCACTGATCCAGAATCTGGTTTCCAGCATCTGTAGTCATTGTTTTTACCTTTAAGCTCCCATTTCAACCAAGGATAATGAAAAGATATACGAGGAAAAGATGAGATATTTAAAGCCAGAATGGTACGTGACTTGGAGCGGTACTTGTCATTACACATTTCCAATTATCTGCTGCCCTTGTCCATCTAAGTGGTAGAGGTCATTGGTTTGGAAAGTGCTGTCAATAAAACTTTGCCAGGGGACTGATTTATTAATACTCTGATTTGCTCAGATGTTGAGAAGGAGAATTAAAAATGATCTGGAATATTCAGTTCTGACCTGCTTTAAGAAGGCAGAATCTTTCGTTCCCTCTGCTAATGTGCATAGAGGTAGGAAGGACATTGAACTTGACAGAATGGCGGTGCACCCAAACCTCACCACCTGCCCACTTCTATGACTGGGAAGGCCAATAGTTGACCTTTCTGTTCCATTGTTAATTGTAGTCCTTAGTAAAGGTAACAACATCATTGTCCCACTTACCCCTGTGGGTCACTACATCTCAGGCAAAGGCAGATGTTGAGAAGGAGAGTCCTTCATGGTAACTTCAGCCACAACAGCAATTGAACCCACAATGTTAGCATTACTGTACTTTACAAACCAGCTGTTCAGTACACTCAACTAATCAATTCCTAAGTCAATTAATGACCACTTAAGGGCCTTGACTCAGTAACACTGGGACTAGACAAATTGCAGGCAGGCCTGATGCCAAGCAGCAAGCACAACAACTCAAGTCATTTCTGGAGGTGTGCTCTTGAACAAGGTGTTCAGCAACTGGTTGAGGGACTTGACATTAGGATAGCAGGGCCCATTGAAAGCCACCATCCTGCCCTTGATGCTGAAAAGCTCTGCATCATGATTCCCCACTATATCACATTACTTACCCGTGCTCTGTGTCACTCTTCAGCCAGCAAGAGAGACTTTCAATTCCTCAACATGAATCTACCCATCACTGCAGTAAAGATCCAGTTAAATTGCTGGTCAATGTTAACTCCCAGAATATTGATGACTGAGGTTTCAGCCATGGTAATACTGTTGAATGTCACAAGGATTATTTCCTTTTGGAACTAATCATTGCCTGGTATTGGTATGGCGTGAATTTTAGTTATGCCACTTATCAACCCAAGCCTTAATGTCAACTACATTTCTTTGCATGACTGTAATGAGTATCTGAGGAGTTGTGATTGGTATTGAACAGTGTCTTTGAGGAGAAAGTGAGGTCTGCAGATGCTGGAGATCAGAGCTGGAAATGTGTTGCTGGAAAAGCGCAGCAGGTCAAGCAGCATCCAGGGAACAGGAGAATCGACGTTTCGGGCATAAGCCCTTCTTCAGGAATTCCAGCATTGAACAGTGTCTACCCATCACTGAATATTTGCACTTATGACCTTATAATGAATGGAAGAACATTCAGGAAGCAGATGATGATGGTTGGGTTTAGGGCACTGTCCTGAAGAATCCTGCAGTGATGTTCTGGGGATGTGATGATTGGCATCAGCAACCACAGCCATCATCTGTTTTGTTAAGTGTAAGTCACAGAGAGGGGGACTTATCCTTTATTTCCATAATTTCACTTGGGTCCTTGATACCACATTAGTTCAACTGTTGTATTGTTGTAAAAGAAGCCACTTCGGATTTTAGATTTATTTCTTGTTTAGATGCAAGACTGAAATCAGATCTGAAGCAAAGTGGTTCGAGCAAAACCAAAACTGAACATGAGTAAGTGGTTTATTGGTGTGTAAGTGTCGCTTGAATATATTTTAAATAAGAGTTTCTTGGATTTGACTCAGTAACACTGGGATTAGACAAATTGCAACCAAAAAAGAGAAAATGCTGGAAAATCTCAGCAAGTCTGGCAGCATCTGTAAGGAAAGAAAAGAGCTGACGTTTCGAGTCTAATTGACACTTTGTCAAAGTTAAAAAAGAGAGAAATAGGGAGGTATTTATACGAAGAAGGGCTTATGCCCGAAACGTCGATTCTCCTGCTCCTTGGATGCTGCCTGACCTGCTGCGCTTTTCCAGCAACACATTTTCAGCTCTGATCTCCAGCATCTGCAGACCTCACTATCTCCCCAGGTATTTATACGAGGCTGAGAGAAGGTGAGTCATGGCTCCAGAAGCAAAGGTAGCAATAAAGAGGTGATAATGACAGTGCAGAGACAGATTATGAGGAGATTAGGAGCTGTGAATGACCAAGGCTGAAGCCGGTGCTATGTGACAAAATATGTGGGGGATGGGGGGGGGGATGGGTGAAGCAGCAGCAAAATGGAAAACAGGGGAGAAGGGTAGCAAAGGGGGAAGAGGAGAGGGAAACGATGATGAGAGAGTGGGGAGCGAGAGAAAGAGAGACAATCAAGAAATAAGAGGTACAGAATAGTGAAAGAAATATATATTTAAAAAAATTAATAAAATAAAATTACGGACCAGAATGAAAACAGAGGGGTCGAGATGGGATAATCATCTGTAGTTGTTGAATTCAATGTTGAGACCGGCAGGCTGTAAGGTGCCTAGTCGGAAGATGAGATGATGTTCCTCCAGTTTGCGTTGAGCTTCATTGGAACATTGCAGCAGGCCAAGGACAGACATGTGGGCATGGGAGCAGGATTGTGTGTTGAAGTGGCAAGCCATGGGAAAGTCTGCGACCTGATTGCGTGCTCATCAAAGCGATCACCCAGTCAGCATTTTGTCTGTCCAATATAGAGGAGACCACATTGGGAGCAACGAATGCAATAGACCAAATTGAAAGGGGTACAAAGGGGTACAAGTGAAATGCTGCTTAATCTGAAACCGAGTGTTTGGGGCCTTGGATGGTGAGCATGGAAGAGGTAAAGGTGCAGGTGTTGCATCTTCTGCGATTGCATGGGAAGGTGCTGTGTGTGATGGGAGAGGTGTTAGGTGTGATGGAAGAGTGGACTAGCTTGTCCCAGAGGGAATGATCTCCGTGGAATGCAGACAGGGGGAGGGAAGGGAAGATGTGTTTAGTCTTTCTGTTTCCATTTCCAGCAATAGTCTATCCACTAATATCCATTACAAGCCCACTGCTATCTGGACTCCAGCTCTTCTCACCCCACGTCCTGTAAGGACTTTATCCCTTTCTCTCAGCTCCTTTGCCTCCGCCGTATTTGTTCCGATGAGGCCACTTTCCAAAGTGGTGCTCTTAATATGTGCTCCTTCTTCTCTAACCATGGCTTCCCACCTACAGTTGTAGACAGGGCTCTCGACAGCATGCGGTCCATCTCCCGCACCACGACCCTACCTCCCCTCCCAGAACAAGGATAGGGTCTCTCTTGATCTCACCTTTCACCCCACCATCCTTCACATGCAAAGAATAATCCTCCGCCATTTTCACCAACTCGAACATGATGCCACCACTAAACACATCTTCCCTTCACTCCCCCAGTCTGCATTCCGCAGAGATCGTTCCCTCTGGGACAAGCTAGTCCACTCTTCCATCACACCCAACACCTCTCCCATCACACACGGCACCTTCCCATGCAAACGCAGAAGGTGCAACACCTGCACCTTTACCTCTTCCATGCTCACCATCCAAGGCCCCAAACACTCATTTCAGATTAAGTAGCGTTTCACTTGTACCCCTTTCAATTTGGTCTATTGCATTTGTTGCTCCCAATGTGGTCTCCTCTATATTGGAGAGACAAAACACCGACTGGGCGATTGCTTTACTGAGCACCTTCAGTCTGTATGCAATCAGGTCCTGGACCTTCCTGTGGCTTGCCACTTCAACACCCAATCCTGCTCCCATGCCCACATGTCTGTCCTTGGCCTGCTGCAATGTTCCAGTGAAGCTCAACGCAAACTGGAGGAACAGCATCTCATCTTCCGACTAGGCCCGTTACAGCCTGTCGGTCTCAACATTGAATTCAACAACTTCAGATGATTATCCCATCTCGACCTCTCTGTTTTCATTCTGCTCCGTAATTTTATTTTATTTATTTTTTCTTTATATATTTTTTTCACTGTTCTGTACCTCTTATTTCTTGACTGTCTCTCTTTCTCTCGCTCCCCACTCTCTCATCACCTTTTTCCTCTCCTCTTCCTCCTTTGCTACCCTTCTCCTCTGTTTCCCATTTTGCCTCTGCTTTACCCATCCCCCCATCCCCCACATATTTTGTCACATAGCACTGGCTTCAGCCTTGGTCATTCACAGCTCCTAATCTCCCTATAATCTCTCTATGCACTGTCATTATCACCTCTTTATTGCTACCTTTGCTTCTGGAGCCATGACTCACCTTCTCTCAGCCTCGTATAAATACCTGCCTATTTCTCCTCTTTTTAGCTTTGACAAAGGGTCAGTTAGAGTCAAAACATGAATGCTTTTCTCTCCTTACAGATGCTGCCAGACTTGCTGAGATTTTCCAGCATTTTCTCTTTTTAGTTTCAGATTCCAGCACCCACAGTAATTTGCTTTTAGACAAATTGCAGGCAGGCCTCATGCTGTGCAGCATGCACAGCAACTCAAGTTGTATGAAGTAGTCATTTCTGGAGGTGAGCTCTTGAACAAGATATTCAGCAACTGATCACACTGATGAATGTGGGTCAACCAATGGAATGGTAACTTGTCCAGACTGAAGTTGTCCCTTCTCTGAATTGCACAGACTAGGCAATATTATACTGGATAAAAGCAAATTACTGTGGATGCTGGAATCTGAAACCAAAAGAGAAAATGCTGGAAAATCTCAGCAGGTCTGGCAGCATCTGTAAGGAGAGAAAAGCGCTGACATTTCGGGTCTAACTGAGCCTTTGTCAAAGCTTTGACAAAGGGTCAGTTAGACTTGAAACGTCAGCTCTTTTCTCTCCTTACAGATGCTGCCAGACCTGCTGAGATTTTCCAGCATTTTCTCTTTTGGTTAGGCAATATTACACATTGTCAGGTAGATGCCAATGTTGTAGCTGTACTAGAACAGCTTCACTACGACACTGTGTGTTCTGAAAGACAATTCTTCAACACCACAACTAAGGTATTATAGGGCCTGACAGTCTTTGCACTATCTCAGAGTAGAGAGAACTGAATTAACTGAAAAATGGTACCTATGAAAGTGAAGGTTTCAGGAGGAACACAAGATGGAGCAACATGTTACTTTAGGCTGAAGATATTAGTAAGTTATTTAGCTTGTCCTTTGCACTTGTGTTCGAATGCACTGTCTTCAAGGGTATAGGATGTTCACAGCAATGTTAGTTGTTTAATTGCCCTCCAATGTTCACAACTGTCTTGGGAAGATATATAGATTTTTAATCTGATCTGTGAGACTTCTGTATATGCCAAGCTGGTTCTACTGTTTAGCATGCACTTGTGAAAGTACAAAACAAAAATAACCAATGTTGATCCACTGCCTCAACGATGTTAGTAGAATAAGGGACATGCTGGACCATGTTTGAGTTGTAAAGAAAGGCTAGGTAGTCTGGGACTTTTTTCACTGGCGCATAGGAGGTATCTTATAGAAGTTTATAAAATCATGAGAGGTACAGATAGGATTAATGATCAAGACTAGGGGGCACATTTTTAAGGTGAGAGGAGAGAGATTTAAAAAAAGACACGAGAGGCAAACTCTTTATACAGAGGATGGTTCACGTGTGCAATTAACTTCCTGAGGAAGTGGTAGATGTGGGCTCAATTACAATGTTTAAAAAACATTTCGATAAATACATGAATAAGAAAGGTTTGGAGGGATACAGGCCAGGAGCAGGCAAGTGGGACAAGTTTAAATTGGGATTATGGACTGTTTGGAATGAAGGGTCAGTTTCCATGCTGTAGACGCTGTGATTCTATGACTCTATGTGATTACAGAATGTGGAGGACTGCTGCTGATGGTCCCAAGCACCTCATGGATTCCTGGTTTGGACCTGCTAGATTTGTTTTGAATCTTCCAGTTTAGCATATCATGCAAGTTGATGGAAAATATACTTTGCATGAAGATGGATCTTGGTTTCCGCAAGAAATGTCTGGTGGTCACTTATGTCAATACTTGACTGTTGTCTCACCATTGCAACTGCTCCTTAAGTTACTCTATTTTATAACCTCTGAAATGGCTTGGCCAGTTACCTCTTCTTGCCACCTCCCCCAATACTTTGAAAATTCTTCTCAAATCCTTTTGGTTTAACTTTGTTTTCCCCAAACTAGCCTTCTTCATGTTGCCATTTCTCTTGATGCTCTGCTCCATTGTTTTATGTCCTTTCATGGCATTTTCCTTTAACCCTTTGTGGCATCTTATCAATGGTGCAATACAAATGCAATTTATTTTTGATTTCTGTGAAATAAGAGAAATTGAACTAGAGCTCAATCAAATATTTTGGTGTTGGTTACTGTAACTATGGACTGCATTTTCCTAAACCCTAAATGACGTAGATGATTGTGAGTGAGTTGGGAAAATATAGCGAGTTCAGAAATATTAGATTCTCAATGTTGAGAAAAACAAGTCTGTTTCTGCAGCTATATTTTTAATGGAAAGATGAGAACTGCATTAGTGAGCACCTAGAGGCCTATTTGCATGTGTTTGCATTAATTAGTCCTTAGTCTCAATTTATTGAAATGCAGTTTACTATTTTCACATGTATCAGAGAGAAACTACACAGCGACAATTTCCAACATGAATGTCAGAGTGGGTACCTGGCAATTCCGGCTCACATTTTGTTCCTCCTGGTTTCTACAATGAACAGTCACTGACATCTCGGATTGTGCTTCATGTATAGTGCACTACCCCTCCACAGCGGTTGGCATGAGCCACCTACCAGCCTCACCATGTACTGGTGACACATCTCTGACTATTTACTCCACTTCAGTGCTACACTTTGAAGCACACCAACATCATGTTTACAGTGGCACTGTTGGGCCATTTGGTGAGCAGGGAACCCATCTCATAGATTAGACCAGAATGCAACTTGGGTATCCTCAGTAGCTCTCTGCACTCAATCACCTTGCACCTATTTGGATGGTCACAGCATTGCTGTCTTGCCTTTTTGAGCTGTCAAAAAGCCAGGCAGTTTGTCATGATGCTGGCAATGATCCGTCAAGGGGGTGATATGTTGCTTTATGACACAGAGCTATGTCAATATTACACCTACCTAAACTGTGTGCCAGCAGCATTGTGTATGCAAGTGGCCACGTGTCAAAGTGTAAGGATGGTAATCCTCAGTTAGATGGAGGGAGCCAGACTGGGGGTAGTGGCACAGTCAGTCAGTAATATCATTCTTTAACAGTCAAGGGTCTGTATAGTGGCTGGCAGCTTGGGACACCCATGACATCGGAGTGTCCGTATCTATATGGTCTGAGGAGTGGGTCACAGTCAGTCTACATTGCAATTCCAGTTCAACTCATCTGGGGACGTCAACTGGGGGACATACAGAGATCACTCAGGGATACAGTTACACATCAGCTGTCTGTCTAAATCAGTTGGAGGAGTGTGATGTGAACTGTGTAGGGGGTCTGTCCACTGAAAATCAAGGGAGTTATCAGAGGTCAGTGATGATGTGGGGAGATGCAAGGGAAGTCAATTGTGAAGATTAGAGGCAAGTGCAATTTAGGAAGGATAATAATTGTAAAGGGAGCAACTCAATGTGTACGGGTGGGACATAACAGAGCATGGCAAGGCAAGGAATACTGCTAGAAGGTGGGGAGGGGGAGCCTTGTGGAGGTGATTGTCATCAATGGGGAACACCTCTCTGGCTCTGATGGGGTGGCAGTGCATGACTAAATGGTTTGCCTGGGGTTCAGGTGGTAACACATTGAGATGAGGAGCTAAGCAAACATGTTGAGTGGGAACATTTGGCTGATCAAAGCCAACAGGATTGAGAAGGGAAAGGAAGAAAGAGCATGTAGGGAGGGTTGGGGGGGGGGGGGTTGACCTAAACTGTAAACCTAAGACATGGTCTGTGAACCATGACCTGTATTGCTTTTTCTCCTCATTCAAATTACAGATGTGCAATGGAAATTAAAAATGACTGCCACAGTGGGTGAAGTTAGTGTTCAATTCTCTGGGGGAGGGTGGTCCCATTTTGAGCAATGAGAAGCCTTTCAAAGGGTAATAGCATTAAACAGATGTTCGCAAAATACAGGAAAAGAATATCTGTTATCACATAATGCTGTCTGTGGACCTCATACTGGACTATTGTGACGACCATAAATCCTGGCCCTAAGTACTTTCAACACTGTAAATTAATCCTATTAAAGACTATGAGGCACAAGTAATGTCTTATGGGCTGGAAAGATTAATCCTAATTGCCAAAGTAGCATTAGCTTCCATTTTTTCCGAGCCTGCACAAGGTACAGGAACTAGTCATCAATATTCCATGCAGGTCATAGCTGGTGTACCAGTAGCGCCCATCCCTGTGTTCACATATCTGCAGAATCTCTGCTCCAGACATCTGCATGATATAGTAAGGCTATGGGATGGGCAATGAGGACCAACGGGAGCTGCAACATTGTATGGAGTAAGAACTTGAGGGCATTCTTCTGATGGAACAGCACCTTCAGCATCCTATTGATCAGTAGCATCAGCTAAAACAACATAGAAAGGATGTATTTGTGAACCCCATTCAGTAGAACTGAGTTGCGTAAAATCATCGTTCACTGACTGTAAATGCAGTGCAGAGGACGTGCACATTTAGTAGCCTGTTTGTAGTGGGATGAGTGAAAGCGAGTGAGGGAAGATGCTGCATGTAATGATGAGAGTGATGGGCTGTGAGTCTGGGTCTGCTGTAGCAGCGATTAGAGTGAATGTAAAGTAGCAGAGAGAAGTTGATGGCACTAATTGGGCGTGGAAGGTCTTTAACCTTCTTGCACAGTTTTGGGCATTCCTCCAAACCATAGACACTACACACACACACACCATTCTGACTGCTAGGACTTCTAGGTCCTGGTCAGCAAATGGAGATGATAACTTCCCTTTCTCAGCCATCTCTGGGACAATTCCTTATAGCCAGGAACTGTCCAGATTGGCTCTTGACTGACAGGGCTTGACCTGGTGCTGAGCTGCATTTTAAATATAGCACTGGCTCCAGGGATCCTGCAAGATCCCAGAAATGGTCAGCACTGTTGCCATAACTAAATGCATGAATGATGTGAAAGTGCCAGTGTTGGACTGTAGTGGACAAAGTTAAAAATCACATAACACCAGGTTATAGTCCAACAGGTTTATGTGGAAGTATTAGCTTTCAGAGCACTGCTCCTTCATAAGACAACTAGACGAATAAGCAGTGATCTGAAACCAAGTATTTCCAAATAAACTTGTTGGACTATAGCCTGGTTTTGTGTGATTTTTAACTAAATGCATGAAAACACAGGAAAGGCACCACAGAGGTGTGGTACATATATAATGAGGCAATGAGCAAAACCCTCCATGAAACTCCCCAAAACTCAGTTGATTTTGTGTAAAATTCAGCCCTACGCATTTAGCTTCTACAAGAGGGATAGAGTGGTAGATACCTTCTGAGGCAGGAATAGAACTTTACCTCTGGACGTATGCATGTTTTTTTTTGGATCAATCCAAAATGTTGAGCAACTTGTATTTGGAAAGAAACAAAGGTTGAAGGTCGAATAACTCTTGTGATATTATGATTTTATGGAGGTTTAATGGACTGATGACAGGACTCTGAATTGTACAGTGTACTCTCTTGTCATGTAGCAATCCTCAAGAAATTTACCTCACTGAATGACGTTTGGCCTGTCGATAACACAACATAATTTTTTCCTTTTGCTTCTTGTTGCTTGGGCATATCTGTTTAATACTATTCACGTAGACATGCATGAGGCTGGTATTACAGGGTGACTCCTGTATCGATGGGTCCTGTTACTGCAGTTTCAGTTACCACAGCCAGAACATATTACAGTGAACATTTCAGAACCAGAAACCAAGGGGTTGCCGGAAAGGTAAATTTCCCATTTAAATGAATAGGTTCGTTCCTATCTGCGGTTTTGAGCTTCCGCGGTAGGTCTTGGAATGTATCCCCCACAGGTACGGGGGGACTATTGTATATCATCACAGTCAGTCTTTCATGATTGAGAAAATTGTTGCAAAACCGAAGCTATCACTCAATTCATCTACTGGATTTGAGAGACTATTTTAGAAATCCAATCAGTAACTTTTTGAAGTTAAATAAATTAACCTTTATTACTCATTAAGGAACTAGTTTGTGTCCCATTTTTGACTTATTGGCACTTTCAACAAAAATATAAATGTAACTAATTGGTACTAGCCTGCAGTCTTAACTGCTAATAGCAGAAACATGCTGTCCAATTCAATTGCACTCAGGGTGCTAATTTTAAAGTATGATTATATTTGCAATATCAGTGAGTGACATAAATTTACACTAGAACTGTGACTGATGTCGTGCTGCACTGCCAGAACCCTATATAACACATCATCACTTCTCCACATCCTCATATATTCATCATTTAACTATTTTTATAGCAATAAACCATTTTTACAACCTAATAATAACCCTGTAATTATCAGCCAGTTATAAAATGACAGATTTTAAAGCATTTTACTTTTATTATGCAGTTCCTTTTCCAACTACTGGTGATTAACTCACTAATCGTTTTAATTCCACTTGGCATAGAGATCATTCCTAGAATTTTCTATTAAATCTGTTTCCATCCTTAAATTAGTAGTTAATAAAAAACTTTAACATAGTTTACTTTGCTAATTTTTAACTCACAATATGTTTTGTCCTTATATTTCACAGCACTAAATTTTTTTTCAAACTTCTGAAGAACATCGGAATGAGTAAGAAGCTGTAACAGAGTTTTAAACGCCTTGAGAACAGAAAGAGATTTTCATTAACCAAATACAACTGTATCAGTAATGGAATTTATTCATGTTATTTCATTGGTACATTGGGCTTGTGTTTATTGTGCCATTGTGTACAAGCACTCCAGTCTCATTCTCCAGCAATGTGAAAGGCTGATCTCAATTACACTCACTTTTTGAGCTCTGCAAATTCTGAGAATTAGCTTAAAATTATTTTTAAAATGTATATTGTTATATATAGTTATATCAGTTGAGAAGGTAACAACTGCCCAAAAAGTGTTGGTACGTAACCATTTGGAGACAAGCTAGAACATTTCCCTGGTTAATCATGGTTGGCTTATCACCATCTGAGAATCCTTCTTGCTCATTGGGATATATCTTTGTTGTGACCTTATATTCTTAAACATCTGCTATTGTTCCTGAACCATCCATTCTGCTGAACCCCTTTCCCAGTCCACTCTTGCTAACTCTAACCTAATTTCTTTGTTTATTACCCTTATTTAAGTTTAGTACACTTGTTTCCAATACATGTTCCTTTCTCTCAGGATGATAACTAAATGTTATAATATTATGGTCACTATTTCCTAGATCTTTTACTCTAATGGCATTTATTAAATCTGCTCATTTGGCATTACCAGATCCAAGATAGTCTAATTCCTGGTTGGATCCACAACACATTGTTCTAGGAATCTGTCCTGAATACACACAATGAATTCATCCTCAAGGCAACTTTTGTCAATCTGACTTTCCAAATCTGCATGAAGAATAAAGTAATTCATGATTAATGTACTGACATTTTACATACCCTCAGTATCTTCTGATTTATTCTCTGCCTTACTGTATAATTACTGCTACAGGACCTGTAGACTACTGCTCCCAATGTTTCCTTCTCTTGTTTTTCTTACCTCCAGCCATATGGATTCTACATCTTCTGATCCCAGTACTTTTCTTGTTATGGTACTTCTATCAACCCATGCTAACAAGCTACCCCACCCTTTCCTTCCTGCCTGTCCCTTTAAAAACCCCTGAATATTTCGTTCCCAACTTTGATTCATTGTAACCATGTATTTTACTGTAATGGCTATGAGATCATAACCATTAATCTGTACGTGTGCTGTTAATTTGTTCCATATCGTCTTAAATGTGAGACCTCTAATTTTTAAACTATGTCTGTCAGCCCTAGTCTCTCTCATAAGGGGATGCAGCATCCATTCTGTCAAATCCCCTCAGATTCTTATGCTTCAGTAAGATAATCTCTGGTTCTTTGAAACTTCAATGAATATAGGCCTGAAATGCCTAACCTTTTCTCATAAGATAACCTCCTCCATCTCAGATTTCAAACAAGTGACATTTGATATCAAATCATTAATTGATAACGTACTAGTGCATGAATCACAAATAATAATAATAGCTAATGTTGTAATGCTGATCACCGCATAACAGGAAATAATTTTCTTCTACGATCCTTGGTTACAAAGCTTAATAAAATATTTGAATTCCAAACCAACTGTGTGATGGCTTCCACATTGTGTAAGCAAAACCAAGGCATTCTTTACACAAGCCTGGCCTGTCAAACATAAAGGTAAGTGAGTAGGAACAGTTCACAATTGATATTCAACATGCTAAGCATTTGAGGTAGAGGCAGAAAATAAAATGGATGGCCAATAATCAGTCTTGATGACCGATTTCACTGAAACCTCCTTGCTTCAAACAAATAGAATTTTAGTAGAGTCACATATTTTTGTCACACATTTCTGCCAGTCTCCCACTGAAATTATAGTGGGGGCTATAATATTTACATAAAACATGATTTTCATCAGTCAATAGTAAGTTTAGTGAATTTCACAGCTTGGTTTATGTTAAAAATGTAATTAAAAGTCTGGGATGAACCCTAGGCCATTCCATCATTAGGATTGTTCCCTCAGCACATTGATTCTCCTGTTGTGGCATTTAATTCTGACGGCTGTAAGCCCCACTCCTTCAAACCTTATTAGTGATAGATGAGTAATTAGTTTTACTAATTGGATACAGGATTTGCACTAGGAAATTACCATTAGTTTAAGATTTGATTTGTGGCATCAATTAATTCCCACTATTCATAAGTAGCAAATGTTATGTAATTCATCCAATTCAGATGTGTAAGTGATTTGATATGTAATTTACAAACAGCTTCCTTGATTCCTTGTAAATGTCTAGAAACTAATACATTGTGGTTCTATCACTTTATTTACAGGTAATCATTCTCAGCACAGACACATCCCTGTTCAATTTGCTTGGCTTGTGGCTCACTTGAACATCTTTTATGCCACAATTCAGACAACTAAACATTTTACACAGTACCCATTTGATGATTACAACAACAACATTGAAATTATACAATGTATAAAAAGTCAGTCAATATGAAACATCTAGTCACATACAAGCAATGTACAGCTACACAGCTATTTAATTTGAAGTTCAAACCTGAAGTTTGCAATAATGTTGGTCCTTTTTCAAAACACAAAATCACACATAGAAACAGTTTGAAAACAATGCCATCTCTACAAATTCAAGGTCTCATTTCAATGGGAGTGATTCAGCATAATGAGGCATGGCAGATAAAATTGTATAACACCAGTATGGTCAACAAAAGGTTCTTTTATACTGTATAACAAAATAACAAAAGTTAAGGAATCATCGGATCAATAGAAGACAGTTACGTTAATCAGTTTATATGAATCTCCTTTATTATCTTGCTGGTCACATTGTGCTTCATGCCTCTGGTTCATATTCTTGATACTCCTCCTAGGATGTAAAGAAACAGAAATTATCTTTGTTTCCAAAATTTCATGAACGGTTGATTTGCATTTTCTTTCCATACAAATGTAAAATACAATTCATCACTTTCAGTGCTTTTCTTTTTAGCGCATAACTTTATGTGGAGGTCTGTACTGATGTGGCTCATTATGATTTCACAATTGCTGAAGTTAATTGTTTGAATTTGTTCAGCAGCTGATTGTCCTTTGTCGATATTCCAGGCCAGTGAGACACAAACACAGATATCCGTTGTGTAATTAATGCACAGTGACTCCATACAAAAACAATAGGGGGGGGTCACTTTAAAATCAAATGTCACCTAAAATGTACAACAAATTAAAAAAAGCTGCATAAACCAAGTGTCATACTTCAATTGATTTTTATTGACGTTGGATATATTTTTAAATAATTAACAAGGAATATGTATTTCTCAAAATAATTAATTTAGTTTTGCGATTTTCTTACAAATGGCAGTGAGTGGCACAGCAAGTTTGTGAAACATCTCATTGTGTAGATCTAGTCAAGGGTGTTGGTACGAAAGTCTCTATTGATTCAAGGTCCTTACTAACTAGCTGTGGTATGCTAACACCATGTGAAGTCAGCACTATGTACTAAGGCTAAGATTCTTCATAATTCTACAACAATGATCACACCAGCAGGTTATAGATATAGCTGGTCCAAGTAAATGTAGGAAGGGCCTTGAAACATAATGCATTCTCTGGTGATTCTGCAGTTGAGAAACATTGTAAAGGAATGAAGGAGGGTCCTTAACTTCACATTAGATCATACTTTACCTATATGTTGATACCAAATATTCCATTAATTGCCATCATTTGGTTCAAAAGGAGAAAATGTTAATTAAAAATTTAATTGTAATGAATAAAAGAAAAAAGATATAAATGACAGGTTTCAACATTATGTCTTTTGTTTTTATTAGCATTATAATGTCTTCTAAGTCTGATTATTTTATGGCATGTGTTTAATGTTTAATTGTGAAATACAAGTGCCTGCCTTCAAAAAACTGACATATTTTGAAGTGATAAAATTAATTTAAATATGCTCCTTTTAAAGGGATGTTTAAGTTATTGCTATTATTGATCATTTAGTAGAGGAGAAGGTTTGCTTTTTAAGAAAAAAATCTGAAAGCAGCTGACAATGGCACAGGGATTTTTTTAAATCAATGTCATTCCTTCCAATGTCGGCAATTCACAATCTTTTGAGTAAGGTGCAGTGGTGCCACAGGCAGAGGTAATCTTGGGACACTCTGAAGGGACCATGCCAACTGTTGGAGCGGGGCCTTCGACCTGAATGAGTGGGTGAACATCTATCGTGCTGGTGGTCAAAGTGACAGCTGCGTTAAACTTTTATACAACTGGCTGCTTCCAAGAATCCACTTCAGACCTGTGAGGGATCTCAACCCTCAACCCACAAATGTACTAAGTCAATTACTGAAATAATTTGTGCTAGATCACACCATTTCATCTCATTATTTAAATGGAGAAAATTGCAGAAAGGTACAACCCAAAGGGACTTGGGAGGTATTTGTGGATGAAATACAGAAAGCTAGCACACAGAAAGGCTAATGAATTGTTGTCCCTTATTTCAAGGGAGATGGAGTATAAAAGCAGGAATGTCTTACTGCAAATGTATAAGATGTTGGTGAGACCACACCTGGAGTACAATGGCAAGTCTTGATCCACTTATTTAAGGAAAGAAATCATTTAATTGCAGGCAGAGAGGGTTCACTAGGATGAACCTGGTATGGAAGGATAGTCTAATGAACAAAGATTGAGCAATTTGGGACTTTACTCATTGGAGTTTAGAAGAATCTCATTGAAACAATTAGGATTCTTAAGGGACATGACATGGTAAATGCTGAGAGCATGTTTCCTCTCAGGGGATAGTCTAGGACCAGAGGATATAGTCTCAGAACTAAGGGGCGCCAATTTAAGACCAAAATGAGGAAGAATTTCTTCATGCACAAGGCTGTGAATCTTTGTAACTCTTATCACACAGTGTTGTGGGGACAGAGACCTTGCATACATTTAAGGCTGAAATAGATTCTTGATCAGTACAAAAATCAAAGATTATGGGGAAAGGGCAGGAAAGTGGATGTGAGGACAATCAGATCAGCCATGATCCTATTGAATGGTAGAGCAGGCTTGAGGGACCGAATGACTTACTTCTGTACCTATTTCTTATGGTTTTGTGCATTATGATCTTACGGTGACATTGTCAGTGCTGAAGCCTGGCCAGTAAGCTTTGCCAATATACTGGCATCCCCAGGTGCATGGGCTGTAGAGTTTACACATGACTCATTGAAAATGTCATATCGTAACACAGTTGACTTCACAAACAGAAAATAATTCAATTCCATCAATTTACAATTCACCTACGTTGACTGGTACCACAATTAGGAGTCTGTGCCAAGTACCTTGGGAGCTGCCATGATGCTTGTATCCTTGAGAACACGCATGTTCCTGCTTTGTTTCAAGGGCTGGATGCCTTTTAAAGCTGACTATGCAGAAACACAGCCTACCCTCGGCAACCTTGATTAATGACTCTGTTACACAAACCCATAACTTTGGCCAAGTTTTATTTGTGCCCATTCCTTGACCAAGGCCATTGTGAAGCCAATAATAGGCCTATTGAAGGTGAGGCTCTGATAGGTGTGTTGGTCTAGAGGGGCCTTGCATGCTGTGATCTGTGGGGCTGGAGCACACAAAGAGGTGATCTGATGGGCAGTGCAGAACTAGGAGATCAGCAACAGTTGTCAGAGGACAAAAATGAGGGCATTGAGCAAGACAAGCATCTTTTGCTGCATTGTAGAATGGTGTAGCATCAGGCACAACAAGCCAGACAGGACTTAATTAATGCCCAGTCCCCACCAATGGGACAATGACCATTTCTTGTACGCACATTTATTGTTGCTCAAAAGACAAGTTCCCAGCAGCAAATGCATCTTTTGATTTTGCCTTTCTCTTTGCTTTCACTGTTGCTAAATAAAATTTAATGCTTCAACCATTTGATCGCTCTCTAGTATGTGATGCTCCCACAATGAACAACAAAAAGATGTTAGGTTAAGCTGCAAATGAGGAAAGAGTAGCACTCTACTGGGCAGGGCTTGAAGATGGGATGCTTGAAGATGGGATCAAGCTAAGTATAGGTAGCCTGCATAGCTGATTCTTAAACAACAGGTGTATATGAATGTGCACTTGTGTTTGCAATGAAGTGTTAGCATACCACTTATGTCCTTGGCAAGCTTTTTTTTGGTTCGCCTCCTAATACATATATGACAAAAGGCAAACTCTGGCAGATAATGCTTGACCTGGTGCAAGGCTGGACTTTACAAATGGCGCCAGCAGTAATGAGAGGAAAGATATGATGAGCGTGTTACCATGGTGCACAGGTAATGAGACAAGTTGCAGAAAATCGCTTAAGAAAACCTGCTAGAGTTCATAGAGATAAATTCTCTATGAAACCCACCAGAATTAATACTTAGCCAATTTCTGGTAAAATTCAGCTCCTTAAGTGATTGCATGAGGGAAGGGAATTGCAAGTTCATGTGAGGCTTCCATTGTTTTAAGGTAGGCTGAATTTCTTAAGACCAGTAATGTAATGGATGTCACTTTAATGGATACTGCAAGTGATTTGGGAGACTTGTTCAAACAGGAAGTATACTGAAGATGGAATAACAGGGAAGAATGTAGGCTCTCAGTTTGAGATAGCGCTGAGGTTCTTGGTGCCAATAATGGACACAAGAAAATAGATCCTTTATTCAGTAGGGACCAGAAAGGTAGCCAGACTGACACTGAGACGGCAATGGGAGCAGTTGTCACAATCCAGCACTTTAGCCCCAAGAAGCTGGATATAGTTCAATGACCTTTATAAAATTTCTACCATATGAAGCACTAACCACTAAACACTGCTCAATTTATCATCATCCTGTCTGTCACCACCAAATTATAATCAACCACAACTCATATCTCACTTTAATAGCATCATCTCAACCTGTACACTGGTACTACTGCAAACCTCACACCCACATCTCAATGCTTGCGCACACACACTGTCAGATATTGAACCATGACACACAAAACACACAAATGGATTACACAGTGATCATTGACATACTTCCCTTGGTCTTGCAGAACATGGGCACAGTACAGATGCAGACTGCATTGAATAACCTTTAGAGGACAAGCTGGGCAGACTGTCTAAGATTGCATCTCTTGTTTTGACACTCGCCTCCACAATCCACTGTCTTAATGTCATGAGGATTCAGTGACATTAAAAGTAGGAGTCATGAGAGACAAAGATAAGGGTGGGTCATGTCTTTGTATTACAGTATATTTTATAATCTGTAAGTAGTTGCACTGAAACAACTAACTAGATTAGTTTACTCTCCAAGGCTCTATTCCTTACAATGGTTCAGGAAGTTGGAGAATTGCTTACTTTCAGCCTGAATAGCTATGGCTTCCTGTTGAGTGCCCTTCTTCCATCCCTCTTCTCCCTCTTTCAACACCTTACCCTTCTTTCTATCAGCTCCATTCATCCTCCTGTCATTGTTGAGAATGGAAACTATGGCACTCATGACCAGGAAAGATCTGAGCGCATCGCTGACGTCAGATCCAAGGGCTGCATCATTGCCATAATTCTACCCCAGTTATGTCTGGGGTGGGAAGGTTCATGGGTGTTACCATTGAATGAACACGGCAGCATACTCAAAAAATAATTATGCAAGCAAATATTACCTTTAAATGAATAAGGTGCTTGATGTGCTCTGAGGACTGTGTGGCATCAAAATATAAATTTTGATGGATGACTTTGCAAATAACAGTATAAGAATCTAATCAACTAAAAATACATGGAGATCCAAAGTTCAGCAAGATAAGTTAACACTACAGCATTGAATTTAACTCCCTAGACATGGGGTGATGTTCTTGTCACTGCATTATTCCTAACACTTGCCTGCTTATTTTGGTATATCAATTTTTACAATAGTTTTAAATGCTACTGCAATACTAAGTAAACATTTCAGATGTTACATGACTTTATTCTGGCATTTCTTAATGCCAAATGTGAAGTAGCAATGATGCAATGTGGCTGAACTGACTTTGCAGCAGACAAAAAACATTATCTTCATTTATAGAAATCCTTTGGCTTGGCTTTATGCAAAACCAGGCTGTCTTGCCACAAGGGCCAAAAATAGGCCCATGTGGACAGATAGCAGGAGCCTTGAAGAGATTTTGCTATATTGGTTGATTATGAGATTTCCACCAGAGCCATTGTCCAAATTAGGATGGCAGTTTGCCTTTCAGATGTGCTGACCAAATTAGAAACCAGCAGCTCACCAGCTTCAGTAGTGAAAATGGTGGAAGGAGAGGACAATTTCATGCTGATGGACCCTTCAAGGCACAGGAAGTTTTCTCACTATGGCAGGACCAGGACCATGAACCTCCAGTAGGGGCATTATAGTTTGGGATGTGAAGGGTCAATCACTGTCCCTTCCTGGGCCTCTCCACGGGCCAAGAATCAACTATAAAGGAAAGACTACATCAAACTTCCCTGACTCCCTAACCCTGGTCTCCCACTGGCTAGCCACCATAGGTTACCAGTCATCTCTGCTAATTTTTTAGAAAATCGTGAAAGGGATGTGAGTGTCACTGGCCAGGTTACCACTTATTAACCATTCCTAGTTACCCTTCTTATGGTGAGCTATCTTCTTGAAAAAATGCAGTCCATTTGGTTGGTGTAGGTAACCCACAAGTTCATTAGGGTGGGCACTCTTGGGGTTTTGATCCAGTGATGCTGAAGGAATGGTGATATGTTTCCAAGTCAGGATAGTGAGTGGCTTAAAGGGTGAGGTAGTGGTGTTTCCATGTATCTGCTGCCCTTATGCTATTAGATCTCAGGAGTCGTGGCTTTGGAAGATATTGAATTCCTAGCCATAAACTACCAGAAAGGTCAGGAAGTAGCTGCACCACTGCCATTGACACCACAAACTACTCTTTACACAGAATGAACATTGTAATCAATGGACTTCACTGAATTCCAATGCAGAGAAAGGAAAGTGAAAGCAGTGAAGTTCTCTGAGTAACTGCAACAACTTGTACAAGAATTAAATCTTTCATGTATATTAAAAGCAAGATACTTCACAAATGTGTAATTAAACAAGTGAAAGAAGGCCAGTAGATTAATCAAATAAATTGAATTTAAGTAACATTGTAAAGGAGAGAAAATGTTGGAGACCTGGAGGGCTTCTTGGAACGAAATGTATAGCATAGATTAAGGTGAACAGATATCAAACGGGAAATTGCGTGGTGCATTGTGAATGAACTGAAAGATGACATGTTGGCTAGGAAAGAATTTGAGGTTATAAGAGCAGGAGTAAGGGGTTTTTATTGCTTTACTCCCCTCAATGTTAAGCTGTGGAAAATTATGGTACTCTGACAAAAGGGAAAGTGATTAAGTTTGGAAAGGTGGTACAGAGATAGAGGAGAAGATAAATTTCAATGATATAGATAAAGAGTCAAATGCCAAGGATAGAATCTTGGTCTGGGTAGGTGAGAGAGTTATCAATCTGGGGAAGAAAACTAGTCATCACTGGAAATGCTTTCATTGTGATTGGGAACATAAAAGTACATAATTGCAACCTCATTAATTTGGACAATAGTAGAAAGAAGTTGCAAGATGCATCAACCATATTAAAAGCTGTAGAGACTAGGGATAATGCACCACAGTCACTGAGTGGATATCATTTTCGACTTTGGTTTGGATGATAGCAATATTAATATTCAAGAGATTGTGGGAAAGTTAAGTAAAGACACAAAAGCTCAATAGTTCTGAGTTTCATGAATTGGGTGCCTATACATGAAGGACTATGGTTTTATAATGAATAAATGATTATTTTGTTGTGTGATTAATTGTTTATAGCTATGCTATTTAGATTTCATCAAAAAATTGTGAAGTTTACCACAGTTAAAGGGAAATGTTAATATCTTGAAATCGCAAATATAAAAGAACTTAGCCAATGCTTACAGATCCATAGTGTGGTTTTCTAACCCAACAATCACAGATTTTATCTTCTTTACAGATCAATTGTCAATCTTTCATTTTCATTTAAAATAATCCTCTTAATCCTGACTTTTTATGTTTCCTTTGCATTTTGTTCTTTCGAGTCGGTCAACCTTACAAATGTGTCAATATTTTTATCTAACCCTGTGACAGGATGTGTCAGAGACTACCACATGCTAATCATTCACTGTGCAAAATCTCTTCTCCAAAGTGATAAATTTGGTTATTTGCTAATTTTAAAATGTTATGTTTCATCTTCACTATAATACCAATGCATCATCATACTATTTGAGTCAGTAAATTGACAGGTAAACTCTGTTGAGCTGTGGGCTGATGATCTGGCCATAGAGTCATAGAATCATCAAGTTGTACAGCATGGAAACACACCCTTCAGTCCAACTCATCCATGCCCACCAAATATCCTAAATTATTCCAGTCCCATTTGCCAGCATTTGGCCCTTATCCCTCTAAACCCTTGCTATTCAGGTACTTACCAGATGCTTTTTAAGTGTTGTAATTGTACCAGCTTCCGTCACAGTGTCTGGCAGTTTATTTCAAAAATGCACCACCCTCTGCGTAAAAAAGTTGCCCCTTAGGTCCCTTTTAAATCTTTCCCCTCTCACCTTAAATCTATGCCCTCTAGTTTTAGATTCCTACATCCTGGGGAAAAGACCTTTACTATTCACCCTATCCATGCATTCTGATGTATGGTAAACTTGATGGATCTTGTGGTCTTTGCCTATCCACCAATTTTGTACCTTAGTGTATTTTCCAGCAGAAAATAAGCCAAAGCCATTTTGAGGTTTAGGCATCAATAAAAGAGAATTGGGAAACAACTTGCTGGATTCAGGTCAGTGTACTATCAGGCAGCCTGGAAACCAACCTATTGACAGCAAAGGTAAGTCTCAATTAGTCAGAGGGGGAGCCTCTGTAGTGGATCCACACTCAAAACAAACATAGATTTCTGCTGTGTCGCCAACTGGCTGAGAGTGCACACTGCATGGTCTAATGAGATTAGTCTTACTGTGACAACAGGGTTCCATGTACACTAAAGGGTCCCAAATTCTAAGCTTAAACAATTACAGCAGACACAGCAGCTGGATTAATGGACTACTATGTCTACCACCTCCATTTTGAAGCCATTAATGTTAATTTCAACAATTTACCATTACTGATTTAGTCTTTCAAGAGATATTAAGCTTGAGACAGTGTAACTTTATTTTTGTGTTTCTTAGTTTCAACTTACTTTTGTCTTAAGCAGAAACTGCTGGTAAACTGTGCTGGCTCGCTAGTGGGATCTGGGATGGGGAAGGTTGAGGAGGGGGATGGTTTCTGTGAAGTGTTCTTATTGGGAAATTTAGAATGTGCCAAGGAGATTCAGAGAGGGAAATTCTTAGAGCTCAGAATGCAACTGGATGCTATAATAGGAGAGCTTGGGTCTGTGAAATAAAAGTTTCAATGAGATGAATTTCCTTTTGTTATCTTGGATTTTCCTTATGCCCTGAGGAGTATGATTGGATGTACACATGCAATAATTCATCATGTTGGTTTTCCTTTGTTATTAAAGATGGACATTTCTGGCATGCATAGAATCATCTGTTGTGCATTCTAACATCCCAAAAAGAGCAATCAGCCAGTTTTACTGGCTCTTCCTTCTCAGATGACTGTGGAGCCTGGCTTCCACAGTATGGGCAAGGATGAATGGTCTGATCCTGTTAGGTTTGCCTGGTCTTTCTAGGTTGCACTTTATTCTTAGGTGCCTTTATTTTGAGCAGTTTGAAGGGTGTAATAACACTACTTGAGATATCTCCACAGATAGTTCCTTCCTTATGCATTTTCTCCCAATCTGTGGTGGGCGTGACATATTTACTGAGGTTCACCCCCAGGAAGTTTTTGAACCTTAGTCGTTATTTACCTTGTCAGTGGTGTCCAAGTTCAATTTGCAAATTCATGATCACACTAGGTATTTTGTCATCATCATACTGCATGTCCACCCCATTTGAGCTGGCCTCTGATGATGATTGCTTTAGTTCCAGTCATTTTGGCTCTTTGAAGAATTTTAGCATTTGGGACTTTATCCTACTATTTGATAAACAGGATACTCTGAATGCATCCTATACAGAACCTGTCCAATAGCTTTTTTATTTCTGGAATGGATAATCTATGCCCCACAGGCATGTAGGAGTGCGGCTTCAGAAAATACTTCAGAAAACAAGGCTGCAAAGGATATACTGAAGAACACTGGGTCCATAATGTACTGTTTCTTTCCACCTCTTGTTATGTCAAAGTGGTCAGCATAGTCGCTACAGGATGTCTGGCCACTGTTCCATCATTTATCTCTCAGGCCCCCCCCCGGCCCACAAGCCTCATTCCTGATGAAGGGTTTATGTCCGAAACATTGATTCTGCTACCTGACCAGTTGTGTTTTTCCAGCAACACATTCTCCATCATGTAACTGTTGTGTCAGATTTACAACTCTATGAAACCATCCAACTTTGGCAAAAAGGCAATGACATGTCCATGTGTTTAAATACACTAGCTGACAGTCTTGTGGTATTACGGCTGGACTGATAATTCGGAGACCCAGGTAATGTTCTGTGGACCTGGGTTGGAATCCCACCACAGAATTTGAATTCAATAAAAATCTGGGATTAAGAGTCTAATGACGACTACAAATCCATTGTTGAAAAAAACCTACTAGGTTCAATAAAGTCCTTTAGGGAAGGAATCTGCCGTTTTTACCTGGCCTGGCCTACATGTGACTCCAGATCTCCAGCAATGTGGTTGACTCTTAACTGTCCTGTGGCCTATTTGGAATAGACAATAAATACTGGCCTAGCCAGTGATGTCCTCACTCCAGTGAATGAAGAAAAAAAATGTTTTTTCTTTTGCTTTCTTAT
The DNA here is from genome assembly GCF_037043375.1 of Chiloscyllium plagiosum. Classification (NCBI taxonomy): domain Eukaryota; kingdom Metazoa; phylum Chordata; class Chondrichthyes; order Orectolobiformes; family Hemiscylliidae; genus Chiloscyllium; species Chiloscyllium plagiosum. Next base: position 51,760,643 of record NW_028270154.1, on the reverse strand, counting down.
CAGCTAATAGTATTCACTGATTCTTTGGAGTTAACAACATTTCTGACTGACTTTTTGTATTAAACTTCAAAAATTAACAGTAATTTGGACAGTTATCAGTTACCAGACTTAAGTTCTGGTAACAAAGTAGCAATTATACATGCTCATTAAATTAAATTAATGTGGAGAGGGGTAGGATTGGGACAGGTTTTTTTTGTATTCTGCTTGTGTAATAAACACAGATCTCCAATTGATATAACCATGAAAATGAGACAGAACCACATTTGGTTGTGTTCCTTGTTACTCACTGATTTTAAACATCCAGAACATGTCACAGCATTTCCACTTCCTCAAATCGTTGATATGCAGTTTTAATAAGCAGGTAACTTCCCTAAAATCAAACAGCAGCTTTATCTCAAACTGTGACTTTCCATCATTTGCAGAACATGCTCTGAACAGCATTTTATTATAGTATATACATGCAATTCAGTTTTTCCAAAAGTAGTTCAGCTAAAATTTGCTAGGGGAAGGGCTGTATTTCTTACAGTATTTATTTTAACTGGTGTCTTTAATTGGAATACCATTAATTTCCACAGAACTGAAAAACATGGTGCACACTGTAATTTTAAGAACATGCACACCATCATTATTGATACTTGAAAATATGTCTGCAATACAAAGTGGATGACATACAGAAAGAAGATTATTGGCTGTCAACACTTGTTAATAGCCATGGCATTTAATGCTGGAATATGTAATTGTGCTGCTTTGAAAGATCGGAAGGACTGTTGCAGATGTTTATTTCCTTGCATATTATTTCAGTTCCAACTGTGATCATAGTATTTGACTCAGTATTCTCCCATTTTTAAAATAACAATGCCTATTTTAGAGAACAAAATATGTTCTAGCTCCATTTCCATTAGTTTCAAATTGCAGATTACTATTTCAATTAGAATTGGTATATTCACTTCATGAGCACATAGTGCTGACAAGGTAAATTCTAGAGAATGAAATGCTACCACCAACCCATTCAATAACAGTTTAAAGCATTTTGATGTTAGATAAATTAGTCCTGAAACTAATTAATTCACTGAAAATTGTTACTAATTCATCCACCTGTTATATTCCTCTGTACTAATTGTGATATTTTATGCTTGGATTACGACTAATGAATAGGAGGATTACCAATGTGTTTAATGACAGAAGTAATATCAAACATGTTTCTCAAATGTGACATCCAGCAAGAGAAAGAAATGTTCACTGTAGCAGTCCTCTCAAGATGATTAGGAACAAAATACAATTTTGCATCTAATTATTGTTTCTTTTTTGTCATATCACTTTTTGGGATAAAAAAATGTAAATCTCAAGAGTCATGTAAATATCAAAAACTGAGTGATGCCTACCTGCTTAAAAAAAAATACACACCCTACAGGAACTTCTTGTACATCTGTAAAAAGCTTTTGATAAATCATGCTGATTATTTTGTTTGGCTGTGGATATGTGATTAGGTGGCTTCCAGTCTAGTTATTCTTGCTGTTTAGCAGAGTTGTATTTATGAACAAATGTATAAAATATGATAAATCATAATGTGATATGACAATTGTATGAATGCTATCAATCACAAAATAGACTGCCTGTGATTCTAAAGTACTCTTACACTCACCCACACCATGCAAGCATTTGTTGGAATGTATTTATCTGTAGTCTTTTCTGTTTGATTGCTTAAGTCAGTTTCAACTACCTGGAATAAGATTGATAATCAACAGCAACTCTTATTTATCAAGCATGTGTAATGTAATAAAATGTCTCCCCAGATGTTTTGCAGGAATATTATCAAACAAAATATCTCACTGACCAACTTAAGGAGATATAAAATTGGATGATCAAAAATGTCTTAGTGAATGAAAGCAAAGTCAATAATTTGAGAGGCGTAAGGAGAAAAACGCAGAGTTGGCACCGAGGCAAATGCAAGTGTGACCATCAATATTGGAACAATTTTGATTGAGAATGCACAAGAGACTAGAGTTTGAGGAGTGCAAATATCTTCCATGATAGTGAAGTTGGAGGAGATTACAGAGACAGGGAAATGTAAGATCTTGCAAAGATGGGATATTTAAAATCAAGACATAGCTTGACTAGGAACAATATAGCTGAAAATGTGTTGCTGGAAAAGCGCAGCAGGTCAGGCAGCATCCAAGGAACAGAAGAATCGACGTTTCGGGCATAAGCCCTTCTTCAGGAATCCTGAAGAAGGGCTTATGCCCGAAATGTCGATTCTCCTGTTCCTTGGATGCTGCCTGACCTGCTGCGCTTTTCCAGCAACACATTTTCAGCTCTGATCTCCAGCATCTGCAGCCCTCACTTTCTCCTAGGAACAATATAGATCAGCACAGATATAATAGAGGAATGGGACTTGTTGCAGGTTTTATCACTTGCAGCAGAGGTCTGGATGTGCTGCTTTTACTCAAGGTGGATAGTGGGATACCAAGCAGGAATGCTTTGGAGTTGTCAAATCTAAAGGTAATGAAGGCTGGTCAATAGTACATGAGTTGAAACAGAGTGAAATTGAGCGATAACGCTGAGGTGGAATTAAACATTTGAAATATGAAGTCAGAAGTTCATATCAGGATTAAATGTGACAGCAAGCTGGCACGGACTGACTCAATTTCAGATGGGTTGCCAGGGAGAGGGAGGAGTAGGGAGTTGGGAAATCGAGTTTTTAGTGGGAACAGTGATTTCAGACAGACCCAAAATTTAACCTGAACAAATTTCTGCTCAACTGGTACTAGATATTGGATAGGCAGTCTTATAATTTAGCAAGAGTGGGTGAGTTGAGAGAAAGATGAAGTATATCTGGGTGTCTTTAGTGTGCATGTAAAATCACTGTGCCTTTGTGCCAACAAAGAGCATGTAGATGATGCCATCATACCGAGACAGACAATTGAATCAAATCAGTCTCCCTATTCCTGTATTCACAAAACAGTAAAATTAAAATACTCAATGACTCTCAAAACTGACCTCAATGTTTCCTAAACAAAAGTTTTTTTGAATTTGTGAATTTTAGATTTGCAGATTTTGTGAATAACCAAAACTCTACACCAGGTTTCTAGGGGTAAACAAACAATTTAACAATTTATTAATAATAGTCACTTTTGCAGCTCAACATCTGTTTCACTTGTTCCTCTCTGTCAAAAGTATAAAAACTGTCATTTTCCAGTCCCAATCAGCTCCAAAGAAAAGACATTTCAAGCTCAAAACATTAACTCTGTTTTCTCTTCTCTCTATCAATGCTGTCAGACCTACTGAGGTCCGCCAGCACTTTCAGTTTTTATTTCAGGTCACGAGCATCTTCAGCACTTTGCTTTTATTTACAGAAGTAGTTCTGTCTTTGGAATCAGATGTGAAACTGTGGCCCTTATCATCCATTCAGATTGATATGAAGGATCCCCCAACACTATTCAAAGGGGCTGATGTATTCTCCCAAAGTCCTGGCCAACATTTATCCCTCAACTAACATCACTGAAGAAACTGATAACCTAGTGATTCATTTCATTGCTCCTCATGGGATCTTGCTGTTGTGCAAATTGACAGTGATTATCTCTGAAATTAAGTAGTGTTTTTTCAATAATCATTGAGGGGCTGGATTTCATGCTCCTTGCACATGGTATGGAACACGCACCTTTAACGGCAAATCTCCCACATTTGAGAAACTTCTCCAGATGAACATCCATTCAGCCATATTAGAACTTCTTATCCTTTCAGGGGCGTTAACACTGACTGAAAAACAGAAGTGTGAGAGGCAAGGGGAGTGGGGTGCTTTCTGCAGCCACTCCCATGCCCCTCATTTCTGCCTCTAACTACCCCCAGACAGGGTCAGATGGAGGCCTCACCACACAGACTCTGCAGGCAGGCTGACCTGGTTTCCTTTTCAGGAAAACTGCCACCACAGATAATAAGGCTGATAATAAGGCAGGTTAAAGCCCTTAAGTAGCGTTATTGACCACTTAAAGGCATAATTAGCAGAAAATTGGCAGAGAGCATTAGTAACTTCAATTTAGTACTAAAATTATTTGATATTGTAAGGATTAATTAAATTAAAAAGGAGAAAGAAAAGGAGCACACGGTGTCCACCAACACCCTTGAGTTGTTCAGGGAGAGGTGGGCGCTGCAGGGAGTGGAGTGCATTATTTCCCTCTCCAACTCTATTTTGATTTAATCCCTGCCCTCCCCTTCACTGTTTGATCACACAGCATTGCCCTTTGATGTGAAGGGCACTGCTTGTCACTGGCCACTCGGGTGTTTCCTTTCTTCCTGGTGGTGGAAATTTGAATAAAGATTCGTGCACCTTGTGCCTTTCACTGTGTCTCACACCTGCACACACACAACATGGGTGTGGAGGAAAAAATAAGCACTAGCGCAGTTAGGCGGTAGTGTGGGGGTAAGAAAAAAAAGAGAAAAAAACAGGAGTGTCAGACATCCTGCTTACTAAAAAGAAAAAAAAAAGAAAAAGGAGAAAGACATGGCAGAAGAGCTCCAAATCGTAGTCTGCTCCTCTTCCTGGATGTGGGACGCCACCTGCAGCTCCTGGAATCTGGAGTTTCGGAATTGGAGTGGCATCTGGGGACACTGTGGAGCATTTGCAAGGTGGACAGTGTCGTGGATAGCACATATAGAGAGATGGTCATACTGCAGACATTCCAAGGCAGGAAGGGAATGGGTTACCACCAGGCAGAGCAGGAGAGCTAAGCTGGCAGTGCAGGAATCTCCTTGGCTATTCCCCTTCAAAACAGATATACCTTTTTGGATACTGTTGAGGGGAATGATCTGTCAGGGGATAACAGCAGCAGCCAAATTCATGGCATCATCATTGACTCTGCAGCAGTGGAAGGGAGAATTAGACATGGAAGTGCTATTGTTATCAGGGATTCAATCAGAAGGGGAACAGATAGGCATTTCTGTGGCTGCAAGTGAGAGTCCAGGATGGTATGTTGCCTCCCTGGTGCTAGGGTCCTGGATATCTTGGAGCAGTTGCAGGACATTCTGGAGGGGGAGGATGAACAACCAGTGGTCATGGTACATGTTGGGACGAAATAAAAGACATGAGGTCCTAAACACAGAATATAGAGTGCTAGGACGAAAGTTGAAATGTAGGACTTCAAAGGCAGTTATCTCTGTGGGCGGCATGGTGGCACAGTGTTAGCACTGCTGCCTCACAGTGCCAGAGACCCGGGTTCAATTCCTGCCTCAGGCGACTGACTGTGTGGAGTTTGCACATTCTCCCCGTGTCTGTGTGGGTTTCCTCCGGGTGCTCCGGTTTCCTCCCACAGTCCAAAGATGTGCAGGTCAGGTGAATTGGCCATGCTAAATTGCCCGTAGTGTTAGGTAAGGGGTAAATGTAGGGGTGGGTTGCACTTCGGCAGGTCGGTGTGGACTTGTTAGGCCGAAGGGCCTGTTTCCACACTGTAATGTAATCTAATCTAAATCTAATCTCAGGATTACTACCTGTGCCTTGAGCTAGTCAGAGTAGAAACAGCTGGTTATATAGGATAAACACATGGCTGAAAAGATGGTGTGAGGGGGAAGGTTTCAGATTCATGGGGCAATGGGACAGGTTCTGAGGAAGGTGGGGCCTGTACACTTAGGCAGGACCGGGACTGATGTCATTGGGGGGGATACTCTGTAGAGTGTTTGGGGAGGGTTTAAACTAATGTGGCAATGGGATGGGAAGCAGAGAAGTAGGGCAGTAGATGCAAAAACTGAGGGAGAAGTAGAAACCAAGGCAACTATGACTAAGAACAAGAACAGACAGGAAATGCTGCTGAAAAGAGCTGGGGAGGTGGTCGGAAATGCATTGTGTTTCAATGCGAGACGTATAATAGACAAGGCAGATGAATTTACAGCTTTGGTTAGTACTTAGAACTATGATGTTATTGCAATTATGGAGGCTTGGCTGAAAGAGGCTCAGGAATGGCAGCCAAACATCCCAGAGTTTAGATGAATCAGGTGTAATAGAAAGCGATATAAAAGGGGTGAGGGGCTGTATTACTGATAAAGGAGTATCTCACAGATCTACTGAGGAAGGATTCATCAAAGGACGTGTAGTAATGTGGGTAGAACTCAGGAATAGGAAAGGTGAAATCACAAACAGTCAGCAGCCAGCAGGAGATAAAGGAGAGAATATGTAGACAGATCCTGGAAAGATGTAAGAAGAGCAGAGTTGTTGTGATGGGTGATTTTAACTTCCCCTATATTAACTGGGACTCACTTCGTGCTTGGGGCTTGGATGAGGCACAATTTCTAAGGACCCCATTCAGGAGGGTTTCTTCATACAGCATGTAAACAGTCCACCAGGGAAAAGGTCATACTGGACCTGGTTTTGGGAAATGAGTCCGGCCAGGTGAGTGAAGTTTCAGTGGGGGAGTATTTCGGAAGTAATGACCATAATACCATGAGTTTGAAGAATATTCATGGATATAGATGACAGCAGTCCTTGGGTGAAGGTGTTAAATTGGGGGAAGGCCATCTACAATATTAGGCAGGAACTGGAGAATTTTGATTCGAGGTGGCTCTTTGGGGGTAAATCCATATCAGTCATGTGGGAGCATTTCAAAAGGCAGTTGATAAGAATTCAGGAGCGGTATATTCCTACGAGAATAAAGAATAGGTATGGCAAGTTCCGTGAACCTTGGATGACCAAGGATGTTATGAGTTTGGTCAAAATGGAAAAGGAAGTGTATGTATGGTCTAGGAGGATGAGAACTAACAAAACCCTTGAAGTATATAAGGAGAATAAGAAAGCACTTAAACAAGGAATTAGAAGAGCTAAAAGGAGTCATTAAAATTTGTTAGCGAACAGGATTAAGGAGAACCCCAAGGCTTCTTATACATATATAAAAAGCAAGATGGTAGCCAGGGAAAGAGCCCACTCAAGGACAAAGGAGGGAATCTATGTATGGAACCGGAAGAGCTAAGTGAGGTCTTAAATATTTTATGTCGGTATTCACCAAAGAAAAGTAATTGGTGCAGGATGTTCTTAGGAAAGTGAGTGTCGAATTTCTAAGCCAAGTTGTTATTAAAAAGGGAAAGGTATTATGTGTCTTAAAAAATATTAAGGTGGATAAGTCGCCAGGTCAATCCCAGAGTATTGAACAAGGCAAGAGAACAAAGTGCTGGAGGATTGACAGACAACTGTGTATTCTTATTGGCCTCAGGTGAGGTCCCAGAGAACTGGAGAATAACCAATGTTATCCCATTGTTTATGAAGGCTAGGAGGATAATCAAGGAGATTACAGGCCTGTGTGCCTCATTTCGGTGATAGGGAAATTATTGGAAAAGATTCTTAGGGACAAGATCTGTACGCATTTTAGAGGCAAATGGGCTTCTTAGCAACAGAGAGCATGGTTTTGTGTACAGGAGGTCATGCCTCACTAACCTAATCGAGTTTTTTGAGTAGGTGATGAAGATGATTCTTGTGAGAAAAGCAGCTGATGTTGTCTGCTTGGACTTCAGAAATGCCTTTGACAAGGTCCCTCAAGGCAGACTGGTACAAAAGGTGAACCACCAGAGGAGGTGGTTTCGGGATGAGTTGGCAAGATGGATACAGAACTAGTTTAGTCATAAGAGACAGAGGGTAGTGGTGGAAGGATGCTTTTCAGAATGGAGGGTTATGACTAGTGATGTTCCACAGCGATCAGTGCTGGGACCTCTGCTGTTTGTGGTCTACATAAATGCTTTGGAGGAAAACATGGGTGATCTATTTAGTAAGTTTGAGGACAATACAAAGATTGGTGGAGTTGCAGATAATGAGGAGGATTGTCAGAGGACACAGCAGGATGTAAATCAATTGGAGACATGGGCCGAAAAATAGCAGATGAAGTTTAATAATGGATTAATGTGAGGTGATGCACTTTGGAAGGCCAAGTACAGGTGGAAATTACACAGTGAATGGTAGAATTCTTAGGCGTATTGATACGCAGAGGGATCTGGGTGTGCAGGTCCACCGATCACTGAAAGTGGCAGCGTAAGTAGATATGGTAGTAAGAAAGGCCTATGGCATGCTTGCCTTCATTGGAAGAGGCACTGAGTACAAAGATATACAAGTTATGCTGCAGCTTTATGAAACTTTAGTTAGGCCACACTTGGAATATTGCATACAGTTATGGTCACCACACTACCAGAAGGATGTAGGTGCTTTGTAGAGTGTACAGAACAGTTCACCAAGATGTTGCCTGGTATGTGGAATTGAGCTATGAAGAACGGTTGGATAGTCTGAGTTTGTTTTCATTGGATAGCAGGAGGTTGAGGTGTGACCTGATAGAAGTTTATAAGATTGTGAATGGTATGGATAGAGTGCAAAGTATGAAGCTTTTTCCCATGGTAGAGGAGTCAATTACTAGGGGACACACATTCAAGGTGGAGGGGTTACAGTTTAAAAGAAATGTGTGAGGAAAGTTTTTCACACAAAGGGAGTGCCTGGAATGCACTACCAGAGGAGATGGTGGAAGGAATCACAACAGCAGCATTCAAGAAGCACCTGGATGAATACATGAATTGGAAGAGAATAGAGGAGTATGGATCCTGTAAGTGAAGACAGTTTTAGTATGGAAGGGCAAAATGTGTTGGTGCAGGCTTAGAGGGCTAAACGGCCTGTTTCTGTGCTGTATTGTTCTTTGTTCTGAACTGGAATTGTTGCCAATAGTCCTTCCCTCTTAGAACGTAATGGCTGATGAGAAGGGAAAGAAGCTGGTATCTCAATGGTTTCAACCCACCAATTAACTTGCTCATCTCGCCACCTGCCCTGCCATCTCAAGGGAGGGGGAAATGCCATGCATAGAACTAAAATATTGGATCAAATTTCAATTTGTGCATTCTGCACATAATCTCTTTGGCAATTAATATTGTTGTTTTAGCTTGGAAGGAAACAACATGCAATGTACTCATGTAAATGACTTATGTACTCATATCGATTGCAGCATACCAGTGTTTCCTTGAAATAATGTTCAAATCCAAGAGCATCAATGTGTGCTTTGCATATCAGAGCAAGTATTGGTTATTTGTTACATTAATCTTATTGTCATGATATTAATTCCCACACACATTTATACAGTATTATATTCTCCTTCAAAAATCCAAGAAGCTCTAGTTGTGCTTCCTTGAATACAATATTAATATTTGCTATGGAAACTTCTAATTTATAATTTTCAATGGCTGAAATTTAGCTATTCAGTCAAGTTATCTGAATTGGGGGGGGGACATATAGATGGGGTAACCCATCATGAACTGGAGAAGTCCACTGTTACGTGATTCTCTTCAGCCGGTTCTGGAGCCTAATTCACTTTCCTTCTATACTTGCAAGACAAAAATAAACCCAAAACAACTGTGAAAGGATGAAGACCGAAGTTGGAGTGCCGTGCATTCATTCTCCAAGCCCTGTCGAGACAGAGATAGTCGAGCTGTGTTTTTCATTAATTCACAAGAAGTTTATCAAGAAAAACACCTTTGACCACAAGTCCATCAGGAAGTAGTCAGCACGTAGTGTCCTTGAGACCCTTCAGGAAGAGGAGAGGGCGGATTCTATCGAGCGGTTCCCTGAGCAAACTGTCAAAGTCATTTGGCAGAATGCCTCATCGCCAGAACTTTCCAACAAGCACCAAGACATGGCTTGGCTGGTGGTGAGAAGGGCTCTGCCTGTGAGATCTTTTATGCACGCCCGGACTCTTAGCCGCAGCACACGCTGCCCTCGAAGTGGCTGCGGGGGGGATGAGACTGTCACACACCTCCTTCTGGAATGTGCCTATGCAGGAGAAGTCTGGAGAGGAATGCAGTGGTGTTTGTCAAGGTTCATCCTGAGCAGTGCCGTGACATGGGACTCCGTGCTCTACGGTCTGTTCCCCGGGACGCACCCGGGATGGACTTCAACTGTGCCTGGAGGATCATCAACTTGGTGAAGGACACTCTCTGGGCGGTCCGAAACCTGTTGATCTTCCAGCTGAAGGAGTTGACCCTGACTGAGTGTTGCAGACTGGCACATTCCAAGGTCCAGGACTACGTGTTGAGGGACGTGCTGAAGCTTGGGGCAGCTGCTGCCAAGGCGCGGTGGGGAAAGACCACCGTGTAACATCTGCCTGCCTCAGAAAACAGGGAGCCCACACAGTCATTTGGGCTCTGCTGATGCCTCAGCTAAATATATGGATATATGATCGATAAACATACAGACATGTATATATGAATGATAAATTCTGATCTTTGTTTGCAAATGTTTGCATATGTACGGCATGACCAACTGTACAGACCATCAAATTATTTTATGAATAAAGTATATTTATGAAATAAAAAAAAATCACAAAATGTGGTTGTTGCTGGCTTGGCCAGCATTTATTGCACACCCCAAATTGCCCAGAGCACAAGTCAATCACATTGCTGTGGATCTGGGGTTAAATGTTGGCCAGCAGTATCCTTCAGTGAGCCAGATGGGAATTTTCTGACAAGAACTTCATGGTCATCATTAGACTCTCAATCAATTCAAATTCAGCATCTGCCGCAGTGGGGTTTGAACTCTGATCCCCAGAACAGTGCCTGAGATTGATAATCTGGCAACAATGCTATTAGGCCATCGCCTCCCCTTGAAGAGGTATAAGACAGCTATTCCATCTCAGACACTGTGATTAAAGTGATGGCTGCTGAGTATTAGGAAGATTAGTGCTTTGCCAGCAACCCTGGCTTCAGAGGGGGTGTGGTGCACTCAAGGATGAGAGTAGATGGCTGTATATTAAAAGAGCTAATTTTGTGTGTTTTTCATTTGAAGGTGTGATTGCAGCAGAGATGTGTGAAGAACTCAACAGGGAAGCTCCTCAGACCTTTTTTTGAGGATGTTGATGTCTCAGAGGATACAGCATCTTATCTTTCCCATGCACAAAGCACCAGCAGAGTTACAATTTGTTTACACATTCCAATGCTTGGTAGATGTTCATGATTCAGTCTAAGATCACACTCTGGTTAATCCCTCATGCAGATGACAGAGACTGTGTTATCAAATGCAATTGATAGTCGAGACCTTTGGAGACCAGAACCTATTGCTGAATTGGGGAGAATCTGGTGGAGCTACTCAGCAGATATGTGAGATGGATAGAGGAGTCCATTCATTGTTGCATCCATGGAAAGCTTGGTGACTGTTATCAAGAGGCAGATCGAGGAGAACACTCAGCGGATGCCGAGTGTTAATGTAAATTTGCGACCATTGTTGTCACCATGAGTTCATGATTGTGTGCCTAAAAATGCTCTTCAGGTACACCTGCACACAGGAAACAGGGAGGCACCATTTTGCATCGGGTAATTGAAAGTGCAGAGTTTACAAGCGAACATTCACTAGAGCTCTGAGGTCCAAAGTGGCAACTGATGCGTAAACTCAATGATAGGCATTGTTTGATGTCATTATAAACCCACTCTTCGATCTTCCAGTGCATGTGCTGTATGTCTGCACTGGTGCCCTTACAGCCCAAGGGCTTTGTGAAGGGCTTGCTGGTGCTCAAAGTGGTTAGAGGTCTTCCACCCAGCATTTTTAAACTTCCTTGCCCCCATAGGCAGCTTTGATCTTGAGGCAGGTAGCAAGTTCACCATACATAGAATCATAGAGATGTACAGCATGAAAACAGACCCTTCGGTCCAACTTGTCCATGCCAACCAGATATCCCAACCCAACCTAGTCCCATCTGCCAGCACCCGGCTCATATCTCTCCAAACCCTTCCTATTCATATACCCACCCAGTTGCCTTTTAAATGTTACAATTGTACCAGCCTCCACCACTTCCTGTGGCAGCTCATTCCACACATGCACCACCTTCTGCATGAAAAAGTTGCCCCTTAGGTCTCTTTTATATCTTTCTCCTCTCACGCTAAACCTATGCCCTCTCGTTCTGGACTCTCCCCACCCCAGGGAAAAGAACTTTACCATATCCGTACCCCTCATGATTTTATAAACCTCTATAAGGTCACCCCCCAGCCTCTGATGCTCCAGGGAAAACAGCCCTAGCCTAATCAACCTCTCCCTACAGCTCAAATTCTCCAACTCTGACAACATCCTTGTAAATTTTTTCTGAACCCTTTCAAGTTTCATAACGTCATTCCATTAGGAAGGAGACCAGAATTGCACGCAATATTCCAACAGTGGCCTAACTGTACAGTTGCAACATGACCTCTCAACACCTGTACTCAATACTCTGACTAATAAAGGAAAGCATACCAAATGCTTTCTTCACTATCCTATCTACCTGCCACTCTACTTTCAAGGAGCTATGAACCTGCAGTCCGAGGTCTCTTTGTTCAGCAATACTGCCTCAGACCTTACCATTAAGTATATAAGTCCTGCTAAGATTTATCAAACAATCTTTATTTGGGCATCAAATTATGTCAGCCAAACAGCAAGTACCTTTCTCTACAACTAATGCTGCTTCATAAACCTTAAGAGCTCTAGGTTCCCATGCCAGTATTTCCAACACCCACAGCTCCAGAACACGTCCACCATTCCTTTTCACCTGCTTCTGGCTAACACTAATTTGGAAAACGAAATCAGGGCATTCCCTTTTCCTTCCATAAGTTTAGCACTTTCTCTGTTTAAATAATTGATTCATGAAACTTGAATATACTTCTTACATCAATTCTGTAGGCTATTTGAACCACACCACTTCCTTCAGCCCATACATTCTCATTTTCCAATCTCTGAGTTCCAAGTATAGTGCTGACAAGATGCACGATAGAATGCTGTTCTATCATGGAGGGATAAGAGATGGAGGGGTAAGAGCTATGGTTGTACCTATAGAGGATGGGGAGATTTACATTCAGTGACCAAGGTTGCTCTCAAACTGAATCTAATGAACAGTTGTGTGTTAGAGTGGAGGACATTGCTGGAGGACTAAAGGCAGAAAATCTATCTGCATGAATTACAATCAATAGACTTCTGGAATACAAAAAGAAAAATGTTTCAGTGACTTCCATCCTATGACACATAGAAGTTTCATATACAGCCTCACCAAATAAGCATTTGGAATTTACATTATGCAAATTTATTGTACATTGGGAAAATAAGGAAAATTTCAATATTGATTGTCAGCCTGTGTCAAACGTGTCAAGATTCATGTTCAAATTGTGTTGTGCAAATCCTACTGAATCCTTTCCTTTTGAATTGGGATCATCCTTATTCATATTTTTAAATGTTTTGATATGAAATGATCCATTCCAGTTTAGAAGTCCATTTTGCATATTCCCAGAAACCTCAGAGCATTTCCTAGATCCCTTGTTGTCACATGAATCAAATACTTATGATGTCTTGTTAATCCTGGTTCTCAGTAAAATGTTTCTATCTGGCTCTCAAACATCAGAGTTATGTATCTAATTAAATTCACAGCAGATCATATGAAATATAACAACCAATTATGTGGAAGCTTCATATCATTGTTCACACTTTGGGAGCAGGTGGGGTTATTAAAACTGACAAAATTGACAGTGTGTCAGGAAGCAGTTTCAGAATGTGCCAGTTTCCACATTTAATTTCAATGTGTTCAGAGTGTAGGTTAACTCACGCTGTGCTTTATCTATTTAAATAATAATATCCCCATATGACCGGAATCAAATAAGATTAACTCGTGCATTGAATGCAGATATATGACCTGTAGAAGATAATTAATTTTATCCCATATGTGTGCAGGGGGCACCACTAAAAATAGTATCAATCTACAATTAAAATGAGGTGTTTCTTTTGACTGAAAATCATTGCTGGCATTTTGTGATGTAGCTGAAAATTCAGGAACAAGCCTGTATTTGTGTGACCAGGAAATACAAAACTGAATTTACATTGAGCTGGTAATTAACTTAGCGTGAGACATCTGCTCCCAATCAAATGATTGGCTGCTCTCTCAAACAAGGGAATAACAAGGTAAGTGGGGGTGGGGTTTGGAGGGGGCAGAGGTGGTGGAATGGGGCGGGAGTGCAGTCACAGGGATGAAGTCCTCCAGTCATAGGGATAAAGGGGTTGCCATCAGGAATGTGGATATCAGGAGGGAGGGAGCTAGATCAGGGAGTAGGCTTTCGTAGGAAACAAATTACCTGAACATTAGGGATCCCTCCCCTGCTGCTGGCAAAATACCAGTGGCAACAGGAATAAGCCTTAGTTATCCATTTCAGGACCTCAACTGACTCACAGGCAGTGGGCCAACCACTATCTCCTGTCCCACTGCTAAAATCACAATGGAGCTAAATATATGATGTGATTCGCACCCCCTCCGATATGACACAATTTTTGTGATGCTGGCCCCAATCCCAACCTTATGCAACCTCCATCAGCCTGCTCCCAGGAAAACAAAAAACACCATGTAATACCAATAACCCTGTTTCCAGTGTTCGATGATTGATTAGAAATAACTGATCTCATGTCAGATCATATACAAGGAAACTTTTTAAAAGTAATTTAAGATACTTATTGTTTTATATCATTATAACTGGTCTTATATTCTACTTCCATTTTAAAATGATAAAACTGTTTAATTATTTCATTCACTTCAAGAACAATACATCTATAATTAACATTGCAATTATGTTGTGCATATGACACAATTACTTTTTACAGAGTCTTTTTACCCCCCATTCTTCACTTATGCAGAATATTTACTAAAGTGGCTGTGAATTTATTATTCTAGATCAAATATCATTTATTAGAACTGCAAATAATCTTCATAAATCCCTAGTCTAATCTCTCATGTTTCTGGACTGGTGGCTGAAAGCAATATTATATTCAAATTTTACTATGTTCAGGATGAAAAGCTACCCTAAAGTTTCAATGCTGATAGATTCAGTACAACAACTTCTCAAACATATCTACATTAGTCACCTGCGACTGAGTATCTGACTGTCTTACCTGTGGAGCCTCTTCATAAGTTTCAGGTTCAACTTCGCCTTCTGTTTCCATTGTATTTTCTCCCATGATTTCAATAGCTTCTTCCCCAACCTCTTCAGGCTGTCAATAGAAAACAAAATAACTCAAATTTATAGATAAAATAACATCACTTGAAAATTTAATTATGGTTATAAGGAGAAAATTCAAAGCTAGCTACTTGGCAGGAAGAGAATGGACAGGCAGTCGAGCATCAAGATGTTTACCTCCTTGAAGTCATTAGGGTTCATATTTATATTAGGCTTACAGGTAGTATTGAGGCATGAGATTGATGGAGACAATATATATAATGCCCAGATAGTTAAATCTCCCACTGCCATGTTCAAACTGTTTTGCGCCTCCACCATAGTCCTCAGCTATGCTAGCTCCCATTCTGGGTTTAAAGCAAGTCTACAATATGTTTTCCAAATCTTTAAGTTATTCTATCATTATAAATGGGGGTTGATTAGTTCAGTTGGCTGGATGGCAGGTTTATGACGCAGAGTATGTCAATAGCATAGATTCAATTGCTAAACTGGCTGAGGTTACTACAAAGGATTCATCTTCTTAACCTGTGCCCTCACCTAAGGTGTGGTGATCTTCAGGTTAAATAACCACCAGTCATCTCTCTCTAATGGGAGAGCAGCCCCATGGTCTTTGGTTAAATGTTAAAGCACTTTGTCTTAATATTGGCTGTTCATATAAGTAGGTTTATTACATCACGATGTGCATAATTTTAAAAAGTATAATGCAGATTTTAATGATTGAAAACAGAAGTGTTTAAATAGTATTTGCTGCTTTAAACTGACAAATATACTTTTCCTAAAGGTTGTAAAGTTTAGAAAGTGCAATTCTAGATTTTCAATGAACTTAGACCTCCCTCCTAACTAGCCCCAGAAATTAATTTATAAGCATTCAGTGTTGTGGCAAGGTGGCAAAGAGAGAAAGTAAACATTATTTAATGGTTTAAAGGTTATTTGCAAATTTAAAATCTAATCCAGTTTATATTTATATGACAATAAATTGTATCCGTTGATAGAACATTATGTTCATTGCTTCTTGCTTTAGAATGATAGTCCTGACTGAGTACATGTGTAAACATTGATTTGGAGGTTCTGGTATTGGACTGGGGTGGACAGCGTTAAAAATCACACAACACCAGGTTATCGTCCGACAGGTTTATTTGGAAGCACTGCTTCCTCATCAGGTAGTTGTGGAGCAGAATCATATGACACAGAATTTAAAGCAACGTGATTGCAGTGTCAGGGAATGTAATATTTAACAAATTTTGCTTGAGTCTTTCATTTTTTAGAATGATCATGTTAGTTTTAATTCCTTCATATGTCAATCCCAGAATCTTTTTAGAGTTACATAAAGCAATCTTGAGAATGTAACTTTAAAAAAGTTCTGGGATTTTCATGTGGAGGAGCCGAAACTAACATGATCATTCTAAAAGATAAAAAATTCAAGCTAAATTTGTTTAATGTTATATTCCATGACACTGCAATCCTGTTGCTATAAATTCTGTGTTGTATGATTCTGCTCCACAATCACCTGATGAAGAAGCAGCGCTTCGAAAGCTAGTGCCTCCAAATAAACCTGTTGGACTATAACCTGGTGTTGTGTTTTTTTTTTAACTGTGTAAGTATTAGTATAAACAGATTTTACTATAACAAAGTCTGTTGGGAACAGTACACCAGCTCATAGTCTGGAGAGCAGTTAAAAAGCATCATTAATTGCAGAATTAACAGAAACCCCTGAAAAATATTGATTTATGCTTATTACGATTAATCATTAAACTACAATGGAATCTGACACTATAAAATACCAACTTCAAATTCCATCACCAACTAAGCAGCAAAAACAAAGTGAATCAAAAAAGCAATCTTTCTCATTAAAAAAATCAATTAATTATTATCTACTACTCTGTGATTCGACCTGCAAAAGTAATAGCATTCAACAATTTAATACAAACTTACTAATCTGTTTACTACCTAATGAGGAATCACAGCAAATCCAAAACAGGTCCTATTGAAAGTTTTGCATGTTAATATTTAAAAATCCAATTAAGTTTTATCTTCTGAATACTCCTCACCAACTAGTCTTGCTAGCTGCTGAATGAATTCTAACAGACTCGAAACATACATCCACATTGGCTACACTCAATGAATGCCTTACTTCCTTAGATGGTGTTCCTGGTTTGTTTTTATTGTTATTCATACATCGGATGTAGACATTTCTGGCAATAACAGTCTTTATTTCTGATACTTAAATGCCTTTGAAAAGGTGGTAAGCAGCCTTCTTGAACTGCTGCAGTCTGTGTGATATACTTACTCTGACAGTGCTGTTAGGTAAGGCATTTCAGGAACGACAATAAAGGAATGGGACTTAGTTCTAATTCGGGATGATATGCAATTTGGAGGGGAACTTGTACATGCAACATCAAGTTTATTATTATAGAATTAAAATTAACATGTAAACACTCCTCCCTCCACCCCGCTTTTAGCTGGCCTTCCAAATCCAGAGCAAAGTTTGCAAAATGTAATTTGCCGATTTCAATCAAACTCATGAGCATCAACATGGCATATGGATACACATACCTTGGAAAATTTATTCTTGTTAACAAAGATTTGAAACGAAACTCAGTAATCTGTGAATCGTATTATGAGAAGACAATAGTGACAAATTTCGATTAGCAGTTGAGATTAAACAAGTTTTGTTGGCCTCTGCAGTATCAAAACATTTTAGTCAGTGACAGATGACTTCACCTGTGGTGGTGAAATCTGTAGTAACTGTAGCAAGGTAAGCCAGCTCGACCTAGCTGATTGGAGCTCTTAATCTGGTCCAATCAGTGAGCCCTGGTTGACGGATAAAAAGGGTGAGTGTCAGAGATACTGATATTCTGGTACCTGACTCTGAATGAGGCAGTACTAAAGCTAACGGCTGTTCTTGCATAAATAAAGGATGACTTGATGATGAGATGCCGGCCCTTGCGGAGTTATTTAATCGCCCAACTAGTTCCATGAAAAGTTATTACCAACAAAATTCTGTTTGTTTTGCTGCAGCCAATCATGCTCCACTAAAGGACAGTGAATGTAATGTTCCCTCTGATGAACAACCTCATTTTGCTACGAGGTACAATACTGTGGACCTCACAGATCATCATTGTTCATTATATTATCAACTAATATAGGATGAAGGAAGGCCTGAGAGCTAATAGAATGGGGGAACATGTGATGGATATATAAATTTGGGGGCATTTAGGCGTGAATTAATTGCATAGATATAGTGTTTTAGCATAGGGCTAACTTAAATAAAGCCATCATTTAAACAGAGTCCAAGCCCACACTTTAAGTACGCTTATCTTCTATTGTGCAACATACACACCCATGTCCCATTCTCCAATTGTTCAAAGCAACGCATGCAAGGATTGTTTGGCACCCTTCGTACTGTTCTGCAACAAAACCCCAGCCCTGAACAGCATGGTAACCTCATGTGGAGAGGACATCTTATAGCCTTTCTTAATTCCAGTGAAAGTAGATGTTGCATTGCATACATGCTGTGTCTCATGACATGGCATTCTGATCCTTGCCTCTGTACTGTGTAACACACCCTGCAACTTGAATGTTGCAGATGTCACAATTTTCACACAATGTCCCAGGACAGACTCATTGGATGGCCTGTCGGTGCCACTGCCCCTTTCTCATCTTGAACATAAATGATTGTGTGTCTCCTCCATTTTTGCCACATTGTGAGGACACCTTTTGTGAGAAACTCTGCATTAGCAGTTTACACTATATCCACTGGAGGGTAATACCGGTTCTGGGCTTCCAGACCCTTGTGTTCTTCATCAATTTGTATAGATGTTTTCATGAGGACGCAGAGATGCCAACAGCTTCTGTGCCTTGTCCAATGAGCTAATGTGGATAACATCAGAAACAAAGTAAAGTTCCTCAGATGAGGAATTAGGTCAAATTATAAATCTGTTAGAATGGGTTGCCAGGGGATTGGGAAACTCAGAATTGATTCATTCAATTGTAAATTAGTTTGATACCTTATGGAATATCAAATTGGTACAGAGTATGTGAACTCTGTGAAATATGACATGTTGAGTGAGATACTTGGCAGAGGAAGGCTACCTTGGACCTATTATTTGCATACCTTTCCACGATTGTGTCTGTGATTGATTGATATTTTAACCAACAACTTCTTTATCATTGTAATCTGTTTAATCAGGAGAGTAGAAGGTGAAATAAATTGGTCTTGTGGTAGCCAAAAGATTGGGACTTGTTTTTAGAAACCAGCAGTGAATTACTAAAAGAGGGAGAAAATTCATAATGAAAGGTAAGTTCCTCCTCTAAAACTTACCTCATGGAATCAGTGGCCTCCAGTTTTGCAGCAGCAGTGAGAGCAAGGTTCGGGGGCTACTGGGAAAGTAAACTAATCCTTTAATAACTTATGTTGTGAATAGGCGGAGTGCATGCTGAGCAGGAACAGACATGGGACTGCTGAGTAAATTAGGTAATATATTTGGGCAGTTGCTACATCCGAAACACTGCTTAGATAGAGACTCCCACCCATCCTCCTCCTTTAACCAAACAAAAAATTCTATGTGCCAACTCTAAGTTTACTAGAATTTTTTCAATAGTCTCTTTGGAAATTCAGAACAGAGGGAATGGATGTTAGGCCAGTTGCATGCTCCTCCTGTAGGATGTGGGAGGTAAGGGTCACCACTAGTGTTCCCACTGACTTCATCTGCAGGAAGTGCACATAACTCCAGCTCCTCAGAAACAGCGTTAGGGAAGTGGAGCTGGAGCTGGATGAACTTCAGGTCATTCAGGAGGCAGAGGGGATAACAGAGAGGAGTTACAGGGAGGTAGTCTCACCTCAGGTATAGGAAAAATGTAGATGGGTTACAGTCAGGGAACAGAGTGCCCCTCAATGATCACTATGCCGTTTTGGATACTATTGGGGGAGGGGAAAGCTTGGATCTGTGGCTCAGAAGGGAAGGGGGCAGAATAGAAAAGTGCTAGTGGTAGGGTCCTCAATAGTTAGAGGAACAGATAGGAGATTCTGTGGTTGCGAACAGGACTCCCGGAAGGTATGTTGCTTCCAGGTGGCAAGGTAGGGGATGTCTGATTGAGTCTGCAAGATTCTGAAGGGGAAGGGTGAGCAGCCAGAAGTCGTGGTGCAAATTGGTACCAATGACATAGCAAGAAAAGGGATGAGGATCTAAAAAGTGATTTCAGGGAGTTAGGTTGGAAGCTAAAGAGCAGGTCAAGCAGAGTAGTAATCTCAGGATTACTACCAGTGCCACATGCTAGTGAGGTGAGGAACAGGGAGCAAGTGCAGCTAAACACCTGGCTACAGGGCGAGTGCG
Source organism: Chiloscyllium plagiosum (assembly GCF_037043375.1). Lineage (NCBI taxonomy): Eukaryota > Metazoa > Chordata > Chondrichthyes > Orectolobiformes > Hemiscylliidae > Chiloscyllium > Chiloscyllium plagiosum. The sequence goes on along the minus strand of NW_028270154.1, from coordinate 51,740,364 downwards.
GGAGGGAGGGTTTCAGATACGTAGCATATTGGAGTACTTTCTGGGGAAGGTGGAACCTGTACATGAAATATGGGTTGCACTTAAACTGGAGGGGCGCCAATGTCCTGGGTGGGAGATTTGCTAGAGCACTTCGGGAGGGTTTAAATTATTTTGTCAGGGCTACAAATCAGAGGAGAGGGTAGTTGCTTAACAGGCAGAAATAGAATGCAGAGAGTCTGTCAGGAAGGATACACAGTTTATAGGGTCAAGGGATGGGTTAAAGTGTGTCTGTTTCAATGCAAAGGGTAGCAGGAATAAAAGTGACGAACTTAGAGCATAGATCAGTACTTGAATCTACGATGTTGTGGCCATAACGGAAACATGCATTCAAAGTTTGTGCGAAGATTTGTAGCTCGGGTGCTCGTTGTTGTGGTTCTGTTCGCCGAGCTGGAAGTTTTTGTTGCAAACGTTTCGTCCCCTGGCTAGGCGACATCATCAGTGCTTGGGAGCCTCCTGCGAAGCGCTTCTTTGATGTTTCCTCCGGTGTTTATAGTGGTCTGTCCCTGCCGCTTCCGGTTGTCAGTTTCAGCTGTCCGCTGTAGTGGTTGGTATATTGGGTCCAGGTCGATGTGTTTGTTGATGAAGTTTGTGGATGAATGCCATGCCTCTAGGAATTCCCTGGCTGTTCTCTGTCTAGCTTGCCCTATGATAGTAGTGTTGTCCCAGTCGAATTCATGTTGCTTGTTGTCTGCGTATGTGGCTACTAAGGATAGCTGGTCGTGTCGTTTCGTGGCTACTTGATGTTCATGTATGCGGATTGTTAGCTGTCTTCCTGTTTGTCCTATATAGTGTTTTGTGCAGTCCTTGCATGGTATTTTGTACACTACATTAGTTTTGCTCATGTTGGGTAACTGATCCTTCATTCTGGTGAGTTGTTGTCTGAGCGTGGCTCAACATGAGCAAAACTAATGTAGTGTACAAAATACCATGCAAGGACTGCACTAAACACTATATAGGACAAACAGGAAGACAGCTAACAATCCGCATACATGAACATCAACTAGCCACGAAACGACACAACCAGCTATCCTTAGTAGCCACACACGCAGACAACAAGCAACATGAATTCGACTGGGACAACACTACTATCATAGGGCAAGCCAGACAGAGAACAGCCAGGGAATTCCTAGAGGCATGGCATTCATCTACAAACTTCATCAACAAACACATCGACCTGGACCCAATATACCAACCACTACAGCGGACAACTGAAACTGACAACCGGAAGCGGCAGGGACAGACCACTATAAACACCGGAGGAAACATCAAAGAAGTGCTTCGCAGGAGGCTCCCAAGCACTGATGATGTCGCCTAGCCAGGGGACGAAACGTTTGCAACAAAAGGAAACATGCATTTCACAGGGGCAGGAATGGTTGCTGGATGCTCCAGGGTATAGATCTTTTTAAAAGAACAGGGAGGGAGATAAAAGGCGGGGTTGGGGGGGGGGGGGGGGGGGGAGGGAGGTGTGTAGCATTGTTAATTAGAGAGTGCATCTGCACAAAAGGAGGTAGTTGAAGAGAATTTGTTTACTGAGTCAGTAGAGGTGGAAGTCAGTAATGGGGAAGAAGCAATCACTTTATTGGATGCTTTCCATAGACTCCCCAGTAGCAGCAGGGAAATGGGAGAACAGATTGGATGGCAGATCTTGGAAAGGTGCATATGTTGTTGTTATGGGTGACTTCAACTTCCTCAATATTGATCGGAACCTATTTAGTGCTAATAGTCTGTATGGAGCAGTTTTTGTCAGGTGTGTCCCAGAAGGGCGGCATAGAGGCACAGTGGTTAGCACTCCTGCCTCACAGCGCCAGAGACCCGGGTTCAGTTCCCGCCTCAGGTGACTGACTATGTGGAGTTTGCACATTCTCCCCGTGTCTGCGTGGGTTTCCTCCGGGTGCTCCGGTTTCCTCCCACAGTCCAAAGATGTGCAGGTCAGGTGAATTGGCCATGCTAAATTGCCCGTAGTGTTAGGTAAGGGGTAAACGTAGGGGTATAGGTGGGTTGCGCTTCGGCATGTCGGTGTGGACTTGTTGGGCCGAAGGGCCTGTTTCCACACTGTAAGTAATCTAAAAAGGACTTCTGACTCCATATGTAGGTAGGCTGACTGGGGGGAGGCCACATTGGATTTGGTGGTAAGCAACAAGTCTGGCCGGGTGTCAGATCTTTCAGTGGGAGAGCATTTCGGTGACAGTAGCCACAACTATCTCACCTTTACCATAGCCATGGAGAGGAATAGGAGCAGACAGTATGGGAAGGTATTCAACTCGGGGAGGGGAAATCATACTGCCATTACACAGGAGCTGTGGAGTATAAATTGGGAACAATTGTTCTATGGGAAATGCACAACAGAAAGGTGGAAGCTGTTTAAGCAGTACTTGTTGTGAGTGGTGCATAACTTTGTCCCACTGAGAAAGACAAGGAGTAGTCAGGTGAAGGAGCCTTGGATGATGAGAAGAGGAGCTTCTCGTCAAGAGGAAGAAGGAAGCTTAGTTAAGGTTGAGGAAGCAAAGCTCTAGTACAGAGTAACTAGGAAAGAACTCCAAAATAGTCTGAGGAGAGCTAGGTGGGGGCATGAAGAAACCTTGGCAGGAACGATTCGGGAAAACTTAGGTGAGGAATAAGAGAATGATCAGATAGAGAGTAGGGCCAAACAGAGATAGTGGAGGGAACCTGTGCCTGGAGTCTGAAGAGGTAGGGGAGGCCATAAATGAAGTTTTTGCTTCAGTATTCGCTAGAGAAGGGACTTGTTGATAGTGAGAACACCATGGAACAGGTTAATAGGCTTGCACAGATTGATATTAAGACAGTGGATGTGCTGTAAATTCTGGGAAGCATCAAGATTGATAAGTCTCCAGGGCTGGACCAGATATATCCAAGGTTACAATGGGAAGCAAGGAATGAGATTGCTGCACCTCTGGCGATGATCTTTGCATCCTCATTCTCCACAGGAGTAGTACCAGATGATTGGAGGGAGGCGAATTTTGTTCCTCTGTTCAAGAAAGGAAATAGACAAGTCCCTGGGAATTGCAGACCAGTCAGTCTATGTCTGTGGTAAGGAAGGTACTGGAAAGGATTCTGAGAGGTAGGGTTTATGACTATTTGAAAAAATCATAGTTTGATTAAAGATAGTCAGCATGGTTTTGTGAGGGGCACGTCATGCCCCACAAGCTTTATTAAGTTCTTTGAAGCTGTGACGAGACAAGTTGAGGAAGGTTGAGTAGTGGATGTGGTGTATATGGATTTCAGTAAGGCATTTGATAAGGTTGCCTCTTCGGCTCTTTCAGAAAGTTAAGAGGTATGGGATACAAGGAAATTTGGCTTTCTGGATACAGAATTGGCTGGCCAAAAGAAGACAGTGAGTGGTAGTGGATGGAAAGTATTCCACCTGGAGGTTGGTGACCAGTGGTGTCCCGCAGGGATCAGTTCTTGAGCCTCTGCTCTTTGTAGTTTTTATAAATGACTTGGATGAAGAAATGGAAAGGTGGATTAGTAAGTTTGCTGATGACGCGTACGTCGGTGGTGTTGAAAATAGTATTGAGGGCTGTTGCAGGCTACAACAAGACATTGACAGAATGCAGAGCTGGGCTGAGAAGTGGCAGATGGAGTTCACCCCGGATAAATGCAAAGTGATTCATTTTGAAAGGTCGAATTTGAAAGCTGAATACAGGGCTATCGACAGGGTTCTTGGCAGTGTGGAGGAAAAGCAGGATCTTGGGGTCCACATACATAGATCCATCAAAGTTGCCACCCAAGTTCACAGGGGTGTTAAGAAGGTATATGGCATTTCATTAACAGGGGAATTGAGTTTAAGAGCCACAAGGTTTTGCTGCAGCTCTATAAAACCTGGTTAGACTACACTTGGAATATTGTGTCCAGTTCTGATTGCCTCATCGGAGGAAGGGTGTAGATGTTTTAAAGAGGGTGTAGAGGAAATTTACCAGGATGCTGCCTGGATTGGAGAGCATGTCTTATGAAGAGAGGTTGAGGGAGCTAGGGCTTTTAACACTGGAGAGAAGAAGGAAGAAAGGAGACTTGATAGAGGTATATAAGGTAATGAGAGCATAGATAGAATAGATAGCCTGAGACTTTTCCCTGGGGCAGAAATGGCTGTCATGAGGAATCATAATTTTAAGGTGATTGGAGAAAGGTATAGGGGAGATGTCAGAGGTAGGTTCTTCATAGAGAGAGTGGTGGGTGCATGGAATGCACTGCCACTGTGATAGTAGAGTCAGAGACATTTAAATGACTGCTGGATAAGAACATGGACAGCAGTAAATTGGGGGGTATGTAGGTTATGTTGATCTTAGGTTAAAATAAATACTTGGCACAACATTGTGGGCTGAAGGGATAGGACTATGTTGAATTTGTCTATGTTCTATAAAGCAAATTGGCAAGAAATATACAAACAAAAAGCAAGAGCTTCTATAGGCAAGTAAGAAGACAGTAATAAATGTAAGTGTGGAATCTTTGAGAATGTGACTGGGAAATTGATAATGGGAAAGAGGGAAATTTGACAGATAATTTAAGTCAATATTTCACATTGGTCTTAGGGTATAAATATCTTAAAATTATCAGATAAACAAGATACCAAAGGCAGGAAAAATCTTGTTTCCGTCTCTATCATGAAGGACAAAGTACTTGAGAAGTTAATGCAATTGAAGGCAGATAATTCATCAAGACGAGATGGTGCAAAAATAGGTTACCCCAGAATTCTGACTGGGAACAAAAAAGCCAATTTCCATTTACCTTACCAATTACTTGCTGCATCTGCATGCTAATGCTTTGTGTTTCATGCTCAAAAACACCCAGATACCTCTGTACTGCACTTCCTTGACTCTTACCAAAGTGCATGACCTCACACTTTCCAACATTAAACTCCATCTACCATTTTTTTGGCCATTTGCTCAAACTCTTGTAGAATCCATTATGATGAAAACATAAGGCAAATGGAATTTTAGGCTTTCTTTGCTTTGGGATTTGCAGTTTAAAAATAGGGAAGACTTACCATAACTTGGTATTGGTTGTATCTTAAGTACTGTGTACAGCTTTGGTCCCCTTATTTAAGACAAGGTATACTGGCATTGAAGGCAGTTCAAAAGAAATTCAGTAGGCTGATTTCTAGAATGAAAGGGCTAATTTAACAAGAACAGCTAAACAGGTCAAGCTTTTATTCATTGCAGTTAGAGAATAAGGATTAAGAAGAAACATTCAAGGATGGTCAAGATTACTTATGGCCAGGATTTGTCGTCAATGTGGCTAGTCAATGTTCACAATCAGGATTTTGGTATAACAGTTGTCTTCAACCTGTACTGTGTGAGTACATTATCTGATTAATACAATTGCCTCTTGAAAACCCTTATGACAGTCACAGAGAGAATTTCATTGCCTCAGAGATAAAACACTTACTCCTCCCATTCTGCATGTGATGGCAGCCACTTTCCATTAAAGTTGCACATTTATGATTCAGATGAACATGGAGGTAACACTGGAAATGCTTCAATCTAGATGACCCCCACAAATCCTTATGTTCCTGTCTGCCTACCTCTACCATTTAACGCCATTTGTTATGATCTTCTCCACATTCCCACCTAACTTTACTTTAACTGCTCATCTCCCCACTTTACCCCCCCCCCCCACAAGCGCTTACTTATGCCAAACATTGTTATGTCATGTGCCCCTATTGAAGTTATGGTAATGGTCGTCATTGAAGGTGCACTCCAATACTGCAGTATCACTTGCCCTCCCATAGTCTATTGTCTCCAATTCTTATGTGTTGTGTGTTCCACCTTCACAATTATTATCCTCTCTGCACCCCAGCATACTGCCTCCAGTTTCCACAAAATGACATCTCCACCATTGCAATGGCCCTTAATAATTGCATTCACTATGAGTGAGCAGATTCCTGGGACAGACCATGGTCCACCCCTTGAACACCTTGGGACATGAGCCCCAAACGATGTTTGACCAGATTCGTGTGCAGCTTCCCAACTGACTTCCTGTTAATCACTGAACTACTTGCACTGGACCTGCAGGACTAATTCCCCTAGACAGAATCCCTGACTCTGAAAGCCCCAAGCAGCCAACTGACCACATCTAAGCCTGTGGATTGATATGAGATGACACTGTTGATTTACTATACAAATATACCTGAACTGAAGGCTGTCTCCCTTGACTTGACTGAGGACTACTCCCATTACACTTTGAGACATGGCCATTCATTTAGTATTCAATCCACATTCAATGTGTTTTCTATGTAAGCTGCTGGCATATGCACATTGACGTAGCCGGGTGCTAAAAAGCAATATGTTCATCGCCTTAACTGATCATTACTGGCAAAGTTATCAAGTTGCCTGGCTTTATATCTGTGCTAAAAGGTAAGGCAAGCCAGAACTACTGTGAGGCATAAATGGTGAATGAGGTGACAAGTGCAAAGAGGAAAAGTAAGACAGAGATGCCAAGAGCATTGAAATAGGTCCAAACTAAGTAACTGATGATAAATCAAGCCGAGAACCCTGAGATACATCCTGTTCAATTCCTGAGATGGTTCTGTCCATGCATACCAAACAGCCTGACAACATTATTGCTGTGTAAAGTGCTGGTGAGCTCTATTGTATAATATTGAAGCCGTGGCCCATATTATGAATTAGTTTGTGATAATGGGGTGAGGTTGATGCTTGTCCAGTGCCAGATTATGTGGACAACAGATAGAGGTGATCACTGCCTAAGGCATGAGTCTGAGATATTGGGGACTGCTGGTCAAGTTGGATTCTTGGAGAAAACAAATTGCAGCGCCAGGTACCCACTCAGACTTCATGTCATGAATTAGATTAGATTACATTACAGTGTGGAAACAGGCCCTTCGGCCCAACAAGTCCACACCGACCCGCCGAAGCGAAACCCACACATACCCCTACATTTACCCCTTACCTAACACTACGGGCAATTTTAGTATGGCCAATTCACCTGACCCTGCACATCTTTGGACTGTGGGAGGAAACCGGAGCACCCGGAGGAAACCCACGCAGACACGGGGAGAACGTGCAAACTCCACACAGTCAGTCGCCTGAGGCAGGAATTGAACCCAGGTCTCAGGCGCTGTGAGGCAGCAGTGCTAACCACTGGGCCACCGTGCCGCCCACAAATTGTCGCCACCTTATTTCTTTCACTACCTGGGAAAATTGCTAACTGTGTATAAATGACGTGATAAATTATGTAATAATGAAATGTTAATACATACAAATAGGCACCATGCCAGTCACAAAGAAAATCCTCATTTAACTGTTAAAATCTTATGCACAAAATTGAACTATTTTACTCAACATCGACAGACTTATTTTTCCAATTTCACCATATTTTCCTATGTTGTTCAGGACCTATTGCGCACATAGGTACAAAGGAAAATGGATTCAATCATGCGACCTATAAAAATAAAATATTTTCAATCAATAGAGTCTTTTAAAAATAGGTGGCAATCATAAGCCAGCCTATTCCCATGTTCTCAGAATTAAAATTATCAACTAGACAAATAACAGCAGCCACATACAGCAGATGCTGGTGAACTAAAATAAAAACAGTGAGTGCTCAGCAGCACTGGCAACATCTGAGGAGAGAGAAAAACAATATTAACATTTCAATGTCAATATGACTCATCTTCAGAACACACATTTTAATAGCTGATCACTCTAGGCAAAAGTATAAGGTTAACTCTGATCAATAAAGGTGTTATACCACTCAGATTTTTACACTGATATTAGAAGTTTAACCATAGTTACTATATCAGACAATTTTAAAATGCCCCACATTTCGAGCCAGTGGTGTTGGCAGTAGTATATTAGCATGGATAGAGGATTGGATAATGAATAGAAGATAGACAGATGGGATAAAGGGCACATTTTGAGGGTGTCAACCTGTAACTAGTAATGTGCCATAGAGATCAGTGTGAAATTGTTTCCAATATATTTGATGATTTGGATGAGGAAAGTGCATGTACTATTGACAAGTTTGTGGATGACAAACTTGGGAAGGCAAGTGCTGTGGATGACATAGAGTCTACAGAGGGATAGAAAGGTTAAGTGAGAGCGCAAAATGCTTGAAGATGGAGAAAGACTCCAAAAAGCTCAAAAACAAAGGGATTTTGGAATCCACACCCACGAGTCACAAAAAGCTGACATCCATGTTCAGCAGACAATAGAGGAGGCAAGTAGAATGTTGTCATTTATTTCAAAGGAAATGGAGTATAAAAATAGGTAAGCCTTGCTAAATTCTACAAGGCATTAGTTAGACCACACCTGAATTACTATGAACAGTTTTTCTCCACTTGTCTAAGGAAAATTATTTCATAATTGAAGGCAGACCACAGATGTTAAAATCTAAAATCTAATCTAAATCTATTTTATACCAAGTACAGAGCGACTGTCTTCTGAGGAGAGATAGACTAGATTGGGCCTGTACTCATTGGGATTTAGAAGAATGAAAGGTGACCTTATTGAAACATGAAAGGTTCTTAGGAGAATTGACAGGGTAAATGCAGAAAGGTTGTTTCCCCTTGTTGGGCAGTCCACAATCAGAGGGCATAATTTTGGAGTAGTGAATCAGTGGAATTCCTTGCCACAGATGGCTATAGAAGTTGAGCTGTTAAAAATAGTCAGGGCTGAGAAAGATTTTTAATATGTAAGAGAATCAAGGGTTATAGGGAAATGGCAGGAAAGTCAAATTCAGGACTATCAGGTCAGCCACGATCTTATTGGACAGAATAGACACAGTGAGCTGAATGACCTATTTCTCTTCCTAAGTCTTTAGGTCTAAATCATGTTTTTCAAAGTAAGCCAAGGTTTCTAGTAGAAACAGATACAAGAGTTGTACCTCTAGTTTGTCGAACCCGTTGATACTATTACATATACCATATTGTAACATATATTGCACAAATTTACATTGTCATAATTACTGAAGCCAATTGAATTGCTAAATGTCTGAATGTTATTACAAAAGGCTTGAGTTTTGTATGACATCTTTTCTTTATTACATCTAGCTGCATACTGTTAATTTCATTTAACATAAAAAGAGGGCTGCTCAAAAGAGAATAAAATTATATGCTTACAATTCATTGATTTTATGGTGCACTATGCCTGTAAAATACATGAATGTGACAAACAAATATAGCCTGCAAGCAATATAGAAATGTTTCACACTGCAAGACAATACAGTACTGGCTTAATGAATGGCCATTTTCTTCAGGTTCAGTGCTTTATTCATATTTCACTTTCTGGACAGAGAGTGAAGCCTGAAAACTGTGTTGGAAAAATTACAAGGAAGCTCAATACTCAAAAGGTTAACATGGGTTTGTTTCTATGGAACTGAGTTTGACTGACACAGCAACATTTGAACTAATTAATGGGAGCAGATGGTGTTAATCATTTGAGACACTTATTTAAGTCATCCCTGTTTCCTTAAGAATACTGACCTCAGAATCAATCCAGGCTGCAGAATCAATCACTGAATGATATCAAGGATATAAAGGGAAATCTTCTTTTCACAGTCTTTGCCTACGTTAAGACAATTATCAATCTATTGCAAGAAATACTTATAATTCAGTTGATTGATGAATTAGAGATCTGTATCCTCTGAAGCACATCCTCTACTCACCAGTGGAAATTACTCTCCGGGGCACCATAGGCACTGAAGGCCTAAGTAGTTGCTTTCCATGCATTAAATACAAATCTGCTTTCAAAAGCAAAATAGCAAAGCATTCATATTTTTGCATGATCATAAATTTTTTGTTGATTGGCAAGAGAACAGTTCATGCAGAGAACATAGCTTCTCAAACTAAAACGTTGGGAAGTTAGCTTTTCTTATGCATTACAAATGTTTACGAATGTCACTCTTTTTTAAATCAAATACAGAACCAAATAAACATTATACGCATGACCAGCTTTTAGAATCAGGATAGGGCTGGGAAGCTGTCAACATGACTCAAGAAGAGCAGTTAACACGACAAAAAGGAAAACTGTTAGAATCATTTTGCCTCCACCATAAGCCATAAAATAGAGAAAAGAAAATAAAGTCAACAAAGTAAAACAATTATGCTGAAGTATTGATCTTTGGTAATTCTAATTCTAAAAGTATTTGAAAATATTTAATAAATCTCAGCAGAACATTGTATTAGATCTTGAAGAGGCTGTGAATGTCTCAATCAGTTTTCTATTAGATTAGATTCCCTATTGTGTGGAAACAGGCCCTTTGGCCCAACCAGTCCACACCGACCCTCCGAAGAGTAACCCACCCAGACCCATTTCCCCTCTGACTAATGCACCTAACAGTATGGGCAATTTAGCATGGTGAATTCACCTGACCTGCACATCTTTGGACTGTGGGAGGAAACCCACGCAGACACAGGGAGAATGTGTAAACTCCACACAGACAGTTGCCTGAGGCTGGAATCGAACCTGGGACCCTGGTGCTGTGAGGCAACAGTGCTAACCACTGAGCCACCGTGCCGCCCTCAGTTGCAGTCCCAGCAGAAAATCCAAGGAAATCCCAAAGAAATTGTATAAGTGATTCCTCAGGATTGGACATTCATGAGAAAAATAACATTAACTCAAGCCAAATGTTGCTTACTTGTGACAGCATTAACTGACTCTGAGTATTCTTGGATTCTGATAGAATTCCAAGAGTTGGAAATAAATCATTGATGTGTTGATTGCTATGTGGATTTGTTTACACTATATTGGTACAACGGTGGTAAAATACAGACTATTGATTTTCAAATTATACTGTCTGATTTCAGTAGCTGGGATCTTCATGGATAGAAATGGCTTTAACAAGGGACAAAATGCACTGACATAAAATGCCCACAGCATTCACCTGACCAATGAGCCAAGCTTCATGAAATCAGCATGGAAGTAACAAAGGCTATGTTTCCTAACAGCACACACATGCATGCTATCCATGGCTTGAATTTGTGCATGCACATGTTTCAGTGGGTTCAGGTTTAAGTGGCCTGTGGTTATGAAGAGATGGGGGGGAGTAGTGGAGGGGGAGATAGGGGTAGGGGGATGAGAGAGAGAGAGGTTGTGGAGGGGAAAGGTGAGAGGGAGAGGAGGGGAGAGAAGGAAGGAGAGAGAAAAGGGGGACCTCGCAGTCCTTACCCCCTCTTCTGTGCTTCCACCACCTACTCACATCCTGACTCCCCCTTCTCTCTCCCCTCTGCTCTGCATCCTCACTCCTGAGTCCTCACTGCCTTGCTCTCACTTCTGTGCAATCCCCCTTCTCACTCCCTGGTCCTCTCTCGCCTACCCTCTGTATCCTCACTTTTCCTCAATCCCCTGTGTTCCACATCCTCACTCCTGAGTTGTCATTGCCTTGCCTTCAATCCTCTGCCCTCATTCCCTTATTTTAAGAGCCTGCTTCTTCTCTGTGCATCCGTAAATGCAGCACTTGTGAAAGGTGTCTTCACAATTCTATGTGACTTATCAGGTCTTGAATTTGTTTTTGTACTGGGCACTATCTTTTTTTTACAAAGTACCTATTTGTATATGCTTAACAATAGGTGTTTATTCTTTTCTTGGTAATAGTTATTAAAATTTCTCTTTCTTACACAAGAAAATTTAATAACATGCTTTTTATTGTTGTGATAGAAATTAGTTAATCATATTTTGATTGGACAGAAGTTTAGCCTCGCACTAAAGAGAACATAAATCTTTGTGGCTAACTGGAAAAGTTGAAAAGGTTGAAAATTGCTGTGGGATATTTGATGAACATTGTTTGGGGAGGTTTGAGCACAGGCTGGTATCATCTTGATTTTCTGTAACTCAGCTGTCCCTTAGAAAAAGACTCAGTACATCTATATTAGAGCAGTTAACATTCAAAGGGAAATAAGAAGACTGAGATTAAAAATCCATAAAAATACAATTGATATACAACCCAGACGTGAGACAATCAATTACACTTAACCGAACAAGCTTCTGGAAACCACACGGAATTCACCTTTGACTGATCATTGCAATGGGTATTTGTCCTTTTATTTACAGGAAAACAAAATCAACAGAGGTTTAAAAAGTAAAAATTACTGTCAGTATTATTGTAGACAAAATATGACCACTGATAAAAATGTGTCCATCAGCTTTAGCATGAGGAAATAGGATAGAGTTTTTCTCTCTTACACACAAGTACACACACACACAAGGGCACACACACACAAGGGCACACACATGCACACACAAGCACACACACACAAGCGCACACACACACACATGCGCACACGCACACAAGCACACACACACACACACACAAGCACATGCACATATACACGCACACCTGCCCTGCAGAACAGTGATCTGATTGGCATCGGATAGCAAAGATTGGTAGTTGTCATGGCTGAGACTGGATCAAATTCCAAGCAAAAAGCTTACTGGATCCTCAGAAAGAGTTAAATCCAGGGTGTTGGCCAAAGACTATTTGAACAGTTTGAGGAGGAGTTTGAGTGGGATAAGGGCTGAGACTTTGGGGGACAGGCAAGTAGAAAGTAGTGAGGGGGAGGGGAGAAGCAGTTTGTGTGGGTGACTGACGCCAGTGTGCCAAGGAAACTCCCTGGAATATTGTGTCCCCCTGTCAATAAGGCCAATCATGATGTGGGCAGCAAATATTTTCTAAACAACCTGTTCAGTGATGTTATTACATACATCTGGAGCAGGTAGGACTTGAACCTGGGCCTCCTAGCTCAATGACATTATCACAGATCCACAAAGTCAGTTTGAGCAGCATAATGTCCTGATGTTACAACATGGGATAAACCCTCCTGGTTAATTTAAACCAGCAGCACAGAAAGGATTTATCCTGTGCAGTAATCTGAAAATTTGAGAGGCCAAGAACTATTTAAAGTAAAAATTAACAATTTTATTTCTTAAAGTATAACAGAGAATAATTAACGAACAACTGTTTCCAACTCCTTCCTCTAATCTATCTTTTATTATCCCCTCTACAATATTGGTCTGATAAAAGTCCCGATTAAGATTCACAAAACAAAACTTCTCATCTCAAACGAGGCAGCTTTTGGTTCTTCTCTGTATTCCTGTCTTCTTTTCTTCTTCTTGGGGATTCTGATTCACAGGTTACTGATCAATAAAAGTACCTTTAACAGAACTATTTTTTGGGCAGTCTTTACATGCTGGTGGCTTGGCAGTTCTCCTCCCAACTGTTCAACTTTCCTCAGATTTATACTCCCAAAGCATCAGATTGTGCCATTAGCTTTTAAGATTGTCAATATACTAAATTCAGACTGGATTGGAGTTTGGTATGTTTTGGGTATAATTTAAACTGATTGGCCTAATTCAAAGCTGTATTGGCTCCAGGAAACCAGTTACCTACCCCAGTAACTGGACCACATGTTACAATATATCTTACTCAGAACATTTGGTGCTGTTAGGTTGTTCTAACACCTGGTCAGCTGACTTGTTAACAAGCTCAATTGACCCTTAATTATGATTTAAGTACAGTGTGCAGGTACTGTCATCAGTGGTGCCCACCTACTATGTTAGGGAGAGCTTAGAAGTGGTTGGCATGATGGTAGACTGGGCTTCTGTCTTATTTTATTTTATGCTGAAAACCTGCTCAGTGAAGGCCCATAAAATCCAGCCTGTTAATTTCCTTAGTTTAAACATGACAAATCATATTAAAATTCATACAACTGCTTTTACCATTTAAAAGACTTCAAAATTCTCATGCAAACTATTTTTTATTCATAAAATAGATTTATTGTATGATTCAAATTGAGTAAAATGCACAAAATGAAGTGTCAGTAATCAGACCTGTAGATGGAGGGAACATGCATTCAGATCATCGAATCCCAACAGTATGAAAACAGCCCATTTGGCCCAACAAGTCCACACCAGCCCTCCGAACAGTAATGCACCAAGACCCATTCCCCTACCTTATTATTCTACATTTACCCTTGACTAGTGCACCTAACCTACATATCCCTGAATACTATGGGCAATTTAGCATGGCCAATTCACTTAAGCAGCGAATAGAGTGATAGAGATGTACAGCACGGAAACAGACACTTCAGTTCAACTCATCCATGCTGACCAGATATCCTAACCTAATCTAGTCCCATTTGCCAGCACTTTGCACCAGATGTCTTTTAAATGTTGCATTGTACCAACCTCCACCACTTCCTCTGGTAGCTCATTCCATACACTCACCACCCTCTGCTTGAAAAAGTTGCCCCTTAGGTTCCTTTTATATCTTTCCCCTCTCACCCTAAACCTATGCCCTCTAGTTCTGGACTTCCCAACTCCAGGGAAAAGACTTTAACTGTTTATCCTATCCATGCCCTTCATGATTTTATAAACCTCTATGAGGTCACCCCTCAGCCTTTGACGCTCCAGCGAAAACAGCCCCAACCTGTTCAGCCTCTCCCTATAGCTCAAATTCTCCAACCCTCGCAACAATCTTGTAAATCTTTTCTGAACCATTTCAAGTTTCAGAACATCCTTCCAATAGGATGGAGACCAGAAGTGCATGCAATGTTCTAAAAGTGGCCTAACCACCGTCTTGTACAGCCACAACATGACCTTCCATCTGCTGTACTCAATACTTTGAACAATAAAGGAAAGCATACCAAATGCCTTCTTCACTATCCTATCTATCTGCAACACCACTTTCAAGGAGCTATGAACCTGCAGTCCAAGGTCTCTTTGGTTCAGCAACACTCCCGAGGACCTTACCATTAAGTGTATAAGTCCTGCTAAGATTTGCTTTCCCAAAATGCAGCACCTTGCATTTATCTAAATTAAATTCTATCTGCCACTCCATAGCCCATTGGCCCATCTGATCAAGATCCCATCATAATCAGAGGTAATCTTCTTTGCTGTCCACTACACCTCCAATTTTGGTGACTTCTGCAAACTTACTAACTATACCTTCTATGTTCATATCCAAATCATTTATGTAAATGATGAAAAGTAGTGGACGCAGCACCGATTGAGAAACCGGAGTACCCGATGGAAACTCATGCAGACACGGGGAGAATGTGCAAACTCCACACAGACAGTCACCAAGGGTGGAATCAAACCCAGGTCCCTGGCACTGTCAGGCAGCAGTACTAACCACTGAGCCACATAGCACCCCTTAAAGTAAAGCTTGGAGGATGCAGCATACTCAGAAAATAAATCTAACTTTAAGCATGTAGATCTTCTTTCAGTACTGCTGGTGCTGTATTTCCTTTTAGGTAATTTATCTTCCAATAAATTATTGCCTTTGATATATACTTGTAGTTTGTTATCACCTGTCTATCACCTATTGCATTTTTGGCTTTTCACATAAATTACCATTTCCATATTTTCCATGTTGTGTTCACAACATCACTTGATTTTCACTTCATGGGTAATAACTGAACAGCCAAATCTTTAAAAGTAACTCATCTGGTCGTGGCAGTTTACCATCTACAGTCTGTAAATCTCAATCTGACTAATTAACCTTTAGCCTGAACAAACTAGCAATATCTCTGAATGCTGTGAATAGTGTAATTTGCTGTTTACAATGAACAACCTAGGAGTTCTTGCTTTCCTGGATTTCCCTATGTATCTTATAATATAATGTTTTTTCACCACTCAGTTTATAACTAAAAGTATACAAACATATTGATTTATAGAATCATTGAATCAAAGATTGTTACAGCGCCAATGATCACTCAGTCCATTATGCTGTTGGCACTTCTCTGTGAGAGAAATTCCTTTAGTCTTACTCTATGTCTTTTCCCCATAACCCAGTAAAATCGAACAACATTCTAACTAAACATTACCAATTAAGATAAAGCTTTTTTTAAAATTGTTAGTCATTGTTGTTGTTTCTAAATTAAATAATGCATTTATATTACCTCATTTTATTGTAATTTTTCATCTACACTATTTTTACTACAGACATTTTGCTGCGGGGAAAAAAGGAAGCTGCGGGGAATGGAGGGGTTTGGACGTACTGGAGGTGATGGCTGTGTTCTTCTCATCCAACTTGATTGTAAATGTGGCCACAAGCCGCTGGACAGCTTCAAGTGTTTTACATCTTTGATTTTCAGTTTAGTCTCTGTGTTAGGGATGCCTTTACAAATACTGATTTGGGACAAAATTAAGAGTCACTTGGGCAAATATAGATTGGCTAGGGAGAAACAACATAGATTTCTTAAGTTCAAATGATGTTTGACTGACATGCTTGGGATTTTTGATTGAGTAACACAGAGAATTGGATGGGCCATTGGCGTTAACATGATGTATAAGTACTTCTAAAAGTCATTTGATAAGGTACCACTTAACATGGTTGAGGAAAGTATGTAGTAAGAAGTCACACAGGGATCCATTTTGGGAACTCTACTTTTCTTGCTACGTGTTAGTGACACTGAGAGTGTTCAGCATAGTTTCAGACTTTGAGGATTACATAAAATTTGGAGTTATTGTGAACTGTAAGGATGATTGTGGTGAGCCTTCTGAGGTCATAGAAGAGTTGATAGAGTGGGCAAATGCAAGTGGACTGATATATTTTAGTAAAGGAAGGTGTGGATTGATCAATTTCGATGGGAAAAATGAGGACTCGAAACATAAAAGGCAAATACAGCTGTGGTAGTTGGCGGAGGAGCAGAGAGATCTCGGCCTGTTAGGTGCAAGTCACTAAAGGAGCACTTTTAAAAGTGGTTGAAGGCTCCTCTTGAATAAAGGTGTGGTGTGCAGGAAACTTGATGTTATGACAAACCTGGAAGAACAATGGACTAGTGTTATGGGATGTTGTGTTCAGTTCTTTGGCAAGTATGTGAGGACATTACAGTGAGTGCAGAGGAGGTTTGTCAGAATAGCTCCAGGAATTATGAGATTTGTCTGCTTTGCCTGTATATGATTAGAGGTGCTTGAGCTGTTCATCTTGGAGAGGAAGGAATTGTGGAATATTTGGTGGAGGTGTTCAGAATTATGAGGGGTCTGCATAGAATACAGAGAAGATGCTCCACTATTGGCAGTGGGATTGAGGACCAGAGGACACCATTTTAATGTGACTGGCTTGAAAAATTGCAGTCAAATGGGAGAGGGTGGAGAGGTGTGATGCGATAGTTGGAACTTGTAACCTTTACCATACAGTAAGTGGTTATGATCTCGAATGCACTGACAGTGTGGTGGTGATAGATTCAATTCACATCTTCAGATAATTATCAAGTTCTTCTTTGGAGAAAAATATGTGCATAACTATGGTAAAAGGATAGAGGAATGGGATTAGGTGAGTTACTCTTGCAGGGAGCTAGCATTGACACTACAGGCCGAATATATTGTAACTGTACTATAATTCTATGTATTCAGACAAGACTATTGCTCCTGGGTCTGATAACTATCCCAGTAGTGAAACAAATCATTAATGACTGACAGCCTTCCTTCTACAATATCATATTCTCACAAGTAATAAAGTACTTGAATGCACTTAGGCTAAACTTAATTCATTTGTATGATTTGTGGTTTTTAGTCTCAGTGTGGATAAGTGGATCTCTGTGTCCAAACATTGATTTGTTAGTCTTTAACTGCCACAGCATAAATTTATATCTCTCAATACAACATGTTAATTTCATTTCTGACAAATGGATATTGATCCCTAGAGCAAACATTTGTTTTTATTTTGTTGCAACATCATCTGTCAGTGAATGCTGAAAAAATGTGAAAAAGAGAAACTCCCCTCAGGCTGGGCCACTTGGCACTGATATGGCAGAGTTCAAAACAAGAATAATGTTTTTGATTTCTCTATTTGGCTGATAATTTTACATAGTGGATTGTCTGCTGTTAAAAAGTCATTAACTTCAACGGACTGTGAATCAACCAGGTTGTTCATTGGATAGGCAATTGTGTAGTTACACGACTGTCCAGATAGTGAAAATGAAAAATCCACTTTACAGAGTGTAAGAAATGAATTTAGGTTTTATAATCCCCAGATTTTATATGATGAAGCCCACTTGCTTCTTTTAAACACTACCATTCAGATTTATGCAATAATTTCTTGCCAAGAAATCATTATCATGAATTTTTCCCTGGGATTTGATGTTGCCCTGTCTGTTTTCCTGGTTTGGGGTCATCACTACATTCAGGGCAGATTCCCCAATCATTAAAGGATGGCAGTTAAATAGAATGAAGTGGACACTCATCTGAAAGAACACAGAACATAGAACAATACAGCACAGGACTGGGCCCTTCGGCCCACAATGTTTTACAGAACATGATGCCAAATTAACCTAATCCCTTCTGCCTGCCCTTGGTCCATATCCCTCTATTCTTGCATATTACTGTGCTTATCTAAAACTCCCTTAATGCCCCTATTGTATCTGCCTCCATTACCACCCCTCGCAGTGTATTCCAGACTCTTGCCATTCTCTGTGTAAAAGATTTGCCCCTCACATCTCCTTTGAACTTAACCCCTCTCACTTTAAATGCATGCCCCCTAATATTAGACATTTCAACACTGGGAAAAAAATTGTGACCATCAATCCTATCTATGCATCTCATTATTTTACAGACTTCTATCAAATCCCCACTCAGCCTCCGCTGTGGCAGAGAAAACAATGTAAGGTTTTCTAGCCTCTCTTTATAGCTCATACCCTCCATTCCAGGCAGCATCCTGGTAAGCCTCTTCTGCACCCTCTCCAAAGCTTCCACATCCTTCCTGAAAGGTGGCAACCAGAATTGAATGCAATTAAACAAAAGGTATTTATCTTATCTCATGCATTACTTAATTGCCTGCCAATATTTTAGATTTACTACTTGAAAAGCAAAACTGTATTTGTGTCTTACCAACATTATTACAGCTAATTCTATTCTCTAATAGTTTGAAGTGACTTCTGCCAAAACTACGAGCTTTCTTGTAATACTAAGTTTATACGTTCACTTAAAAATTAATTAGTGTTAGCTAATCTTTCATGTCAAATGCTCAATGAGACCAACTCCTATTCCCTTGGTGGGGAATATATTCTGAGGAGTTCCATTCAGATCCTTACAGTATCCAGAAAATTGACAACCTAACTAAAAGAAAAGTGCATTTTAAACTATCAGAAGAAACTAACAACTTTGACTGAATTGGGGTCCTCCTCTGGATCAGATTTCTGCAGATCCTACATATATGTCCTAGATTCTAGCTCACTTTTTGCCAAAGTTGAGGGAAATTAGTTGAGAGATATTCCTGAAACACCACACAACATTAGGAGCCCATCTGCTATCCCTTATTGAATGGCAAGCATATTACCTGGCTGTTACTTGGTTGAATATTTGAAAGTCCTGGTATGTGTGGATCTAGAACTAACCAACACTGTTCCCCCCACTCCCCCCTCATCTCTCGCTCCACCCTACTTCCAATTTCCAAACACTGATTAAAAAACTAAACTCTAGTTTCTCTATATTAATCCTATCTGTTCCCCTTAATATCTTGAAAAATTCAATCAGATCACTCCTTCATCTTCTAAATTAGAAAGAGTACAATCCTATTTTGTGGAATCACTCCTCATAATGTAACTCTAAAAGTCCAGGTTTCATTCTGGTAAAGCTACACTACACTTCCTTCAACGTTCGTATATCTTTATTAAGATGTGGTGCCCATAGCTTTTCTCAGGTTTGGCCTAACCAGGACTTTGAAATAACCCCTTGCATTCCAATCCTCTAGATAAAAAGACTGACATTCTAATAACTTTTCTTCTTATCTTCTGTACCTGTTCATGACACTTTAATAATCTGGGTTCTTAAATGCCCAAGTTTATTTCGACCTTCATTGTTTCTGGTTTTCACCATTTAGAAAATACTCTGTGTTATCCTTTTTAGGTTCAACGTGGATAATCTCATTTTACTTACTTTGAGATCCATTTGCCACATTTTTGCCATTCACTTTAACTATCAATATTTCAATATAGTGGTACTTTTCTGATGCCACCTTATACAATGCTGACAATTTTTGTGATGATTTGGAGGTGCCACTGTTGGACTGGGGTGTACAAAGTTAAAAATCACAGAACACCAGGTTATAGTCCAAGAGGTTTATTTGGAAGCACTAGCTTTTTGAGCACTGCTCCTTTATCAGGTCGTTGTGGAATATAAGTTCATAGGACACAGAAATTATAGCAAAAGTTTACAGTGTGATGTAACTGAAATTATATATTGAAAAAGACCTGGATTGTTTAAGTCTCCAATCTTTTAGAATGGGCATGTTGGTTTCAGTTCTTTCATACCTAAATTCCAGAGCTTTCTTAAAGTTACATTCTCAAGTGAACTTTAACAGTAGGTTCTATGTTGACCCAGATAATGCATTGAAGGTGTGAGGTGCTTTGTGTAAGGCTGTCTGTGCCCCAATATAAGTTTGTGGGGTGAATTTGTACTTGCAGAATTACATTTTATTTTGCTCAAAAACTGCATGAATCATCTGTAAATCACTATTTTAGATTAGAATTAATCTGAACTTTGAACAATTTTTGCATTATCACCAAATTTGCTGATACATTTTTCTATCCCCTCATCTCAAGGTCTTGTTGCAGAACGGGAGTGATTCTATCTCTGAGCCAAGAGCTCTATGGTCCTCAGAAATATGTGTCAAAAATCTATTTTATGAATTTTCCATTTAGCACACATGTTACTTAACTGCTTTGAATAAAAAGTTTCTTCATCTGTGCGCAGTGCAGACTCATTTACTTAACCAAGACATTTGAAAGCACATGAACTGCCAATGAGCAAGAATGGAACAGTGGCTCCTTGCATAATTAGTGTAATTTCAGAATCAGTTTAGAAGGTCAAATAAGCTAATTTTATACTGATAATATACTGTCAATTTTATTTTTAATGATGTTCATGTTAATAACTCAGAGATTCTTATATTATTACGCTAAATCTGGTTTGAAAAATATGATCAGATGTCCTGTCAATGCAAAATTAAACTTTGAACAATGAAAACATTTAAGCTAAGTTTTTAAAAATTCATTTGTGGCATGTGGATGTTCCTGCTGCACCAGCATTCATTATCCATCACATTGAGTTGGTCTCGAGAAGGTAACTATGAGCTTATACTGTGAAGGATTTCTTCACTCTTATGAAGGCTTTACAACAGTATTGCAGTACTGTGTCCATATGCTCTTTTTACATTTCTCTCCTTCTCACTAATGTAAAACACCAACATCTATTGACTTTGAACTAGGTCCTGGTATCAAAGCAATCTAGATGTGCCACCAGTGTATGAATGTGTTTTAAAAAAAACTCATGAATTTAACAAATCATACAATAAAGTGCAGTTTCCACAACACAATTTATGTCTATACAGACGATATCTCATAGAATCCCAATTACATCCAGCTCTCACTAAAACTTTCATTGGTTTCACTGAGAAGCCAGTCTTTAATGAAATGATTACAAACCTTCTACCGGATACATACTTCTGATTCACAGAAGATACTTTGCTATATCTGAATTTGCAGCTATAAGTAGTTCCTTACACACCTTGACATGCTCCACCCAGCATGCAACTTCACCTTTGAAATGGAGTAGTCAAATCTGCTCCTTTTTCTCAATATGCTATTTGAGAAATCTGCTAATAGATTTTCAGCAGAATATATTAGAAAACCTGTGTACAGTGGTCAATATGCCCTAAGATTCCTGCAGTTCCATATGCTACTAAATCAGACTTTACAGCAAGCTCATGAATAGGGGTCGAGTCATCTGCTCACTGAGTAAAGTATATGCTAAAGTCACTATCATGCATGATAATGGCTACCATGATCAAACCATTTCAAGAAAACTGATAGGTGGGTCTAAGGCAGCCACCTTTGGTACTGAGAGATTCCCAGTCTACCTCTGATTATCAAAAATGTGTAAGGTGGCTCAAAGATATGAGAAACTGGTGAAGCTAGCTGTATCACATTGCTCCTTTGGAGTAAAGACAAGTGTGGCTTTTTTCCTTTAATAGAATACTAGGATCAAGACAAAAGATTGTTCTGTCTCCCATTAATGAAAAATCTGACATAGGGTTCATGTGCCAAAGTGATGTCAGGTACAAAAGCCATATGTTCCAATGGCTGGCTGACCATGGCATATAACACACCCATTTGACTGTTTTGAAGAGACAGTTTTGCTTACAAAATAAAGTCTAACATTAGATGCAATTCCACTCTTGAGCCATACTTACTAAACATTCCTGACTGTGTGACAAATTACACTGGAAACCAACTTAGGTTTGTCAGTCAGGCTTGAAGTGTGATACGTTTGCTAGAAGCAACATTTATTCACACTTAGGCCCTGTTCTCTGTACGCCAAAAGATTATGTCCTGAATTTTGCAACTTTTTCACCTAGTACAGGACTTGGAGGACAATTCTCATGGCAATTCCCCAACTAATTAATGTTGACTTGCCTGGGTTTGAATTTAATCAATTAACAAGAATATTAACAGTTCCTGCTGCATCTCTCTGCCCCCGACAGTCCAGTCAATTAGTATCCTCTACACATGCTTTAAAAATTGTTGTATTTTTTTCTAAGTAGGTTTTATTATGTTTCATCCTGCTGACTGCAAGATAAAATGCTTCAATTACATGTTTCTTTTCAGCAATGATTAAGTCTTGTACAGTGTCACAAGTTATTTGTAAACTTTATTTTTCTAGCTAATCTGCTGGCTCATTTACCCTGATAGTAAATTACAACAAATTCTCCTCAAACAGATAGATTTTAATGCAGCAGTAATAGTAACACTGAAGTAATTTAATGTCAGAGAAGACCTCTTGGCAATCTAGCAAGGTTATATATAGTATTCCATACCTGTACTTTTAATAACACTGAATCTCATTTGTTGACAAAAACCTGTAATTTCAGATGTAGAATTTTGCAATAATGGAGGGTCTCTCCATAATTGTGAAAATAGTGGAAGAAACAGAAAATTAGAAGTCTCGTCTCTGAGCAAAATGTTGATCATTTTCATGGATCAAAACAAAACCTGACAGAATGGAAGGTGCTGGTTAGCCTGGTTGAGTTTTGCATATGGACATTTTGTGGAGGCTGCTCTCATATAAATGAACAGTTGTCTTCACACATGCCTAAATGTGATGACTGAAGTGTGAGAAACAAGTAATATGTAGATTAGATCTGGTATTAGTAGGCCTGAACTTTGTGGATTCATTTGGAAAGTCAGGGCACACTTATAGAGCCATAGAGATTTGCAGCACGGAAACAGACTTGCCAGCACTTGACCCATTACGGGGTGACACAGTGGCACGATGGCTCAGTGGTTAGCACTGCTGACTCACAGCACCAGGGTTCCAGGTTCAATTCCAGCCTCGGGCGACTGTCTGTGTGGAGTTTGCGCATTCTCCCTGTCTCTGCGTGGGTTTCCTGCGGGTGTTCTGGTTTCCTCCCAAAGTTCAAAAACGTGCAGGTCAGGTGAATTGGCCATGCCAAATTGCCCATAGTGTTAGGTGCATTAGTCAGAGGGAAGTGGGTCTGGGTGGGTTACTCTTCGGAGGGTCAGTGTGGACTGGTTGGGCCAAAGGGCCTGTTTCCACACTGTAGGGAATCTAAACCCTTCCTATTCATATATCCATCCAGATACCTTTTAAATATTGTATTTTTACCAGCCTCCAACACTTCCTCTGACAGCTCATTCCATACACGCACCACCCTATGCATGAAAAAGCTGCCCCTTAGGTCCCTTTTAAATCTTTCCCCTCTCACCCTAAACCTATGCCCTCTAGTTCAGGACTCCCCCACCCCAGGGAAAGGACGTTGTCTATTTATCTTATCCATGCCCCTCATGATTTTATAAACCTCTATAAGATCGCCCTTCGGTGTCCAATGCTCCAGGGAAAACAGCCTCAGCATATTCAGCCTCTCCCTATAGCTCAAATCCTCTAACCCTGGCAACATCCTTGTAAATCTTTTCTGAACACTCTCAAGTTTCACAACATCCTTCCGACAGGAGGGAGAGCAGAATTACACACAATATTCCAAAAGCGGCCTAACCAACATCCTCTGGATGTAGGCTTGTTTGCTGAGCTGGAAGGTTCATTTCCAGATGTTTCATCACCCTACTAGGCAACATCTTCAGTGGGCCTTTGGATGAAGCACTGTTGATAATTCCTGCTTTCTATTTATATATTTGGGCTTCTTTTGGTTGGTGATGTCATTTCCTGTGGTGACATCATTTCCTGTGGTGATATCATTTCCTGTTCTTATTCTCTGCTTGCAAACCCTAGCCACTCTCCCCTCCATCAAAGACATCTTGGAAATGACTGCCAGACTACTCAGACCCCTTGGCATCATGGTAGCCACACACCCACCAACACATTAAAACAGCAGCTAATGAACTTGCAAGACCCTATACAGGGAAACAAGTAAAACTAATGTAATTTTAAAAAAACGCACAAGGACTGTAACAAACATTACATTGGACAAACAGGCAGAAAACTAGCCACCAGGATACATGAACATCAACTAGCCATAAAACGACATAACCCTCTCTCATTTGTATCCTTACATACAGGTGAGGAGGGACGTCATTTCAACTCGGACAATACATCCATTCTAGGACAAGCCAAACAGAGACATGCACGAGAATTCCTAGAAGCATGGCATTCCAACCGCAACTCTATCAACAAACACATTGATTTAGACCCCATCTACCACTCCCTGAGAAAAATAACAGGAAAAGACATCACCACTGGAAATGATGTCACCACAGGAAATGACATCACGAACCCAAAGAAACCCAAACATATAAATAGAAAGCAGGGATTAAACACAGTGCTACACCTGGAGGCCCACTGAAAATGTTACCTAGTAGGGTGATGAAACATCTGGAAATGAACCTTCCAGCTCAGCGAGCAAACCTACATCCAGACCCTCAACCTGAGCTACAAATCTTCTCAAAACTCGCTATAACCAATGTCCTGTACAGCGCAACATGTCCTCCTAACTCCTAAATTCAATGCTCTGACCAATAAAGGAAAGCAACTAAACACCTTCTTCACTATCCTATCTAACTGTAACTCCACTTTTAAGGAACTATGAATCTGCACTCCAAGGTCTCATTGTTCAGTAATGCTTCCTAGGGCCTTAACAATAAGTATAAAGTTCCTGCCCTGATTTTGTATTTCCAAAATGCAGCACCTTACATTTACTTAATTAAACTCCATCAGTCATTCCTTAGCCCATTGGCCCATTTAATCAAGATTCTGTTGTACACTGAGGTAATCTTCTTGGCTATCCACTATACCTCCAATTTTGGCGTCAACTGCAAATATACTGACCATACCTCCTGTGTTCATATCCAAATCATTTATATAAATGATGAAAAGCAGTGGACCCAGCACAAATCCTTGTGGCTTACCACTTCTTGGAGATAAAAGGGACTACTTTGAATATTGTTCCAGGGCACCTCTATGAGAAAAAGGCTTCATGTTGGGAAAGATAAGGTACCCTTTGGAATAGTTAAAAATGGACATAAAACATGTATAAACCTTATACCAGTCATTATAATGGCGGCAAAGTGGCTCAGTGGTTGCTGCCTCACAGCGCCAGGGACCTGGGTTTGATTCCAGCCTTGGTGACTGACTATGTGGAGTTTGCACATTCTCCCAGTGGCTGCATGGGTTTCTTCTGGGTGCTCCAGTTTCCTCCCACAATCCAAAGATGTGCAGGTTAGGTGAACTGGCTGTGCTAAAATTGCCCATAGTGTTCAGGGATGTGTGGGTTAGGTGCATTAGTTAGGGGTAAATGTAGAGTGGTAGGGGAATGGGACTGGGTGGGTTACTCTTTGGGGGTTTGGTGTAGGACTTGTAGGGCCAAATGGTCTGTTACCACACTGTAGGGATTCCAGTCTATGAATAACAGTCATTATTCATTGGAACTGTCAAAAGGCAGGGGCAGCACAGTGACTCAGTAGTTAGCAGTGTTGCTTTACAGTGCCAGGAACCCGGGGTTGATTCTGTCTTTGAGTAACTGTCTGTGTGCAGTTTGCATGACTTCCTATGTGCTCCATTTTTCACAGTTCAAAGTTATACAGGTTAGGTGGACTGCCCATTCTAATTGTCCTCTAATGTCCAGGGACGTGCAGGTTAGGTGAGTTAGCCATGGTAAATACAGGGATGGTGTGGGTGGCTGGATTTAACTGGGATGCTTTTTGGAGGGCTGTTGCAGACTTGATGAGATGAATGGCCTCTTTCCACAATGCAGGGATTCAATGATCCTATAAATCTGTCAAAAAGCAGTTATCAAAAAATCTATCAAAATGAACTGTTTATAAATGTCAAAAAGACCTGTCAAAAGAATCTGCAAAAAGTATCAACGTTCTTCACTAAAACTCCTCATCTTTAAATCTTCAAAAGAAATAGTAAAACTGCTTTTAAAAAAATGGCCATTTAACTCTGTTAATACACGGCTAGGGGCTAGCATTACTGAATTCAGGCTGCAGACTAATTTTACAAACTTTCTCTTATCATAGAAGGGTCCCTGCCAACTCACAGTTTGATTGCTCCAAGTATTATATCCTCTTTAAAGTGAGACTACAAATTTCAGTATTACTTTTTAATAAGAGATAACAGTGGTTATAAGGGATTATGAAATTAAATAAGTTAAATATGGGACATTTTAATGAATGAAAGTGTGCTTTTAAAAATATACATCTGCCATAGACACACAGAGTTTTAAATTTTTCATTTCAATATGGCTCCTGAAATCTGTCCACATATGGTTAGTGTAATAGTTGGGCGGGTGGCAAGTGGGAATGATGGGCGAGAGTTGGCTCTAAGTTGGCATAGATGTTCTAAAGAGCCACGAGAGTTGATTGGAGGACATTGTTGGTATTGAATGTATGAGGGGCTTTGGGAGTGGGTTGCTATCATCAGGTGACATGGGTTGGCATGGATGGATGGTCCACATGAAGAGTACAGAGAAAATGAGGGGTGAATGGGATGAGGATTAGAGGGCTGTTTTATGTTTTACTGTTTTTTTAAAAATACAAATGCTTGATCACAGCATTGGAGCACTGGTGCAGACTTTCAATCCAGCCTGCCTCTGTATCTGGCAGTCCCTGCAGTCAGCCAGGGTCACCTGATCCAACTCTCAGAGAATCCTGTCACCTCAGAATAAAAAAAATAACTGCAGGGTATTTTCTTTCTCTCTTTGTGTTTGTGGAACCATCCTTGGAAATATCCTGGCACTGAAAATGAAAATTCACCTCATGACATGTATTCCACTTCTATTTACTATATTTTTTATTAATCTGGTTAAATGGTTTTTCAAATGCTAGAGAAATAATACAGCATTATAGAACATGAGCAGCATTCATGAAGTCTTATCTTTCAATACCATCTACTCTATTTCATAAATGACATTTCACAAATTTGTTCTGAATGAGGATGAGGAGAATTTAATCTATTTTGATTAAAGACATGTTACCTTGGATCACATTGTTTTAACCTCAGCTCTTCAGGCCACTTTGTTACTTCAAAAATACTGATTCCTGAAGTCCCTGTTTTATTCTTGTATGATTTGCCAAATAGCTGATATGGTATATGTGCATTCAAAGTTGCAATTTAATTTAGTGTACACCCTATCAAAGCTTAACTAATTTGTCTTTGAGCTAATTCTATCCTCTTCTTAGATTTCTTTCATCACAATTACCTCACTGACAGCTGTTGAAAAATGTGATTTCATCCCATTACCAGACAGCATGGCCAAGATCGAGCTCTAACATTGTAAATGATCAAGCCAAAAACATCCTGTTGCTCCCTGGTGTATTATAATTAATATCTTGTTTTATGCAGCAGACCATCCTTTGATTTTGCAATTTGAAGAACAGATACCTTTTCACTAAATTTAAACCCTACCAAGAACAATTCTCAGGCTAAAAATAAGATGCTGTAAATACAATTTTAAAGGGAGGAATAAATAAAATTAATTAGGGTTATATTGAATAATAACCCAAAAGTGGGCATGGAGTTCACGGTACATAATTAACTGATTTTGATTCATTGTGTTGCAAAGAACAGATGAAATTAGTCCTGCCTACTGTTTGAAATAATCTGCATCCAGCCAGCACTGTAAGTATCACATATTGGCTTCATTTATTAACAGGAAACTGGGAAGTGTACGCAGACAGCAAAGCTTATAAAAGCAGCTTGTGTGTCTCCAAATGTGTCTAGTGAATGCATGAAATAGTGCAATTTTTTTTAAAAAGATCATCTGGGCAGTGTTACTTTGAGGAATGGTTGAATACATCATTAAGTGACCACATCGACTTTCTGATAATATACTGATGTTCTTAGTGCAAAATGTAAGAATTAATGGCAGACAGCAATGCCAGGTGTATCCCTCCAAGAACATGGATGCATTGAAAATAAATCCATCCAACAAATTGAAATAAATTGTGAAGGTGAATGAATTTATCTTCAAATTACACTAACCTCATTCGCTGTTCCATTCTCTACTCCTCATCACTCTATCCACAATCCCAAACACAATCTTTCAATTCATATGCTATACTTCACTCTGCACTACTGCAAACCTCGCACACACAACTCACACCTCTCACACACTGGCAAATGTTCAATCATAACAGGCACAACACTAACATACTGCAGCATATTTGTTGACACACTTCCCTTTTTCTGATCAGAAAACGTATTGTGTGACATGAGACATCAGAAAAGAACAGGAGGATGACAAGCATGCCACCCAAGGAGGAGACAGTGCTGGTCATCATGTTAAGAGGCATTGTTGAGGATATGGCACATTGCAGAGCTGGAAGTGACTGATAAAGGTATAATTAAGCCATACTTAGTCCTCCTCTTGTCCTATTGCTCCCTCATCCCAATTTACAAACAGAAAGTGATGCAAGCACAGATGTCTTACTTTCTCTTCTTGCCTCAATAATGCCCAACCCGTGTTCTTTTTTCAGATAGCCAACAACTGGAACCCTCCCAGTCTGAGGAAGAGGAGGGAAAGCCAGTGAAGATAGCATGATACTGTCTCGCAATTTTACACTAAAAACTAATGTATGCATTTGAGAGTCCAGTGTAGAGACATCAAGCAGAAGTCCATCATAGCCAGCACAGGAAAAGGTATAGTGCAGATATCAGTTCTCTGATAAATCAAGCCTTCGATGAATCTGGCTACTGAAGAAGATTGCTGACTGAACATAACCATTGGTTCTGAGTGCTCTGAAAACTCACTTTTAATATCATGGAGAGTGAAAGAGTTCAAAAGCAACTTGGCACCAGGCTTTCAGTGGAACATACAGCTATCCTTTCTAACATGAATGAGTGGTCACTTCGGCAGTCCTGTGGAACTCATTATAATGCAGGGCCAGATGGTTGATGTCAAAACTTACTTTGCAGCACAAACAGGCCTCATTGTGGCACAAATAGTCAACATTAAAGTCTGAATGCTGTATGGACCCTCAGAATGTTGCCCTGCAAGCCAATATTGTTACCATGGTGGCTTTTAATATCTATTCAAAGGTGCTTGCAGAATTTGCAGCAGTCTGTCCAACAAAACATGAGTAGGATTATTGAGGTAGCTTCTCAGGAGAGTGACAGTGCTTAGACGGAGCATAAACCTGTTTGTTTTCCTCACTTGCAGGATGACAGCATCTACATCTCTACTACTCTACCAGTACCTTTGTGGTTCTCAATCAGCTAGTCAGGCCTGACTGCTGCAGCCCAGGCCAAAGAGATGCAATCTGAATTTGGGGAACAGAGCTGCCCAATGTCATCCTCCAACCTCATCTACAGTCTGCTCAAATGAAAATTCAAAACCATTCACCATCTGTCTCCCAGCCACGGTGGAAACGTCTTGCAGGAATACCACCAAAGGCAAAAAAATCGTACAGTAACTATTGACTTTTAAAACAAATACAGGAAAGCTTCTAATACATGCACAATTGAACCACCAGTCAAAAGAAGTATTCTAGTAAAGATTTTGGATGATTTCATGGTTCTCTGAAATAGCACAGGTGTGAGAGAGGTGTCTGAGGGGTTTGAGGGAAGGAAATCTGCATTCCATTGTAAGTCATATTCTCCAATGATACTTTGGCTGGAGTGTGAAATTTGAAATTAGTAATGGTGCCAAGTCAGTGTTGATGCTGACTGACACCTTAACTTACCTTGTCTTCAAACTGCCAGCAGTCGTTAAATATGAAGCACCCTATGCCAAGGTGGATTGCTGTGTATTTCTCTTTAAAAGTCAATGTATAAGTCAGTGTGTGTAACTTTAATCCAAATGGAAGTGTGGGGTGGCTACATTATCCAATCAAATTTAGTCCCCATTGAATTGCTACATTAATTTCAGCCTATAACAGAAATAATTAGGAAGTGTACACTCAAATTCTGAGGCGTACAAAACAGCTTTTAATATTAACATCTAAATCATTGTAAAGTCTTCAGTTTCCTGTACTGTGTACTCACAGTGATGTGGTTTTGCTAAGTATATAATGTGGCAATATTAAATCGGAATGGTTTAATGTATATTACAGCCACACAGGGTGGGATGTTCATGTCTGCTGAAAGCTAACCTTTAGTTCTTCAGGTGGGAAGTCTTCCTTTTTCACCAGGCCAGTGGCTGCTGCGATATTCCCAGCTCCATCCACTGTCTTCTGGGCCACAGCTGAGACACCAGTCATAACAGCACCGCCAACCAAAGAAGCCTGCTCCTTTGTCTTCTCAGCCACTAAAAAGCAAGCATTAATATACATTGTTTCCTATTCAGAAGGAGCTTTTCCTTATTTTAATTATTACATTTCAGATGTCACTTTCTGAATCAAATTAAAACTTATTGCATAAGCTACCTTTAGAAGAGCTTGTTAAAAAAAATCCTGTATCAATTATTTGCAATGCAAACCTGGATTCACTGAGAAATGTTGAATTTCAACATATGTAAACATCAGAGTGGAGTAAAATAGAATTAATCTATGAATACAGGAATATTTTAGCAATGTTCTAATATTTATTTCTAACATTCTATTGTTAAGTGCTATCATTTTTAGCTACAAAGACAAAGTTCTACCCATAAAAACCAACTAGTTCAAGTACTGAAAAATAAGAGTGTAAAGATACGCAATTTTAGACTAACATAGTCAATAGCTTGAGCAGTTTAATGTCATCAAGGTGGCATCTTACAAACAATGTGAATGTAGTTTATATTATTGAGATGGTGGTCACGCGAATCTTCCTATTAAGGTTTGTCAGAGTTCTCGAAACAATACCTATTTCACAGAATTATAGAATCTCTACTGTGTGGACGAAGGCAATTCAGACCATCGAGTCCACACTAACTTTTAAAGAGCATGCTGAGTGTTTATTTTCTCCAAATTATCCAAGCACATCATCTATCTGCTTCCTTTTATCAAAACACATGCTACTTAATCATTCAACTTTGTTTTCACTTTCCTTTTTGATTTGATCTGACCATAAACAATAATTGCCTTTGTAATCATAAACACTTTTAGAACCATAAAAATGACATATGGAACGGATTTTGTGCTGTGATTTTTTTTCTCTGAAATGAGAATGCACCTGAAGAAAAAGTCATATTCCTTCCTAGATCAAGTTTGAATCAGCTAAGGAAACATTAAAATGATACTTCTACCATTTATGATATTGGTCTAACAATCAATTGCCTATTAGAGATTGACTAACTCCATGAGTTATTTTAGTTGAAATATATTACAAGTTATAAAACAGACATTACAGTAAGCCATCTGATTTCTGTATGTGCAGCATGTAAACCTACAACTGCATAACTGGCAGGCAGAGCTGTAACATTGTATACACAGAGCACATTGAGTCCTTAAAAGTAAACGCTTTTAAAGACAATGTACATGTACAACAGTACCTACTACTGTCTGAGCACAAAATTCTTTCAGATCAATATATGCATTATAACTGCAGTATTAAATTATTAACAAATCTGTTGGTAACCTTGTATGAATCCAATTCAAGATATTCCTGAAAATGACAATCTATGATAGTTGGGTGACTGTCTGGAGTTTGCTCATTCACCCTGTGTCTTTGTGGGTTTCCTCCAAAGATGTGCAGGTTATGTGGATTGGCCATGCTAAATTGCCCATAGTGACAAGGGATATGCAGGCTAGGTGGATTAGCCATTGGAAATGCAGGGTTACAAGGATAGGCTAGGGGAGTCAGTCTGGTTGGGCTGCTCTTTGGAGGGTCTTGTGTGGATTCAATGGACTGAATAGCCTGTTTCCACACAGTTGGGATTCTATAAATAGTTGGGACAATATTAACAAACTGGCAGTCAAAATGACTATGAAACATTTTTGTCCTTTTTTGAGACTTTATTGAAGAAGGCATTTGGTATACTTTCCTTTATTGGTCAGAGCATTGAGTATTGGAGTTGGGAGGTCATGTTGCGGTTGTGCAGGATGTTGGTTAGGCCACTTTTGGAATACTGCGTGCAATTTTGGTCTCCTTCCCATTGGAAAGATGTTGTGAAACTTGAAAGGGTTCAGAAAAGATTTCCAAGGATGTTGCCAGGGTTGGAGGATTTGTGCTGTAGGGAGAGGCTGAATAAGCTGCGGCTGTTTTTCCTGGAGTGTCAGAGGCTGAGGGGTGACCTCGTAGAGGATTATAAAATCATGAGGGGCATGAAAGGGTAAATAGACAAGGTGTTTTCCTTGGGTGGGAGAATCCAAAATTAGAGGGCGTATTAGAGGGTGAGAGGGGAAAGATAGAAAAGGGACCTAAGGGGCAACTTTTACACGCAGATGGTGGTACGTGTATGGAATGAGCTGCCAAAGGAAATGGTGCCAGAGGAAGAGAAAGAGCCATTGCAACATTTAAAAAGCATTTGGATGGGCACATGAATAGGAAGGGTTTAGAGGGATATGGGCCAACTGCTGGCAAATGGGACTAGATTAGATTGGGGTATCTGGTTCGCATAGACGAGTTGGACCAAAAGGTCTATTTCTGTACTGTACATCTCTATGGGCGGCACGGTGGCACAGTGGTTAGCACTGCTGCCTCACAGCGCCAGAGACCCGGGTTCAATTCCCGCCTCAGGCGACTGACTGTGTGGAGTTTGCACATTCTCCCCGTGTCTGCGTGGGTTTCCTCCGGGTGCTCCGGTTTCCTCCCACTGTCACAAAGATGTGCATTTCAGGTGAATTGGCCATGCTAAATTGTCTGTAGTGTTAGGTAAGGGATAAATGTAGGGGAATGGGTGGGTTGCGCTTCGGCGGGTCGGTGTGGACTTGTTGGGCCGAAGGGCCTGTTTCCACACTGTAAAGTAATCTAATCTAATTTAATCTAATCTATGACTATATACATACTTTCTGTAAAATAGCGAGCAAAGTAATTATATTCAAAAATATTAAGTATTTATTGTTGATTTGGAGGTGCTGGTGTTGGACTGGAGTGTACAAAGTTAGGAATCACACAACACCAGGTTATAATCCAACAGGTGTATTTGGAAGCACTACCTTTCAGAGCACTGCTCCTTCATCAGGTGGTTTTTTAGATTAGATTAAATTATATTACTTACAATGTGGAAACAGGCCCTTCGGCCCAACTAGTCCACACCAACCCTCCAAAGAGCAACCCACCTAGACCCATTCCCCTACATTTACCCCTTCACCTAACACTACGGGCAATTTAGCATGGCCAATTCACCTAACCTGCACATTTTTGGACTGTGGGAGGAAACCCGCACAGACACAGGGAGAATGTGAAAACTCCGAACCTGGGACTCTAGTGCTGTGAGGCAGCAGTGCTAACCACTGTGCCACCGTGGTGGTTGTGGAGTATAAGATCGTAAGACACAGAATTTATAGCAGAAGTTATAGTGTGATGCAATTGAAATGATATATTGAAAAAGACATCGATTGTTTGTTAAGTTTCTCATCTTTTAGAATGACCATGTTGTTTTCAGTTCTTTCATTTGTAAATTCTAGAACATTTTCTGGGATAACATATGAAAGAACTGAAAACAACTTGGGCATTCTAAAAGATGAGTGACTTTACAAACAATTCAAGTCTTGTTCAATACATAATTTCAGTTGCATCACACTAAACTTTTGCGAGAAATTTTATGTCTTACGATCTTATACTCAACAGTTACCTGATGAAGGAGCAATGTTCCGAAAGCTAGTGTTTCCAAATAAACCTGACGGAATATAACCTGGTGTTTTGCATTTATTATTAGCATGCTAATTCTAAATGTTCATATGTGTTTATTTGTTACGACTCATGGTAACGATCAGATTAATCCACAATGCACCCTTTCTAAGAAACGTTTCAATTTATTGAAGTGAAACTAATTCATGTATTATTTCACTTCGCAATCGCAGCATATATTGCAGTTCACGGACAGCACGGGATGACAAGTTACTTTTTCAGTTACAGGTACATTGCAGATGAGAACCGCACTTCCGACAAACCTGCTCGACTTTCACACCTTGCTAAGTCGAACTGTAAGAATTGGTGATCTTAATGGATTGATCACCTTCTGAAATTGACGTTTACACTTGGATTAAATACCGGAACAATATCTTACAATAAATCTTGATAGTTACGGCAGAAAACATTCGATTAAAACACATTGAAAACAATAATGTCACTTAGCATTTCAATTATTCTGTCATATTAAACATTGGTGGGAACTTACCTGAGACAACACTTGAAACACCTTCTTTGGTTTTGGAGCCTAAAGGTTAAATAAAGACATATTATCCCTGGGGCAATTGTCTGAATTCATAATGTTGCCGATCATCCCCTAAGTATGTAACATTTCTTGTAATATGTCATGATTACTTTTGCCTTTTTTTTAAATGGCAGACGTGGTGTGAATGTGTTGGATGCCACATCCTTGGATAAAGCTTCTCTCTCTCTCTCTGGGCTGGAGGAGAGTGCCATATGGCTGGCCCATCTGCTCAGCGGAAATAAAGACCTTTGAATCAATCCCCAACTGACAGCCAAAGTATCTCTACGCGGAAACTAGATCGATCCCCCGAGATTAAATGTTTTCCGCTTTTTTTTAAACACCCGATACAGTTATTGCTAATATTCCATTGAAAGAACAGCCTTCTTTTTCTCCCGTTATAATGTAATAACTGTGCAAGTCGCCCGTCCAGTCAGTGCCCAAAGGAATGACTTATTGTATAACTGAAAGGGGCGACGCTATCTTCCTTTGCAGGTTCACTGCCTTTTCACGGCTACATACCAACATATAGCACTCCCTCTTTAGTCTTCTCTGCCGCTTCTGCTACTCCTTGCTTGGTTTTCTCGGCTGCAGCAGCTACTCCTTCCTTCGCTTTGGACAAGCCTTTCATGAAAACATCCATTTTGGTCCTCGCTCAATGGAACACTGTAGAATAAACACCTGATTCATTCACCCTCAAAACAGTCAAACATAATGAGGAAGATCACAGGCACCGACAGAGAAATGATACAAGCATCAATACTGACCTCTGTCAAACTGGATAATAACGGATTGGGTAGATGGGATCAAAACATCATGTAGCGAGGGCTGGGGGGGGGGAGGGGGGGATGCTTTCGGATTTAAGCGAGGATGGAGATCATCCAGTTGGGCGGTGATGATGCCACCGATTCACTGACCTGTCCGCTGAAGCTGCTTGTCTGAGGTGTACTCCCTCCGAGGCTCTTTCCCTCCTCTCGCTGTCCCTAGAGCTCTCCAGGAAGAGCCTATGATTTCACCAAAGTACCGTGCAATCACACACACGGACACTCGCACATCCTCAAACTCCCCGCCCTCCCTCGTGCATTGTAATTCTCCTAAGACAAGTCACATTTTTCTTTTCGCCAGTGATCAGTTATCCTCTGTACGACTCGACTAGAACCAGGAGCGTGTTCAGGTTGCATGATGGGTGGGAGGAATCCCCCTTTATTTTCAAACAACATATTTAAGCTGTTCCCCTCACCTTCGTACATTGATGGTAGTCAGCAAAAAAACAAGAAAAAAAACCAACAAAGCCTGGTCCATAAAATTCTATATTATAGAAAAAACGGTAAAAAAAAACAACATTTAGAAAACGGTGTTTCTATATCAAGGTAGATGCCTCCGGAATGTGATCATGTTTGGGGCGCTTTAAATCCTTCCTACCCATTTCTCAAAGTTTCCGATTAATTAGAAAGTCGTAACTGCAGACAAACAGGAGATCATTTGAGAGGAGATTTGGAAAAGACAAGACAATACCGCACTGTGGCTATGGGGTGATGATAACGAGGGTGTGACAACACAGCAGAACAGAATGGAGGAGAAAGTGAGGACTGCTGATGCTGGAGGTCAGAGTCAAAGAGTGTGGTGCTGGACAAGCACAGCAGGTCAGGGAGCATTTGAGGAGCAGGAGAGTCAACGTTTCGAGCACCAGCCCTTAGTCAGGAATGAAGCTTGTGGCTCAAGGGCGCTGAGAGATAAATGGGAGAGGAGTGGGGCTGGGGGAAGATAGTTGGGAATGTGATAGGTAGATGAAGGTGGGGGTGAAGGTGAAAGGTGAGAGAGAAGGGTGGAGTGGACAGGTAGGAAGTAAGATGGACAGGTAGGACAGTTCAAGAGGGCGGTGCTGAGCTGGAAGGTTGGGACTGGGATAAAGTGGGGGGAGGGGAAATGAGGAAAGTGGTGAAATCCACAATGATCTCTTGTGGTTCTATGGCCCCATGGCAGAAGATGAGGTGTTCCTCCTCAAGGCGTCAGGTGGTTAGGGTTTAGCGATGGAGGAGGCCCAGGACTTGCATGTCCTTGGCAGAGTGAGTGGGGAGTTAAAGTGTTCGGCCACAGCGCAGTGGGGTTAAATGGATCTACTACACGGACATGTACTACAAACCCACCGACTCCCACAGCTACCTTGAATACACCTCCTCCCATCCTGCCTCCTGCAAAAATGCTATCCCTTATTCTCACTTCCTCCGGCTCCATACTTCTGCTCCCAGGAGGACCAATTCCACCATCGAACATCCCAGATGGCCTCTTTCTTCAAAGATCGCAATTTCCCCTTCCACGTGGTTGACAATGCCCTTCAGCGCATCTCTTCCATTTCCCGCAACTCCGTCCTTGAACCCCATCCCTCTTGAAATTCCCTTGCAACAAGGACAAACTCCCCTGCTCCTCACCTTCCACCCCACCAACCTCTGGATACATTGTATCATCCTCCGCTATTTCCACCACTTACAAACAGACCCCACCACGAGGGATATATTTCCCTCCCCACCCCTATCTGTGTTCTGGAGAGACCATTCCTCCCCACAACTCCCTTGATAGGTCCATGCTCCCCACCAACCCACCCTCCACTCTAGACACCTTCTCCTGCCACCACAAGAAATGCGAAAACATGCGACCATTCCACCTCCTTTTACTTCTGTCCAAAGTCCCAAAGCATCCTTTCACATCTGACAGAGATTTACCTGTACTTCCAAACACATCATCTACTGTGTCTGTTGCTCTCCATGTGGTCTCCTCTACATTGGGGAGACAGGATGCCAACTTGTGGAACATTTCAGAGAACATCTCTGGGACACATGCACTAAACAACACCACCGCTGGGTGACTGAACACTTTAACTTGCCCTCCCACTCGGCCAATGACATGCAAGTCCCGGGCCTCCTCTATTGCCAAACCCTAACTACCTGATGCCCTGGAGGAAGAACACTTCATCTTCCACCTTGGGTCCCTTGAACCACACAGGATCATTTCACCAGTTTCTCATTTCCCCTCCCCCCAGCTTATCCCAGATCCAACCTTCCAACTCGGCACCGCCCTCTTGAATTGTCCTACCTATCCATCTTCCTTCCCACCTATCCACTCCACCCTCCTCTCCGACCTATCACCTTCAGCCCCACCTTCACCTACTTATTGCATTCCCAACTTCCTTCCCCGCAGTCCTACCTTCCCCCCCCTCCCATTTATCTCTTAGCTCCCTTGGGCCACAAGTCTCATTCCTAACGAAGGGCTTATGCTTGAAATGTTGATTCTCCTGATCCTCGAAAGCTGCCTGACCGGCTGTGCTTTTCCAGCATCACAGTCAGCAGAGCAGAATGTACAGACATAAAAAGGCACTAGTTAACAGGGTTGAACTATGACCAGTCTTCAAAGTCCCAAGTCTCCAGAATAGAGTGGGTGTTCTGATGCCAGCCAGCGGAAGTCAGGGCCCAGGGTGCTGTTGAGGAGAAGGCTAACTGGGTTGGGCATGTTAGTGGAGAAGCCAGCAGGGAAAGGGATCATGTACAGGTCATTGGACCTTACAGCGGTGATCCATGATGTAGGAAGCCATTGATCTGGAACTCAATGCCTAAAAAGATGGTTAATGCAGGAATCCTCAAGACTTTTAAGAATTACCACAGCATACAAGGCCAACGGCCACGTGCTGGAAAAAAGAACTCAAATTTTTGAAGACGAGTGCAGATATGATGGGTCAGAAGGCCTCTTTCCATGCTTTAAAAACTCTTTGACTCTATTATATATGATAAGTGTAGACTAATAATTCAGAAGAGCAAAGAGAATAAGCATAAGTTGGAAGAGGATGATATTCAGTGGAATGAAAATGGTTCTACCTGTACCTCCACACATATCATCTATTGCATCCTCTGTACCCGATGTGGCCTCCTCTATATTGGGGAGACAGGCCGCCTACTTGCGGAGCGTTTCAGAGAACACCTCTGGGACACCCGGACCAACCAACCCAACCACCCTGTAGCTCAACATTTCAATTCCCCCTCCCACTCCACCAAGGATATGCAGGTCTTTGGACTCCTCCATCGTCAGACCACAGCGAAACGACGGTTGGAGGAAGAACGCCTCATCTTCCGGCTAGGAACCCTCCAACCACAAGGGATGAACTCGGATTTCACCAGTTTCCTCATTTCCCCTCCCCCCAGCCTGTCTCAGTCAAATCCATCAAATTCAGCACCGCCTCCCTAACCTGCAATCTTCTTCCCGACCTCTCCGCCCCCACCCCAATCTGTCCTATCACCCTCACCTTGACCTTTTTCCACCTATCACATTTCCGACGCCCCTCCTCCAAGTCCCTCCTCCCTATCTTTTATCTTAGCCTGCTGGACAAACTTTCCTCATTCCTGAAGAAGGGCTAATGCCCGAAACGTCGATTCTCCTGTTCCCTAGATGCTGCCTGACCTGCTGCGCTTCTCCAGCAACACATTTCCATCTCTGATCTCCAGCATCTGCAGACCTCATTTTCTCTAGCCAGCTGTGGCCAAGTGACCACAGACCCAAAGTTGGATATTCTAAATTGATCCTTAGCCAGAGAAA
Source organism: Chiloscyllium plagiosum (assembly GCF_037043375.1). Taxonomy (NCBI): domain Eukaryota; kingdom Metazoa; phylum Chordata; class Chondrichthyes; order Orectolobiformes; family Hemiscylliidae; genus Chiloscyllium; species Chiloscyllium plagiosum. The sequence goes on along the minus strand of NW_028270154.1, from coordinate 51,701,070 downwards.
TTGGGCCTGACAGCTATTTGCTGCTATTTGTTTTCTATCAGCTACAGAGAACAATGCATACTGAAGTCAAAGATGTCACAAAGGTTCAGGAGGAAACAGCTACAACCAGCCCGAGGGTTATGTATTGAGAAGTATTATAGAGTCATAGAGATCAGATTTTCTGGCACCGTGACATCCACCCAGTCCTGAGGACGTACACTTTACACCTCCCCAGCATGGCAATAATGAAGGGTATTGGTGCAATTCCATCGGATGCTTTGAATCTCCACTCATGAAGCCACTGGCTAAAGCGATGGAACATTCGGGGCAAGGGGAATAAAAGCACATACCTGGAAGCCATCCCCTCAGCAAAGACTTACAACAAGACTCATGGTGGAAGACAGTGAAGGAAATTAAGAATATCCAGGAGAAGATCCACCCTGACCTGCAGAACCCAACCCTGTGGAAGGCAGCCAGCTCTTCATTGGGGATGAAGGAGATTCAATCGATTCAACTCAAACGCATGATTCATTGAGGGTAATATCCTTTCTTTGATAGATAGAATGAGAGAAATAATAAATATTGTGGGAATTTTTGGAAATGTTTTTAATAAGAAACATTTTGCTAATGAAATTCAGTTGAACAGCAAATTCAATTCTGTGCCCCTTTATCCATCTCACCAACAGCATATGGGTAAAGTGTTTTTAATAAATAAACCGGTTGAAGTGTCCTAAGCATGGACAAAACAGAGTAAAATGAAACCCAAGACTGATAGGAAAATATTGCAATGGAGCAAGGGATGAGCTTTAAGAAGGAAATGCTGCACTATGGGGAGGTACATCTCAATAAGATGAAAGGTAATGGAACCAAAGGTTGGAAGGAAGATGGACAGGTAGGTCAGATCATCTTCCTTCCCACCTATCCGCTTCACCTATGACAATCATCTCCTACCTCCATCCGCCTATCACCATCCCACCAACCTTCCTCCCAGCCCCACCCCCATCTCCCTATGTATGTCTCAGCCCCTTCTCCCCTCCACCTTCCTAATAAATGGCTTATGCCCGAAATGTCAACTCACCTGCTCCTCAGATGCTACCTGACCTGCTGTGCTTTTCCAGTGTCACAATTTTTGACTCTGACTCTCCAGCATCTGCAGTCCTTACTTTCTCCTAGTAAACATAAAAGGGAACGAAACAAAATTCCACGGATATGAAAAATAGTAAGCAGGTAGTAAGAGATGGCGAGAATCCTTTTAGGGGAAAAGAGGGTCACATAGTTTTCAAGATGCAGTACAAGATTAAAATACCTTAATGGGTACTGTTGATAGAAGCATAAGACATAGAGGTGGTTGGTAGGATGAATATTGATAGGTAGAATGCACTGAAAGATGTGACTATGATCAAAGTGAATAGGTCACCTGGCCCAGATGACTTCCGTCCCAGATTATTAAATGAAGTGAAGGTAGAGATATAGCAGAAGGGTTTAGCATAATTTTCCAATCTTCCCAAAATGCAAAGAAGGTGCCAGAGAATTGGAGACTGGCAAATGTGACATGCTTATAAATGAAAGAGTGTGAGGCTAGTCCTACTAATAAGGTGATTGCACAGGTGAATGAATTTGAAATCCAGAGACATAGGCAATCTGCTGGAGACCTGGGCTTAAATCCCACCTTGGCAGATGGTTGGAATTATGAGTTTCAGAAGAAATCTCTCAAACTGGCATTAAATGTTTAATGTTTGGAGTCTTGTGGGGCAATCTTAGTGTCCCTACCACTGGTGTAGGTGACCAGAGGTCAGGTCTCATCTACTGTGGAAGTGTGTCAAAATATGTGTGAACAGTTTGATGAAACAATCGCATTAAATAACTGGTCATAGCAGTTATAGAGTAGTTAATGTATCATCAGTGGTTAGTCAGGTTTGAGAAATATTAATCAAGGAAAATATCAACAGTAGCTTGAAGAGATTTGAACTAATCAAGGAAAATGACTCCTGATTTATACAAGGCAGACAATGTTTGACTAAACTAATTGAATGTTTTTAATTAATAACAGAGAAGGTTAATAGATTATAAGACTATAAGAAATAAAAACAGGAGTAGGCAGTTCAGCCCTTTTAATCCAATCCAGTAGAATCATGACTAATCCAACATTCCTCATTTCCATTTTCCTCCAGTTTCCCAGCAGCTCTTGATTTCTCTATTAAGCAAGAATTTATTAGTATCAGCTTTAAATACACAAGGAATTGCTCCCCGTAGCCCTCTGTGACATGGAGTTCCAAGGACTCACAATCCTCTTAGAGAAGAAATTCCACCTCACCTCACTCCTAAACTGATATCCCCTTACTCTGAAACTATATCCTCTGGTCCTAGTCTCTCCCAAAAGAGGAAAAATTCTCTCAGCATTTACTCCATTCAGCCCTTTGAGAATCCTAAATGTTTCAATGAGATTACCTTTCATTCTTCTCAACTCCAGTGAGTAGAGTCCCAACCTGTTTGACTTCCCTACTCTTATGCTTCAACTCCCTTGAAATAAAGGTCAAAGTTTGATCAACCTTCCTGATTAACTGATGCATCTGTGAGCTAGCTTTCTGTATTTTGTGCAGAACTATCCCCAAGTCCCTTTGTATTTCAGCTTTCTGCGATTTTTCTCCATTTAATTAGCAATTTTTTTTTGTGCTCCTTTCCAAGCAACTTCACATTTCCCCAAATTATAATCCATTTGCCAACTTTTTGCCCAGTTACTTAACTTATCAATATCTCTCTATAAACCAAAGAAGCCAAAAAATGCTGGAGATCTCAACAGGTCAGGCAGCATCCATGGAGAGAAAGCAAGCTAACATTTCAAGTCTAGATAACTCTTCATCAGAGCTGAATTGAGTGTGGAGGGGGCAGCATTTATCAACATGGGGAGGGGGGTCGAGGTGGGGGTATAATTGGAGTGCTGGAGGAGAAAGGATGTTGATAGTTCAGGTTAAGTGATCAGAATGTGAGATAGACAGAACAATGATGAGTCTAACTGCCAGACTGGAAAGAACATACAGTCCCACAGCAGTGGGGGGACGGGAGACAGGACATGGTGACAGAGAATGCAACAAGCAAAGCTAAAATAAAGGGAAGGAATGGGTTCACAATTTGAAGGTCTTGAAGTTAATATTAAACCCAGAGGGTTGTAAAGTGCCTAGTTTGAAGATGACATGTTGTTCCTCCAGTTTTCACCATGATTCGCTGGAACATTGCATAATGTTGAGGACAGATAGTGGGCATGCTAGCAGGATGCTATGTTACAATGATTGGCTTTGCATGGATTGGAGGTGTTCTGCAAAGCGGTCACACAGTCTGTGTTTGATTTCTCTAATGTAGAGTAGACCACATTGGGTGCAGCGAACATAATACACAAGATTAGAAGAGGTACAAGTGAAATGTTGCTTCACCTGGAAAGACTGTTTAGGTCCTTGGATGGTGACCAAAGAGAAGGTGAAGGATATGTGTTGCACCTTCTGCAGTTACATGGGAAGGTGCTATAGAAATGGAGTTGGTGTTGGTGGTTGAGGAGTGGACTAGGGTGTCCTGAGGGAATGATCCCTATGAAATGCAGATAGGGAGAGTGAGGGGAAGATGTGTTTGGTGGTGCATTCTGTTGGAGTTGTCTGAAATGGTAGAGAATGATCCTTTGAGCTCAGAGGCTGGTGGGATGAAAAGTGAGAACAAGGGGGACCTGATCATACTGTTGTGAGTCATGGACCTGATCACACTGTTGTAATCTGTAAATTATTTGTATCCCTTTCTCTCCTTGCCTTTCCACCTATTTTTGTCTCATCTGCAATTTTGGTTGCACTACATTTGATGAAGGGAATGCAATGAGCATTGTCTGTATGACTTCTTTCAAAGCATTTGACAAAGCACACCTAAAAGGTTGGTTAACAAAATTGCGGTTCACAAAATAGAAGGGATTCTATCAGCTTGGAAAAGAAAATGAAAGTTATAGAAAATGATTATTTTTCAGACAAGTGAGTGGTAGACAATAATGTTCTCCAAGGGTTGTTTTGAAGACAATAGGTTTTTACATATAAATTACATGGAATACAGCATAAAATTTCAAAATTTGTTGATGGTATCAAACTTGGAGGAGTGATAAAAAAGAGAACATGACAGAAACCAATGCAAGCGAATTTAGATAAGCCAACAGAATTGGCAGATACGTGGCACATCAAATTTAGTATAGGGAAATATGAAGTGATGCATTTTGACGGAAGGGATGGAAAGAGGCAACAGGTGCAAGAAGTGTCCAAGGACAGAGGGACTTGAGGATATAAGTGCAAGGGTATTATTGGTGTCAGGATATATTGGGAGAATGATTAGCAAAGTATATGAGATCCTAGACTTCATAATGAAAGATATTGAGAGCAAAAAGCAAGGAAATTATGATGAACTTTTATAAAATCTTGTTTGACCACAACTGGAGTATTGTATCCAGTTCTTTCAGAAAAATGTGAGGGATCTTGAGAGGGTATTGAGGAGACTTACCAGAATGGCTCCAAGAAAGGGAATTTTTATCTACAGGATTCAGTTGCAGAAGCTGGGGCTGTTCTCTTTGGAAATTGAAAGGGAGATTTGATAGAAGTGTGGACAACGACTTCAGGTTTGGAAAAAGCAGGCAAAGAAAATCATTGCCATTGGCTGATGATAGGAGGGATAGATTTGAAGGGTGGAAGCTCACAGCCTCGGACAAGCAGCTGTCAGGCAGAGAATGCAGAATTGGGTATCATACTATTGATGCTATGCCTGGGTCATTAACCACCATTGTTAGCCTTTAACTGGGAAGGGGGGAAAGCTCAGTTGTCCCACCAATCTTTTGGGTATTCAGTGCCCACTTAGGAACTCTTCTGGATGCCATTGTTACCTTGCCATTGATAAAAGATATCTTAACCAAATATTAAGACTGCTTATTGACAGCTGAGAAAAGGGGCTATTTCACACAAGAGAAACACTCCCACAGTAGTTTCCGATGCATGTTTCACCTTTCCTTAACCCAATTCTTTGGTGACTAGCTCCATGGCAGCTCTATATTACAGATTGCCTATAGGCTCAGTCGTGGCAATATGTAAAACATCCATCATCCATCCCACTGATTTGCAGTACAGTGGAATGTCAGAGACCGAAAAAGTGAATGCAGTTCATATCACAGTCACAAAACCATTTAGAAAGGACTGTGTTCTTTCCTATTTAGGTTAAAAGAAGATGACCTCACACTTGCCTTTGAAAACAAGTATTTACTGCTACTTTAATCAACCATTTGATCTCGTGGATGTCTGTGCAATTTTATACTTATATTAACTAGGTTGAGATTGCCTTCAATATTGCAGAGTGTTGATGTCTTGCCATAGAAGACAACACAAGTTGAAAGCAAATCTTTCATATTCTGTGGAATGTTGCAGCAGCTCTCCAATAAAGTTTGCAGTACCTTATACAGTTACAAGTTCACATACAAGTTTATATTAAAAGCTGGGTTCCTAAAGTCTTGCTACCTTTTTCAGCTGAGCGTAGAGCTAAGCTCACTCCCCAGTGAGCTGGATCTATGAGAACCTCTCCTGCTCCTTTTCTTTCTGTGATTTCCCATGTCAAGAATCCTTCAATTTATAATCTATTTCATGCGGATTACAGATAATTGTGCTGGTGTTTGTAAGGGGTCAAGCAAATCCTTCTATCAGAAAATCAATCATAAATTTAATCTAATTACTTTATTGATAAGATTATACTTGTGGCATTGACAATCACATTTGAACAAGTCAAACAAGAGAAAAAGGATCTCGCCATCTCTAATTTGCTTTGAAATAGTTTCAGGGGTTATTTTAGGTCTACATCTAATCTGAAATACTCATCTCTGACTGTGCATTATTCCTTTGGCACTGTGCTGAAGTGACAACCTTAGTACCTTCTCAAGCACAGTGGTTAGCACTGCTGCCTCACAGCGCCAGAGACCCGGGTTCAATTCCCGACTCAGGTGACTGACTGTGTGGAGTTTGCACATTCTCCCCGTGTCTGCGTGGGTTTCCTCCAGGTGCTCCGGTTTCCTCCCACTGTCCAAAGATGTGCAGGTCAGGTGAATTGGCCATGCTAAATTGCCCGTAGTGTTAGATAAGGGGTAAATGTAGGGGTATGGGTGGGTTGCGCTTCGGCGGGCGGTGTGGACTTGTTGGGCCGAAGGGCCTGTTTCCACACTGTAAGAAATCTAATCTAAAAGTAAGGATTGACCTTCTGATAAAGGTCAACCTGATCCATGGCTGACAGTCTTTCATCTTAAACTGCCAAATAGCTTGTGTGACAAGCTAAGGAAGATGTTTCAATGTCAATATGTGAGTATAGATAACCAATCAGAAAAAATTGGCTGAGATCTGTTACATTTCAACCAATTTTCATCAGCGTTTGTATGGGAATAGCACTTAGCAGTTATGGTACTCGACTAGACAAGCTAAAGAATTCATAGTTCATATTCCTGCCAGGCTGGAATCAGAAAATCACTGTAAGTACTACTGTCATAAATATTGAATTCAGTTCATTAATATCCTTAAGAAAAGAAACTTAACTCACCTGGCATGACCTACATGTGACCAGTCCCGCACTTTATGGTTAACTCTTAACATCCTCAGGGGATCTAGAATTGGGTAACAAGTGTCTCAAGAAAAGAAGTATTTTGGTCCTAAATGAATTTGCCAATAGAATTAACCTCCAGTGATTCATATAACTCTGGTGTTAATGCTAATAGAATAGTTATAATACCTGCCCACATAATGTAAACATTTGTGTCTGTGCATATATAGTGCTTATGCAAAAGCCTTTATAGAATCAAGAGTAAAAAATGTTAAAAGAATTTAAAGGATATTTTAGTGTTTTCTTTCATTACTTAGTGAAGAAGTCTAGTACCATAATTGGGTGAGGAAATTCAATATATATGTGACCAAGTTTCAAAAGGTACCACATCAACATTCATCCATGCCTTTTGGAGGAAGGAGTGGAGGGGCCACAGAGGAATGCAAATTCTAGCTTCACCAGAAATAGATTGTTACCTAGCTGTTAATTTCCTCCTAATGATACAGAAATATCAACATGAACTCTGCATCAGTAGAAGGAAAAATGCAAAGCATGTGCAACCTGCCTCAAGAATACCTGCTTGTATTAAGTGCAACAGTGCCAATGGCAATAATCTGCAGAGCAAAATCTTATTAAACAAATTGGCAAAGTGTCAAATTCAGGCGTTTCGTAGATAGTTTCTCCCAGTAAATTATCTCATGCAATTCTCCATAGCTAACATCATTACATATGTAACACTTCTCTACAGCATCACTTTTGGCTTGTCTTGCACTCACTGGTGATTGAAGTACTTGACACTGCTAGGACCCTCCTGGCTGTCCACTGATGGTACCATATTTGAAGCCCAGCTGTGTGCTAGGTCAATTGCTGCCAGGCACGAATAGCCAATATCTCTACATGTAGTGGGAGGAAAACAAAAGAGGAAAGCTTCTGATGGCACACAGGTGACATGAATAACACTTTCATGGAAAGAGATTCTCATATTTGTATATTTTACCATTTTAATCTCCCACCTGTCTGATCAATTGATATTGTAACTACAGCTAGAAGAATGGAGCTACACAGACTACCCATCTTGGCATCATATCATGATAGATCTGTGCCTAAAGCAGTGCTACTCTTTTCCTAATGCTCAGTCTAACATAACATCACATTATTGCTCAGTGTTGAGAGTGGCTTACACCACTTGAAAGGAAAGGACAGTCCTGACTAATAAGTATCACACCTCTGACTGATCTCTGTGAAGCGCCCTGACTACTTATCATTAATCTGAGGTTATTGACTTGCTTGCTGAGCTGGTAACCTTGTTCACAGATGTTTCATTGCCATTCTAGTTAACATCATCAGTGCGTCTCCGGTGAAGTGTTGGTGTTCTGCCCTGCTTGCTATTTATGTGTCTAGGTCCTCTGGGTTGGTGGTGTCATTTCCGGTTTTGTTGCTGATTCTGTTTCTTAGTGGTTGGTATCTTGGGTCCAACTCTACATGTTTGTTAATGGAATTCTGGGTTGAGCACCAGCCTTTTAGGAATTCCGGTGCATGTTTCTGTTTGGCTTGTCCTAGGATGGATGCGTTGTCCCAGTCGAATTGGTGTCTTTCATTGTCCACGTGTATGGATACAAGTGATAGCTGGTCATGTCTCTTGGTGGCTAGTTGATGTTTGTGTCCCTTGGTGACTAATTTCCTTCCTGTAGTGCTTTTGGTAATCTTTACACCGTATTTCGTATGTGACATGATCCTGTTGGTTGTGGGTATGGGATCCTTTATATTTGTTAGTAGCTGTCATAGTTGGTTTATGGACTACCATCATACGCACAAGTAATCTGGTGGTCATTTCTGATATGTCCTTAATATATGGCAGTGTGGCCAGTGTGTCAGGATGTGCTGTGTCTTCCTGTTGTGGTCTGTTGTATAGGTATCGGTGGACTATGATTTTTGGGTACCCATTGTTTCTGAAGACATTGTGTAGGTGTTCTTTTTCAGCTCTGTGCTCCGGGGTGCTGCAGTGAGGTGTGGCTTGCTTGAACAATATTCTGCTGCAGCTCCACTTGTGGGTGTTGGGATAGTTGCTGTTGTAGTTGGATACTTGTTTTGTGTGGGTGGCCTTCCTGTATATGGTGGTCTGGAGCTCCCCACTGGCCCATGCATTTGACTATTTCTTTCACAGGAGCTTCATCAGAACATTGTTCAAGCGAGCCATAACACTCTGCAGCACCCAGAGGATGCTTAAAGCAGAAGAACACCCAGGGACTGGAAATATTCAGCCTGCACTTTCACTTTGAAGCCCTCATTTTATAACTCCTTCAAATACATGTCTCTAACTATTTCAATATAACATCGTGGGCCAAAGGGCCTGTTCCTGTACTGTACCATTCTATGTTTATTGACTGTATGCTTGTGACAGGTAACAGCTTTCCTTGTCACAACTTCTAATTTCAGTAATCTCTTCTTTTCCAGTTATTAAATAGGATATAAAATAACTGGTGTGTTCTAATAATTCGCATAAGACTTTGTTTCTTGACTACACATAACTATGCCATTCATTGTGCTTTGCTTGGATTATTACCTCAAAACAGCTGAAAATATTAAGATATGCTTTTAAATATGAGCAACCAATGTGAAGATATTACTGCTTAAACCTTTAAGTGCTATTTATGTGTTTAATTTTCCCATCGTCCTTTATAAGCAGCTTTTTGCCAGCAACTTTTTTGCCCCATTGGAAACCTTTTCAAATAAGGTGGAAGTTTTGCCAGGTTAATCGTGCTAAAATCAGGTGAGTCCCGATCAAACCTCGGAATCATCAGATGATTTGTTATAATTTTAGGGATGATGTTTGGGGAGCCCATTTGCTTTCATTGTGACACATTTTACCATTCCTAAATCAGACAACACAGTTGGAATCCGGTCTCTTTAACAAGTAATCAATTTACACCATAAATTGGGGATTGATCAAGCAGTTTGGAGGTTTTTCGTTTCAATATGGCGAAAGCGAAATCGGTGAGGGAGTTTGCTATCGTTTTGGGAGGGACGTCGGGGTCCGACGGAATTTGGTTAATGAGAGGCTGTTAAATTGGGAAATAGGTTTAACCAGAGTTTTAAATTATCTCGCGTTGCTATTTCTTTTTCATTTGTGGCCAGATTTGTTTTTCGCCGCTACGTTTTACTTGCATTGAATTTTAGCCACACGAGGAGCAAATGCGTTTGCATCTTGACTATGTAATTTTGATTTTTTTTTGGCTAACCTGCACACTTTCCTTTTACATTTGATAAGTCTTGGATGGAGTCGAGTAGGAAAGAGTAGAAACTAAATTAATGGTAGTCTAATTTTCAATGGAACTTGTTAAAATAAATCCCTCCTTTCTCTTTTAGGTTTTAACAAACACATACATTTCTCTGTGGTTGGGGCAAGACTGGGATCCACATGTTCAGTATATTTAATGTGGCAAACTGGAGGGAGCATGTTGCTACCACAACTCCTCTAATTTATTGGGTACAGACAGCTGGAGTACTGTGTGCAGTTCTGGTCGCTCTCTTACAAAGAAGGATACTATTAAATTAGATAGGGTTCAGAGAAGATTTGCTAGGATGTTGCTGGGAATGAATGGTTTGAGCTCTATATAAAAAAATAGGCTGGGACTTTTTTTCACTCAAGCACAGGAGGTTGAGGGGTGACCTTCCAGAAGTTTATAAGATCATGAGGGTCATAGAAATGGTGAATAGCAAGGGCCTTTCCCTAGGGTGGTGGGGTGGGGGGATTTCAAATATGGGGGCTTTTTTTTTTAAAAGGTGGGAAGAGAGATTTTTAAAAAAAGACATGAGGGGCAATTTTTTTTACATGAAATGGTTCATGTGTGGAATGAACTGCCAGAGGAAGTGGCAGATGCAGGTAGAATTACAACACTTGAAAACCCTTCTGGATAAGTTGCTGAATAGGAAAGGTTTGTAGGGATATAGGCCAAATGCAGGCAAGTGGGGCTATTTTATTTTGGGAATGTGATTGGTGTGGATTAGTTGACTGAGGGGTCTGTTTCCATTTGTATGACTCAATCTGATTTGGTTTGATCTTGTATGGTGAAATAAAGTTAACTTTAAATATTGAGATTAAAACTGAGAAGTAGATTTGTTTGTTCTATCTTCCATTAGAGAGTAATGATAACACTAGCAATGCTCCTGCTAAAGTTGTGGAGTGCCACAACATCTGATTGATAAAAATGTATAATTCTCAGCATGTTCATCTTCCACCTTCCAGTTTTTTTTTCTTTTCCTCAGCCATCCTGGTGGTAAATGTTAAACTTAGCATAAAAACAATAATTCGACATGTCCCACATTTGTAGTTGGTACTTGTTTCTGTACCTTTGCTACATCTGCAAAATGGAGACTTCTACCAATGCAGTTTCACAGGGCTGTTTGGTTTTAGAAGCCAAATTAAAAGCAATCTTGCAGCAAAAATGACTTGTACAATTGCAGACCAATGGGTATGATGCACAATAAAGATGTGAGCCCTCTGGACGGCATGTCTTCACTCTGCCTTTCCTTTTTTAATATGAGCAGCACTTGATTTTCTTTTGTCCGTGATATTGCTGTTTATTCCATGTTGTGTTGAGAACGTGATTATGGTTCTTCTCTTTGAGAAGAACTGCTGCATTTCCTAAAGCATTCTCCCAATTGTGATATAGTAAGCCATTCCATGATTTTTGACTTTGATGTATAAAATCTTGTTTGAGTCCATCTTTATTATTGCAGTACAACATGGATTGTGGTATAACTAGAATTCTTTATACAAGCAGTATTAGTTTATACACTTTTAAGCATTTGGTTTCTTTTAAAGGCTGACCTGGCAGCTCTTCAAGAGTCTGAAGAGACCAGGAAGTCCTCTAGGAAGGAGATTCTGATTGTTCAACCATATATGAAGCATCCTTTGCAAAACAGGTATAATATAACTTTATGCTTCGTAAAAGATTTATTAAGAAAACTAGTGTTTGACATTTGGCATTTAAAACATTTTTTTTTAAAAAAGAAATACTTCTTAATGGCTGTTGTTTAGTGTAAGCAAAATAGTATTTTCAAAATGCAAACCCAGTTACTACGTATTAAGATGCTGTTCATTTTGTGAGCAATCTGTGCTGGCCTTGCTTAATGTTTGCATGGCTCATTTGAATTGTGATCAAGAGTGCTTAGCATTTCTATTCCCTTTTTTTTTTTGCAACGCTGTCAACTGATACTTCAGTGCAATTTGGAGTCAACATGGGTCTGTTCTGTAATATTACTTGTAAGTACGCCATATAAATGAACTCCTCTAGCAAGATTGAACTTAATCCGACTAGATCTGCTATCATTTTAAATAGTGCTATTTTAGATCACCAGTTAGCTACCGTGTGTAAATACACCTTGCTAGATGTAAATGACACCATTTTTCTTATTAAGGTAAAATGATAGTGCTTAACTGGAGTGTTACCAAATACTGTAGTTTGTTGTGAACCATTTGGACATGTTAAACTGATGGTTTCAGGGAGTTAAAATTTAAAATCTCCATTGTCAAACAAGGTTACCATTTGTTATATGAAGATTAATGAATGTGTTAGAAAACAGAATGGAGGAATACAGAGATCTCAAAGGGATATGATTTTGTTTGATTTGATAAATCTGATTTGGATGTGTTAGTATCATGATTTTTGGCTTTCAGTAGGCAAGTTGCCCCCTTTTTTTTTAATGGACTTTTTTTTTGATCTGTGCTGATGGTGCCTTTGTCATGAACAGTAGAAAGATAGGTTGTGGCATAATGCAATTCAGTCTGGAACTTTTTATAGGGAAATGGTAGGAAATATGAAAAGTATGTTATATTTACTTATGTGGACCATTTGAAGACACCAAAATACTAATTTTCTGAAATTGGAAGTTACCTTTTTTACTCTTTAGACAATAGCATCTATTATAGTACATGGAGGTCCAAGGCTATTTATGTACTAAGTTGAAATAAAAGTGTCATCGTTTGGAACAAATTTAAAAAAACGCGTCTAACATTTCCTGATATAACCTGCCTGGCACATCCCTGACCAATAAAGTGCAATGACCATTAAGTATTTTCCACATTAGTAATAGCCTTTTGGTAAATATCTTTATCCATGCAAAGGGAATAGAGTAAATCTGGCATACCAGTTTCAACTACTTTGCCAGTCTTTATTTTACATGCAGGAATTTAGTTATTCATTCCCACCCTTTGTAACCTGAAGTAAATATGCATAGTTATATCATAGCTTCTAGACTAGGATATATTTAAAATGTATCTTTATTACTATGTAAGCAAGCCTGTATTGTCTAGCCCAAGTCTGACTACCCTTGACCATTGCACTGAGTGAGCTTTTTGAACAGCTGCAGTCCATTTGTTATGCACACACTGTTTTGGAAGATAATTAGTTGAATGGTCCAGCACTGAACCTTCTCCAGCATTACTACTACCCTGCCATGCGAAGGCACTAGGCATGAACTACATCTAGATGTAGTGAATCATGGACCTTGCTGAAAGCAAGAACTCGTTTATACTATTTAATCTGACTGCTCTGGAAATGTTCTATATAAATATGATCTAAGTGGTAAGTATTCAATCTTTTATGAGCCTTTGGTAAGTTTTGAAAGAGTTCCTCCAAATTAGTTCTTGTTGAGGTGCAATTGCTTATTACCTGGGATGCAGGATCTTCATTTTCCAATGTTCTTGTGACTATACTCATTTTATGGAGAAAGTGAGTGCTGCACTTTATGAAAACTAAACTAATTGTTGTACCCATTTCATATAAACTCTTTGATAGCACCTGAAATTTCTACCCCTCATGGAAATGAACAGTATCGTAAGTTTAAATGCAATTTGAAGCAAATTGTTCATTAGTTGATTTAAAATGAAACAGTAAAATGGTTGTAAATTATCTAGAATATTTCACTTCATGTGTTCTTGTTTCGAACACAGGTGGACTCTCTGGTTTTACAAAAATGATAAAAATAAGCCCTGGCAGGCAAATCTTCGTCTTGTTACTAAATTTGACACCGTGGAGGATTTTTGGGCGTAAGTATTGGTAGAATTTTAAATACAACAGAAGTAGTTTCCAGAAAATGGAAGTGGAAAATATTAAGAAAGATTTCTTGCTGCAGTCTTTGAATGAAATAATACTGTTAGTAGTGAACTGAGAAGAATTTATTTTCAGTGACAGCACTGATCCTGTTTGCTCGTGCTAAGCATGTACTGCTACTGATCTAAGACAAATTAGACCCAAATTTGTGCTACATCTAAACCTTTAAAAATCTCAAAGCTATATGCTTAAGCAAATAATTTGTAGATTTTGACTTGAAATTAAGTACTTCCCACATCTCTGCATGCTCTGTGATTAAAGTTTATGCGAAGATTTGTAGCTCGGGTGCTCGTTGTTGTGGTTCTGTTCGCCGAGCTGGGAATTTGTGTTGCAGATGTTTCGTCCCCTGTCTAGGTGACCTCCTCAGTGCTTGGGAGCCTCCTGTGAAGCGCTTCTGTGATAAAGTTCTACTGTATAGCTATCTCTTTTTTTTTTAACATTGCTTTTGTGCTCTATTATTAGTGATGTACTAGATTTGAGTAGGCTTGGAGCATAATTTTAGTTGGGTTTAAAACTTGTGATCCCTTGTGGATGATTGACTAATAAAAAGAAATGTAGCAGTAAGAGATTCTCTACATAAACTCAAACTCACATGATCAAAAATGCTTCTCAAATGTCATGTGGTAACAACACAACTGATCGGAACAAGACTGCCTCGAGACATAGGAGTGTGGTGTGCCAGAAAGGCAACGGGTTTGTTTTTAACTGTGCTTGCTTTTGAAAGTGGACTGAATTGATGCTCTAAGGAACAGTTTGAGAACTTATTGATTTGTGGGAACAATTTAATAGGGGGCAAAAAATTGTAGCAAATTCTCTTCTCTTCTCTTCCTTTTGCCTTTTTCTTTGTGTATGTGTGTATACATGACTTGGTTGCAGATTTTTATTTTCAAAATTCAGTTCTTTGTGCTGTTACATATGTCTATTGTGGGATAAGAAAGTACATCTTTCAATTGACCTGTCTGTACCAAAAGCATTTTTAAAATAATTCATCGGCTATTGGTGTGTTGCCAGTTGCGCCAGCATTCATTGCCCATCTGTCATTTGTGTAGGTGATGGTGAGCTGCCTTCTTGAACTGTTACTGTACATGTGCCATAGATCCATAATGCCATTAGGAAAAGATTTCCAGGATTGTTCACTCAGCAACAATGAAGGAATGGTGATATTTGTGTGTGTGTGTGTGTGTGTGATCGTGACCCTTTCCTGGGACAGGGGCCTCACCGACCAGGCCATCTGTGTTGCGGGTCCGGAATTGTATGTAATTGAGTGTGGTACTTAAGCCTGAAATGTCGATTCTCCTCCTTCTCTGCTGCCTGACTGCTGTGCTTTTCCAGCACCACACTCTCTACTCTGACCGTCAGGATCTGTGGCCCTCCATTTTCTCCTTGGAGTTGTATGTACACATATCAGGTAAAGATGGCACATTTTCATCCCTGAAGGTCTTAGATGTGACAGTTACGTGTTTATCATTAGACCAGTTTTTTATTTTTATTTTGTTTTGTTCGTTTTTTCCTATTGATCTGTCTTGGTGACATTTCAACCCATGTCCCTAGTGACATCACCGGTGTACCAGACATGATGTCCTTGGTGAATTTTACCAGTGCATCTTTTAGATGGGACACACTGCTTCTATAGTGTTGAAGAAGTGTATGTTTGTGGATGTGATGCTAATCAAGCACAGTGATTTGCCTTTGATGTGTCAAGCTTCTTGAGGTTTTTTTTGTTGTTGGCGTTGCACTCATCCAGGCAAGTGGCCAGTATTCCATCACTTGTGACTTGTACCTGATTGGTGGACAGGTTTAGACAAGCGGTTGAAGAGGACTGCAGGATTCTAGCCTTTGACCTGCTGTTGTAGCCACTATATTTATATGGCTAGTCCATTTCAGTTTGCTGTTAATTGTACCAGCACTGATGACACTTTCTATCACTTTACTGTCTGTGAAGCTTGACTATATTGAGGTGATAATTGGCTGTGTTAGATTTATCCTGTTTTTTGTTTGGATGTGGACAATTTTCTGCCTTGGGTAAATGCCATTGGAAATGTACTGGAACAGCTTGGCTAAGTGGGAGACGAGTTCTGGAGCATGAGTTTTCAGTATTATTGCTGGAATGTTGTCAGGGCCCATAGCCTTTTCAGCATCTCCAACCTTAAACAGTTTCTTGATATCATGAAGGGACTTGAATTAGCTGAGGGCTGACATCTGCAATACTGGAATTTCTGGAGGAAGCTGGGATGAATTAGTCAGAAGTGCCAACTGGATTAAGATTGATTTGAATGCTTCAGTCCTATCCTTTGCTGGACCCTTCCCCCTCACTTGAAGTGAATTAACTAATTCCAATCTCCAGCGAGCTGTTGAATTCCCCATTACCATTCATGACTGGATACAGCAGGACCATTGAGTGTAGATCTGATCCATTTGCTGTAGAATTGCTTAGCTGTATCTATCACCTAGTTGGTTATGCTGTTTTGGTACACTGATCCTGCATCTTGTTATTTAACCAGGTTGACCCCTCCCTTTTATTTTTGTCACTTATAGTATTGTGACAGTGCCACACAACACAACACAGTTGAAAATAGGACATTGTCTCTACGAGGGCTATGTGGTGCTCACTTACTGATGCTAGAGGAACTCAGCTGGTCAGGCTGAGTGGGGAGAGTTGACTCATGTTAATTAACAGGAGGTTTGCTTGCCCATATGTAGTCTGCCATGAGACTTCATGATGTCCAGCATCAATGTTGGCCTTCTGGGTCTGCTCGTTCCTGACTATAATACTACTGTGCCAGCACTACTGGCTCTACCCTGCAGTGGGATTGAATGTAACTAGAGATGGTGTTTTCTGGGATTTTATATGTAAGATATGTTTTGGTGAGTATAGCTATCTGAGATTATTGCTCTACTAACTTTGAGACTGCTCTCCCAATTTGGCTTTTGCGTGGGAAATAGTGTCTTTGCTCATTGAAGCCTCATTCCTGATGAAGGACTTTTGCCTGAAACTCTTTTTTTTTTCCCGCTTCTTGGATGCTGCCTGACCTGCTGTGATTTTCCAGCACATTTGAAGGCAGAGTGGTGGATATTTGTCTGTGTGGATTTCAAGGTGCTCAACAAGATTCCACAAGGTAAACTGGTTAGCAAGGCTAGATTATAAGGAATACTGGGACTGTGAGCCATTTGGACAATTGACTCTGAAGGAGACAGAGGGTGGTGGCGGAAGGTTGCTTTTTGGACTAGACGCCTATGACCAGCCGTGTATTGTCATTGTCAGTGCTGGTTCCTCTGCATTTTATCATTTTATATAAAATGATTTAAGATGTCAATATAGGAGGTATGGTTAGTAGGTTTGCAGATGATCCCAAAATTGGTGCGGTGGATAGTAAAGAAGGTCATTTGAGTACAATGGGACTTTAATCAGATGGACAAATGGGTCAAGGGCTGGCAAAGTTTAAATTAAATAAATGTGACAAGCTGCATTTTGGTGGGGCAAATCAGAGCAGATATTCTATGCCTAATGGTAAGGCCCTGGGGAGTTTTACTGAACAGAGACCTTGGCTTATTGAAAGTAAAATTGTAGATAAACAGAATAGTGAAGGTGGCATTTGGCATGCTTGCCTTTATTGACCAGTGCAGTAAATATAGGAGGTGGGAGCTGTACAGGACATTATTAAGCCACTTTTTGAATACTGCATTCAATTCTGGTCTTCCTGCTATAGAAAAGATGTTTGAAATTTGAAAGGAGGCATGAATAGGCAAAGGGTGATTGCCCTTTAGTTTTGGACTTGGGTCCCTTTTAAATCTTTCCCTTCTCATCTTCAGCCTAAGGGGCAACCTTTTCATGCAGAATGGTGCGTGTATAGAATGGGCTGCCAGGGGAACTAGTGGAGGTTGGTACATTTACAACGTTCAAAAGGCATCTGGATGGGTATATGAATAGGAAGGGTATAGAGGGGTATGGGCCAAATGATAAGAAATTAGATTAAATTAGGATGTTTGATCAGCATGAAGTAGACCAAAGGGTCTGTTTCTGTGCTGTGTATACCTACAACTCTATGAATCATCTTTAAAACTTGATTTGAGGTTTTTTCTTGAGGCAGTCACCAAAAAGCATGCAGGCCAAACAGTAGATGTTGATGACCGGATTCTGTGGTCGTCTAATTAGCAAAATTTAGATCAAGTGGGCTTTGGAGGTAGGGGGTTGATTTTTTTTTTTCAGACTGGTGGCTTGTGACCAGCAGTGTTCCACAGGGTCTATTTTTTTGTCACTTTTCACTAAAATGATTTGTATGAGAACATAGGAAGTATGGCCAGTAGTTTTGTGAATGAAGCCATTGTCACTAGTGGACAGTGAAGAAGGTTATCAAAGACTACAAAGAGATGGTGATTGGCTCAATGGACTGAAGAATGGGATAGCAATTTATTGTCACATGTATTTTTACCAAAAAAGTGGAAAGTTTTAAGTCTCAATGGCATGGTGCCTAAACTAGTGACAAAAGTCATAATTAAGAAGGGGGAAAAATAAATTCACTTTTGACTCCTGGGTTCAGGATACACTGGAAAAACTGGGCCGGGCTGAGACTTTCATATCAGGACTAGGCCCTCCGAGTTGCTGGAATACCTGGAAACTGCCGTGAGAGACTACCACATTGCAAGACTGCCCCGGAAGGCACCAGGCCAATACCACCATTCTGGGCTGTTGGAAGCTACCTCATCACTGGGCCTGGGCCAGGAGGATACTCCTTCTTCCACCAAAGTTGCTAAAAGAAGGTAAGGTACTATAACAAATGGAAACATTATAGCACCAAAAGAAAAAGGAATCTACACTGTCTACCTTAGAAGTTCTGGGCTGAGGAGCCTGCATGTTGTGCTGCTTCCCCGTCACCATCTTAAGGGAGAAAAGTGTGGCAGATGGAGTTTAATTTGGATAAATGTGAGTTATTGCATTTTAGTAAAACAAACAAGGGCAGGATTTGTACAACTAATGGTGGTGCCTTAGGTGGTTTGTTGAACAGAGGTCTAGGGGTTCAGGTACATAATTCGTAAGATTTTGCAAAAATATAGATGGCTTAGGTAAGTAAGCATTTAGCATGCTTGCCTCCATTGCTGAATTATCTGAGTCTGCGAGTTGGGATGTGAGGTTGTACAGCACATTGGTGAGTAGTACTGTGTATAGGTCTGGTTGCTATATTACAGGAAGGATATTATTAAATTGGAGAGGGGTCAGAAAAGATTAACCAGGATGTTGCTGGGAATGGAAGGCTTGAGATATAAAAATAGGCTGGGACATTTTTTTTTCACTGGTGCACAGGAGGTTGAGAGGTGACTTTTTAGAGATTTATAAAATTGAGTGGCATAGAGGAGGTGAATAGCAAGAGTCTTTTCTCTAGGGTGGGGGATTTCAAAACTAGAAGACATGTTTTTAAGGTGAGAGGAGAAAGATTTTACAGGTGAGGGGCCATGTTTTAACAGTTTGTGTGGAATGAAATGCCAGAGGAAGTGGTGGTTGCAGGTATAGTTACAAAACTTAAGACTTTTTTGTAGAGATGGATGAATCAAAGTTTTGGAGGGATATGGACCAAACACACGGGTGAATGGGACTAATTTGGTTTGGGAACATTGTTGGCGCAGACTATTTCAATCTGTTTCAATGCTGTTTGACGGAGTCTGACTCTGGATGGCTTGCTAGAGCAATTTATATTCAATTGCATAATTGAGTTTAGAGTTCTATACAAGTTCAGTTAAAGTAGGCAGTTTCAGGTAATAACCATTAATGAATCAGATGGACTTTGTAACAATGACTTCATGGTCAGCATTCAATTTGTTTCCAGGCCACTTATTTAAAAAAAAAATTCAATTCCACATTCTGCAATGGTGGGATTTGAACCCACCTCCCCACAACATTACTTGGATCTCTTGGTTACTAGCCCAGTGACCAACAGCACTAGTCCATCCCCAGTTGTTTGATATGTTACATGAAATTATTATTTGTAGTTGTCAGATCAGTACACTTTTGAGCTCCTATTCTTTTTATTACTGATGATCAAGATTTCTTTTGTCAATTGTATTCAACTCTTTGGCTCTCTGCTGGAGTACCAGAAAGCTAATCAATTTGCTATTTTAAAAATGTGCTTTCATATTTAGCATTTCTGTGCACATCATTACTGTGCGCTGATTCTTGACTCTGTTAATGTGTGGTTTGTTAGTCAATGATAGGATACCTTTCTATGGACATTTAACTGAATGTTCTTTCAGTACTTTTAATATTTTGGAATTAATTTGTTCACTGATATCAACTTCCTATATAAAAGCTGAACTGTTGCAGCCTTAAAATTTTGTATCAGTGTTTTATTTCCACTAACTGGAAATGGTTTTTTCCTTCAATAGATTGTACAATCACATTCAACTTGCCAGTAGGCTGATGTCAGGTTGTGATTACGCTGTCTTTAAGGTTTGTACACTTTTTGTGTAACATATATCCGTTATTCAGAAGAAACCGTTATCTGTGAATTTGACTCTGACCCATAGTCACAATCCTGGAAAGTCTCTTTGAAAGATGATCGGTTTTGACTATAGTGCCCCCGTGAGGAATTGAGGGAACAAATGGGAATTACTAATGTAAGGAGGGATGATCAGTATAATAATGGATGACTTGTTCTCCAGTGTTGAAGTCCTGTCAGTACAAATCTGTGCCTATGCCTTTGGTTGCTCAAGTGAGAGTTTCTCTGAATTGAATCAAAAATGTTAATATCTTGGAAGATAGTTTCCCTATTCTAGTATAAAAACTTCTAGAATTAGCAGAAATTTTAGAATTGAGAAGTTTTTAGCTTGACTGTCTGTCTTGTTCACCTGACTTCTTAGGTGAGTTGCAATTCCTTCAGTCCTCTCTCCTTTAGGTTATTTTGTCACTTTGGTACTTGCTGCAGGTTTAAATGATTTGAATTGTTGAAAATAGGTCACTTTGGGCAACAGACTTACATAAGATTCAAAATCTATTTATCAACTTGCATTAAAGTATTTCACTTAACAGTATCCTTTTTATTGCTGGTTTATTCTTAAGAATTGGAATTGCTTTGAGAACTGCCATCTAATTTTAACATTTAAAAACTACAAATTTCTATTGTTAAATAGGATGGTATTGAACCCATGTGGGAAGACAACAGAAACAAATGTGGTGGAAGATGGTTAATCACGCTGTCCAAGCAGCAAAGAATGCTGGAACTAGATCAATACTGGCTAGAAACAGTGAGTTAATAAAATGCATAGACAAATTTGTTTTTGTCACTTTTGGTGCAACATCAAAGTCCTGTTCAATCGTAGGTTTTTCAATGCTCAATTTTATTCTTTGTTTCACAGCCGTATATCTGCAATATCTGTTCTAGATGACGGACACATTAACTTTGTTATGTAATGGCATGAGCTATACATGGCACCTATGTGCCCTCTTTGGATCCTATGGCACATTGCTTTCAAAATAAGCAAGGGAATTATCCCCTGTACTGAGGCATAAGTATCATTCGTTGAGAATCATCAAGAAACCTACTTGTGCAAATTGGTTATCATATTTCTGATAACAGAAGTAACTGCACCCATTGGTTCAGGTCACTAGGAATTTTGCATGTTTGTGGCCAGATTGAACTAGTACTTTTTTTTCAAATCTAACTCTATGTAAATCCAGTGGTTGCCAATAGAGCTATTAAGCATTTTAGAATAGTTACTCAATCTCTCCATTTGTAAAGTGCAAGTAATTAATGATTTAATATTAACTTTATTATTTATTATCTTTGTAAGTTGCTATGTCTTATTGGAGAAGCTTTTGACGATTATAGCAATGACATATGTGGTGCGGTAATTAATGTCCGAGCAAAAGGGGATAAAATAGCAATATGGACCTGTGACACAGAAAATGAAGAAGCGGTTTTACACATAGGGTAAGTTTTTTTTAATGTTTTAAAGGTTTGTTTAATTTGTTGACAATTGTATCCATTTTCCCATCTTTTTGAACCATTCCCTTCCACACTAAAACTGTGGAAAATTTTGCATCTATTAGACACTTGTTTGCATTTTTTATGATGTTGGCTGCTACCAATTTATCTTGGTTTTCTCCTTCGATTGCAAGTTATTTCTAAAACAACTCGAGACCTTTTCAAAGACTTAACACGTTGGGAGAGGGAAGTTGTTTTTCACCATATTTCCAGCCTTACTTGTAATGTTTCACTTAAGCTGGGTTTTGGGATTTGCTATCAAAACCATTTAAACTGAGGGCAAGTTACATTAAATTTCTTAGTCATGCACTATAACCTTTGTGACTATTCTTTAGTTGTGTCAATAGTTCATTGAAATATTTTCATGCTGCTAGCTTGTAATGGTACTTAAAAGTCTTTTGCACACAAAGTATTTAAAACCAATTTGCACTTGCACCCTTAACATTACAAAATAACACCAACTGAATAGAAGAATTACAATTTCCTTTTGATGAAACCTACCTCAAATTTATTTTTAAAATTAAGGAACATTTCAAAGTGGTTAATTTGTAATGGAATTCCAGCACTTCTCATCCAGGCAGCTGAAAGCATTGCAATCTGTAATAAAGCAACTTGAGATGTTCAAAGTGAAAATGTCCAGATTAGAGGGAGGAAGTGCTGGATGTCTTGAAATGGTTAAAATTGGATAAATCCCCAGGACCTGATCAGGTGTACCTGAGAACTCTGTGGGAAGCTAGAGAAGTGATTTTGCTGGGCCTCTTGCTGAGATATTTGTATCATCGATAGTCGCAAGTGAGGTGCCGGAAGACTGGAGGTTGGCAAACATGGTGCCACTGTTGAAGGGCGGTAAAGACAAGCCAGGGAACTATAGACCGGTGAGCCTGACCTCCGTGGTGGGCAAGTTGTTGGAGGGACCAGATGTACATGTATTTGGAAAGGCAAGGACTGATTCAGGATAGTCAACATGGCTTTGTGTGTGGGAAATCATGTCTCTCAAACTTGATTGAGTTTTTTGATGAAGTAACAAAGAAGGTTGATGAGGGCAGAGCAGTAGATGTGATCTATATGGACTTCAGTAAGGCATTCGACAAGGTTCCCCATGGGAGACTGGTGAGCAAGGTTAGATCTCATGGAATACAGGGAGAACTAGCCATTTGGATACAGAACTGGCTCAAAGGTAGAAGACAGAGGGTGGTGGTGGAGGGTTGTTTTTCAGACTGAAGGCTTGTGACCAGTGGAGTGCCACAAGGACCGGTGCTGGGCCCTCTACTTTCTGACATTACATAAATGATTTGGATGTGAGCGTAAGAGGTACAACTAGTAAGTTGGCAGATGACCCCAAAATTGGAGGTGTAGTGGACAACGAAGAGGGTTACCTCAGATTACAACAGGATCTGGACCAGATGGGCCAATGGGCTGAGAAATGGCAGATGGAGTTTAATTCAGATAAATGCGAGGTGCCGCATTTTGGGAAAGCAAATCTTAGCATGACTTATACAGTTAATGATAAGGTCCTTGGCAGTGTTGCTGAACAAAGAGACCTTGGAGAGCAGGTTCATAGTTCCTTGAAAGTGGAGTCGCAGGTAGATAGGATAGTGAAGAAGGCATTTCGTATGCTTTCGTTTATTGGTCAGAGTATTGATTACAGGAGCTGGGAGGTCATGTTGCGGCTGTACAGGACATTGGTTAGGCCACTGTTGGAATATTGCATGCAATTCTGGTCTCCTTCCTATCGGAAAGATGTTGTGAAACTTGAAAGGGTTCAGAAAAGATTTACAAGGATGTTGCCATTGTTAGAGGATCTGAGCTACAGGGAGAGGCTGAACAGGCTGGGGCTGTTTTCTCTGGAGCTTCGGAGGCTGAGGGGTGACCTTTTATAGAGGTTTACAGAATTGTGGGGTATGGATAGGGTAAATAAACAATGTCTTTTCCCTGGGGTCAGGGAGTCCAGAACTAGAGGGCATAAGTTTAGGGTGAGAGGAGAAAGATATAAAAGAGACCTAAGGGGCAACTTTTTCACGCAGAGGGTGGTACATGTATGGAATGAGCCGCCAGAGGATGTGGTGGAGGCTGATACCATTGCAACATTTAAGAGGCAACTGGATGGGTATATGAATAGGAAGGGTTTGGAGGGATATGGGCCAGGTGCTGGCAGGTGGAACTAGATTGGGTTGGGATGTCTGGTCAGCATGGACAGGTTGGACCGAAGGGTCTGTTTCCGTGCTGTACATCATTATGATTAATTAGAAATATGGAGGGATGAATCTTTGGATGAAATTCAACTAGGATGAGAATTTCAAACTTGACTATCCAACCACAAGTGTTTTGCCAAGTATTGTAAAGGATGGGAGATTAGAATATCTATAAAGAAAACAAAAGCATTAATGAAGGTTTTCAGGTACCAAGGCAAGTTACAAGTCTGATTAAACATTACAGAATTAAAACAGACATTCTGATACTGGAGCAAACAAGTAGGCAAGCTCATAATCCTGCAAACAAAACATTAAAGTTGTGAATGTTTGATTTTCGTTTTGAGCATTTCTATGCAGAATGGTGGAAATGGTGACGAGGGAGCAGAGTTTGCAATGAAAACAAATATTGGCTTCAGTCCTTCCAGTATTTAGAGGACAGGATCGGGACAAGCAGTCTGTCGTCAGAAGTGCTGAGGTGAACTTGCATGTTGTTGGTGTACGTTTAGCACTGGTTTTCAGATTAGTGATAGCAAAGTGCTGGTGAGAAATGAGGTCCAGAATAGATCCTGGTAGGGCAAAGGTAACTGAGTGGGAAGAGAAGCTGCTATAGGTGACTTTCTGGATATCATGGAACCGTCATGAAATAAGTTCTGCCCAGTTGGATGGTGGAAGGATGGTATTAGATAATGTGTTGGGGAAGTGGAAGAAAAAAAGCATAAGAAAACTGAATAATGCCTGAATTTTGACTTGAACTATGCCATTACACATTGTGCAGAACTAAAGACAAGGGAATTCCTTCATCACATTGTTCTTAATTGAGATTATCAGAATCAAGCAAATCTTGCTTGAGGCTTTTCTTTGGCTGTTTGCTATGTAATTTTGTACTCTGTTCAGATAAGCGGGCATTTGTGATCATGGATTTGAATCAGATTGGTCCGTGATTGCTTGTCAAAGTACGGTAATGGTTTGATCAGTTGCCTTGATCAGTATAGCTGACCAGGAAATAAATCATTCTTCTTACTATTTATAGGCTGCGCTGGAGACCTGCGAACTCAAATCCATTGGCCATGTTATGAATGCATTTCTGTGGCAGAGAGAGTCCTACAACTTGTAAATATAAAGTTATAAAACTCATCATCTTTATACAACGCCTGTCCATCCCATTCCACATTCAACAACAAGCTTTGAAAACTGCTCATTTTTGACAGTAGCTGAGACAATCCATAGCTTTACTTATTTTTCTTTTTACAAAGTAAGTTTTGCATCATCATTCAATATTAAACAGATTATTTATGTTCCAAGATCCACATCTTGTTTTGTCAAAAATAAGGTTCTTAGAGCAAATTTTGTACCAAGTTTCAATTGTATCGGTTTACTAACAAATAGGTTATAACATCATCTCTGCCCATCTTCACTGGTGGGAGTAATTACAAAGCTAGTTTCCTGGGATATATTGAGGTATATTGTCACCATGTTAAATATAGTTTTTGAAATGGGCAAAGGTATGGCAGATGGAATAAAATGTGGGTAAATGAGGTTACGCACTTTGGTAGGAAGAATTGAGGTGTAGACTATTTTCTAAACAGGGAAAAGCTTTGGAGATCTGAAGCACACAGGGACTTGGAGTCCTGGTTCAGTATTCTCAAAGGTTAACATACAGGTTCAATTGGCAGTTAAAAGGCAAATGCAATGTTAGTATTCATTTCAGGAGGGCTGAATAAAAGTGCAGACTGCATTTGGAGTATTGTGCTTTGAGTTCCATATCCAAGGAAGGATATGCTGACATTCGAGGGAGTCCAGAGGAGGTTTGTAAGAATGATCCCTGGGGATGAAGAGCTTGTCATTAAAAAGGCACTTGAGGACTCCGGGTCTGCATGTGGTGGAGTTTGGATGGATGATGGGGGATTTGATTGAAACGTGCAGTATACTGAGGCCTGGATAAAGTGGACATGGAGATGTCTCTGCTGTTAGGAGAGACTGGGACCCATGGGCACATCCTTCGAGTAAATGAAGGACCCTTCAGAGCTGAAATGAGGGGAAATTTCATCAGTCAGACCATGGTAAATCTGTGAAACTCACTGCTGCAGAAGACTGTAGTGGTTGTCATGGAGTGTGTTTGAGACCGGTATTTGATGGTGAAGAGGATCAAGGATTAGTTATGAGGAGAAAGGAGGAGAATGGGATTGAGAAACATGTCAACCATGATTAAATGACACAGCAGACTCCATGGACTGAATTACCCAATTCTGCTCATGATCTTATCAGCGCCAAGTTACTAACTTTTTTTGGTTTGTCCCATTTGAGAACATTTACACACTTTCTAACTGGCATCCCTACATTCGTAGCTTGAATGGCACAGTTCCACATCAACTATGGCTGATTTTGGCAAGTTAATTATCAATCTTTGACCATGGAACAAGCATTCATGACATTGCCAATGAGTCTTGGGATTACAACTTGAACTCTGTTTCTATTGTAAAGGTAAGGGTATTATCTACTGAGTAGTAAGGCTTTCAGGTTTAATTAAGAACATTTTAATGGGTGTGCAATCTGTCAGGATGCAGATGTAATTTAGAACATTTTAAAATGTATTTTAAGAATTTTGTTTTTTTCTTCAGAAAAACCTACAAGGAAAGGCTTGGTCTTCCCATGAAGGTTGTGATTGGTTATCAAGCGCATGCAGACACTGCAACAAAGAGTGGATTGGGAGTTAAAAACAAATTTGTTGTTTGAGCATTTTTTTCACCAAGCTTTAAAGCTGTGTAAATGAACTTGTTTAATTTGTGCAGTTGATTTGGGAGACTCTGTATAGTTTTACCAAACTTGGCTGTTGGAATGATTTTTGAAGAAAAAAATTAAATCTATTTGTGCAAGGTATTTAAATCATGAGATTTCAATGGTGATTTATTGCAAACTGACTTTAAATATAATCTCGTGTGTACAATCTAAACATTACTTTCCAGTTTTAGACTGGATTGGGGGATTGTGGTGCTGGAAAAGCACAGCAGGTGAGGCAGCACATGAGCAGGAGAATCCTGATTTCAGGCATAAGCCCTCCATCAAGAATGAGGCTTGTGGGCTGGGGGCACCTGAGAGATAAAATGGGGGGGGGGGGGAGGGGGGGGTGGTAGCTGAGAATGCAATAGGTAGATGAGGGTGTTGGGTCAGAGAGGGGGGTGGAATGGGATCGATGGGAAAGACCATAGACAGGTCAAGAGGGTGGTGCTGAGTTGGAGGCTTGGGACTGGGATAAAGTGATGGGGGGTGGGGGTGGGGAAGGAAATGAGAACTGGTGAAATCCACATTACAAACATATGGGATCAGGGTCCTAAGGCAGAAGATGAGGTTCTCTTCCTCCAGGTCTTGGGTAGTTAGGGTTTGGTGATGAAGTCCAGGACCTGCATGCCCTTGGTGGAGTGGGTGGAGGAATTGGCGTTCAAGCACAGGGCGGTGGGGTTAGTTGGTACAAGAGTCCCAAAGATGTTCTCTGAAATGATCTGCAAGTTGGTGACTTGTCTCCCTGATGTACAGGAGACCACATTTTGGTGCAATGGATACAGATGGCATTAGTGGAGTTATATGTAAATTTGTCTGATGTGGAAGGAGATGGAAATGTGTTGCTGGAAAAGCGCAGCAGGTCAGGCAGCATCTAGGGAACAGGAGAATCGACGTTTCGGGCATTAGCCCTTCTTCAGGAATGAGGAAAGTTGGTCCAGCAGGCTAAGATAAAAGATAGGGAGGAGGGACTTGGGGGAGGGGCGTCGGAAATGTGATAGGTGGAAAAAGGTCAAGGTGAGGGTGATAGGACAGATTGGGGTGGGGGCGGAGAGGTCGGGAAGAAGATTGCAGGTTAGGGAGGCGGTGCTGAATTTGATGGATTTGACTGAGACAGGCTGGGGGGAGTGGAAATGAGGAAACTGGTGAAATCCGAGTTCATCCCTTGTGGTTGGAGGGTTCCTAGCCGGAAGATGAGGCGTTCTTCCTCCAACCGTCGTTTCGCTGTGGTCTGACGATGGAGGAGTCCAAAGACCTGCATATACTTGGTGGAGTGGGAGGGGGAATTGAAATGTTGAGCTACAGGGTGGTTGGGTTGGTTGGTCCGGGTGTCCCAGAGGTGTTCTCTGAAACGCTCCGCAAGTAGGCGGCCTGTCTCCCCAATATAGAGGAGGCCACATCGGGTACAGAGGATGCAATAGATGATATGTGTGGAGGTAGAGGTGAATCTGTGGCGGATATGGAAGTTTCCTTTGGGGCCTTGGAGGGAGGTGTGGGCGCAAGTCTTGCACCTCCTGCGGTTGCAGGGGAAGGTGCCGGGAGTGGAGGTTGGGTTGGTGGGGGTGTGGATCTGACGAGGGAGTCACGGAGGGAGTGGTCTTTACGGAATGCTGATAGGGGAGGGGAGGGAAATATATCCTTGGTGGTGGGGTCCGTTTGGAGGTGGCGGAAATGACGGCGGATGATGCGCTGTACATGGAGGTTAGTGGGGTGGTAGGTGAGGACCAGTGGGGTTCTGTCCTGGTGGCGGTTGGAGGGACAGGGTTCAAGGGCGGAGGATCGGGAAGTGGAAGAGATGCGGTGGAGGGCATAGTCGATCACGTCGGGGGGGAAATTGCAGTCCTTGAAGGAGGCGGCCATCTGGGATGTGCGTTTTTGGAACTGGTCCTCCTGGGAGCAGATGCGGCCGTGTCGAAGGAATTGGGAGAATGGGATGGCGTTTTTGCAGGGGGCAGGATGGGAGGAGGTGTAGTCCAGGTAGCTGTGGGAGTCGGTCGGTTTGTAGTAGATGTCCGTGTTGATTCGGTCGCCTGAGATGGAAATAGAAAGGTCGAGGAAAGCTACATCGATGACTGTATCGGCGCCGCCCCGTGCTCCCACGAGGAGGTGGAACAGTTCATCCACTTCACCAACACCTTCCACCCCAACCTCAAATTCACCTGGAAAACCTCTACTGATGTGGAAGGATCCTATTGGGGCCTTGGACAGAGGTGAGGGGTGAAGTGTGGGTGCATGTTCCGCAATTGCTTGCAGTGGCAGGGAAATGTGTTGGGTGAGAGCTAGTGGGGCACATGGATCTGACCAAGGGAGTCAGAGGGAATGATGTCTGCGAAACACTGATAGGGGTGGGAAATACACACCCTGGTGGAGGGGTCTGTTTTGTAGGTGGCAGAGGATGATGCGATGTTTAGAGGGTGTTGGGGTGTAAGATGAGGATCAGGGGTGTTCTGTCATTGTTGCATTGGGAGTAGTGGGGTTCAAGGGCAGAAGTGCAGGAGATGCCCTGAAGAGCATTGCTGACCATGTGGAGGGGAAATTGCAGTCTTTGAGGCCATCTGGGATTTTCTATGATGGAATTGGTCATTCTCCTTCAAAGGCTACAATATCCCCTCCCATGTGGTTAACTATGCTCTCCAGCACATCTCCTTCGCATCCCACACCACTGCCTTTTGAACCCCACCCCTCCCAATACAAGGACAAAACTTTCCTGGTCCTCACCTTCCACTACATCAACAACCTTCATTATACATTGCATCATCCTCTATCACCTACAAATAGATTCCCACCACAGGGGATATATTTCCCTCCCCACCCTATCAGCATTTTGGTGAGACCATTCCCTCAGTATCTGCAGTCCTTACTTTCTCTTCTTGGTTTGGGAGATTACATTAATCCTCCAGTAAAACTGCCTTGGCTGCAAAGATAAATTAATTGCATGACATTAAATATTTGGATTGTTTTCCCTATGATTGTTAACTAGAGATCCATTTTAGTTAATATAAGACTTTGCTACAACTAAAAATGTTATAATATGCAGGTTGCACATGCCTACTTTGAATAACAGCATCTTTTTTTTCACTTCAAAAGTGGGAAATTACTAGTTAAACTAGAAGCGCAGTGTGAACTGGCCTCTGAGAGCCCTTTCCAACCTTCAGGCACTCTGCCTGTATTCCTGATGAAGGGCTCTTGCCCAAAACGTCGGGTTTTTTTTTTCCCTGCTCCTCGGATGTTGCCTGACCTGCTGTGCTTTTCCAGTACCACTCTAATCTAAACTCTGGTTTCCAGCATCTGCAGTAATTGTTTTTAACCTACAAAATTTATGATGGCCAAGTCATCTAACCAACCTTACTGTGACCTATTGAAGGGACTGGCTGATTCAAGATTGTCCTCTTTTTGGGCTACTGGCTGGGAATTCTAAGACACAGAATCTTTAGCCAGTGCCAAATTTGAAGGACAAATGTAATCACCTTTTCTTTACTTTGGTAATTGAGACAAGGTTCTGGATTAAGATAGGGATGTTTTAAGAAAATCGAAGATTGTGGCAGGGAAGGTGAACAGAATCATTACAGTTTGAGCCAGTTCTGGGTTTGGAAGACAAAACACCGGCTTGGGGATGTTCAAAATTATATTATGTCAAGATTGGGGAAAAAGTTCAAGCTATGAAACAAGTCTACTGAAATAATTGACACTGGTAGGTACATCTACCTAACCTGTACAGATATGTTTTTATACAATGAGCTGAGGCAGTGTACCTATCGGAATTTGGAAGATAATGCCATAGCCTATCCTGAGCTGTTTAGGAACAGATTTCATCCTTAATATAGTTTAGTTTCAGTTAAGCTTTTAAATTATGCAAAGAAAGTCATACTCTTAAATGATGATTTTGGAGGTGCAGTGTTCGAATGGGGTGTACAAAGTCTAAAAATCTCTCAACACCAGGTTATAGTCCAACCGGTTTATTTGGAAGCACTAGCTTTCGGTCAGGTAGCTTACGAGTAGGATCGTTAATTTTATGGAATTTGTGGTTTTTAACGGTTAGTTTGAGACAACGAAATTGGAAGCAAGCATTTAGAAGTAGTTGGAGACTAGATTATTTTTGGGACGGGTTACTCCAACTTGTATTCAGTGACATTCTACACGGCAGGAGTGGTTGATGCGAAAACTTGCATTATTCTTCAGGAATGTAGCACGCTGTTGCATTTGGTATTTCTGCAGTAACCTGTCATGGTAGCTACTGCACAAACCATTGACAGCTGAACTCATTTTAATAGGTGACACTGGAAGAGTTAAAGGAGTTGGCACATGAATGTATTCTCCAGTACCGTGTTGTTACGGGTTAATTTAAATAAAAGGCTACTGGAAATCTGAAATAACAATGAGAGAAACAGAATAAATATTGCAAGTCGCATAAAACGCAAGCTGCTGCTCGATCTTGCTGAGGTTTTTAAATCCGTTTCTGCCTGCTCTGTCTGTGTGGGTGGGGAGGGGGGGGTGGTGGTGCTGGTTGTTTGATGCTCTTGCTACTTCACTGGGACCAGCAGAGGGTGACACTGAGTCTCCCTGCGGTGCCCGGGAGCGGACCTCGCAACCGGCGCGCGCGCGCGCGCCGTCATCAGGCTGGAGACGCGGATGCGCCCGCGCGCCTGGATGGGAGCTGGTTGGTGGTGGGGCAAGAGCGGGCGCATGCGCGCTGCTGATGTGGTGGATGGCGGCGCCAGGGCAGCGCGGTGTGTCGGTGACCAGGGAGTAACCGCATGGAGCTGTGAGCGGCACCGGCGCGGGAGCGGCCTGTCTGGCCCGGAGTGAAGGCCAATGTCGGTCCAGGCGCGCGCTCCTGATGCGGCGGTGGCCGGGCCTCGGAGCCTGGCTTCTCCCTGAGTGAGCTTCACTGAGGGCGGCTGTCCGCCTCTTGCCTTTATCGTTTGTGTTGTGTTTTTTTTAAAAAAAACAAAACCCTCCCCGTCCCTCCCTCCCTCTGTCTCTGTCCCTCCTGAGTTTCCAGACCACCATGTCCGGGAAACACTTCAAAGGACCTGAAGTTAGTTGCTGTGTGAAGTACGTTCTGTTCGGCTTTAACATCGTGTTTTGGGTGAGTGTTTGCAGGCTCTTGTTGTCTCTGTCTCTGAGTGACCGAGAGAGAGCCTTTTGTCTGATTCCCAGCCTCAGGGGCTTCTCCTCGTCTGTGGCACAACAAAACACACACACACACAAAACTTCCTCAAACCCTCTTCGCTGCAAACTCATCCGTGTTGGTACGACCGAACATTGGGAGTATTTTGCCGTTGGTGATAGCAGCATCTTCCAATGATAACCAGCGCAAAGAGGTTGACAAAAACCCAGCAAGGTGTCCAGCTATTACCCATTTGTTGTTTGAGTTACTGGTTCGTTGCGCCAAACGTTTTGCTCGTTGACTGATCCGTTCGTTGCCGCTGCTTTTTGTTTGATTTTGATTCCACGAGACAAATGGACGGGAGAAATTTGATTTAAGAAAAATCAATTAACGAACGTGTAACAGTCTCTAACTGTGATCTGGTCGACGATGATTGAAGTGGTAGGGCCAGCAAAGTGTAACTTCACTTTGGAAATAAATGAATTATACATTTAATCACTTGTTGATAATGACTACTGATCAATTTTAAGATAGTCAATGCGAGTTTTATGAAGCAGTTTTATTAACCTTAAAACTTGAGTAGACTAGTTTAAAAAATGTGTTTAACAGTAGTTTTCAACGTATTAGATGAGAATGAGTTTTGCAACAACAGTAGCCTTTGGCCATGAATTGGATGTATGTCTTTGTGCCCCTTGATTTTATAAAATGTATTGCCAAGAAGTGCTTCTTAATCATTTACATTAGGTACTTAATAGATTTTAGATTATAGATTATAGATTTTAATTACCATGTCACATTAAAAGATGAGACATTACAATTAAGGTTTTAAGAGTTGTTGTAGCAGTGCATTAATACTACTTGTCTTTCTACAATGATATCTAAATCCAAATGCAACATTGTTTTTTGTTTAGCTCTTCAATAACATGGGAAAGATCCATTTTTCTAGAAAGTTTTGTCAATTTGTTCATTTTTTTTGTTCGTATCATCTTCCCAGTAGATTGACTGATTCCTATGGGTGTGACATACCACATACATCAACTCCATCCAGCTCAATGTGTGTGTCATCAATTTTCTCCTCTGACTCCCTCTTTTAATACAAAAACTTTAGTATTGCTGAGGAAAGAAGAGACGTGTTGTTGAAGCTGTTTATCTTGCAGTCATCAGGACTGATGCAAAAATACCAAATTTCAAAGGGAACAAGAATTTATACATGAGAAAAAATGCTAATTAGTCAAGGAATTGAACTAGAGAATGCACTAGAGAATAATTTTTCTTCAAATTTTGATTCAATTGAAAAAGGTGCATTCCCTGGGCATGTTTCTTTGGTTTGCAGAGGGCAGGTGCTGTTCGCTGTGAACAGTTCTTAGACATGCAATAGCTTATATCCCTTAAATTTATGCAACAGATGAAGTTAGCTGTTTTACTCTGCCATTTGTGTTACTACAGAATAGTAGAATTCTCCACTAACAGAATGCTCCTATCAAGCTAGAAAGATGTTTTGCCTACAACGCAAGTGAGTGATGTGCTATGTAAATTTTTGTGCTTGTGCGATGTCAGTTATGTAGGCATACATCCAATGACTAGTGGATCTCATCAAACAGCATTTTACTTCAGTTGTCCACAATTTATGGGTTATCCTGATAAATGTGAATGCGTGTGTTTAGATGACATTATTAGGTAGTGATTAAAAACCAGCTGGTTGGTGATTTAAAACTGTAAGGACACAAACTGATTGTATTTTCTCCTTTTGAGGTAGTAGTTGGTGGTAACAGATTATCAGGGAACTAATGCACAATCTTGAGGACTTGGATGCAAGCTAATGCTTTGAGCCATAGGATTTAAGAATGAGTGTCAGTAGATTAAGAAACACGACAGCATACCTTTTCATGAAAAGCCAGTGGCTGTAATGCTGGCAGTTTCAAACTGGATTGAACCTTGTAAACTTTGGAAGAATGTAGTGAAACTAGATAGTAACTCTGAATCTGTAGGATGATCAGGATCATTACGGTACTTGATCTGGGTCGAGTGACTTCACATTCTTTTGTGGATTAGACTAGAAAGGCATATAGTAAGGGCTGATCCTCTATGTATTTGATAAGGCTAATAATTCTTTGCTTGTTTCTATTTATTAACAAACAATGATGCTGTCATCATGATGTTTATATTTAAGAAATGGTTTATTAAAAAGTATATTGTTCAACATCATTTATAATGCATTTTATGCCACACCAGATGGGCATGGGATTTCATACAAAAGCCTGCAGTATCAGCTATGCCTCAGTAGGTAGCACACCTTGCCTTTTCAGCCAGAAAGTTGTGGACTCAAGTTGCACTCTGGAGACTTCAGATATCCCACTACAGCACAAAGGGAATACTGTGCCGAGTAAAAGACCCCAAGCCACTATTTTGAAGATCAATGGAATTATGTGAAATTTTGGGCAATGTTTATCCCTCAATCCACATCTCAAAAATACATTCCCAAATTGCTGTTTCTGGGACCTGCAATTGATTGCTGCATTTCCTATGTTACAACAGTAACTAGCATTAAAAGTACTTTGAAGGATGTTCCAAAGCACTTGAAAGTCAAAGGTTGTAAAAGGTAATTTACAAGTGCAAGTCTTTTCTTCACAAGTCCACACGATTATGAATGCACTATTTGTTTTCTTAAAATATCAATACAGATTAAGTTATAAATCACACAACACCAGGTTATAGTCTAGCAGGTTTATTTTGGAGCACTGCTCCTTCAAGTGATTGTGATTTTAAAAAAAATTAAAGAAGTCTGAAATAATTGACAGAAATCTACAAGATTAGTACTTACGAGCTATTATACATGCTGAGAAAAAGTGCAGCAGCAGTTAACTAAAATATTGAACTGTAGAGAGAAGAATGTACAAATCAGACTATTTGTTCAAATTATGCGGAGACTTTGCAGTATTTTTCTCTGACTGTATGATGAGTACTGTTCACTTCTGGCTATTTGAGAAACAAGGGAAACATTCAGTCCCTGTAAGGACAGCCACAGAGCTTATCCCTAATGTCAAAGAACTGTTTGTGCAGGCACAAAACAACCTTCTTTGTTTGGAAAATAGACTGAAGTAGTGGGATGATTTACAGGCGAACTAACCGTCTGATAACGGGCTTTGATATGAATGCTCCTTCTCTGGCCACAGCTTTCATTATCCTGACGGATAAGATGGTTATTGTAATAAGCCTAGGTGTGATGGATAAATGGAATCTGTTGCTGCAGACGACAGAGGCTTTAAAACTTTTTATGTTGGATGGAAAAACGAGGCCATCTCCCCATAATCAAATCTAGAGGTCACAAAAGCCAGCAGGTCACTTCAAGTTTATGGAGGTTGTAGGATGAGAGGCTCTCCTAGAGTATGTTAAGTAACCAAATTCTAGGGTCAGAAAATCTCCAATAATATTCAAGGAGTCTGTTCCCACCACTTTTTCCAGGAAGAGAGTTCCAAAAACTTAAGTGCGCAAGAACAAAATTGTCCAATTTTAGTTCTAAATGGATAACCACTGATTTTTAAACAGTTCTAGATTCATAAGAGGAGCCATTCTATCCACATCTACACTGTCAATAACACTCAGAATTTTGTTTTACTCTTCTAAACTTCAGCAGGTGCAAGCCTAGTCTGTCCAAATTTTCCTCCAATTTTACCTTGCCCTTTTCCAGGTATTAGTCTAGTTAACCTTCCGTGAACTATCTCCAATGTGTTTGCATCTTTCCTTAAATAAAGTGTCCAGTGCTGTGCGCACTACTCCAATCAGGTCTCACCATTGCTCTGTATAACTGAATTATGATTCTTGTACTTCTGTATACAATTCCCCTTGCGCTAAATAATAACATTCCATTAACTTTTCTAACTGCTCGCTGAATCCCCATGTTAAGTGCTTATGAAGCATACATTTGGATATCCAGTGGGCGGCACGGTGGCACAGTGGTTAGCACTGCTGCCTCTCAGCGCCAGAGACCCGGGTTCAATTCCTGCCTCAGGCGACTGACTGTGTGGAGTTTGCACATTCTCCCTGTATCTGCGTGGGTTTCCTCCGGGTGCACGGGTTTCCTCCCACAGTCCAAAGATGTGCAGGTCAGGTGAATTGGCCATGCTAAATTGTCCGTAGTGTTAGGTAAGGGGTAAATATAGGGGTATGGGTGGTTTGTGATTCGGCGGGTCGGTGTGGACTTGTTGGGCCGAAGGGCCTGTTTCCACACTGTAATGTAATCTAATCTAATCTAAAAAAAGTAACCTAATCTAATTTCTCTGCTTCTCTGGGCTCTGATAGCTCTCATTGCTTTCATGAAGACTTTCCTTTTATTCTTCTTACCAAAATGGATAACTTTACATTTTCCTACTTTATACTCCATTTGCTCAATTGGTTCCTTTTTTAATTCATTCTTGGGATGTTGGCATCATTGTGTGTGCCAGCATTTTTGGCCAATATTAGTTGCCCTTGAAGGTGGTGGTGAGTGCTGTCTTGAACTGCTGCATTCCATGTGATGTAGACCCCCACCCCCCACCAGTCAATGGCGTTAGAGAGGTAACTCCATATTTTGACCCACTGAAGGAACAGCAGCATATTTCCAAATCAGGGTGGTGAGTGGCTTGGAGCAAAACATGTACATGGTGTTCTCATATCTGCTACCCTTGTTCTTTTAGATTGTGGAGGCCATGGGTTTGCAAGGTGTTGTGTAATGATCTTTGGTGAATTTCTGCAGTGCATCTTATAGATGGTATATACTGCTGCTACTGGGTATTGTTGGTGAAGAGAGTAGATGTTTTGAAAGTGATGCCAGTTTAAGTGGGCTGCTTTGTTCTCGTGAGTGTCAAGTTTTGGAGTGTTTTTGGAGCAGCATTCATCCAGGCAAGTGGGGATTACACCATAACCCTCACTTATGGCTTATGGCTGGCTGACAGGCTTTGAGGAGTCGGGAGGTGAGTTACTTGCTGCAGTACTCCTAACCTCTGACCTGCTGTTGCAGCCACCATATTCCTATGGCTTGTCCAATTCAGTTTCTGCGGAGTGGTAATCCCTGAGATGCTAATGGTCATGCCATTGAATGTCAAGGGGTGATGCTTAAACTGTCATTTATTGGAGATGGTCATTCCCTGACATTTGTGGCAAGTAACATTCATGCCATACTTGTCAGCACAGCTGGATTTTGTCCAGCTCATGTTGTTTTTGGAGTCGCATGTGGTGCTGAGCATTTTGCAATCACTGGCAAACATCCCCACTTCTGACCTTATGATGGAGGAAAGGATATTGATGGCGCAGGCAATGATAATTGGCCCTAGGACATTACTTGAGGAGCTCCTGCAGAAATGTCTTGCAGCTGAGATGACTGACCTCCAACAACCATGATGACATTTTGGATGTGCCAGGTATGACTCCAACTATCAGAGAATTTGCCCCTTTGACTCCAGTTTTGCTCCTTGATGCCTCTCGTGAAGTGCAGTCTTGATGTCAGGAAAAAGTTACTCTGCTCTCACCTGTGGAATTCAGCTCTTTTGACCATTTTTGAACCAAGAACCATGAGGTCAGGAGCTGAATGGGTTCCACCTGAGCCAAACTGTGCATCAGTGAGGAGATTATTGCTGAGTTGGTGCTTGATAACCCTAACGTTCCATCACTTTCCTGATTAACTTATCAATGCCTTTTTACATCCTCCTTGTGCCCACTTCACAACTTACTTTCCTACTTATTTTTGTGTTGCCAGCAAATTGGCAGTCGTAATTTCCATCTCTTCATCCATCTCTTCTTCCATCTGTTCATTTGTGTACATTATAAACATTTGAGGTCCTAGCACTGATATCTATGATACATTGCTTACTACTTGCCAAGCAGGTCAGGCAGCATCCAAGGCGCAGGGGAATCGACGTTTCGGCCATAAGCTCTTCATCAGCTCTACCTGTACAACGTACAAACCATGACATTTTAGTTTCAGTAGTAACCTTGCTGGCATCTTATCAAATGTCTTTTGAAAATCTATGTACTGTACATCTTATCGGTTCTCCTTTCTGTCCTCAAAGAACGCCTATAGATTGGTCAAGCATAATTTCCCTTTCAGAAAACAATGTTGACTTGGCATGACTACCTTTAAACTTATGCAAATGTCTTTCTAAACTCTTTTTAATAATTGCTTCTAACATTTTTCCGATGTCAGATGTTAAGCTACCTGGCCTGTAAATTCATTTTTTGTCATTTTTTCCTTTATGGATAAATAAGTTATATTCACTATCGTCCAATATAATGGGTCCACCCCAAATCAAAGGAGTTCTGGAAATTAAAACTGGTGCACCAACTATCTCTAGCTACTTTTTCTTTTAAGATTGTAGGATGAAGATCATCGGGACATGGCCACTTGTCAGCCACATCTCCTATAGTTTACTCAATACTGCTCCTTTGGTGATTGTAATTTTCCTCAGTTCCTGCTCCCTTCTATTTCCTGCTATACTGTTGCTTCTGGGATGTTGCCTATTCTCTAATTGTGTCGAGTGATGCAAAATGGTTGTTCAATTTATTTATCATTTCCTTATTTTCAATGATCAACTCTCCTCTCTGTTCGTCTGTTAGTCTTTTTTTTGAACTATTTGTTCTTAAAATATGTTTAGAAACTTCTTTTAAAATGGTCTTGTATCTTAGTCTGTTTCTGGTTAGCTTTCTTGTACTCTTCCCTCTTAGTTTTTTGGCCATTTTAAACATATTCTGTACAACAGACACCTCAAATCCCTTGAGAAGTAGTAAGTAATACCTGTGTAAAATTCTAAAAATCCACTAGGCAGGATAGATACTCCACTGGTTCCCTCTCTCAGACCAATCACAGCCCTCACTCCCCAACCCCATATTGATGAATGGTGGACCAAAGCACCCACATGACTGACTCAAGACTTCTGCAACAAGCTACTCTGCGCTCTGTCGTGGCAAGCACTTACCAGAAGGGCACAAGAAATGCTCAAGCATGTCCTCAAATTTTTGAATGAAAAAAATGCATTGTCCGCACTAACTCAGGAATTGCCAGCCCAAGACCATCCATTTTGAAGAAGCATCCATGAAAGGGCCAATGGTTTTGAAATCTGAAAGGCTCAGATGGAGAACAAGCACATGCATCAGGTGGAGTATGTGAAAACCAGAGGATTTGCAAATTCAGCATTGGACTATTTAGTCATCTATGGGGCTTAAATCATCGGAATGTAGGAAAGTCACCCTTGATCTTATGGGACTACCTGAGAAGCAGACGTATGTGGTTAAAGGATTAAACTGATTTATAATACATTGCAACCGTAACACAAGATTACAAAGCTGGACATTTGGTCTTATATACAAAATATTTTGAACAAGTAGTTGGTGTACTAATTTTCTATATTGACATTTCCCAAAGAATAATCAATGCTTCCTAAAATGAATTCACCACATTTACAGTAAAAGTGAAAAAAAATGTTTCACGAACAACTTGATGCTTAATTCAACTGGAATGCAATTGTATTCAGCAATTCCAGTTGACTTGGACTCAGTTTGTTTTTGAAATATTTTCTTTTTG
This sequence comes from Chiloscyllium plagiosum, assembly GCF_037043375.1. Classification (NCBI taxonomy): domain Eukaryota; kingdom Metazoa; phylum Chordata; class Chondrichthyes; order Orectolobiformes; family Hemiscylliidae; genus Chiloscyllium; species Chiloscyllium plagiosum. The sequence goes on along the minus strand of NW_028270154.1, from coordinate 51,661,789 downwards.
AAATTTGAATGCAAAAAATCTATTATAGCGCTTGCTTTTGTAATGATGCTTAACTCTACATCTAATTTGAAGCAAATGGTTCTACTCTACAGATTATCTCTTTTGAAAATATCGGTAGTTTGGAAGTTAAAAGCCACGCAGGGCACTGTGTATAACTTTTCAGTGAGGGGCATAGATGAGGTGAATACCAAAGGTCTTTCCCTAGGATAGGTGAGTTCGAAACTAAGGGGTATATTTTTAAGGTGAAGGAGAAAGACTTAAACCTGAAGGGCAACTTTTTCCACACAGTGGCTTGTATGTAGAATGAACTGCATGAGGAAGTGGTAGATAAAGGTACAGTTGCAACATTTAAACATCTGGACAGGTACATGAATAAGAAAAGGTTCGAAGGATATGGGCCAAATGCAGGCAAGTGGAACTAGTTTAGTTTGAGTAATTTGGTTGGCATGGATGACTTGGACTGAAGGTTCTGTTTCACGCTGTATGACTCTGACCCAAAATACTTCTTTTAGATAAGCAAAAAGGAGACCATTTTTAAGCTATTGTAAGATGAAATCATTTTCTATAGGGTTCATGTTTCTATAGTCATGTCTGCTTTGCCCAAAGGCACGTCTTTGGCTCGTTGTAGATTTTCCTTATCCATTCCGTGTGAATCATTTCATTTGCCAATAATTTCCTTCAATTTTCAAGTCCTCCAACATTTGATCTTTCTTTTCATCTCTTTCCTCCATTATGTCTCTAACAACCCTGTTTCCTCTTAAGATGTGTCCTAGCCAATTTCTGTCTTTTTCTGAATTATGTACAATTATTTTTTTGTTGTTCTTTGACTCTCTACGGCACTTCATTCGTTATTCTTTTTCTGTCTAGTAGATCTGTTTTATTCCCCTTGATTCAAAGCAGTTCAACAAGTTAGTCTCCAACCTCCATCAGGTCCATGTCTTGCACGTACATAAAGTAACACTTCCATTTAAACTCTTCACAAGGCATTTATTGAGTTTTCCAATTAACAAGTCTTGTCTTGCCAGATATAGTCTGTTCCATTGATAATAGTCAAAAGGAGTAGAGTTAGACCATTCAGCCCATCGGGTCTCTTCTGCTGTCATCCCCCCCCGTCACAGAAAAATGCTTAGAGACACAGTAGTTTTACCTCCTTCGTCTTTATTCCGGGCCCTGGAGGGAGAGAGAACGATTGACCATGTGCACAGAGACATGACTTCTCCATCTTGTCTCTGGAACAGCAGTTTCTTAATGAATTATATACTCATTTTACAGGGAGGAGCATCCAGATAACACAACATGCATATTGATTGGGTGACCATTACAGTCAGTGAGTGTCATTAGCAAAGGTTAAGCTATCTAGTGTCACACAATGAATGTTCTTAACCTTAACTGGCTTCACATAATGAAGACTTTTCACCTTCTTGAACTGACCTTTCATACTGAATGCTTCCAATATTGTTAAATGGCTCTACATAATGAATGCTTTTGTACTTGTTAACCCATTACCCTTTTCTGCCGCACCCCATTGTTAATGTAAGTTCTTATCTGAATCATGCTCAGCTGAACCTGTTGTTGCACAAGACTCCGAACTTAACTCTTTCCCTACCTGCTTATACCCAATACACGTTCTCACTGCTATTTGATCATAGTTGGTGTGTTTGATCCTCTTGCAAATCAAGAACCTATCTAGATCAGTCTTTAGATGCACTATGACTTGATCTACATAGTCTTCTGTGACAATGTGTTCCACAGATTATTTATCCTCTGGTTGAAGAAATTCCTTCTCTCCATTCAAGAGTTGTCCCTTCACTCTGAGGCTGCACCCTCAGGTTCTACTAGTTTCTCTGACTAGTGGAAACAGCTTATCCACAGGTCCATTCTATCTAGGCCCTTCAGTATTCTGTAAGTTTCAGTCAGATCCCCCTCATCCTTCTGAACTCCATCATGTAGAGTCCTCAACTGCTCCTCATATGACAAGCTCTTCATTCTGGGATCATTTTTGTAAACCTCCTCCAACGTCAACACATTCTTCCTTCGTTACAAAGGCCAAAACTGCTCACAATGTTCCAAATGTCTGCCCAGAGCCTTACACAGCCTCAGAAGTATATCTCTGCTTTTATGAGGGACAGGATGTACATGTATTTGGAAAGGCAAGGGCTGATTCAGGATAGTCAACATGGCTTTGTGCGTGGGAAATCATGTCTCACAAACTTGATTGAGTTTTTTGAAGAAGTAACAAAGAAGATTGAGGGCAGAGCAGTAGGTGTGATCTATATAGACTTCAGTAAGGCTTTTGACAAGGTTCCCCACGTGAGACTGATTAGCAAGGTTAGATCTCATGGAATACAGAGAGAACTAGCCATTTGGATACAGAACTGGCTCAAAGGTAGAAGACAGAGGGTGGTGGTGAAGGGTTGTTTTTCAGACTGGAGGCCTGTGACCAGTGGAGTGCCACAAGGATCGGTGCTGGGCCCTCTACTTTCTGTCATTTACATAAATGCTTTGGATGCGAAAGTAAGAGGTACAGTTAGTAAGTTTGCAGATGACACCAAAATTGGAGATGTTGTGGACAGCGAAGAGGGTTACCTCAGATTACAAACAGGATATTGACCAGATGGGCCAGTGGGCTGAGAAATGGCCGATAGAGTTTAATTCAGATAAATGCAAGGTGCTGAATTTTGGGAAAGCAAATCTTAGCAGGACTTATACACTTAATGGTAAGGTCCCAGGGAATGTTGCTGAATAAAGAGACCTTGGAGTGCAGGTTCATAGCTCCTTGAAAGTAGAGTCGCAGGTAGATAGGATAGTAAAGAAAGCGTTTGGTATGCTTTCTTTTATTGGTCAGAGTATTGATTACAGGAGTTTGGGAGGTCATGTTGCGGCTGTACAGGCCACTGATGGAATATTGCGTGCAATTCTGGTCTCGTTTCTATCGGAAAGATGTTGTTAAACTTGAAAGGGTTCAGAAAAGATTTACAAGGATGTTGCCAGGGTTGGAGGATCTGAGCTGCAGGGAGAGGCTGAACAGGCTGGGGCTGTTTTCCCTGGAGCGTCGGAGGCTAAGGGGAGACCTTCTAGAGGTTTACAAAATTATGAGGGGCATGGATAGGATAAATAGACAAAAACGTTTCCCTGGGGTCGGGGAATCCAGCACTAGAGGCATAGGTTTAGGGTGAGAGGGGAAAGATACAAAAGAGACCTAAGGGGCAACTTTTTCACGCAGAGAGTGGTACATGTCTGGAATGAGCTGCTAGAGGATATGGTGGAGGCTGGTACAATTGCACCATTTAAGAGGCGTTTGGATGGGTATATGAATAGGAAGGGTTTGGAGGGATATGGGCCGGGTGCTGGCAGGTGGGACTAGATTGGGTTGGGATATCTGGTCGCATGGACGGGTTGGACCGAAGGGTCTGTTTCCATGCTGTACATCTCTATGACTCTACATTCTCTTGAAATGAATGCTGATGTTGCATTTGACCTCTAACCACCAACTGCACTTGCATATTAACTTTAAGAGAATCCTGAACTAAGACTCCCAAGTCCTTTGTGCTTCAGATTTCTGAAGTCTTTCCCTATTTAGAAAATAGTCTACTCCTCTAGTTTTCCTACCAAAGTGCATAACCTCACACTTTCCCACATTTGTATTTTATCTGCCACTACTTTGTCCTCGTGTCTGGCATGTCCAAGTCCTTCTACAGGCTCCCTGGTTCCTCCACATGACCTGCCCCCCCGCCAAAATCATTTTGTCTTTGCTGCCCTTGTTTTTATTTTTTTATTGCATCTTCAATCTGTGGATTCTGCCATTGTTCCTTATTGAATTCCTGCATCTAATCTAGTTTCTTTTTATTGATGTAGGATAGCAATTTGTATTAAAATAAATTGCGCCATTTCCTTTAATTAAATCTGCTCAAATTGTGGAGCCTGGTTGAGTTGATCAACTGATATCTGCATGACAATCAGAAACAGATGTTAAATATTTTACCTCACTCAGTGGAGAGAATAAAACAATTATAGGGAGATTTTTATTCATGGAGTGTGGATAGCACTAATCAGGTGAATGTTTATTGCCTATTTCCAGTGTTGGTGAGCTATCTTCACAAATGGCTGCATTTTTGCGGTGAAAAGATGGATTTCTGTGATTATGCATGTTATTACAGTCATTATTACAATTCAAGTAGAATAGTTTGCATTGCATCTAAATGGAACCTTTTTGATATAGTAATATTGGCACTGCTTAGGTCCGAATTAATGAAGTGCCAGTCTTTATTGTTGTGATACTCCCTTTGTTTTCCTTTTTGTCGCTGTATTTTACTTTGACCTATCCTTTTACTCAAATGTGAAGAGAGGCAGATCCTTGGTATAGGGATGTAAAACATTTTCAGCATATTGGCAATTTGCTTGTTACTTGTCCCATACTGCATAAATCTTGGGTTTCTTTTGTCACACACGTCTTAAGGTTCCTCTAGAAGAACAGAATGAAAGAAAGAGGATTTGCATGCGTGTAGAACAGTTTGTACCCACAAGATTCTCCAGCTGCTTTCAAGGCCAGTGTCATTCTTATGAATTATAGTCACTACTGTAACTTAGGCAGAGGGACTGCCAATGTTTCTATCATTGGAAATAGTTTCTGGAAATGTAACTTCAAACCCTTTTAAGTTTGAGCAGCATAATGCTCTTTAGTCAACAATTGACTGTGAAGATCAGTTGTACGCACCATCTTCAATATATGGATTTAAATAACGACAGAGATGAACAGAAGAATGAGGGTGATTTTTATTTTAAACCAGAAACTGGCAAGTGCCACTTCCACTTCATGAATATTGGTCCTTTATCATAAAATGAGTGTGTAATACAAATGGTTGAGAAAGGGGATGAGAGGTTAATTTGTTTTTGTTTTGGCTGTATTATTTAAAATTGAAAGCATAGAGATTTTACTTGCTATGTAAGTTGGAGCACTGCATCTTTGTAAATCACTCATTAATTTTTCTCCCATATGTACAAGCATCAACTCCACAGACTTGACTTGGTGACGCTCGTTTGTTGAAATATGTTTATGAATGTCTACTAATCTATGTAGCTAATGTGTTATTGTATCTCGTTATGTTTTTCAGTTGCTGGGCGCAGCATTTCTTGGAATAGGCCTTTGGGCATGGGCTGAAAAGGTATGTTGCATAAGCATGGACATTGTACAAGATGGTCTTTATGCATAACCTACATAAATCAGTTTTATAATCTATCCTCTAGAAAAAGAAATGCATGAGCTGAAGTAGAATAAATAACATTTAGAGTCACCAAGGTATACAGCACGGAAACAGACCCTTTGGTCCAACTCATCGATGCCGACCAAGTATTTGAATTAATCTAGTTCCATTTGCGAGCATTTGGTCCATATCTCTCCAAACTCTTCCTATTTATATATACCCATTCAGATGCCTTTTTAAATGTTGTAATTGTATCAGCTTCCTCCTCTTACCGGCAGCTCATTCCACATACACACCACCTCTGCGTGAAAATGTTGCCACTTAGGTCCCTTTTTAAATTTTTCCCCTCTCACCTTAAATCTATGCCCTCTAATATTTGACTCCCCACCCCAGGGAGACCTTGTCTATTTACCCTATCCATGCCCCTCATGATTTTATAGACCTCAAATGGTCACCCCTCAGCCTCTGATGCTGCAGGGCAAATAGCCTCTTTCTATAGCTCAAACCCTCCAATCCTGACACTGTCCTTGTAAATCTTTTCTGGACCCTTTCAAGTTTCACAACATCCTTCCTACAGGATGGAGACCAGAATTGCACACAGTTTTCCAAAAATGGCCTAGCCAATAGCTGTGACATGACCTCCCAAATCTTATACTCAGTACACTGACCAATAAAGGCAAGCATATCAATGCCTCCTTTACTATCCTATCCACCTATGACTCCACTTCTAAGGAACTATGCACCTGCACTCCAATGTCTCTTTGTTCAGCAACACTCCCCAGGACCTAACCATAAAGTGTATAAGTCTTGCTCTGATTTGCTTTTCCAAAATGCAGCACCTCACATTCATCTAAACTCCATCTGCCACTCCTCAGCCCATTGGCCCAGATCCATTGTAATCTGAGTTAACTTTCTTCACTGTCCACTACACCTCCAATTTTGGTGTCACCTGCAAAGTTACTAACCATACCTCCTATGTTCAGATCCAAATCACTTATATAAATGATGAAAAGCAGTGAATCTAGCATTGATCCTTGTGGCATACTGCTTTTCACAGGCCTCAAGTCTGAAAGTCACCCTCACCACCACCCTCTGGTTACTACCTTGGAGCCAGTTCTGTATCCAAATAGCTATTTCTCTCTGTATTTCATGTGATCTAACCTTGCTAACCAGTCTTTGAAGCTGCATTTGTTGCATTGCATTTAAACGTAAGATACTATACATAATCATTTTGGCTTGTATTTGTTTGTTTATTAGCTGGGCTAGTGTTTATTGCCCATCCCTAACTGTCTTTTGAGGAGTTGATAATGAGCTAACTTCTTGAACTGCTGCAGTTGTTGTGCAGTTAGATTTGATGTCCCACAATACTGACCCAGTGACGATGGAGCAGCAATATCCAAGACCAGATTCTGTGACTTGGAAGGAAATCCATCCACCTGTTTTACTTGTTCTTCTAGGTGTTCGATGTCGCAGGTTTGAGAAGTGCATTCAGCGAGGCATTCAATTTGTTGTCGTTTAGTGTGCCTTGTGAATTTGTTGTCTCCAAGCAAAAGTCACAATTGACTGGTCATTTGCTGAGCTTTTGACAATCGAACTCACCACCTGCATTTGCATGCCATGCATGTCTCTGTCAGGTTTGACTTCTCTGTCCACACACATTCCTTACTGTGCACATCATTGACAGTTGATCTCATTGCCTGCCCACATTCCCTCATTAGTCACACTGCATAGCTTGCTCTTCCAGCAACCACATGGCTTGAGAAAAGTACATGCTCTTCATAGGCTTTGCCAGCTTGTTGTATTTTTTTTGGTCTCGATGGACTAACCTTTATGCTGATGTATAGTGGTTAAGTTGAGGGAAGGTCCGCAAAGATTTTTAACAAAGTGTGCTGTGAACATTGTGTATTTGCTTGATTTGGGTTTCTTCCATAATATCAAAACTGAATGAGGTGAAAGAGGAGCTGGATGCATTCAGGAGGTGGTCACACCTAACGTGCAGGCGGAGAGTAGGTGGATGACCACCAGAAAAGTAAAGGGAGTAGGCAGAGAGTGCAGGAATCCACTGTGGCCATTCCACTTAAACAAGTATACAATTTTGGATACTGTTTGGGGTGGTGACTGTTAAGGGGAAAGCAGCAGTAGCCAGGTTGGTGGCACTGCAACTGGTTCTAGGGCACAGTGGGAATGGGTAAAGGTAAATAGGACCTTGATGATAGGAGTCTTAATAATTAAGGGGACAGATAGGAGATTCTTGTGGGCGCAAACGGGAATCCAGAATGCTGTGTTGCCTCCCTCGTGCCAGGGTCCAGGATGTCTCAGAGCGGCTGCAGAGCATTCTTGAGGGAGAGGATGAGCAGCCAGACGTCATTGAGCACATTGGCACAAATGATATAGGTAGAAATAGTTGTAGAGAGCTAGGAAAAAGGTTTAAAAACCAGGACCTCATCAGTGATAATCTCCGGATTACTTCCAGTGACACGTTCTAGTGCCGTAAGAATAGGAGGATATGGCAGATGAATGCATGGCTAAAGAATTATTGCAGGGGACAGGGATTCAGACTTTTAGATTGTTGGGATCTTTTCTGGGGCAGCGGTGACCTGTTCAAGAGGGATGGGTTGCATCTGAACTGGAGGGGGACCAATATCTTGGCAGCCAGGTTTGCTCGTACTGCAAGGGAGGGTTTAAAGTAGATTGACAGAGGAGTGGCATCTTCAACAGCAGAGAGGCACATGCGAGCCAGGAAGGTGTTATAGTAATCGGAAACAGTAAGTTGAAGAGACAGGTCAGGCTGGAACACAAGGAGCAAGGAATGTCTGTTGGATTAAATTGCATTTATTTCAATGCAAGAGGGCTGTCGGGTAAGGCTGATGAACGCAGGTATGGTATGTGAGGTATAGGTATAGGCATACCTAAGGATAGGTATGTGAGACTGGGATATTATAGTCATTACAGAAACATGACTAAGGGAGGGACAGGACTGGCAGCTTAATGTGTCAGGGTACAAGTGCTTTAGGTGGGGCAGGAGTGGTGGAAGGAGGAGAGGGGCAGTTGCATTTTTGATTAAGGCAAATATCATAGCAGTAATCAAATGAAATAACTGCAGGATCATCCAGTGAGGTTTTGTGGGTGGAGCTAAGAAATAAGAAGGGAATGGTGACATTATTGGGGTTGTACTGTTGGCCCCCAAATAGTCAATGGAAATTAAAGGAACAAATATGCAGGAGATTGTGGAGACTTGCAGGAGCAATAGGGTTCTCATAGTAGGGAATGTTTATTTTCCTAACATTGCCTGATACTGCCAGAGCGTTCAGGGCTTAGATGGGGTGGAATTTAAGTGCGTTCAGGCAAGTTTCCTCTAGTAGTATATCGAGTGTCTTACTCAAGAAGGGGAAAAACTTGACCTATTCTTGGGAAATACGGCAGGGGACATAACAGTGGGGGAGCACTTTGGGACCAGTGACCATAGTTCTATTAATTTTAAAATAGTTATGGAGAGGGACAAAACTAGTCCACAGGTTCATGTTCTAAACTGGAGTATGGCGAATTTTGATGGAATTTGACAGGAGCTCGCAGAGGTTGATTGGAGCAGTCTGTTTGCAGGAAAAGAGACCTCTGGCAAGAGGGTGGCCTTTAAAAGTGAGATAACTAGAGTTGAAGGTCCATATGTTCTTGTGAGGGTGAAGGGAAAGGTTGGTAGGAATAGGGAACACTGGATGATGAGAGATATTGAGGCTTTGACCAGATAAAAGGAGATGTGGCTCAGGTATAGGCAGCTGGGATCAAGGGAATTCCTGGTGGTGTACAGGAAATACAGGAGTTTACTGAAGAAGGAAATCAGGAGGGTGAAAAGGGGCACATGATACCCTAATCTTCTCAGCCAAGGCTGAATCCAAAGAGGTACTTTTAAGCATATTAAAGGAAAAAAAAGCAATAGAGAGAATATGGCCCCTCAAGTACGAAAGTGGATATATTTGTGTAGAACCGGAGGAGATGGGTGAAGTCCTTAATGAATATTTCTCCTCTGTGTTTACCATGGAAAAGGACATGAAGACTTGGGAAGTTGGGGAAGTTAGTGGTGATATCTTCGGGACAGTCCATATCACAGTAGAGGTAGTGTTGGATGTATTAAAATGCATGAAGGTGGACAAATCTCCTGGTCTTGACCAGATATATCCAGAACCCTGCAGGAGCTCTGGCTGATATTTTTGTGTCATCATTAGCCATTATGTGAGGTCCCAGAAGACTAGGAGGGTAGTGAATGTTGTGCCAGTATTCAAGAAGGACTGCAAAGAAAAACCTGGGAGCTATAGATCGGTAAATTTAACATCTCTGGTGGGTAAGTTCATTTGAGAAGATTCTGAGAGATGGGATATACATGCATTTGGAAAGACAGGATTTCATTGGAAGTAGTCAGCATGGCTTTGTGAGTGGGAGACCATGTCTCTCAAATTTGTTACAGTTCTTTAAAGAAGTGACCAGGAAGGTTATGAGCGCAGGGTGGTAGACGTAGTCTATATGTATTTTAGTTAAGGCCTTGGATAAGATGTTCCACATGGTAGGCTGCTCTGGAAGGTTAGATCACATGGAATCCAATACGAGCTGGCAATTGGATACAAAATTGGCGTGATGATAGGAAGCAGTGGGTAATAGTGGAAGGATATGTGTCAGACTGGAGGCCTGTGATTCGTGGAGTGCCTCGTTGAGAGCAGGTGGGGTTGGAGGCGGGCGGTGGTGGGTTGAGAGTGGCAGGGGGCGGGGTGGGAGCGGACTGGGTTGGGGGCAGATGGCGGGGGGGGGGCGATGCGAGGTCTGGCGCACAGTGTGCTTTTACCTAATCTCCTGAAAGGGGAGCAGACTTCACAGAAAACTCTCAGCCCCAGAGGAAATCAATTATCCGAACAAAATAGCGCCCGCCCATCTTGTTCGGATAATTGAGGTTCCTCTGTAAATGGTAGGGCCTTAAAGAGTGTAGTGGAACAGCAGCATCATGGAGTTTAGGTGCACTGTTCTCTGAAGGTGGAGTCACAGGTAGATTGGGCAGTGAAGGAGACTTTTGGCACACTGGCCTTTATTAGTTAGGGCATTGAAGTTGGGAAGTTATGTTGCAGTTATACAGGACATTGGTGAGGCCGCAGTATTGGAAAATTGTGTTTGGTTTTGCTCACCTTGTTATAGGAAGAATGTTATTAACCTGGAAACAATACAGAAGGAATTTACAAGGATGTTGCCTGGACTCTATGGTCTTAGTTATAGGGAGTGGTTGGACAAGCTAGGACATTTTCTTTTGAGCGCAGGCGACTGAGGGGGGAACCATATAGAGATGTATAAGATCATGAGATGCATGCATAGGGGAATGCACTCAATATTTTTCCCAGGGTTGGGGAAATCGAGGGCATCAGTTTAAGGTTAGAGGGAAAAGAATAAAAGGTAACCTGAGGGCCAAATTTTTAAACAGAGGGTGGTATGGATATGGAATGAGCTGCCAGTGGAAGTGGTTGAGGTGTGTACATTAACAACATTTAAAAGGCATTTGGACAAATATGTGGATAGGCAAGGATTAGAAGGATATGGGCCAAGTGCAGGGAAATGGGGTTAGCATGGATGGACATTTTGGTCGGCATGTACCAGTTTGCACCAAAGGGCCTGTCTCTGTGCTGCAGGACTCTATGACTCTGTAACTTCAGGGAAAGGACAGAGATTCTGCATTTGTGATCAATGCTGTAAATGCATTCAAATTGAAACTGGGACTGTAGTTCTCTCAGTTTAAAAAATTAAGCACTGCAACACTAGCTTCTGGAGAAAATACTAGAAAAATGAAAGACAAAGAAAAATGGTTCTACCCAGAAATTGTGTTCATCTGAGGAAGTTAACAGAAGATTGTCTCAAAACCATTCCTTCAAGTTGACATTGGATTAGCTACCAAATTTTGGTTTACAAAGCAGTGGAGTTGATATGGCAATACTTACTATGCAAAATGTATATTGAGCTGAAAGTCCGATCAAGGAAAGTGATTTTAAGGGGAATAAACAGAGAAAAGTACGTATCTTTTGGTTTTAAAATGAAAGCTTATTTTGACTCAGCGTATCTCTGGAATTCAGTATTCTCCTAAATAAAGATAACCATTTGAACTCTGTATGACCAGCAGTCTCAAACTAAACCCAGAACTTCAAGGCACTAGTATCACAGGTGTTACACTGAGACTTAGTGAGTAGAGGACCAAATGAATAATCATATATATTTTGGTTTGAGACTTATACAGATATATAATTTTGTTTTATTTTCTGGGTAATTCCTGGTTTGCACTTAAATTCAAGAAATGATCTTATGCTTGAAAGTTTTGTAGATGGCTGTGTTGCAGCCACATTTTGCTTGTGGGCAAATTAATGTGGCAGCGGTATGCTTGAGGACCTGGCCACCTTGGTGGTAGAATGCATCAGGCAGAGACTTCTTACATTGTCAAACTTTCAGTGCATCTTCTCTGTTGTGCTGTTAAAACATGAAAAAGCATTGATGCATCAGCTGAAGGAAGAGTTGCAGATGATATTCAAGTGAATCTTGTGTTGACCAGTATTTGACCTGATGTACAAAATTTCACAGGCTTCAACGTCAACAGGGCCATAACCTTCCCAATTGTATATCACTTTGCTAAGTCTGTCCTGCCAATGGGCCAAGGCATATTCAGGTATGATAATGGAGGAATTATGGACATTCGTCTTCTGTTCGATGACTAAATCAGGAATCACAATCTGTGGAACAGTTAGCACACCTTTTCTAATTTTGGGGAAGTTCCCAGATGTTAGTGAGAAGGACTTTGGCTGGGTGTGTTTGTGTGATGTCAAATGCATAGGGCAACGTAGGGTGTTCTTTTATTCTTGTTCTTTGCAATTTTGATACAGCTGCATGAATGGGCCTAATGAACCAGAGGGCATTTAAGAGTCAGTTATTCACTTTGGGTCTTGCTTCTCTCTCAAGCTGAATTGGGTAAGAACAGCAGATTTCTTTCACCAGTGACATTAGGGAATCAATTTATTTTTTCTGGAAAACCTGTAACTTCGTGGTTGTCATTGTTGACATGAGCTATTATATCCCCAATCTATTTAGTCAACTGAATTTCAATTTGCTAGCTGCTATAGTGGGATTTGAATTTGTGTCCAGTTCATTACTCCAGGTCTTTGGATAATTAATAGTGCAATGCAACCAAAATGCCACAGAACTCAGTATTATAAACAGTAATAAGAAGCAGTCAAAGTCAGTGCTGCAAAATCTTTTAAAATACTCAGTTTCTTTATGGGCTAATTTTTGAAATGAAGCAAAGAATTTATGCTGTATGTTTTACAGAACCTTGAGTACTAAAAAACACATTTATGTAGTATGCAGTCAGTTCTTCTATAACGCAATGGTTGCATACTTGTGTAACTGCAAGTTATGAAAAAATTGCGCTTTAGAAAGAGCACTTAATGTGTTTGTGTTATAATCGTATTACAGCCAACGCAAGTTTTAAAAGTTCGTGCTGTCGAAACAGCATCCCCAATTTGTCAATCAAATTACAGCGAATTCATGATGAAATGTGCCATATAACAGAATGACATGTATTTATTTACGGAATGAGCATCTTATTAGCTAGGCTAATATTTATTGCATTTATCTAATTGCTGTTGAGAAGGTGCTGGTGAGTTGCCTTCTCAAAATGCTGCAGTCCTTGAGGTGTTAGGACAACTACAATGCTGTTAGGAAGGGATTTCCTAACATTGACCTAGCAATAGTGAAAGGACGAGAGTTAGAATTCTAAGTTAGAATGTATATGGAATGGAGGAGAATTTGTAGATTCTTCAGTACAACCAGTCCACACTGAACATGATACCAAACTAAACTTGTCCCACCTGTTCGCTCCTGGTCCATATCCCTCCAAACCTTTCCTATTCCTGTCCTTATCCAAATGTCTTTTAAATGTTGGGTAATTGTACTCACACCCACCACTTCCTCAGGAAGTTCATTCCACATGTGAATCACCCTCTGTGTAAGAAAAAAAAAAGCCCCTCATGTCTTTTTTTTTAAAATCTGTCTCCTCTCACCTTAAAAATATGCCCCTAGCCTTAGAATCCCCTATCCTAGGGAAAACTACTATTAACTCGTATCTATACCCCTCATGATTTTGTAAACTTCTATAAGGTCAACTCTCAACCTCCTATGCTCCAGTGAAAGAAGTCCCAGCCTATCACCCCTTTCTTTATAACTCCCACCTCCATACCTGGCAACATTCTGGTAAATGACTTCTGAACTCGCTCCAGCTTAATGATATCCATTGTATAACTGGGCGACCTGATCTGGACACCGTATTCCATAAGAGCCCTCCCCAATGTCTTGTACAACCTCAATATGATTTCCCAATTCCTACACTCAAAGGACTGAGCATTGAAGGTGAGTGTGCCAAATACCTTTTTAACCACCCTGTCTATATATGAAGCCAAACTTCAAAGAATTATGTACCTGCACCCCTAGGTCACTCAGTTCTGCAAGGAAACAGGACTACAAGATGCTGGAGAAATCAGAGTTGATAACGCTTGGTGCTGGAAAAGGCACAGCAGGTCAGGCAGCATCCAAGATGCAAGGGAGTTGATGTTTCGGGCAGGATCTTTCTTCAGGACTGGGAAGGGGAAAGAGGGTTGAGAGATAAATAGTGGGAAGTGGAGGGTGGGGGTAGGGGATAGGTTAGCAATAGGTGGGCAAAAGTAGGAGGTAATAGTGATAGGTCATTGGGAATGATAGTTGGGGAGAAAGATGGACAGGTAGGTCAGGTCAAGAGGGCAGACCTGCGTTGGGCGTTGAATCTGGGAAGGGGTGGGAGAGGGGGTGATTTCGAAACTGGTGAATTCAGTGTTCGTGCCATGTGATTGTAGGTTCCAGAGGCAGAAGATGAGGTGTTCCACGACTGCTGTCATGACATTGACTACCTTAAATTGTTCACTCCAACCTCCCACCCTTGCAATGTGCAGCTCTCCACCTCACGATCAAACCAGCCGACTAGGGAGGGGTGGTGGTAGTATGGTGCACTGATCTCTACATCGCTGAAGCCAGACGCTAACTCGCTGACACACCACCTATCACCCCTCCCCTTGGCCATGACCTCTTATCACCAAATTATCATCTCCAAGACCATCCACAATCTCATTACCACAGGTGATCTCCCACCCCTAACCTCCAACCTCATAGTCCCCTAGCTCCAAACCGCCTGGTTGTATCTCTTGACAATTGGGTTTGTGAATTTTTGTCCAGGTCGACCGATTGTCTGTGCCTGCTCCTGCCCCACTGAACTTAGATTCCATGCTATCCCATTTGGTCTAGGAACTCCCTACATATGTTCGAGACACCACCTATGCTCTCCTCCTCCTCCTCCATAAGGAAGGCCTAAAAGTCCTCCATTTCTTCCTCTCTTGCCGACCCACCCCAGTCCCCCTCCACTGACACCCTCATTCGATTGGCAGAACTGGTCCTTACCCTCAACAACGTCTTCTTTCAATCCTCCCACTTCCTACAAACCAAACAAGTGGCTATGGCTACCTACATGCATCCCAGCTGTGCTTGCCTCTTTATAGGATATATGGAACAGTCCCTCTTCCACAACTACACTGGCACCATCCTCCATCCTTTCCTCTGCTACATCAATGATTATATCGGTGCTGCCTTGTGCTCCCACAAAAAGCTTGAACAGTTCATTCACCACACCTACACCTTCCAAATCGACCTCACTTTCACCTAGTCCATCTCTGACACCGCCCTCCCCTTCCTATCTACATTCCATAGAGACAATTCCCCTTCACAGCTCCCTCATTAAATCCACACTCCCCACTAACCCCCTCTCCACTCTGGCACCTTTTCCCTGCCGTCGTAAGAGGTGAAAAACCTATGCCCACACCTCCCCATTCGCCTCCATCCAAGACCCGAAAGGATCATTTCAAATCCAAAATAAATTTATTTGTGCATCCTTCAGCCTCATTTATTGTGTCCGGTGCTCTCAATGTGGTCGCCTTGACATCTGAGACATCAAATGCCAATTTGCG